>NC_134121.1:36339695-36980945 GCF_040939455.1 Microcebus murinus
CCTATAAAATTTTCTAATATCCTTAAAAAAATAGATTATTCCCCTTCCCCAATAGCTGAGGCAACATCTAACACAAAGTTGAAAAATCATAAATAATCCACCCAAAACAGACATTTCTCTTGATATGCCTGATAGTTTGTGATGAAGTAAAATGAAATAATGTAGGAAAGGGCTTGCCTCTTTGTGGTTGGATATGCAAAAAAATAAGTTGTGGCCTACATTTTTGCTCAAGTTCTCAAAAGGACCAAGAGCTTATTTGGAGAGAAAAGGCAATGGTAACAGATTTATTTGTTTTTAATTTCACATACTGAATACATGTAACTTTGGTAATTCTAACTTCTAAAAGATAACATCCTCATACCATGACCACAGCCAGGTTAGTCTGGTCCAGATAACAAGAAGACAAACTATTACTTAAATTTTTCCATAATTTACTCTTACTAACTGAGCATTATCAAACATTGTGAAATTATTCACTTGAAAGAGGGGTTGTATGAAAATCCCCTAACTTCTGCCACTGTTAGCTCACATCAGATGAGATCCTTTGAAGACTATTGGACATTCTTTACTTTTCCAGGGGAACTCCTATAGCCAAGTGAGAGCAAAGAAATTGACTTTACAGACTGTTTTGGTTCTGCTGATAGCTCTAAGTTGATAGTATAAAGAATCTATTTAGGTAAAATCTTGGTGTACAAAAAGACTTGACCCTTGACCAAAGCCTTAAAAAACAATCAAAAACACAGTAGCCTCAAGATGACAAAATACATAAGTAAAACATAAATAAATAATAAAATAAACACTGATTTCAATGCAATAGAAAATTTTAAAAATAAGAAATCTTTAAGTAGTGTATATGCACCAGACAGGATGCTAATGTTTTCAGTGCGTTCATTTACTTAATTTACTTAATATCATTAACTTAATATCACAACATTTCAATGAGATAGGGAGTACCATTACCCTCATTGTGCCACCCAAGAAACTGTGGCTCAGAAAAGTGATGTAAACTTGAGTTGTCACACAGCTAATAAATAGAAGAATCATGATAAAATCCAGATATTCCAGCTCAAGAACTTACAGTCTTAAACAATACACTGATTTGAGTCTATGTTCCTCTGTGGGGGAAAAGACTTAGAAAGAGAAATGTCATATTGACTCTAAGTCGCCATACTTCGATTACAGGATGCTTGAAAATCATCTGTAATCAAAGGGCTCTGCTGAAACTAAGTCAGTGTCACAGAAACAAAAGTTAGTAATGACTTTTATTTCTGAGTCATATTCCAAGGAGTTCCATTTATAAAGTGCCAGAGAATTATGTTCAGATGAAGGTTGCCCTGTGAAGGAGTGTGCAGGCCAGTGTATTTTCAAAGTCTTAAATTTCCTTCTCAGAGGCAAATGAAAGTCATACATATAGACTGGAATATGACATCTATTTACTAGGTATATGGTATCAGGAAGATTTGCTTAACCTCTCTCAAACCATTTCCTTATCGGCACACACAGGCACAAATCTCCTACTCTCCCGTCAACAGCAGTGTTGTGAGGCTGGCATGAATGCCTTGCCAAGGGGAGTTCTGCTGATGGCAGCGGTAGAATAAGTACTTTGGACCCGCCCGCCCACTGAAAACAATTAGAAAATCTGAATTTTAAAAATATGCTCAAAAGCATCAGAGCACTAATAAAACAATAAGGAATGACTGGATTAAGATCCTGGAGAAAATAAAATTCAGAGGAGTAAGCTCAACTGGGGTTACTTTTTCCTTAGGCACACGCACATTATAGAAGAGGCAGCTGAGCAGCTGAGAAGTTGAACCAAGTTTTGGTTAGAGCTATGAGGATAAAGGCATAAAAATTGGAGCCCAGGTCCCTGATAACTTTTGGGTAAGGACCCTAAAGTTTATGCACCAGGAGTAGCTGAGCCAAACCCAGGCTGGTCTTTACAGGAACTGAAGCTCAGATTGGATGCAGGAAATCTGGGATCACTAGTGCACTAGTGCAAAGGCCATGGTTATGATTAGAAAGGGATCCAGCATAGCTTCTAGGGTAATGCAAACACTTTAATTCTTGGTCTGGGAGGTGTTTGCAAGAATTATTGATTTCATAATCATTCAAATATCTGTGTACTTATTGTCTATGTGCTTTTTCTCTACTGGTTTTGTATTTCAAAATATATCTTTAATACATTTATTTTGAAAGCAACAAAACTGCAATATTCTCTGGTTTGCAAAGAGGTTTATTTAGAGGCCGTTAGAGGCTTATTTATTCTTTCTATGGTATGTTCAGGATTTTTTTCAGTGGTATATATCTCATATTTGTCATATATCTCCAATACCAAACTTCTACATGATAAATAAATAAACAAACAAAATTATCAGGATAAACCCTGAAAATCCAGTGCTGTGTAATACTGGTCTGAGGGTTTGCTTCTTCTCCAGTGTTTTGATAATGTTTAGCCACATCACTTACTGAAGCCAAAGTAGAAAGCAAAGGATTGAATTTTGGTACAGTGCTGCCAGGTATTTAGAAATAAATAGGAAGGAAAGAAGGAAGGAGGAAGGAAGGAAGGAAGGAAGGAAGGAAGGAAGGAAGGAAGGAAGGAAGGAAGGAAGGAAGGAAGGAAGGGAGGGAGGGAGGGAGGGAGGGAGGGAGGGAGGGAGGGAGGGAGGGAGGGAGGGAGGGAGGGAGGGAGGGAGGGAGGGAGGGAGGGAAGGAGGGAGGGAGGGAGGGAGAAGGAAGGGAAGGTGGGTAGGAAGGAAGGAAGAAATATAATAGAAAATCTCTGAAAAACAAATCCCTTGATAATTGAAACCACTCTATTTCAAGGAAAATGCTGTACTTCCAACATCTCCATTTCCAAAGACTTCTCAATGGTCTGGGTGGGTTCTTCCTAGAGGCTCCCATCATGTGTTTATGAACCCAATTGTTCAGGAATCTCATTGAGAACAATCCATTAGGGTGAAAGACTCTTGCCAAGGTTTCTGGAATACAACATTATAAACTTATTTTTCTTTTTAAAGCCTCTACCTCACTGATACTTATATAATCAGTTGCAGTACAGGGATAACCTAATTTCCCAGAAGAATTTAGTGTGAGGTAGAAAAGAAATGCCAGCTGTCCCTGCCATTCCAAAGAACCAGACAACATGACTCCCTTCTCTTGTCCTCACTCCCCAGATCCTATCAATTTTTATCCATTTAAAACTTCAAGTTTTTCAGTCTATAATTCTGTGCTTTTGGAGGGTAACATTCTTGAATGCTTTGAACATGGCATTTGGAAACAAGACAAAGTTAAGTCCACATACTGGCTTTGTAAGTTATTTCATTTTGAGACATCAGGCAAGCCACATCATGAAGCCTCATTTCCCCACCTTATTAAATAGACATAACACTGACTTATCTGGGTTAGTTTCAATGCATGAACAATGCACAATGTAGGCTTGGAACATGAAAAATCTCAGCATATGCTACCCCCCTCTGCTTCTTTCTCATTTTACTTATTGTTGCAAGGGACTGTGTGCTTACCAGTGGCTATGCTGCTATCCTCTAAAGAAATTGATTGATTTGGTCAATATAGATTTTGAATTACATTCAAACCATGCACTATATTACATTTTGGATCAAATAGAACACCTGGTGTTTGGAATTGGGGCTAGTTGGGTTGCATTGTGACCAAGGTGATCTTCATGTTCCCTCAGCTTGCTAAACTTTAAACAGGCTTCTTCCTTCCCTTTCTTAGGGAATTTGCTTTAGAAAACTTGCAATTATAATCATTTGTCTGCCCTTTTGAGATGTAGTTCTTTTCAGAAAGTTTCTTGCCAGTATTACATTTTAGGAATGTCTTTCTCAAGGACCCGGAAACCACCTCTTAAAAATGTAATCAAGAAAGATAGTGCCCTTATCTCCCAGTATTTTGGGGAAGGTAGCAGTCTAATTTACTCCATATTATTATAAAATATCTCCTGTCATGAAGATAGAGAGAAAGTTTATTTTTCCTTTGAGTAAGACCAATTAGCAAACACAGATTGTCTTTGATTTCCCTTCAGAGCCAAGTATCCAGACTTGCTCTGTGCTCTCTCCCCTATTGCTGGTAATAGCATCAGAACAAAAGCAACCTCTGCCTGCTCATTTTGTCCAGTATTTTTTCTTTAACAATGGATATATGTGTGTGTATGTGTGTGTGTATATGTGTGTGTGTGCGTGTGTGTATGTGTATAAATTGATATTAGTCATGGGTGAATATATTAATGTAATGATTTATCCATATTTGCTTACCTGTAAATGTACTAGAATTCCTGGGACAGAAACAATACAAAAATAATATTGAAGGAAGAACACAAAGTTTAAATTAATCAATAAGTAATTGATTCAATGTATCAGGGAGTTAACCAATGAATCAAGAAATTATAAATAAATTCAGAGAATTTGGAGATAGTGTAAATCTTACCCATGGTAAATCAGAATCAATTTCTCTCTCCTTCTCCTTTCTTCCCTCTCTCTCTCTCCTCTTCCCCTCTTCCCTCTCCTCCTCCCCTCTTTTACTCATTTTCCATTCACATATTTTCAAGGTCATATGTAAAGGGTATTTCAAAATAAATAAACATACATAGGACACTTACAATCCAAATGAGACACATATTTTAATTTATATTAGTAACAAATCATTCAATATATGGCTCATTCAGTGTTCAGCACCTTAAGAACAATCTATTCTATTATGTTTGACAGTGATGTAGAGTTTTTTTTCTCCTTCCTTTAACTCATTTTTTATGTAAGTGCTGATGTTCATCCAAAAAGAGAGTTCAGTTCTGCTCACTAAGCACAGGTATCATCAGCCACCTTTGATATGTCTGTTTGCCCAATTGCTTTCAGCTGTAACACTGTCATGAATATCTTCCACATACTTTTCTCCCTAGGAAGTTATATATTAATAATTAGTGAGTTACACCTGTTCCATCTGTCACATCAAATTCATTATTTTCATAACTGGAATCTATCTACCAACATACTGCAAGAATCACCAAATCTTACTTTTTTTTTTTTTAACATGACTCTTAGTTAAATCTTTCCCTAAGCAAGCAGGGATATATCTATTGTCTGTGGGATGTTGTTGCTTTGAGAGAGAGAGAGAGAGAGAGAGAGAGAGAGAGAGAGAAATCAATGCCTGTTTGTTCAATAACAGGGCAAAAGAGAAGAGAACACGTTTGCAAACAGCAGGTGAGGCTTTCAATTTGGAGAGCAATCAGAGTATCAGTTGTCTGCCTTCAAGAGCAGAGCTCATAGATATATACCAATACAGGGGAGGAGATACAAATGCAGCTCTTCTTTACTTTGAGATTTACCCATCTACAAAGACATTCCTGCCAAACTGACTTATATTCTGATTCTGAATGCTTATACAGTGAGGCCTGACTTTGATTCTTAGCAGCCTGCTTAATCTTGTTGCATGCTTGTGTATATATCTTAGGACAAAATTTCAAATTTACTTTAAAATAAAGAAATTAAACTTCAAAAATATGGCATTTGTTGGCTATCCAAAAAAAAAAAAAAGTCCATTTAGCATTTACAGAATTTCTACTCTTTGCCAGATATCATAGCAAGCACTGAGGATGCAAAGATGTTTGGCTCTTGTAGAATGCAAATGGTGCATTCTTAGAAATTAAACTTGAACAAAGATTACAACATAGAAAAATATAATCATATATAATGTCAAGAATTTTATACTTTACTAGCATACTAAAAACATAGCTTATTTGTTAAAGTAATGCATATTAAAACAAAAATAGGCTGAACTATGTTTAGCACAGTATTGACTTTTTATTGCACACACATGAATCATATAAGCACCATGGGAACCATGAGTTAACTTAGTGAAGAGAACAGGGAAGGGTTGCTGTTTTTTCTCAAGTCCTTCGTAACTACAAGAAAATATCTGGTTGGGCTTGGAATAAAATGTGTGAATTAGACATTGATTTTCTCCCTGAAGCAATGTGAGAACATTATTTTGAACACTATTTGTCAAAAGTAGCCTCTGGTTTTCTCTGCTAAAAAGACACAACCTTATGATTTGAACCCAGAAACTCTGAGAAGAATTCCTATTATTTCAGAATATTGAACAGCATCATAGCACAGCACATTCTACACATTCATGTCTAATAAATATTTGTCAAGGGGATTTATTATGAAAACCACTCCCCTATTTTTATATGTACTTACAGTATTATATAGATAGTGAGAATTTTTAAATAGGAATAGGACTTAAATATTCCATCCAGCATGTAATACACAAACCTTTTTTCCTAGACAGGTTATAAGATAAACAAAATACCAACAGATCAGAAGAGAAAGATGAGTTTTGAAGTATTTGCTAGCTCTCATATAGTATCTGTGAGGAACACTGGCCAGACACTGAAGGCACAGTAGAATGGGGTTAGTTGAGAAGAGTTTAATAAAGATATGATTTACAAAGATGTGAGTAGGGTTAGGAAAAATCAACAAGAATTGAGGCTAGCCATGGAGTATGGAAGGGGAAAAGCAGAGGATACTACCAGTCCTAGACATGAAGGAGCAAGAGAAGGGAGGAATTAATGCAAGGATGGCCACTTGATAGAAGTTGTGGCTTTGAGAGGGAAGAAACAGCCAACTTCTAGCTCCCCAGCAGAAAGGAACTGGGGAATGTAGGTCTCATCTTTACCCTTCTGCTTACCTTGAGATCCTGCTGCTATCTTCCATTGGCTAAATCCCACATGAAAGCAGAGGGAAGGAAGTTCATTGATGCTGTCCATACAGATGAGCCTTTCTGGACCAAAGCAGACTGGAGAAGTTTGGGTCCAAAGAGGCAAACATAAATTCTCCAGATTGGTCTACACTTTGCCCTCTAGCATGGACTCTTATCTTTTGTCCACATGAAAGCACTCAAAGTTTCATTAGGTACTATATCATCCCACAACAGTGCCCATTCTTTCATATTTATAACTACAACTTACTTTTTCATCATTATTACCTTTCAAACACTTTAATTAAAAACAGGAGGAAGACAAATATAAACCTACACATTAACCTAAAATATAGCTATAATAATTCTTTATTCTGTGGAGTCTATGTCCTTGGTTTTAGCAATCTTGATTGCTGTAATTCTCCACTAATCAAAACTAATGGGCAATTTAATGTTTGACTAAGGTTCTAGATATCTCCAGTCTTTGAGCTTACTGTATAGTAGCAACCAAAATCCTTCTAGATACGCAATCACCTGACTCTCATGTCTCTGTTGTTCAAAGAATTTAAAATGGCAAGGAAAGAATATTAGCTTCTAATTTAACAGAACTAAACTATAAAGGGGAGGTATTTCTATCTTGAGACTAATTTTTCTAACCCAGACAGGTCAACTTTGTTAAGACAAGTAACAAATATTATTAAGCAGTTTACAGGTGTAGTGGTGAGGGAGTCAATGCTACCTACATCTGTTGGTTTCTGAACAAAGCATTCAGGTTTAGATGTTATTACATGTTGACTGCTGATTGAGGATCTATATCACATCTTATGGAATAGCACCTCAACCTTGTAGGGTGTTGCCTCCAAGACAGTACTCCAACTGTTCCTTTAACAGATCATTCTACTATTCTATCAAGCTAGCTTTTTCTGGATAATGAGGTAAATGGGAAGACCAGTTATTTCTATGAGCATGAATTTTTTGCTCCACTTCCTTTGCCATTAAATGAGTGCCCTGGTGGTCAGCAAGATTGTATGTCAATGAATAATGCATTCTGCAATCCACAAATGTTAGTAGAACTGCTAGGAGCAGGAAAGGTGAATCTGTAACTGAGGGATAAGTGTCCATCCCTATGATGACAAATCACTGTCCCATCTGTAATGAGAAGGAATAATGCCAATCTGAGGCTTAACCCTCACATTTGCTTTTCATTTTTTATGATAATCTTATCTAATCAGTCACTAAGTCCAGTAATGTCCATAATATCTTCTCCATAATATATTTCCTTCCTTCCTTCTCTTTCTTTCCTTTCCTTCCTTCCTTCCTTCCTTCCTTCCTTCCTTCCTTCCTTCCTTCCTTCCTTCCTTCCTTCCTTCCTTCCTTCCTTCCTTCCTTCCTTTCTTTCTTTCTTTCTTTCTTTCTTTCTTTCTTTCTTTCTTTCTTTCTTTCCTTTCTCTCACTTCTGTATTGCTGGAATTATTTTTAAATTAGCATATATCTTTTTTCTAAAAATGTCACTAAAGTTATCAATTTTTTAAAATGCACTTTAAAAACAACCACAGCAAAAAATGTACAAACTCTGCCCTAGTAGAATAAATCAAAATGTAAGACTTTTTAGAGGCCTAGATTAATTTTTTTTTGCTTTATTTTTTCCCGGAAAATCTCATATTACCACACATTTTATAGTAGTACAATTAAAAGGATCATGGATTTTTTAAATGTATGGTCAAATTTTCCTCAAAGGCAGCTAAAGACATTGTAACTTCCAAAAAGGATACATCTAACACCTTAGGGGTAATATCAGGCACTTTTTCAAACTAGAAAGATGCCATTTAGTATGCTAAATTATTAAGTTAATTCTAATAACATAATGGTTTAAAAGAATTATTGGATCTTAACATAGTATCTAACTCACTCAGCAGTAGGAACTTGAGATAGGAATTGCTTCACCATGTACACAAACAACATTCTTGATACAGTTAATTCCTCCTTGAGGGAAATTGAAGGCATTTCTTATCTCTATTTTATGCTATCCCAAATTTAATCAAAATTTGATGTTTCTATTTCTATTCATATGTAAAAAAGATAGGAATTTAAAAAATTATAATTTCCCCTATTATGAAACATTGATGATTTCTAAAAGAAACCACAATTATAGTTGCATATATAATTAACATAGAAATACAATATTTCATTGCTGCACAGAAGGTATCTAAAGAGATGGTAAAATTTAAATAATTTTTACTATCACACTATTTTTATAGGTTGAATTATATTTCTCCCCAAAATTTATATGTTGAAATCCTAAATCCCAGTATTTTAGAATGTGACTTTATTTGGAAATGAAGTCATTAAAGATAATAGACTTAAATATAAAGCATGAAACTATAAGAATTCTAGAAAGAAATGTTGGAAAAATTCTTACAGATATTGGCATAGGCAAAGAATTTATGAAGAAGACACTGAAGGCAATCATAACATAAACAAAATAAATAAATGGGACCTAATCAAATTAAAAAGCTTCTGCACAGCCAAGGAAATTATCATGAGAACAAACAGACAGTCTACAGAATGGGAGAAAATATTTGCATGTTACACATTTTATAAAAGGCTGATAACTAGAATCTATACAGAACTCAGGAAAATCAGCAAGAAAAAATAAAACAACCCTATCAAAAGATGGGCAAAGGACATGAGCAGAAACTTTTCAAAAGAAGGTAGACTAATGTCCAACAAACATGAAAAAAATGCTCAACATTTCTATTCATCAGGGAAAACCAAATCAAAACCACAGTGATATATCATTTAACTCCAGTTAGAATGGCCTTTATCAAAAAGTCCCAAAACAATAAATGTTGATGTAGATGTGGAGAGAAAACAACACTCATACAATGCTGGTGGGCCTACAAACTAGTACAACCTCTGTGGAAAGTAATATGGAGATACCTCAAAATGCTACAAGCAGAACTACCATTTGATCGAGCAACCCCATTACTGGGCGTCTGCCCAAAGGGAAAAAAAAAGACATTCTATAAAAAAGACATCTGCACTCCAATATGTATAGCAGCACAATTCACAATTGCAAAGATGTGGAAACAACCCAAGTGCCCATCAATACATGAGTGGGTTAATAAAATGTGGTATATGGAGTTCTACTCAGCCACAAGAAACAGTGGTGATACAGCACCTCTTGTATTATTCTGGATAGAGCTGGAGCCCATTCTACTAAGTGAAGCATCACAAGAATGGGAAAACAACCACCACATGTACTCACCATCAAATTGATATTAACTAATCAACAATTAAGTGCACATATAGTAATAACATTCATCAGGTGTCGGGCAGATGGCAGTGGGGAGGAGGGGATGGGTATATTCATACCTAATGGATGTGGTGTGCACCATCTGGGGGATGGACATGCTTGAAGCTCTGACTCTGGTGGGGCAAAGGCAACATGTGTAATCTAAACATTTGTACCCTACAAGAAAAAAGGAAATCTTCTAAAGTAAAAGAGTCAGTTTTACCATACTTTTTAGATTGACAAAATTAATAGAAAACATGTACTTAAAGCAAGAGTAATTTAGATTACATATAAGGAAGAAATTATTTGCCATGAAAGAAATTCTTATGAGAGAAACTGGTGAAAGCAAGGATCAAATTAATTATGACATTCCTAGAAAAAAAACAAAGAGCTATCTATATACTTGGAATTATTTTTGAAGCTGGATTATTTTAATTTGTTATTAATAATTTTATTTGGGAAACTACCATGTGACTATAGTAATCTTGTGAACCATTAATTTGTAAATTTTGTGGGATACTTTTTGTAAATTTTGTAGGGTCCTTCTGAGAATATGGAGCCAACCACTTCTCTGAATTGAGAGAAAGGTTTTATTTTAGGGAGGAGAAATCTGCTAGCTCCTGCTAAATCATAACTAATGATGAATTGAGGATTTCCTACATCAGTTACTATTACCACATGTAAATATCATAATCATCATACCTAAATTAAAAGTTTAAGAATCCTAGGAGAAGATATTTCATATATAATTGTCAGCTAATTTAGAATGGTGTTAGCCCCCAAAATGGAACTTATATAGGAAAAATAAATTATTTTCTTGAGCTACAAGAGGACTGATTATTTCTGAAAGACATGTAGCCCAGTAGAAACTCCTAGGGATGACTGCATCAGTTTTTTTTTATGATATAAAAATTTTAGAACTTGCTCTAGTTATATTTAAATCATAAATTTCCCTGTTGCACATGTTTACGTGTATACCCCCTAAAGAAATTTTTATATTTTATATGATTAGGGGATTTCTTTTAAGCTTAGAAGAGCCAAGAAAGATGTGATTTGGAGGATTTCTAATACTTGAAACTCTATACCAATAAAATATTTTTCACGCTATCTAGACAATTTAAGATTTAGTAACATAAAGATCACAGTAAATTCTAATGACAATCACTAATCATTATAGCTCTGTTGCTCAGTTTTCTTCAAAAAGAGTTTGGTGGGAGCTAATAAACAAAACAAAACAAAACTTACATAAGTGCTAGACATGAAATTATCAGAGGGAAACATCCAGAACTACTCTTGCTGTAAGAATATCTAACTGTGTTATTCTAGAAATCTCAAGATACTCATGTTCCTGGATATGGGTGGAAAATCTATTTTAAACTCTCATTCTAAGCAAAATACATTTCTTTCCACCAGGACAAAAACCCTGAAACTTATACACAGAATTGGCAAAATCATGGAAATAGCAGCTCTATAGAAATATATCTTACAGTGTCTGATTTATGGAAAAGATTGTTGTAAGAGGCGATCCTTTAAAGGAAGCTTAGACTAGATGTTCTAAGATATTCTTAACTTAGGTATTCGTTAGACTATTACTATTAATACAAATTTCAAATTATTCTCTTCTCTTAACATAAGATGTTTTGCTTTCTCTTTTGCAGTGAATTTTAAATGATAGTACACAATATAGATATATTAAGTGACACTTTTTAAGAATAACATCATTCATTTATTCATTCATTTGTTAATTTTATTGGTATTTATTAACAACCTACCATGCAAAAATAATCAAAAGGTATTAGTGTAAGCATGGGAAAATATATTAATGGAACTTATGAGTCTATAAATGCAAACACACATAAGCAATCAATTGACTTTTAATAAAAGCAATAAACAGATCAATAGAGTAAAAGAAGTTTTCAATACATGTACCTGGAATAACTGGATGAACACATAGATTAAAAAACCAACAAAAACAAAAATAAAACAACCTTGACTTCTACCTCACACCATATGAACATATACACACAAAATAATTTACGATAGATCTGAGACCTAGATGTAAATAAATTCCTAGAAGAAAGCAGAGGATAATATTTTCTTGGCATCAAGGTAGTCAAAATTTCTTAGAGTAAAAAAAAAAAAATCAGTAACCCCGAATGGAAAAATAATAACATAACTTGTTATCAAAATCATAAAGAAAAACAAACTTTTTCTCTCCAGAGGACCATTTAAGAAATAAAAAAAGCAAGCTACAAACTGGGAGAATATATCTGCAATACATATATCTGGCAAGGATTATGAATGGAGAAAGAATGTGCAAAGAATTTCTGCAAATCAATATTAAAGACAAACATCAAAGAAAAAAATTAAATAAATGCTTCACAAAAGAAGTACAGGAAGGGCCAAAATTAAGTAAAATGTCATACTCTGTTATTAGTCATCAATGTAATGCAAAGTCAGACCACCATGAAGCACTACAATGTGAAGTGCCTAACTCTCACCCATCATTGATGAGAATGTAAAATACTATAATTCTTTGAAAAACTGTTTGACAGTTTGTTTTCTTCATGGAGTTAAATGTGTGCCTATACTATGACTCATATTTCTATTTCAGTACATTTGCCTCGGAAAAATTATAATATATGTCCCCAAAAGGCTTATAGTAGAAAAGTGATAAGACATTTATACTTAACAGGCAAAACCTGGAAACAATTGAAATGTGCAGAAATGTGCAGAATGAATAAACACATTGTGGCATAATGTGGCATGATAGAGTACTACTCAGCAGAGAAAGGAACAAACTACTAATACAATATAGCAACACAAATAAATTTCAAAAACATAATGCTGATTCAGAAAGTCTCACACAAAAGAATATATACTGTGTAATTCCATTCCTGAGAAGATTTAGAGCAGGCAGAATAAATCTATGATGATAGAAATCTTATCAGTGAATACTCCCAGTCAGGCCGGAGGGGCAGATTAGTAAGAGAACAATAATGAATTTTCTACAATTATGGAAATATTGTAAATTATGACTGAGTTGGTAGTTAAAATGGGATCTGTTTACACTAGTAAAATCCTAGAGAACTCTGCACCTAAGAAAATTTTTATCATATATAAATTCCATAAAAATATATTATGAACAAATACTGAAAAAATGATAGAAAGACATGGTAAAAACTTTGAATACATGTATATAGAGCTACATTTCTCAATTATCTATCCATACCTTCAGACTCCTGGATATTTTAAGTAATGGATCAACACCTAAGTCGACATATAGGAATAACATTTATCGGGTGTCAGGCAGGTGGTTGGGGGGAAGAGGGGGTGGGTATATACAAACATAATGAGTGAGATGTGCAACATTTGGGGGATGGTCATGCTTGAAGCTCTGACTCGAGGTGGGAGGGGGGACATGGGCAATATACATAACCTTAACATTTGTACCCCTATAATATGCTGAAATAAAATAAAATAAAATAAATAAAAAAATAAATGTATGATAATTATTTTTGTTATTCATTTGCCATTATTGAAGGCCAACATCTTTTAATTCATTTCAGTGAACATATACTAAGTACCTACTCTGCTACAGACACTGAAGGATACTGGAGAAATAAAGATTAAAGAAGATGTCCTATAGTCAGGTAACATGCTTAAAAGAGTGTGGAAGACTCCAGATTAAACTTTTCAAAGGCATTTTAAAAAATACTAAAATAGTAGTTAGGAGAGATGACAATGTCATAATTGTGATGATAGTCCTTGTACCTGGGATAGTCTCTGAGAAACAGGGTAGGAAGAACTTGTAAAAGAAAGTATTATTAAAGAATAAAATGACATTTTAAAGTATAATTAGAAAGCAAAATATCTGGCTAAAACAGAGCCTCCTGGCTCCTATTTGAGTTCTTCAGTACATCAGCCTGTCCAAAAACTGATGATTATGATAACTTATGACAGCAATGAAGGAAGAACAAAGGGACAGTGAAGTAATGCTAATGAGCCTTTTTGTTGTTGGTCATAACTGGACATGTAGCTCCTTGGAAAGAAGAAATGAACTTCCTAAGTATCTAGGTAAATTTTTAGGTAAATGGGAATTTGAGTATTTTCCATTAGTAGACTGTAACATATTATATGCTGTCTAGATAGTAAAACAAAACACATAACAATGACAATAACAATACCATCAGAAAGTGTAGTGGTTAAGGCCACTTTGAATCCTGCCTCTTCCACTTGTTAGCTGTGAAGAAGTCATTTAGTTTCATCTTTGCCTTAGCTTCTCATCTTAACATGGGGATGTGCTGGTGTAAAAGTAACTGTGGTTTCATACCTTGAATTATAAATCAGTATCACTAGGCTCAAACACGTCTTTATCAATCAAAATAGGAAGCATTACAATCAACACATTTTTTGTCAACAAGAAATAAGTTTGTTTATTCCTGTAGCATAAAAATCTGTGCTTCAGTATTCAGCAAACTGTTGGAAAGCATTCTCTGCATCCTGCTGGTTGTGGAAGTGTTTTCTCTGCAAAAGGTTATTGAGATACTTGAAGAAGTGGTAGTTTGTTGGCAAGAGATCAGATGAATATGGTGGATGAGGCAAAACTTCGTAGCCTAATTCTTTCGACTTTTGAAGCATTGGTTGTGCGACATGCTGTCAGACATTGTTGTGGAGAAGAATTGGGCCCTTTTGGTTAACCAGTACCAGCTGCAGGCATTGCAGTTTTTGGTGCATCTCATCAATTTGCTGAACATACTTCTCAGATGTGATGGTTTCACCAGGATTCAGAAAGCTGTAGTGGATCAGACTGGCTGCAGACCACCAGACAGGGTGGTGACCAGGACCTTTTTTTGGTGCAAGTTTGGCTTTGGAAAGTGCTTTGGAGCTTCTTCTAGGTTCAACTGCTGAGCTGGTAGTCACCAGTTGTCGTATAAAATCCACTTTTCTTCACATGTCACAATCCGATTCAGAAATTGTTCATTGTTGCTGCATACAAGGATGACACGTCAAAATGACAATTTTTTTTTTTTTCGGTCAGCTCATGAGGCACCCACTTATCAAGCTTTTTCACCTTTCCAATTTGCTTAAAATGCTGAATGACCATAGAATGGCCGATGTTGAGTTCTTCGGTAACTTCTTGTATAGTTCTAAGAGGATTAGTTTCCATGATTGCTCTCAATTGGTCGTTGTCAACTTCTCATGACCGCCCACCTCACTCCTCATCTTCAAGGCTCTTGTCTCCTTTGCAAAACTTCTTGAACTATCACTGCACTGGATATTCATTAGCAGTGCCTGGGCCAAATGTATTGTTGATGTTGCAAGTTGTCTCCGCTGCTTTACAGCCCATTTTGAACAAGAATAAGAAAAATCACTGCAATTTGCATTTTGGCTAACATCATTCTCATAGTCTAAAATAAACATAAAATAAACAGCAGGTAATAAGCCATTAGCAAAAAAACCATAAAATGAGAAATTACATTACAATGATATATAACATAACCATATTTATTTAAGAATATATTCCAATATCCCATGGCAAATTTCAACAATGCTAAAAACATAATTACTTTTGCATCAACTTAGTACCTCATAGGGTGTTTCTGAGGATAAGGTATGTCCTTTATATGAAATATATAGAAATATAAACCTGGACATAAACTCTTCATAAATATTTATTATTATTATTACTAAAAGAAATATTTATTATTATTACTAAAAGAACCCCTTTGTCTACTGCCTGGCACTTGCTGACACCTTAATATATATTACATATAAAAATACAAATTATTTTTAATGTCATTAACCTCAGCACTGTCTATAATGCCTCATGCAACCAATACATGTTCAATGAAAGAGTAAACATATATCAAACAAGAAATCGAAATTATCAAGTAGATTGACTTTTTTTGTAAAGCAAACTAACACCTTTCAAAACAAACTCTGGTGATATAATTAAATGCTCTGCAAATGACAAACAGAGGAAAGCAAAATGAAAACAAAGACATTCTGTGTAGTAAGAAAGAGAGAAAAAATTCTCATGCAAAATGGTCTGAATTGATCAGGAGTGATAATAGAATAGAGTCCTTTTTTACAAGCAAAATCAATACTCTGATGGAAGAAAGACCATAGCTCAGTTTAAAGTGAGAAAATGGACAGAACAAAAATCTAGAATGTATGTGACAGTGTTAGAAAACAAATCGTGACTCGTCAAAGGAAGAAAATATCAGTGATGAACTTGTAACACAATAGTTTTCCTAAAATTTAGAGTGAAATAACATAAGGAAGTAACAGAATCCCAAAAACAGCTTGAAAAGGCACAAGCAGGAATGGTAGAGATGTAAAAGCAAGACAAAGTGATGTTTGTTTGATGCCAGATTACCCAGTTTGTTATTTATCTTGACTGCCTGTCAATCAATATATTTTCTATTTGCCAACTGATTCCTGCAAACCTAGTGGTGCACGCGCACGCACAAACACACACACACACACACACACACACACACACACACACACATCCTTGAAAGAGTATGAAACCCTTCTCCTTGAAGGTAGAAACTGTAACAGTGATCTGGAAACCACTCTTTTCATAGCAGTACTGTGAGAAGAGCAGACTGCTTCCACTGTGTTAAAGCAGATGTTTTGGAAGCTGTCAAGAGACTTATCCTGGCTACTTAATTTATAGAACTTCTAAGAATGAAATATGAATATTAGCACTTGCCCTGACTCCCATGCTTTGATATTCTGAGATGATGGACAAGATCACGGATGAGGTCACATCTACATCTGTAGACCTTTGAACACTTTGGAATGGTTACTACGTACTTCCCATTAATGAACGTAATAATGACTGTTAACAGCATATGTCTTGTGGTTGGATGTTATTTCTTTTCCACTAACCATTTCTCCCATTCCCTCTCCCTCTCCCATTTCTATCCCTTTCAAGAAGATGATCTCTTCTGTGACTACTTACCTTGGAAAAGGGATGTGACAACATGAACCATAAAAATGCCTTACCAATAGGCTCTAACTTTTAACTTCCAAATGTTTAAGTATTTAGATAACAGGGACTACACAAATGTTTGAAATGGAAGGAGGAACATATCTTTCCATAACTCTTAACTAAATTTCTCCTACTACTCTTCAGGTTAAAGAAAGGATATTTTTCAATCTGGGAAAATGATGGAGAAATAAAGGCAAGATAAGGAAGGTTTTCTGGGTCTGACAGAGAGAGAAAAACCTGTAGAAATTTAGGAAACTTGAGAGCAGAGAGGGTTTAGGGCCAATTTGTGGGTCCTGGGTCCTCTGTAGTTAGGCAGCAAGAGCCCATCAATGGAACAGTCCTTGGTGCATCTCAAAAGACAGGGGAACACACAACTTCATTCAGATTCTTTTAAGCCAGGATATACGTGGAAACAGAGAGATATCCTAGTGGGGATATACACGGTCCTGGATTAATAGATTTCTCACTGGATACTCAAATTAGTAAATCACTTGAGGACCAGGTGGGTCCTCATCTCCTGAGAATCTTGAACCTACCTGAGCTTCTTCTCCCAGGACTCTTGCACAAATCAAGGGAAAGAAGCAGTCAAGATAAAGTGACAGATAAATGTTTGCCACCACAGTGCAATGAAACCTGGAAATAGAATTAAAGATAAATTTATTTTACTTCCGAGCCTATAGACTGAGATTTGCACCTGCTGACTTTATTTTTTCTTTTTTAACTGTGGTAAAATATTCACAACAAAAATTTATCATTTCAACCATTTTTAAGGGTAAAGTCTACGGAGCTCAGTATATTCACATTGTTGTACAATCATCACCACTATCTATCTCCAGACTTTTTCATCTTCTGCAATTAGAATTCTGTACCCATTGAACACTAGTTCTCCCTTTCTGTCTCCCCCTAGCCGGTAGATACACACTAGTCTATTAATACTTTCTATCTCTATGAATTTGACTACTTTAGATACCTATACAGTGGAATCATATGATATTTGCCCTTTTGTGACTGGTTTATTTTACTTAACATAATGCCTTAAAGGTATATCCACCTTCTAGCATGTGTCAGAAGTTTCTTCCTTTTTAAGGTTGAACAATAATCCACAGTATGTATAAACCACATTTTTTTGTCCATTCATCCATTGATAAACACATGGTTTGCTTTAATTGTTGAGCTATTGTGTCTTGATTTGCTCAATCTATGAAAAGAAATAATAATTTTTGTCTTCCAGAAATGTGTTTTTGTCTTTGGTCTTCTGTTGCATTTTCTCTTATTTGCTCCCTCATTATGGTTTTAGGACTTTTATAATTCGTCATTGACTATTTAGTATCTTAGCGAGAGGGTTAAATCAGCTATGTTTAATTGGAAGTTAATGGTATTGATTTCTAGTTTCAAAGGCTAATTAAGTCTCTACAATTTTCTCTGATAATTGTTTTAATTTTTTATGATGATGCTTGTTTGTCTTTTTTTTTTTTTTAATTTGACAGACAAGGTAGAACCTGACTTTAAATAGTGGTTTCTGGTTTGTTAATAAACAACTTTATTACTCCTTCATCACACACACACACACACACACACACACACACACACACACACACATTTTAGACTGAGAAAATCAAAGAAAAATTGGAGAAAGAAATAAGGGAAATGAGCTTGTAATGGTTGGCTCTTGGCTGATTTGATTAGCAGCAAATGGTGACATGAAAGGTGAAAAAGCTATGGCTTATGGTGAATGTGTGACAAACAGGATACTCTGATATAAATACTGTCCTAGATCTCGTTTTTATTCTGTCGTGACTTGCTTGTCGTGTGTATCCACTGAATTCAGAGTATTTGTGATAGAGATTTCATAAATGTTCTGATGGTTAATTTTGTGTGTACTCAACTGGGCTAAGGAATACCCAGGTAAATGGTAAAACATTATTTCTTAGTGTGTCTGTGGGGTGTTTCTGGAAGAGACTATCATTTGAATAGTTAGACTGAGGAAAGAAGATCACCCTCACCAATGCCAGTGGGCATCATCTAATCCACTGAGGGCCTGGATAGAACAAAAAGGGCAAATTCACTTTCTCCATTTGAGCTGGGGCATCATCTTCTTCTGTCCTCAGACACCAGCACTCCTGGCTCTTAGGCCTTGGGACTCCGAACAGGACTTCCACCACCAGGTCCCCTGATTCTCTGACCTTGGAACTCATGCTGAATTACACCACTGGCTTTCCTGAATTCTCCAATTAGCAGATGGCAGGTTGTGGGATTTCTTGTCCTGCATAATCATGTGAGCCAAGTCTTATAATAAATCCTCTCCTGATATATATGTATGTGTATATATATATATATATATATATATATATATATATGTGTGTGTGTGTGTGTGTGTGTGTGTGTGTGTGTGTGTTGTGTGTAAATACAGGGTGTCCCAAAAGTTGCCATACATAAGGGAAATGAGAAATTATATTTAAATATATCTTTATTTACAAAATATTCATTACAAATTTTATAAAATTTTTCCTTTGTATGGGGATTTTGGGGATACCCTATATATAGATAGATAGATAGATATAGGTAGGTAGGTAGATAGATAGATACGCGCACACACATGCAGAAGGGTGGCAAGTCCCATGAAGAGTACATATAAAGTATTATGTTGTGGCAGTAGTAAATGATGGGTTTAAAGAAAGAACCAAGCACCCATGAGATATAATGAGATCGCAGGTCTCACTTGTTTTTATTTTTATTTATTAGCACTGGAAGCATCCTAGATGGGAATAGAATGCTTGGGGCAGTTTGACAAGGGAAACATTACCTTTAAAAGTAAGATGCAGAGATCAAGAGAAACTTACTGTCATATTGGATTATGCTGCACAAATGGGTGGAAAGTCCTCCCTTCACTTGAAAGGAAAACAGAAGAGGCAAAGATTAATGAGTCAAAGCTAATTAAAGAAGTAATTGCTTCTAGGGATGTGCCCTAGGTAGGGAGGTAACTGTTCTGGAGGCTAAAAATATCATAGCTTGATCAGATAAAATTGCACAAATGAAAGGTAAGTAGAACAATAAAATGCCAAACATATTAAAATGTTCTCTGTTTATTAGAAAAATAAATTGTATTCTGAAATTCAATAAAAACCTAATTAAGGTTGATTTTGGCTGGGCTTCACTGTTGTTGCAACTATTGTTACTTATTAATTGTTCTCTGGGGTCCAAAAATCTCTACTGCATGGGGTATCTGAGATCCTAAATTTCCTATAGTGTAGTAATTAGACACAGGGTTTTAAAATTTTTTGGAAATGTCCAAAATGTTAATGAGAATTGTACCTCTATTCAAGATCAGGCTGTACAGACTAATTAAAACATTCAGTTTGTTTGCTTTGGGGTAAAATTATACCTATTCACTGTGGGAAAACTTGCTACTTAGGATATTTGTGTTATAGGTCTTCTATTAATAAAGAGTAGAAACAAATTAAGTATTCCCTAAACAATGCAGTCTGGCAGTCAAGATTTTTCTAAACATGGGATCCATTCATGAGTGGAAATAACAAAGGGAATATTTATTAATGAGAATATCTCTAAAATTCTTTTAAAATTTGTTCAAACTTTAAGCAACCCAAATCCTTCCAGCTACTTGCAGTAACTTTGATTTCTTTCATGCTACAAAGCCTTTGTCTTGCACTGTTTACATGAGTAAAATTTCAATAAAAATGATTAGTGAATAATTTGAATGTTATTAAGCAAATGTTATTAAGACAATTATTGTATAAGATGCCTTTTATTTCTAAGTTATTTGAACTCCTTTGCTTGACTCAAATAAGTTATCCAACACTTTACTATATGTAGACTTTGCCTTAAAGTACTGTCAGGAGATTTATGAGCTCAAAAGACAGATTAGCAAATTCAATGTTACCAAGCACAGTAATATCTGTTTACTTCCTAAGAATTTATCCAGAAGTTCCTATTGACTTTCTTTTAGATATAGCCTGACTGAAGTTCTCTGTAGTAGTTCTTCATGCTTTCTCCATAGCCAAGGCACACTCACCAAAAACTCTTGTCCTTAGCAAAGACCTTAAATTATTAATGCTTTCCATTCTTCCAACATCCTTACCAGAGAAAAGGTTGAAAAACCAATATAAGGTACTAAGCACTAAGGAAAACCAAAGCAAAACAACCACGATTATATTATACTACAGACAACTAATTCTCATAAATATCATTTTACAAAGTCCAAAGCTCTTTCAAGATGCATTATCTCCCTGTTTGTTTCTTTGCAGTTGGTGGAGACACTTTTATTCTGATCTTGATGAATTGATGAGATTCCCGCCGTGTCCCATTTGACATATCTGTCTGCCATGTTACTTCATCTGGCCTGTGACTCTTCTAAGAAGGTTCATTAACTGATGATTAAGTAGGTAAACACTGATTCATCCTCTGTTACTTCAACCACCAGGCCACTGAGATTTGTTTTCTACTATCTTGGTATTCACATGTAAAGTTGCTGGTCTCTAGCTTCCAAAAGTGCTTTGTAAGTCTTCCACTCACATGTCATTTTTCCTATTTATTCTTTTGCTCAGCTGAGAGATCTGATGGAGTTTTCCTTTTCTTTCTTTTTCTTGGCAACAAAACATCACCATCTGCACACTGAAATTTTTCTTTTTAATCTGCAGTAGCTCTATCAAAGGGGATGTGTCTTTCCCTCATAATTTCTTTTCCAGGGGAGGGTGAGTTTTGTTTTGTTTAACTGTACTCCTTCGGTGCAAGTTTCCTCGGTGATCTTGTCTCAAGGAGGCAAAATGATTAGGAGGAGAGCATGCATCACCTCAGAACCTACAGCTCAGCATTGGGCTCAAAATATGATATTTTACAGCAAGTGCTAAATTGGTAAAATCCAACTCTCCAGTCATCAAAGCAAAGAATACCAGTACTTCCCAGTGAAAAAGAAACTAGGCCAATAAGTGGGAAAGTTAAGAAAATTGCTACCTGCTTTTTATTTATTTATTTATTTATTTAAAATTTCTGCCGTAGAACTCTTTTATTGAAGGGAAAGGCTGATGTTGATTTCTTTATGGTTCAGCTTTCCAACCCTGTAGTTAGGAGAACTTTCCTTTTTATTTAATTTTTATGAAGTATGATTAATAGGCTCTGGCTATCACAGAAAATAAATGTAAACTAGAGATCCTAATCTTGGTTAGAAGAATTATCAACAAGGAAATAGGACGAGGAGGTTGAAATCTCACAGCTTTTTTTACAAAAGAGAAAAAAAGAGACAAGGGCAGACCTTTGCAGACCTTATTACATCTTGGATTTCCAGATCTAGGATATGATTTAAAAAAAGAAAGAAAGGAAAAAGAACTCTGCAAGAAGAACAGTGAAGAAGGGCACTCAAAGCAGTAGAAAGCCATGTGTTCTAACAAGCTGCAAGGAAGATAAGTAAAAAGAGATGAAAGATGATGCAAAGACAAGGAGACACAGGAGAAAGGAGCAAATGCATTTAATCCATCACAAATAGGAAAACTTCTTGGTCCATTCTGTTCATTCTCTATGAAATAACTCTACATCAGAACCTAGGGTATTATCTTTGGAATAAGTGAGATTCGCACATCCTCAGGTTTTTCTAGAAAGAATTCAGTGGCGATTTATTTTATATACTTTTTAAAAGACGGATTTGGCGGACCTCCGCAAGTTTTAGCAATTGCCTAATAAGTTCCCTAGCCTATTTCAAATTCAATATACAGTGTTTCTGGAAAGCATTAAGTATGATAATTATACTGCTCATATATTTTCCTTTAATGTTTGTAATAACCAAAAGGAAATTAATGCAAGAGAAAAAATATAGATAATAATGCTTTTCTTCATAAGACATCTCTTTCTAAGAGAGAGATTCTAACTACTAGCTATACATTATTGTACCCATTTAAAGTGTTATAAAAATAAAAACTAGTTGGTAGCAAATAGAGATTTGCACCACACAAACTATACAGCTGAAATAAATAGATGTTCACAATGAGGATGTTCCCATTTAGGAAAAAAAAGTTTAAAACTATTTTTTTTTTAATTTGATACAGCAATGTTGTCATGACCTTCATCCACACTGGGAGTTTGGTAATATTTTCATTTATATCTTCTCTCTATAGAGACAAATTATTACTACCTTGAAATCTCAGTTCCTGGGTGGAAAATAACTTTATAAATACTTCAAACACATTTGTAGCAACAGATTGTTCAAATACGAATGCAAAATAGCACCCCCTGTCAAAAACAGCAAGAGATAATTTGAATCCAGAAGACAGGAGTCCCCCTACACATACAGTTCACTGTCAATATTTGGAAATAGTTCATATATAACATTACTCAAAATGAGAGCATATTAAGCACTCCCCCACCACCACCAAAGAGCATGCATAAAGTGAATGGTCAGTTATAATCTTCAGCTGCACTATGATTATGCATATTTCCTGTTAGATTCTGGGTAGCCTGAATCAACTTGAAATTTATATAACTGATTACTGGCAACTGTAAGCCCTTGTTGATTTAGCTATAACCTTTGCTATACTTGCCCTCACAATAATACTAATAAAATCCATTTAAATACATCAAATTTTCTGATTGCACATTCATTTCATAAATATTTCTTGAACAACTCTTATTTGACAAGCACTGTCTTAGGCCCAGAAGATATAAAAATAAATAACACTTGATACCTTTTGCCCTTAAAATGTCACATTTAAGTAAGGATAACAAACATGTGAAAATAAATTTTAACTCAATGCAACAACTATCCTATGAGAGCATGTTGTTAGGATTATACTAACAGCACACACTAATAGTATAACACACACTATGCTATAATGTGTGTGTGTGCATGTATGTCATGACATCATGTAAATGTACTGTCTTAATTTGGGTTGCCCCCAAAGCAGCCACTGAGCTGGGATTTGGGTTCAAGTAAGCTATTAAAGAGATGATCACAGGAAGTCTTCTGAAGGATTGACTTGTATAGGAACTATATTTAGTAGCCTCCAAGGTAGGACTAAAGCAGTGGTTCTCAAATTTTAAGGTGCCTCAGAATTGCCTGGAAGGCTTGCTACAGCAAGATGGCTAGGGTCCACACTCAGAGCTTTGGCTTTAATAGGTCTCCACTGGAATTTTCATTTTCATAAATTCCTATCTGATGCTGATGCTGCTAAACTAGGGGTCACATTTTGAGAACCATTGACCTAGGAGATATGAGCAGAGAACAATAACATAAGCCACATGCACATATAATCAAATATTTTTGAAGTCCTTATTCTTACCAAACATTGCAATTTTCTCATACAATCAACCATCTGTTTTATGAACTGTTGAACTTGTATGAGTTTTCAACAAGCATAAACCTGGAATGCCTATCATTAACTAGTTGTTAAGCAGGTGACCAAATCCAGGTGGTTAATTAGAAAATATTTGACTGATACAATGCTCTGGTATTATATTTTATTTTATCTTATTTTATTTTATATTTTTTCTGGGATGCCTGTAGCTACAACTAAATGTCTATCTCTGATTTGAAAGAAACAGGGTACAAAGGTTACATTTATTGCACCAACATTTTCCTCTTGGATAATTCATGTGAAATAGCTTTCAGCTGCTTATCTAGATCAGCATGTGTGAGGAGTGAAAGTGTGTGCATGTGTATTAATGATATGTGCATGTGTAGCAGGAATAACTATTTTGTGTTTATAAATATTTGATAAAATTCTTCCAAGCATGAAATCGGAATTTTCTCTGCACGAAGCAAAATATTTCTGTGAGGTTCATGGAGTTGGAATAACAACATAAGTCTCGTAAAAGAGTTTGGCAAAATAACTACACCTATACCTTACTGCTTTTGAATAAAGACCATTTTGTGGAGAAACCTTTTCACTCTGATTCTTGCCTGTGTCTACACTACAGATAAGAAAGTCATTTATGGAGGGACATTTTTAAAACAAAATAAGTGTTTGTACTTATGTGGGGAGCATAGTAACAAAGAAATATATTTAACTGCAAGACGCTATTTGTTTCCATAGAGTACACATGCAATTTTCTATTCTGAGTACACACTTAAATCCACGTAAAAGGGGCAGTTATTTTCCAAGGACACTGAGTGGAATAAAGTAAACTGACTGAAAATAATTAACTCTAATGCTATATAACTAAGGGCTTTCATCAGAATCAGGAAAGATAAATAGATAATATCAGCTGCATAACCTATTCATTTTAGAAGGTAAAAGTCTGAGATAATATATTTCCCTTTTCACTAAATATTTCTTTATCTCAGTAAAATTCATATAGGAACAATATATGGAAAACCAACATTTGATCAAAAATGCCCTGACTTTAAACATCAATATATTTCATCCCTTAACATCTATAGCTTGAAAGCTAAAGAGTAAACTTTTTTTCTTATTATTGGAGATATTCAATGTAAGTGCCAAGCCTTAAAAAATAATAAATAAATAAATATTTACTTAGGGTCTACAAATGAATATGAAATAAAACTGCCCCCCCATTTTTCTATGTCTTTTTAAATCAGTTGCTTGCCTACATGACTAAATCTCCTTTTTTCCCCTTAAACTCCAGTGATTTTAGTGCTCTTGTTTTCAACCATTTGTCATTTTCCAATTCAATTCCATACTTCAAACCTGGTGTTTTTATGAGACACCTTTGTGATTTGACACTCCTTCTCTGTTTTTTAATGAATGTATAGAAATAACTTAATTGGTTCTTATTTTGATATTGAAAACTTACAGTCAAAAGATAGGGAAAAAAAGTATTAATAGCACAACTTGTGATTTGATAGATTTATTCAACAATTACGAGCCCCTTTCTCAGTCCCAGTTGCTGTAAAAAGTCCTTCAGCATGTGTTATCTTTTTTAAAAATTTTCAAAATATTAAGGGGGTGAAAATATTTGTGTTGCATGGATAAATTGAATCATGCTGAAGTCGGGGCTTTTAGTGTTCCCATCACCATACATTGTACTTGATAGGTATGTTTTTTTTATCCCTCACCCTCCTTCAATCCTCCCCACTTCTTGGTTTCCAGTGTCCTTTAGGCCACTATGTATGACTGTGTAAACTCATGTTTTAGCTCCCATTTATTAGTAAGAATATGCAGTGCTTGGTTTATCATTGCTGGGACACTTTGCTTATGATAATGTTCTTCACTTCCATCCAAGTTGCTGCAAAAAAGACATTATTTCATTCTCTTTTATGGATGAGTAGTACTCCATGGTGTGTGTGTGTGTGTGTGTGTGTGTGTGTGTGTGTGTGTGTGTGTGTGTCTGTATCTCACATTTACTTTATCCACTCTTCAATTGATGGACACTTAGGCTGATTCTATATCTCTAAAATCATGAATTATGCTGCAATGAACATTCAGGTATGGGTGTCTTTTTGATATAATGACTTATTTTTCTTTGGATAGATACCCAGCAGTGGGATTGCTGGATCAAATGGTAGGTCTACTTTTAGTTCTTTAAGGAATCTCCATACTATTTTCTCTAGAGGTTGTACTCATTTACAGTTCCAGCAACAGAGCATAAGCGTTCCTTTTTCACCACATCCATGCCAACATCTGTTTTTTTTTTGTTTGTTTTTTTAATAAGGCCCATTCTGATAGAGGTAAGGTTTCTTATTATAGTTTTAATTTTCATTTCCCTGATGATTAGTGATGTTCAGCATTCTTTATGTCTTTTTTGGCCATTTTCTATCTTATTTTGAAAAGATTCTGTTCATTTCTTTTGCCTACTTTTTAATGAAGTTGTTTGTTTTATTCTTGCTGATTTGTTTGAGTTCTTTGCAGATACTGCATATTAATCCTTTATTAGATGTATAGTTAGAAAATATTTTTCTCTCATTCTGTAGGTTACCTATTTACTCTGCTGATTATTTTCCTTACTGTGCAGAAATTTTTAATTTAATTAAGTTCTATTTATTTACTTTTGTTGTTGCTTTATTTGCCATTTGGGTCTTATGAATTCTTTATTTGGGCCAATGTATAGAACAATTTTTCCTACATTTTCTTCTAGAATTTTTATGGTTTCATATCTTACACTTAAGTCTTTAATTCATCTTGAATTGATTTTTGTATATGGCAAGAGGTAGGGATCCTGTTTCATACTCGTCTGTGTGGCTATCCAATTTTACAGAACCATTTGTTGAATAGAGCATTCTTTCCCCAATGTATGTTGTTGTCTGATTTATTGAAAATCAGTTGGTTATAGTTTTATTGTTTTATTTCTGGGTTCTCTATTCTGTTTCATTAATCTATGTCTCTACCTTTTCTATACCTATGCTGTTTTCATTACTACAGATTTGTAGTATAATTTGAAGTCAGGTACTGTTATGCCTCCAAATTTGTTCCTTTTGCATAAGACTGCTTTGGCTATTTGGACTCTTTTTTTGGTTCCATGTGAAGTTTAGAATTAATTTATCTAGATATGTGAAAAGTTATATTGATATTTTGATGGGAATTGTGTTGACTCTATAAGTCACTTTGGTCAATATGGGCATTTTAACAATGTTGATTCTTTCAATCCATGAGCAAATGATCTTTTTCCATTTGTTTGTGTGTTATATGATTTCTTTCATCAGCGTTTTGTAGTTTTCCTTATAGAGATCTTTACCTCCTTAGTTAGGCTTATTTCTATGTATTTTATTTTCTTTGCAGCTATTGCAAATGGCATTCAGTTCTTTTTTATTTCAAAATATTAAGAGAGTACAAATGCTTTAGGTTACATGGATCATTTTTGTAATGCTTGTGCCCTGGCTATAGGTGTGCCCATCACCCAAATATTGTTAATAGTACTCATTAAGTTGGTTTCTTCTCCACCCCTTTGACGTGGCCCAATTACAGGACGGGGGATTACACAGAACACAAAATAACGACACAGACACACAAGGATGTGACAATGACTCAGGTGACCAATGTACCGGTCGGTTTATTTTTATACCCCCTAGACCCAAGGTTAGTTCCATGTACGTGAGCATCTGAGCATAGCAGCAATATCAGTCAATTCCGGAGTTGTTTCAAAAGGAAACAATTCCCCATGGTCTCAGACCTCTAATGGTTACTAAAGTTAAGGTTCCAGACAGAGCTCAAAAGCCAAGGCCGAGATAGGCAACATAAAACAATGCAGCCATTTGAAGTGCGTCTTGGTCTCAATCCCAGGTGACGGCTCCTCCCTGGCCCCCACGGTTGTGTCTGTCTTAAGTTGCCTCCCCCCCATGGGGAGTCTTACCCGTCATTAACTGCCAACCATCAATTGGGGGCCAGTTCATGGGAGACTTCTCGTTCTTGTTCTCATGGCCTCCAGACTCCCATCCTCATGTGGGAGCTGGGAACATTTGCTTATGTGCAACAACTCAGGCCTCTTATCATGTCACAAGGCAGCAACCGTATCTGAAGAAAATGCTGACTACCGCTGCATCAGGCAGCACATGTACATTACAGGCTATAGTGAATGATTAGTATAAGGCATAACACCAGAATCAGCCCCCAACACCCCTCCTCCCTGTCCTTGGTTGCTTTCCTCTATGTTTTACTGCCTTCTGTGTACTTGTGTGCTCATCAGTTAGTTCCAATTTAATAGTGAGTATATGTGGTGCTTGTTTTTCCATTCTTGTGATACTTTACTTAGGAGAATGGTCTCCACTTCCATCAAGATTGTTGCAAAAGGTATTAATGTATCTTTTTATGGCTGAGTAGTGCTCCATGGTGTACATATGCCACATTTCATTAATCCACTCAAGAACTGATGGACATTTGGTTTGATTACATATCTTTGCAATTGTGAATTGTGCTGCAATAAACATTTAAGTGAGGTTTCTTTTTGATAAAATTACTTCTTTTCCTTTGGGTAAATACCCAATAGTGGAATGTGTGGATGCAAAGACAAAGGAAAGCTTATACTCTGTTGCTGGGACTGCAAATTAGTACACTTTCTGTGGACAACAGTCTGGAGATTCCTGAAAGAACTATAAATAGACCTGCTGTTCAATCCAGCAATTCCACTACTGGGTATTGAGTTCTTGATTTGACTCTCACCTCGACTATTACTAGTATATACAAATACTACTAATTTGTTACATTGATTTTGTATCCTGAGACTTTGCTGAATGCTAGGAGTCTATCTTTCATGTTACCTAGATATAAGATCATACCATCTCCAAAGAGGGATAACGTGACCTCCTCTTTGCCAATTTGGATTCCTTTTATTTCTTTCTTTTGCCTGATTTCTCCAGCTAAGACTTCCAGTACTGTACTGAATAGAAGTAACAGTGGGCACCCTTGTCTTGTTCCAGTTCTTAGGGGGAATGCTTTCAACTTTTCCACATTTAGTATGATGTTGGCTGTAAGTTTGTCATATATTGCTTTTATTTTTTTGAGGTACGTTCCTTCCATGCCTAATTTGTTTAGTTTTGTCATGAAAGGGTGCTGGATTTTATTGAATGCTTTATCTGCATCTATTGAGATGATCATATGGTCTTTGTTTTTACTTCTGTTTATGTGGTGAATCACATTTACTAATTTATGTATTTTGAAACATTCTTGCAACCCTGAAATGAAACCCACTTGATCATGGTGAATTATCTTTTCAATATGCTGTTGAATTCAATTTGCTAGTATCTTATTGAGGATTTTTGCATCTATATTCATAAGGGATATTGGTCTGTAGTTTTCTTTTTGTTGTTTTGTCCAGCATGTGCTAATTTATTTATTTATTGCTCTTCCAGCACTGTGACTTTATTGGTTTTCTCTCAATGTTCATGACACTTTATAAAAGACAGGAGAAGGAAGAATGGGTGAAGCAATTCCTCTTTTAACTTTGGGGAAGATAAAAATATTTCTGAAGAGTCTGCACTTCAATCATGTTGTCTTTTCAGCGGGGGCTAATTACAAATATTGTCCATAATCATATGAGAACAGCCATATTAGCAGGTGTTCTCTTCCTGAATCTTCCCACAGACCTAAGTTTATGTACTTTCCTCTGGCCTCTGAGAAGCAGGCAGCCCTTCTCTTTAAAGTGAGCCCATCCCTTCCAGCATCTTCTGAACTTTACCCCATCAGGGTAAAGTGCTTCATGCACTTAACCCTTTTTTCTTTACTGGGTTCTTCTGTTCAGTGCCTCCCAATTAAAAACAAAACAAAACAAAATGTGAATACAGACTCCTCCTTTAGCTGATATTTCTCCTGCAGACTTCTCAAAAGACTGGCCTTATCCTAATGCCCAGCCAGAAAAGGCTGAGGTGGGTGAAGAGTAAAGGTGTAGAGGGCGATATTTGGCTCCTGTACCAAGTTTGAGACCACTTCAAATTTTGGCTGCTGTCAAATGGCAGGTTTGTACAGGGAAGCAGGGTGGGTTTCATCACAAATGTTGATCCAGACCAAAATTCATGGGCTCTGGTTTCAAAATAAGTCTAATTTACCTAAAGATTTGGAAGACAGATCAAAGGGTATCAAATCTGTAAGCTGTCGATTCCTCAATACGTTTTTTGGATGATCTGACTCAACATCTTCCCTTCCTCACCTCCTATGCATTTATCAATCCACTGTATGTAGTTTTTATCTTAGCCACTCTACTGGATCCACTCTCATCTTAATTTCCCATGTCCTTATTGCCAAATTCAATAGTCCCTTCTAGTTCCCTCTCTTGTCAGAACTCTCCTATTAACAAGATCACTTATACCCTCTGGAAATTTATTAGGATTCCAAGACATTCCTCTTTTCTTACTCTCCCTATATATCTCTGACTTCTTCTTCTTTTTTTTCTTGTATATTTATTTTAGCATATTATGGGAGTACAAGTTGTAAGATTACGTATATTGCCCATCCCCCCTTCCCCCCTCGAGTAAGAGCTTCAAGCATGTCCATCCCCCAAATGTTGCACATCTTACTCGTTGTGGTTGTATATACCCATCCCCTCCTCCCCCCTCCCACCCTCCCAACACCCGATAAATGTTACTTCTATATGTCTACTTAGGTGTTGATCCATTAATACCAATTTGCTGGTGAGTACATGTGGTGCTGGCTTTTCCATTCTTGAGATACTTCACTTAGTAGAATGGGTTCCAGCTGTATCCAGGAATATACAAGAGGTGCTATATCACCATTGTTTCTTAAAGCTGAGTAGTATTCCATGGTATACATATACCACATTTTATTAATCCACTCATGAATTGATGGGCACTTTGGCTGTTTCCACAGCTTTGCAATTGTGAATTGTGCTGCTATAAACATTCGAGTGCATGTGTCTTTTGCATAAAGTGACTTGTGATCTTTTGGGTAAATGCCCAGTAGTGGAATTGCTGGATCAAATGGTAGATCTACTTGTATCGCTTTGAGGTATCTCCATATTGCTTTCCGCAGAGGTTGAACTAGTTTGCAGTCCCACCAGCAGTGTAGGAGTGTTCCTCTCTCTCCGCATCCACGCCAGCATTTGTTGTTTGGGGACTTTTTGATAAAGGCCATTCTCACTGGAGTTAAGTGATATCTCATTGTGGTTTTAATTTGCATTTCCCTGATGATTAGAGATGTTGAACATTTTTTCATATGTCTGTTGGCCATTATTCTGTCTTCTTTTGAGAAGTTTCTGTTCATGTCCTTTGCCCATTTTTTGATAGGGTTGTTTGATTTTTTCTTGCGCTGGGTAACAGACTTGAACCTTAGGTGTGAAACTATTAGAATGCTAGAGGAAAATGTTGGAAACACTCTTCTAGACATTGGCCTAGGCAAAGAATTCATGAAGAAGACCCCAAAGGCAATCACAACAGCAACAAAAATAAACAAATGGGACCTGATCAAATTAAAAAGCTTCTGCACAGCCAAAGAAACTGTCAAGAGAGCAAACAGACAGCCCACAGAATGGGAGAAAATTTTTGCAAGCTACACATCTGATAAAGGGCTGATAATTAGAATCTATTTAGAACTCAGGAAAATGTGCTATCTTATTTAATCCAGACAGCAACACTCTGAGGTTGTTATCTCCAAATAGTATTCGCATTAATGTGTTCATGCCTCTTCAGAGTGCCCCCTCTTTCTCTAAAATATTTTCTTTCTGCACACCCCTCTTCCACAGTAATCCCATTGAGGCTAACAAAAGACAGTTCTAACTACAAAGTTCATTGTGAATTTCTCCTTTTGTTATAAAACATTCTTACCTCTTCTACTTCCCAGTATGAGTCATTCACTACTCTCTATGCTTGGTGAACCCTGTTTATAGGTTAAATTCTTCTGTCCAGAAGATTTCTACCATTGCCATATGCTGTCTTTCCTTTTTTTTTTTCTGTAATGAGGGGGAAACAAGACATTGGTAAAATAGGGAAAATGAAATAAAATTATAGTAGAGTATCAGGAGTAGAGGGAGCATTAGAAGGACAAGTGTGCAAGGCTAAGGATAGATGGGTGTATTATTATTTTTTTAAATCTTGAAGAAAAACACACTTGAGAAGCTGCCCAAAAAAGGACATAAATACAAAAAGAATGAGAATTTTAAATGAGGATTATATATCTCCCCTGCTGTGTTTTGGAAAACATAGACAAAGAACTTGGTGTTTTTTTGTTTTGTTTTGTTTTGTTTTTTTGGTATTTTTTTCAAATTTATATTTTGTTGCTTGGGAGTTTTCTTTCTTCTTTTTTTAATTAACACATAATATTGTATATATTCCTGGAGTACACAATGATGTTTTAATATATATAATATATGGTGAGTGATCAGATCAGGGTTATTAGCATATTCATCATCTCAAACATTTATTATTTGTGTTGGGAACATTCAGTATCCTCATTCTAGCTATTTGAAACTATATCATATAATATTGCTACCTATAGTCATTCTATAGTAATATAGAACACTAGAACTTATTTTTTTCAACTTTAGCAGTGCTTTGAGCCTCAACTATATGGGTCATGGTTTCAATAAAATTGTATGCTTATTTTCTTTCTCTAGATGTTTCATATTGAATATATGATCTTACCCACCCACCTTGCCACTGTTAACACAAACTTCACTGTAGAATCTAGGGACTTCCAAAAGAGGCCTCTATAAAGAGAATGGGGCAGCTAGCAATGGTTTTGTTTACTAGAAAAGTGAATTACTGTCAACACCTAAGAACTGGTAGAATTTATTTTGCCAGAAACTCACATGTATTGGTAGAATCCTTGGTAATTCAAAACAAAAAACTAACTAAAAGTATGATATTACTGAGAGGATGTTGTTATCAGGATATTTATGATTGATTTAACAAAACTGTAGATTGTATATATCATGTAATCCTAGAAGAAGTAGATGGAAGGAAGGATAATGGGAGGCATGTCTTATACTGTCTGCTTCTAGCTATTCTAGCTATTTGCCTAAAATTTAATTTAAATTATTAAATATGCAATAACATTTCCATATATATTTGTGTTTGTGTTATTTGATGGTGTTTACTGATTTTTAAATAATACTTTAATTCATGCTCAATTTGATCTCTAGAAATATATGAGTTATGCATGTTTGCTTCTTCAACTAAATTTTTTTATTTAAGTCAGGAATGTTATTTTATATACCTTTGTATCCCTAATGCATATCATCCATGCCTAGAATTGCAACTATTTGGGAATATAATTGACTTATAAGTGAATAGATAAGTGAATAAACACTAGTTTACCATATTTTTCTGAGGAACTCTATGGCAGCACCTGAATAGGTTTATAAGTCGCTCTTATGCAGACTACAACCTCTTATTCATTGAGATTCCAAAGAGCTATGGGTGACAGTGGCAGTGAAAGAAACACTTGTCCATTTGATATTGTTAAAAGATTTGGAAGTTATCTTGTCTAATAGTGTTAGCTTAGATCTTACATGGCTGATACCTGAAATTAGAAGTCTGTGATGCAACAACAGAATTCTCTAAATTGTCTTTGATAACTCACAAGGGGCTCCTGGACAATGAGATATCAGGGACCTGAAGGTCCCCACCCATCTGTGTGTAGGAATTATACCTGAACTGAGCTTCTCATAAGACCAGTGATTTGCTCTGGACAAAGGAGCCATACTATTCTGTAGGCCCAAAGGTCTCCTGAATTTCGAAGGCTGAATTTATTAGACAGTTCTTGCAAATAAGACTAGCATCTAAATTCAAACTGCTGATGCCCAAGTAGAGAATTTTCCCTTCACTGACAAAGTTGCTTTCTTGCTTGTTGCAAAAAGCAGCAAAGAAGCAGTTTCTCCCTTCCCTGGACAGTTTACCCAAAGCATGATCAATAGTGTATTCTGGCACTAGAATTTCTCTCTCCAGCTGTACAAGGGCCTATAGGAACTATTTGCCTTCTATTTTTGTCAATGCTGACTTTATATAGTTCCCCAGTAAATCTGATTCCTTATGCCACATCTTGTGACACTATGGAATATGTCCCAATGTTCCATGTCCTGTTAAGAGATAGGTGGTGACTTCTAACAGACCAACCTTGCAAAACAAAGTTATTCCTTAGATATAAACATAGTTATTGTACTCTTCATTGAACAGGATGGTGGAGGATGGGGGGTAGCTAGAAAGTTACCTTTTAAGATAAAACTCCCTCTGGGAGAAGTTGCTACCTTACTCTGAGTGAGTCTTTCAAGAAATCATTTTCCTCCATGAAAGACAATCAGTTCACATGAAGACATTCAGAAAGTAATATCTAATTCTGTTATCTAATTGGGTCTTTCCAATAACACTGCATGATATGTAGTCTCCAACTCACAGGAGTTAAATAAATTGGTTAATGCCAGAGTACTGAGATTTGAACTTGAATGTGTGGGGCTCTGACTTTGATCTCAGCACTTCTTGTTAATGGACAGCATTTAGACCAACAGTCATTACATAAATAATGATAAATGGTTCCTGAAAGATCAGGAGTATTTTCCCATGAGAAAAGATTTATATATTTTCTTTATTAGGTGTTCCTTATTATATTTTAAATAAATGTATATGTGTAAAATAATGCAAAAAGTCTTGGGCAATTTAAAAATAGCTTTTTTTTTAGATTTTAGCCAGGGTTGCAACATAGTACAGAAAAGATAGAATGTACTCTTAGAATTCAGAAAGATGGCTTCAGGTCCATTCTAAAACTTCAGTAGTTGAGAAAACTTGAGCAAGTTTTTAACCATTCTGATGCACTTTTTTTTATATAATGTTATCATTTTCATGAGCCTATATTAATGATGCCTGGTTGGACTAGTGGAAATCAAACTTCAGTGTGCACACACAAAGTCTGGGGATATCTTTAAAATGCAGATTCTGATTTAGGAGGTTTTGGGTAGAGATTGAGAGTCTCCATGTCTAACATCCTTCCAAATGATGCTGATGCTACTGGATTTTGGACCACATTTTGCAGCAAGGATAGGGTTTCTAATCCTCATCACTATTGACATTTTGGTCAGATAATTCTTGGTTATGGGGGATTGTCCTGAGCATTGTAAGATGGTTAGTAGCTTCTGTGGCATAATTTTTGATATATAACAGGCATCAGATGAATATTTGTTATTTCTTTTCACCCCATCTTCTACTTTGACTTGGTAGTAATCAAAAAGTTTAGATTTATAGTCACCCTCAGGATGATAGGATTTTCCAGAACAGAAGTCAGTAAAATAATACCCATAGGCCAAATCTAGCCTACCACCTACTTTTTTAAAATAAAGTTTTATTGGGGCACATCCACAGCCATTAGGTTATCAATTTTCTATGGCTCCCTTTGCAGAATAACAGCAGAGTTGAGTAGTTCCAGCAGAGACTCTTTAGCCCACAAAACCTAAAATATTTACTACCTGGCCCTTAGTAGAAAAAGTTTGTCAAGCCCTGTTCTTGAAACATGAAAGTCCTGGACCTTTAACTCTCCCAGCTACAGAAACAGAGTTTTGCAGCAGCTTTTTTAGTATAAGTCAATAAATGTGAAGTCAAGAACATTTTCTTTTGGTTTATCCCAAAGAGAGAGGCTAGGGTTTTTCTGTTTTTCAAATGAAGCATTGTCTTCCACAACTCAGGCATTATGCAACCTCTTCAGAAACAGTGAAAATAAGAACAAAACCCAGGTGCCAGAGAGTATTGGATAAGTTTCCTTTCTAAAAACCTTTTTCTAAGCCCAGATAATTTACATGCCTAATTACAATTGACAAGAGTCAGTTACAGAAGAAAACTGAATCCCCTATAGCTGGCAACTTTATTTAACCGTAGTGTGTTTGTGCTACTGACTGGTAATTTGCATGTATGCAAGGGTTTATAAGTCTTAGAGGAGCCAGACTGTTTTAAAAGCAAACTCAGAGGAGTTTTAGTGGAAGTACATAGGCAGAAATTTTTCTGAGTGAAGATGAAAAATGTTTTTTTTTTTAAAGTAAGGTTTTATGGAAGCTATATGGGTAATCTGGATTCAGTTCCTATTTGTAGAGTAAATATGGAATGTGTACCTTTAAGTATAATTTTATCCTGGTGGGACCTCTGTAGACCTGATCGAGTAACCTCTATTATAACTGCTTCATACGCTCTTATGCTTACTCTGAAGCAAGACCTATATTAGGAGAGGTCAGGGTTTTTCAGTCTCAGCACTGTTGACGTTTTGGACCAGATAATTCTTTGTGTGTGGAGTCTGCGCTGTGCATTGCAGGATGCTTGGCCACTCCCCTGGCCTTTATTCACTAGATATCAGTAGGAACTCCCTCCCCAGTTGTGACAATAAAAACTGGCTCTAGACATTGCCAAATTTCATCCAAGGAACAAAACCACCCCCAACTGAGAACTACTGCATTATATTATGCCATAAGAAGAATTTCACAATATCAGTGGTTAACTCCCACCCCCAAGTATTTCTGGTTCATACAAATTATATTGGAAAGGTCTCCAGGGAAATTGTCTCTATGTGGTAGCTGAGTATTCTGGGCTACTTTGATTTTATGGCACTTCCAATCAGCCCAAGCTTCCTAGTTTATCATAGAAAGTAAAGAGAGAGTGTAGAGCTGAGTAATTCACCTAAATATATATGCCCAGAAGTGAGGTAGTCCACTTCTGTTCACATTTCATTGATCAAAGCAATTCATATGTTCAAGAGAGCCTACCTTCAAGAGTGTGAGAAGTGAGATGCTTTCCAAGAAGATTAACAGACATGTTAGTGACCAGGGATATGTTCTGGTATTATCTGTTCCTCTCTCACATCTTCAAAGAAATCTTGCTGCTACTGAGAACTATAGCATTGTAAAGGATAAAGAGATAGGATAATATCTTGGTTGATACCATGGGTTCTGTAACCAGAGTACTTGGGGTTGACCACCAGACATATAGCTGTGATTTTAGACAAGTTAGGCAACCTCACTCTGCCTGAGTTCCCTTATCTATAAAACAACATCTAATAGAAATGCCTATCTCATATGAATATTGTCAGAAATAAATGTCTTAACATTTGTAAGATTAAGAAAAATGCCTGGTACATAACAAGTATGGTGTAGATATGTTTAAAATAAATATAAAGAAATCATATGTTTGGAGATAATAATTATATATGTTTTATATAAAAATATTGAGAGGCTGGAAAAAGAGCACTAAGGAGTATGTATTCAGAGAAAGTTCTTGACTGTCAAATATAGCTCTTCCATGCCTGTACATTAGAAACATACTGTATACATTGAAATGCCCAGAAAGGCATGTTTCCTAGTATGACTTGCAGCTGCTTACCAAGTTCTGGAAAATAAATCAGTAAAAGTTACCCAGTGTTTGAAAGTATATTTTAAAAGTTCAACCTAGGCCAAATGAGATACCAATATACTTGCTGTCTGTTCATTCAAAGCCCAATTAACACGTTAGCATTAACTATAGATGAAAATGTATCTTCTCTTGCTTATTGTTAGAACTTTATTAGAATATTTCCCTTATAAAGGTATTTAATACTATTTTAAATATCTACCATATAAAGTTTTTCAATGTTATTTAAATATCATGAAAGTATTAAGTACCTAAGTGTTCAATCTTTAGTAGTATTTGTTCAGCATTTTATTTCATGTAAACTCATTAATGTACTATGACCATTCAAAGAGATGCCACCCCAAGGAGGCTACAGGGCCAGGATCACTGATAGAAAATAATGCAGTTGCATCAGACTTTCCTCTTGTGGTATTTGGGCATTCTTTAGAATATATTTTAGAAAATGTTTCCATGTAACAGCATAAAAATTAAATGTTCTTCCATATGTCCAGTATTGGTAACTTGATTTCCTAAATTTCTCAAGCTCAAATGCTTTGAAACTCTCAAACATCAGCATGGATATTGACTTCCATGATGTTCACCATTTTGTCTCTCATCTTTCAACATAATTCTGGTCTAGTCTTTCGGATCTTCTTTACTACTTGTTTCTTTTCTCTTTGATTGTTATAGTCATAGAAACCTACAAGTGAAGAAATTTCCTGTTGCCACCCAACTTCCAAAAATTTTATTAACATTGGCCTGCCTGAGCTAAAAAGAAAGGACTCAGAAAGAGCAAATGATTTTTCTCATTAATTCATGTTTTACAAAGTGTGTGTCAAGGAACATCTATGTTAGAATCATGTGATGAGCTTGTTAAAAATGTATGTTTGTAAGGTTCAGGCTAGACCTGGTGTATCACAATCTTTAGGAAGATGCCAGAAATCTGTATTATTAACAAACTCTCCAGCTGATTTCTGCATACACCACATCACTGTAGTCAAATTGTTTTAAGAAGATATCTTATAATAGGATCCGCTATACATATCTAAAATTCATTTGTAGAATACGCAATGGGAGCACAATAAATTATTTGAAATATTTAATATCATTGTGCATATGAAATTATTATTATATTCCCTTTGCAAAATTATATACACATGTCTTTTATAATTATTAGTCAAAGTTTATGTTCATGATTTGACCTGTTTGATTATTTTATCAGGGTCAGAAATACAATCAACAGAATAACATCAGATGGACATGCTTAGAGAAAAGAATAGCAATGTTGTGTCTGTGATTGTGTACATGCAGGTTTTAGTATATTTTCCACTTCCCTGTGGCTTTATCTTCACAAAATTTTCAGAAACATTTCTAAATAATAGATTATAAGCTCTTGTAGAGCAGAAGCAGTGCTTCCTTCCATCTGTAAAATATCCTGGTGTGATGAAATGTCCTGAATTCTTGTTAAACATTAATGGTGATAAGCAAACTTGCCTAAACATGACTACTCCAGAACATGGTTATCAGAATTTCCTCTTGAAATGGTTATCTATAATCCACTTATATATTAGTATAATTGACAAGGACAAAGATAGTGCTAATCTCAAGTGTGTATTCAATATTGTGATGGAAACTCACTTGTCTTTTAAGGCCCCTGGTTTTGGCATCATTAAACTATAAGCAAAAATACTTTAGCATATGAATAATCAATAGTTTCAAAATTAGCTTAACAAAGTAAATTTGAACAAAATTGTATTGGTCAGGATTCTCCACAGAGATGGAGTCAATAGAAGATAGGTAGATAGTTAGGTTGATAGATAGATGAAGAGGGATTTATAAGGGAAAATGGCTCATCTGGTTATGGAGGCTGAGAAGTCCCAGGATAGGCTGTCTGCAGGTTGGAGACACTGGGATGCCAGTAGTGTGGCTTAGTCAAAGCCTGAAGACCTGAGAACCTGGAGGCCTACTAGTGTATTTTTCAGAGTCCAAAAGCCAGTGAGTCTGGAGTTTTGATGTCCAAGGGCAGAAAAGGAGGAGTGTATTCTATCTCCAAGAGAAAGAGTCCAATTCACCTTTCCACTGTTTTTGTTTTATCAGGGTCCCCTGCCAACTGGATGGTGCCATCCACATTGAAGGCAAATCTTCCCTCACTCGGAAGGAATCAGTCCACTCAGACTCATTCCACTCAGCCTCACAAGCCAATCTCCTCTGGAAACACCATCACAGGTACATCTAAAATAATACTTTATCAGTTTTATAGGTATTCCTCAATTTGGTCAAGTTCACACTTAAAATTAACCATCACAAAAGGTATTATAGTTATGACTTCTCCCTATATTATAAATTTTCCACTATCAACTTTCTTTTATATCAGCATAATAATCACAGACCATAGGAAGCAGTGGCAACATTATCAGAAATAGGAAAATGAGACTAACTAAAACAATTTGAATACATTTGTTCTTGGACATCTTATTAGGGTTGTACCTTCTTAAGAGTTTTGCACCCTATGGTATCCAGCCTCAATCTATCAGCTTTCTGAAAATCCTCTGAGGGAATCTACGTAACACTAATACCTTTACATGAAGGATTTTATTTAGATCTTTGTGCATTTTACAGTAATATCAGCATTAATACATAAATACATATTAAAAACAATACTTAGAGACATCAAATATAAAGAGACAAAGGATCACACTCTATTTCACAAAAGAAGGTATAAAAATGTTCCAAGACAAAATTAAATACAGCTTATATCTATATGGATCCTATCAGTACATGAAAAAAAGTAGGGTGTCAGAGGGTTTTTTTTCCCCCAAGAAGCTTGATGTGAATATTTCCTGTTGGGCAGACCTGGATTACCCCCAACTTCACCAAATTCATCACTTCATACTTGGTAACAGCTACCAAAACATACAAGCATGATTTACATGAGTGACTGGCTCAACATGCCCAACTCTTGCTCAGTCCTCCTAATCCACAGCTACACAACCCACATGCAGACAAACACACATTTTCCATCCTTCTCAGTCATACTGAGCTTAATGGTAAGTGCTCTGTGCTTTCTTATGTCTCCACGCTATGTCTCACGCCCTTTCCTATGCTTGAAAAACTCTATTTTCTCTCATCTGTTTGGTGAATGTTACTTATCATTTGCCACTCAACAAGCACTGCTGGAAAAATTGTCCTGATGTAAGCAGGATGAATTAGGTGCCCTTCACCAGTAAGTCTTTAAGGACTGTAAGTACCTTTGGTATAGTATTTATCACATTATATTCAAAGGTTTGGTGACCTTGTCTCTCTTCTACTAGAATGTAGGCTTTGCAAAGGTAAGATGAGTGCTATTGTATTGATGTCTCCAGAGGTTAGCATAATACCTCCCAAATAATAGAAACTCAAGGAATGCTTGCCAAATGAGTGAACATGAAAGTGTTTGACTCTTAGGAGAATGGGGAATGGGGGAGGAGGAGGAATGTTATGATGACAAAGCTAAATTTGCAGAGGCAGTGTCCTTTATTTCTCCCCAGAGCAATTTAGTTACCATGATAAATGTTTCCTGGTACTTGTGGGGCCTCATATTTATGCCGACTATCAGATCAAGGCTTGTGAATCACACATAAATTCGTAATCTACTTTCCTTTCAAAACTTTCTTTTCTGTTTAAATGGTATGATACATACTAATACATTTATAGTTGCCATGTGTACCTTTTGCTTAATGATAATTATGAATGTATCAGAATAATGAATATCATATGATTAATTTGCTAACTAGCATTTCTGAAGTTGTTTGATGTGGAACACTGGTTGGAATGTTGCTTTTTTGCAGTTAAAAAGGAAAATGGTGAAGTACTCTAGGATAAAATATATTTGAATAATATTTAGTCAAACATAATTTAAACATGCTACTGTAGTGCACTTTTATGTGGTTATTGCTATGCTACATTGTGACTATAGAAGAAAGTAAGATGATAAGCAGTGATTTCCAAATCTATTGGACCACAAACATTTTTTTATTTTTGTTTGTTTGTTTATCTTCCTCCCAGAAGGTATGTAGCAATAGTAGATCTGTTGACATATTTTAGAACATTCTAAGAGTGTGCTCTCTGGCATAGATCAATGAGGACAGTATAAATTAAAGAACTTAGTTCAATCAAACATGCTCCTTTCTAACAAAAGATAGCTTGATTAAAGTAATTCTATACATAATGATTAAATTATATTAAACCATGCTTACATATACTTAGAAAAGAAAATACCATTAAGCATGAGAAAAATATCTTTAGCACAGAAAGCTGAAATTGGTGTTCTGTCTCTGATTTTTACTTTTTAATTATTCTAGTTTAACTTAAAGTATTCACTTTCTAAGTTACTTGTTGAGAGGCTTTGTTAATAATCTCTTCAAAGAAAATTTGTTTTAAACCATCAGCTTCTATTTCTGAACTCTTCCTTCTTTGTCTTGCTATCTTGAGAGGTGGAGAAGTTGTTTAGAGCAGAAGTCATAGGAACTAGTTGAATCTAAGTTCTACCTATTTCTAATTTTGTGGTATAAACAATATAATAACCCTTTTTGAGCTCCAGTTTTTTTTAATTTTATTTTTAAATGATTCAGGATATTTATTGACTCATTGGGTTGGATGAGGATAACCCAAGCCTGATATGGTGATATCGCAATGTTTCTAGTCAGGGCCTAGAATATTTTAGACACTTAATAGTCACTTAATCCATTAGTCAATTATCCAACCATTCGAAAACAAGGAAAGCTTTCCCCAGAAGTTTGTTCTCACCATTTTTCCATATCATTTGCACTATGATGGATCCAAAGAGAACCTGGCATATCCATGTATTTTTTTCTCCAATCATGATCAAAAGTCATCTTAGTTATGTCTGAACAAGCATTGATTTCTCACTTTCCAATGAAACCTTTTTTTCTTTTTTCATCAATAATTTGATGGGAAAACATCATCTTATAATTTGGCTTTTTCCTAAATTTTACCCTTTCTAGAGACTGCATATGTGGGTATTTTCAGAATAAAAATGAAGATAAACCTACATTTTAAAGGAATTCCCTCTTCTTTTAGTGTCCTGTTCATGTAATTTGAGTAGAAGAGAACTGAACAAGGTAATCCTTGCTTACATGGCTAAGCAATGTTCTACACATAAGAATAAGGATGTAGTAAGTGTTCAAATAATAAATATCCTTTGAACACACTGTGGCACCATGCAAGACATTTGGCATGCAATGCCCACTTTGAATCTTTCCAATAGCACTTTGCAATAGGTATCATCATCACATTTACCAATAAGGAAGCTCAAAATATAAGGTTATGAGAGTTCAAATAATTTGCTGATATTTCATAGCTAGGGAATGACATAGCTGGCATCGAAATCCACATCTTTCCAATTCAAAATTCACCCTCATTACACTCCACCTTATTGCATCAAGAGGCCAAACTGCAGCCAGAATTCAGCTTTTGCTGACTCTCACTGTAACTGATAAATTTTACCAGAAGTTACCATTGAAATGTTTATGAAACAGTCCTGCACTCAAGCTGAAAGACATAGTCATGAAGAGAAAGGGTAAAGAAAATTGTGACAAAAATAAGAAATTGAAGAAACGAAAGTAAGAGAACTCTACTGAGAAGCACAAAAATACGAGTGAATTACAGCCCAGAGAACAAATTCCTTTAACTCATTGGCTTTAATGGAAATGTATCATAACAACTTTCTGTGCTATTTCATGCTTTGTACGTGTAGAGCTTGATTCTTTGATCATTCTACAAGCTATACTAAATCACATACAGATTATAAATTTATGCATTTTCTATATAGTTAATCAAGTTTTTTACTACTTTTGGCCTTAGTATAATTATTTTAATGGGTATATAAAATATAGACCTATCAAAGATGATAGCTTTATAGGCTGGCTAATATCTTAAATTGAATATTATGTCATATTAAATTTGGAGAATTTCTTGAACTTGGAAAAAATGACTCAACTTTTTATGTTTGAAGAATATACTGGCAACCTGAGTTTGAAAATACTATAGCCTATTGCAGGTTATTGTCATGAAGGTTGTCTCAGACATAATGAAAGATAAAGAAATTGGTCCTTTATAGAATAAATCACAACTTTCCTGCTAAAAGAAGAGCCTAGAATACAAGCTAGAGGAAATTTAAAATAATATAGAATCCATGTGACCTTTATTATTATAACACATTCTAAACTCTATTTCCATGGAAACAAGGTGAAAAAATAACAGGGAATTTGACAGAGTTGAAAACAAGGGTGGTAAGGAAAGAATCTTTTATGCATATCCTGCATTAAGTCTGTAGCAACAGTCATGTGGGGTCAAAGGCCCAGTCCTACAAACAGCAAATCACTGAAACCTCAGATCTTGTGTTGTCCCTCCTATAAGAAACCATCAACATTATGTCCATCAAGCCTACATCGCTATCTACCAGAATTCTTGCCAAATGTAAAAGCCTGCCTTGCTACCTATTATATCTTCACTTTTCCTAAATTCTCATCCCCATGCCACTCCTTATATAATCCATTTATTAACCAAACTTTCCTTTCCCTCCCAAACTTTTCAACTGAGATCTTTTTTAATTGCCATCCAATGGTCATTAACTCCCTTGTATCCTCATCTTCATCTTCAAAGTGCCCTCCTTGACCTTGAAGTGTACCCTGATGGCATTATTTTCCTTCCAGCAAGTGAATTTGGATTTTTTTTTCTCAGACTGCTTTTATCTCAGGATGTAGAAACAAAGTTAGGGTCCTCCAAGTTCGCTATTGCTCCTTCTAGATAGTTAAGGATTCTCACCTCAGCAAAAAACCCTTGCTCTTTAGAGAGGCTCATCTAGCTATAATCACTTACTCCCTTCGATGTAGCAGTCATGTACAAACCTGCTTACTAATCCCCTCCTCTTTTATTGATGACTTTAATGTTTAACTTACAAAAGTCACGTCTTCTCCAATTTCTGTAATCACGCTAGGTGTCTTTGATGGGTATCCAGCACCTGACATCTAGCTCCCTAAGGCCCTCTCCAACTGCATTTTCCTCCATTCCTCTTACTTCCAAGGTTAAGGTGCAGCTTTTGCCACTTCCAGAAATTTCTCCTCCTCTGAAGTCATGAAGTCAAACATTTAGTCCTTAATCATACATAACCTTTTGTCCTCTGAGTTGCTCATGCATCTCAACACAATTATTAAATCTTATAAAGGCATCAAGTTCATTATCCTGATATCCTTTCTCTATTCTTTAGCTCTCTCCTGTATGTTCTTCCCTTTTGCCCAGCGTGGTATCTGTGACTCAACATTATAATGATCCCATTGTTAATAGTTTCAATTATCTTGTCACTCTCTTATTACTTTGAACCTGTTTTTCAAAACCTTGCCCTCAAATAAAACCCAGACATCAACTTTGCCACCTGTGCTTATGAACCTAGACATTATGATAGAAAAAATTACAAAACCAGACACAGTGGCATAATTAATAATTTAAGATTTTTCTGCCTCAAACTCTAAAGATCACCTGAAAATGTTTCAAAAATTGTAATAAATGTATGCTTCTACATCTTCAGTGATTATTTGATATCTCCTAATGCTTTTCTCCCCATTTCATTTTGACTAAATGAGAATCTCTCATCTCTCCAGATCCACAAACCTGTCTTCTTTAGAACTCCTTATTTTTCTGTTCCCTTCATGTTTCTCTAGGAATAATTTCACTCCACCTATCAGAGTTCAATCCTTCTCTATATCCCATTAAGGAAAGTCTTTGAAGGTGACATTCACACCAAAGAACCTCTGTATTGAGAAAGAGCTAATTATAAGCATAGAGTAGAATTCTAGGCTATGTGTATACTTACCTAAGTTTAAAAATCATGAATCTCTGGTGAAGGCAGTTCCCATAAGGATGTTTTAGTTTGTTTGTTTGTTTGTTTGTTTGTTTGTTTGTTTGTTTGTTTTCTGGGCATTCAAAACCACATGAGTATAGGAAAAGAGAAAGCAGGTTGATTTCGAGTTAAAATTGATACTGAGTTAAAAATTTTTCAAAGTGCCTCTGAGGGAAGGACATCAGGTTTAAAGTTTTGGAATACTGGCAAGAGAGTAAAGTGATGGATTTCTAACCTTCATCTGGCTAGAGAAGAAATTGAATACAAAAGTGTCCTAATATGTTGAAAGAAAATAGAAGGGCCAATGAACTGATATTCTCAATGAATGGAGGAACAAATATAGTGAAAATAACAGACAAAGTGTTGGAATGATTGCAGGTGATAGTTTTAAAAACTGCATTTCAATGGGGTGTGGTGGTTCATGCCTGTAATCACAGGACTTGGGTAGACTGAGGTGGGAGGACTTCTTGAGCCCAGGAGTTTGAGGCCAGCCTGGGCAACATAGTCTCTACAAGGGCAACCTTGTCTCTAAATTATTTTTTTTTTTTTAATTAGCCACGTGTGGTGGCACACACTTGTAGTCCCGGAACCTCAGGAAGCTGAAATGGGAGGATTGCTTAAGCACAGGAATTTGAGCTATAATCTGGCCACTGCACTCTAGCTTAGGTGAAAGAGCTAGACCTCATCCCTAAAAAAAGAAAAAGAAAAAAAAAAGTGTATTTCGGGAAAAATTATGTCTAGATAAGAAGTAGTTTTGGATGATGTGCACTTTCAGCAAAGAAGTTGAAAATACATGGGATTGTGTTTATATGGAATGGGAGCTCCAAAGGGCAAAATAGAAATATTTGGAAAAGAAGATAACAATAATATTCAGATGAGAAGATAGAAGCATACATAATCAATACATGAGTGGATTAATAAAATGCAGTATATGTATACCATGGAATACTACTCAACTACAAAAATCAGTGGTGATCTAGCACCTCTTATATTATCCCAGATAGAGATTGAGCCCATCCTTCAAAGTGAGGTATCACAAGGATGGAAAAACATGCACCACATGTACTCACCATCAAATTGGTAGTAACGGACCAACACTAAGGTGTTCATGTAGTAGTAATACACATTGGGGGCCCATTGGGGGGATGAGGGTGTAAACTCACAATTAATGGAAGCAGAACACACTGTATAGGGGAAGGACATGCTGGTAGCCCTCGCTTGGGCAGGGCAAACGCATTACATGTAACCAAAAAGTTTGTACCTCCATAATATCTTGAATAAAAAATAAAATAAAATAAAACCCTAAATTAAAAAAAAGCATACATGAATGTGGGAACTTTGAAACAAAAGGAGATGCAAGTACAAAAATATTTGAAGTTTGGAATGTGAACACAGGAAGGAACCAGGTGGAATTGTGGGAAACAATTAGTCAATATAATCACTTGATTAGAATGACGGAATGGGCCAGGCAGGGTGGCTCACGCCTGTAATCCTAGCACTCTGGGAGGCCGAGGTGGGCGGATTGCTCGAGGTCAGGAGTTTGAAACCAGCCTGAGCAGGAGCGAGACCCCGTCTCTACTATAAATAGAAAGAAATTAACTGGCCAACTAATATATAAAGAAAAAATTAGCCGAGCACGGTGGCACATGCCTGTAGTCCCAGCTACTCGGGAGGCTGAGGCAGGAGGATTGTTTGAGCCCAGGAGTTTGAGGTTGCTGTGAGCTAGGCTGATGCCACGGCACTCACTCTAGCCTGGGCAACACAGCAAGACTCTGTCTCAAAAAAAAAAAAAAAAAGAAGAAGAAGGGCAAAATAGAAATATTTGGAAAAGAAGATAACAATAATATTCAGATGAGAAGATAGAAGCATACATAATCAATACATGAGTGGATTAATAAAATGCAGTATATGTATACCATACCAAAATAGAAATTCCAAATATTTCTATTTTGCCCTGATGCCACGGCACTCACTCTAGCCTGGGCAACACAGCAAGACTCTGTCTCAAAAAAAAAAAAAAAAAGAAGAAAAGAAAAAGAAGTAGAATGATGGAATGGTCAGAAATGAGTATTTCAAGTCTTTGTTTCCTAGTCTTTGTTTCCTATTTGGATTGAAATATTTTATGTCCTTTTTAGTACTTTTCTTACATTTGATTCTTTTGGAGGTTTTTTTTCTGACTCCATTTTATCTAAGCATAGTTTCTATCCATGTTTGACATAATTCCCTTGATTTTTTTAGTAAAATTTTGTCTCATGTCCTAATTGAGTTGTCTGAAATCAAATTGGTCAAAAATAAACATTTCCAATGCCCATTCCCTTTCTTATTTTTTAAATTTATTTTTTTATTTCACCATATTACAGGAATACAAATGTTTAGGTTAAATATATTGCCTCTGCCCCACCCAAATCAGAGCTTCAAGCATGTCCATACTAAAATAACATTCTACCAGTCCATATCCATGATATTTTTAAAAATTAATATATATGACAACAAGTGTTAACAACAAGAAGTGGAAATTGAGGCTGTTACACATTGCTGATGGGTATATAACTTGCTAATACCACTCTGGAGAACAATTGAGCAACCTCTTCAAAAGGAATACATGCATATCCTATGATCAAGCAATACTGTTTCTTTTTGTTTTCCCTAAAGACATTTTGAGAATATGTCATCCAAAGATATTTATTGCTGCACTCTTTAAAAGCAAGATATTGTTGAAGATATACTTTTTTCAGTAAGGGAATGGATAAGTATACTATGATTTATTTATAACAGAATGCTTTCAGCAATTAAAAAATATTAACTCTATGTAAAAATATGGGAAAATTTAGAAATATAATTTTAGTGAAAAAGCAAATTAAAAATTATAGTAATAATATGGCATCAGAAGAGAATGTACTATTTATTCAAAGATACATGTAATAAAGTATAAAAGTATATATGAATGATGTATACCAATATCAGGGTAACAGTTATCTCTGGGGTAGAAAGATGGTAAATAGATTAGGGGTATGTCACTTTGGCTCTTGGTAAACACTGTTCCTTTAAATATAAAGGGGATTATAGATTAATAGCAAAATAATAACTATTGCAAATATGCATCTCATATTATTATTTTCTGTGTTTGAACTGTGTGATTATTAAAAAACAAATAAACCTGGCAAAATTAAAACCCTAAAAAATGTAGTAAATTATTTTTCCCTCACCCAGGCCAATGACCGATATATCTAAATTAAAAAAATAAATAGTATCCCATCCCAATGATTTACAATAGTACAGTTAGCTCTTAAATGCTTCTCCATATACTCAGGGTGGAAAAGGTCATGGAAGAAAGTAAAATTAAGATCCTGCACATGAATTTTTAGAGGTGAACTTCATTCACTTTAAGCTGTAGAGTTAGTATAATGATTAAATAAATAAATACCTACAAAGGACTTAAAACAATGCCTGGCATAGTAAACATGCAATATATGTTGATTATTAGTACTAACACTAGAAAGAGATCATGGAAGTGACCAGCTCTCAAAATTAATAAGGACAAGTTAACAATACCCTAAAGCAGGTAATAATTGAGGTTAGTTATACCACTCAGGAATAAGCAGTCTGTACTTAAACCTTATTTAGTCTATGTACCTCAAAGAATTTTTATGAACAGAACTATTCCTTTGTTTTCATGTAAATAACTGAAAGGAATAAGAACAAAAGCATTGGCACCAGCAATGATTCAGAGCCAGCAGAGTGGTGGATTTACGTCTTATATTTACTGTGTATTTTATCACTCCCAGCCCAGCCAAAATGTAAGTATCAAAAGCCTTAAAAAGTGAAAAAAAATATAACGTTGGAGCTGATCATTTCAGGATTCAAATCATAGTCCAAGTTTCTTTACTAGGCAAATAATATTGAATAAAAATATTTAAATAATCTGGGCTTCAGAAAACTTATGTGATAAAAAATAATGCCATTACTAACTTCTCAAGGTTGTTAAGAGTAGAGAGCATAAATATAAACCTATAACCCCAGAACATGGCACTGATCTTGGTAATATTAGTTCCCTATCTTAAAATATGATGTCTTCACAATATTTTGTGTTCCCTTGCTTAGTATTTCTCATTATTACAACTTAGCCACTTCTGTAAAAATCACTTATCAGTCAACTTGAAAATATATTCTTGTAAATTACTACAGATGCACACTTCCATGATACCTGCTAACTCCACATGTATTATTAGACATTTATTATGACCACCTTTTCTAATTTAAACCATTTCATGCATGCACATGCACACATACACAGAGCAATTAGATTAACTGGAAGTTTTACAGAAATGTAAATTCACTTACTTAACGACTGCCCATGCAAATCTCCCAATGCATGAGAGATAACATGAAGTCCACCTAAAAGTATTTTTCCATTACCATGTATGGCAGCAAAAACAACCAATGCTCTGTCTGTTGCTTTCTCTTGATATTTTCTTCTATTCTCTTCACTGGAATTCTTCACCAGAGTAACCCATCAAGGAGAGGACCTGTCCTAGTGGTTGGCGCCAATTTAGAGTTGAAGTTTCATTACTTCTCTGTCATGGTAAACAGATTATTAATTGAGGATATGGGTATACCACCTTCTAATGCAGTTCTTATGAAAAAATAAAATAATCGAACTGTCTATGAGGAATGATGATATATTAATAGCTTAGCAAAGTCATATCAGTTGCCTTCCCTCTAACCCTTTCACCTACTCTCTGGCCCCCATGTCATTGTACAGGTGTCAATTAGAGGCAAGTAGCTTTGCAAACTGTGATCTTGAATAGAAATTTCAAACATACAAAGAGTTACTCTATAGAGCTTTAAAATAAGGCAATTTGAATGTGGTTTATTAAAAATAAAATAGAAGAATCATGAGGAATCAGTGAGGAACTAAGAAACAGTATAGAAGCCTAATCACGCATTTGTTTTCTCTTAAGTTTAGGACTTGAACTATTACTTAAACTCTTTTTTATTAAAAAGAAATACATAGTCTAGATAAATGTGTAGGCAGTACAGTGTTCTTAGGTGAACCTGTGTTCTGACAGTAATGATTAATTAGTTAATTGCACTGGCTAATTTAATTTTGGCATAGTTTTAAAACACAATGTTGTGAAGAACATACCAGCATACTTGGAACTAGAAAAAAACATTAAAGTCTTAAATGTGGAAGGAAATCTAGAGTGTATCCAATACAAAGTCTTGGTCATGTGAAGTGCGCCCTTTAGTAAGATGACAGTGTCTGAAATGGACTTGGCACATAGTTGGTGTGCAGTAAGGATGACTTCCCTAATGTCTCCTCACCGATCCTGTGAAGTTGGACTATGGCCACACTGAGTTAGGAGAACTTTCAAAAAGGACCTGAAGAGAGTTAGACCTGGTTTTGGTGAACTTATGCCGATTGATGGATACTACCATTCCCTTTACTATGAGTTTATCATCCACATGTTCTATAATTCTTTCCAACATTAATCCAGCCCTTATTATCAAGGAAAATCAAGAAATCTTTAATTTTTCAGTTAATTTCTCCTCTTTCACATGGAAGTTACAAATATTTTTAAATTTAAAAATAATTAAAACCCTTCCACGGCATCATATTTTCCTTCTGTCATTATCCTAATCCTTCCTCCCCATTCACACGGAAACTTCTTGAGTTGTTTATTCTCAGTCTCTAGTTTTTTACAGTCTTTCAACCATGTGCCCACAAATAACATCCTCAACGCAGCCAGTAATGGAAGTGCTCTCTTGAGAGAGAACATGCAGTCCACCTAAAAGTATTTTCCCGTTATCATGTATGGCAGCAAAGAAAACCAATGCTCTGGCTGTTGTTCTTTCTTCACATTCCCTTCTATTTAAATTTGAAAATAAAATTTTTGGTTTTCTTCTTGAGGAGTCCCTGGTGGGTTAACAATGTAGGTCTCTTGATGCCAAGTCATTTCCTGGATCCTATCAGTCCCATACTGCTGACCTTACAATGACTGCTAGCACTTGGGGTCAAAGCCCCAGACTCATTCCACCCGACCTGAGATCACAGATCACACATCTTTCATAGACATTCCTAGCCTACAGAGGACAATAAGGAGAATGCTACTTGAGATATTTGGTCAATTTTTTCACCTGATAAAAGAGAAAGGAGGGTCTGGAACAGTTTATAAGAGGTGGTGGGATACTGGGTATTCTGACATAGAATCCAGCATTGCTACAACCTGTAATTGCTGAATCCATTACCCTGTGTCACTCAAAAACTTTCTGATAATTTGGTGCCTCCTATCAAGCGTCATTGTTTGGTTCTCATTGTGTTAGGAAAAAATATATCTTAATCACTGACATATACCTAAATAAGCAAAAGGATGGTAGAACATTTAGTGAATGCTTGTATATCAATTCAGCCCAACCCTCAATTACTTTCTTTTCTCTTTATTTGATTTGTACCCAGAAAATCCATGCCCACATACTTAACCCAAAGTGTTGACAGAACAAATTGGTAAATTCATCTAATTTATTCTAAATGCAATTTCTTCTCCTGTACTCATATCTTCGTTCTACCATTCAGGCTATGTTCTATTGAATAATAATTACCTGCTCAGAAATAATAAGTAATAACATATGGGAACAATTGTCAACTCTCTTCCACAAGGGTGGGTAATGTTTCCATGTGGTTGGGCCACTCACTGACTTACTATGTTTCACTGATGCTTCCATATAGTTTCCTTCCAATTGTTGGAATCTCATTCTTTTCTGATAAATGGCTTGAAATATTTATATAAGCAATATAGCAGAGTTGTGATGGAAAATAAAATTAAAGTTCAACATTTCATAGAATCTGTTTCTGTATATGCCCTACACTTCACCCCCAGTGTGTGCATAAATCCAGCTAATTATATGATCAGTTAAATCATTTTCCTATTCCCTCTGCTGCTAGCTTCCCATTTGGGAATCTAGGTTGGCAGGAGAGGTTGTCTTACTTCTGCCTTATGTCAACCCAATAACTAATTCCATATACCCACATATCCCTGAGCATCTGTTCTAAAAAAATTCTAGCAACAGAAAACAACCACTGAAACATAAGCACAAAAAAAAAAGCTAGTTCACAGAATCCATGAAAGAACTAAACTGTCAAACCTCAAGGAGAGATTAATGTGCCACCAGTTAGTTGGGCTCATGCAACTGTGGGGAAAGTGCTTTGTTTATGTGTGGACTTGCATTCTTTTTGGCATTCCTAGATGTCTTGGGCTACGATTTCAATTCATTTTTCAATTGGCTAACTCAACTTGCCATTTACCCTAGGGGCAAGCAGGAAGGGAAGGAGGGTTCATTCTGAGAATGGGAAACTTCTGCAATTGTTTCTGTTGTTCTAATTAATTTCTCTGCTGACTCCACAGTGGTTGAATTCTCCTTTGCTACATTTCGTTTCATATTTAATTATTCTGGGGTTCTTCTGGAAAACAATTCCTTTTTGATGGTCTCTTTTCTAACTGGAATAGGATTTCAAGGTGCTCAGTCAGGGTATTTAGCCTCATTTTAATCCCATTTTCAAGAAACTCTCTACCATTTTTAGTTCATTGAAGGGGCCCATCCTGATTATTTAGCACAGTTATGGGTTTGCTTTATTAGTATATGTATTCTATCATTTCAATGCAATATTGTTAAAGAGGAGTAATAAATGTAATGTTTAACTATCACCCATCTTAAATCAGATATTAATATGACAAGAATTTTTAAACTTTGCCTAGTTGCTAAGGAATTGGATCACACTTCATATATGTGACCTCATGGTTGGTTAATCTTTTCTCTGATTTTGAAGATGTCAAAAGCAAGAATATTAATCCCAAACACCTTTCACCTAAACGAGAACAGATTTGTTAGATTGTCAGAAAAGGATTTAATTATGGCAGCAAGTCTATTATTATCAGCCCCAGGGCTCTTTGCTGAAGAAAATTTCTCATAATTAGTTGTAACTAAAAACCAGGAATCAATTACCTGGCTACAGAGGTCCACGTTCAGGAAACAGGTAGTGTTAGTTTGTGGATGCAAAGCAGCAATCAAATTAAGTGAGAGGCAATGCTGAAAAAATAATTGAGACATACTTATGTTAAAGAATAAAACTCTTCATCACCCAGGGAAGGTAGTTATACAGGAGTTTATGAAAGAGATTAAAAATGAGGCTTTTAAAGGGAGAGATTTTTAAGATTATAAAGGAGAGAAAAAAGTAAACGATGCTTATTTCAGAGTGGGTACCCTCATTACTGGCTGTGGTGAGGATGTTCAGAGAACAAATGGCTGACTTAAGTTAGAAGGCTATAGAATCAGACTCATCCTCCTAATTTCTAGGCCTGAGTTAATGCATAACTAAGAGGCTTTCATACTTCTGCAGGGCCACTAACCCAGGTAATGATCTGGGTCACTCTTCACTGAAAAAAGTAAGGAAATACCCTTGAAGTTTTGTAGCATTTGAATCCTAGAAAGGGAAATGTATCCGTCAGAATGGGGTTCACAGAAACATGGTGATAACAAGTTCTCACTTGCACGCACCGTATATGCCCAGAGGGACTCCAGAGACCCCTGCTGGTCACTTCTCCAGTTTCTGCCTAGACGGTGACAAGAAAGCCTCAGCAATCAGTAGAAACTTAGCTCCATGAATTTAACATAAGGGTTAATATAGTAATAATGGCAAATCAAAGCCCATTGGATTTTCCCTCCAAATTAAAGCAGCAAATCAAAAGAAATATTTTATCCTTGATGAAGTTTCAAAGATATCTTGAAGGATTTGATAATATAGAGGTGGCAATTTCAAATAAATTCCCATTTATTTCCTGAGTTTTTCCAGTGCATATTATTGACAGTTCTTCACTATAATAGGATTATGGAGAACTTAATCAGGTGGTAACTTCAAATGAAATGAGTGTTCCATATATGAACACCCTAATGGAATAAAGCCCCTAGCACTTAAAATGAAATTATTGATCTGGCAAATGAATTTTTCTCCAAATTTTGGAGTTCATTTTCACCTAGGCAGAACAGCAGGATATTGTAAAAATCCTGACTCAGGGATACATCAATTATCTTTCTTTTCTATCACAACCTAAATGACAGGGACCTTAACTACCTGGTCACCCCCAAGAAAACCTTTTCTCCATTATATTAAATTATGATTTGAAGATCTAGGGAGTAGAAAGTAGCAGACACTTTAGATATCTTGGTAAAATACATGTATCACATAATTAGAATATATATCATTGGAAAACGTACTACCTCATGGGATTTTCTGCAAATCTAGTGTTCTTCAACATGTATTAGGATGAATACATATAGAATACGTATTCATAAGTGATGGCAAATCTGGTGTTTTTAAACATGTTAGGATATGTTCTCGAAATCAAATGATATAGTCCTTAAAAGGATTTTGAACCTTGCATCTCCTTTCACTAAGAAGAAGGTGGAGTACCCATAAGGAACTTTTTAAATTTTGGAGGCAGAATAGTCCAGTGGTTAAATGATTCAATATTAGTATATATATTTACAGTATTATACAATACAGTAATATTTAATAATATATAATATTATATAATATTAAAATTATCAATAGATTACATATATTGAATATTAATTATTTTATTCATTCTAACCAATCAATATTTAATTTTTACATTTAACTGATTAAAATTAATTAATTTCACTAATGATTGTTGATATAATTATTAATTATAGATATTAATGTAGCAATATTTCATATAATATAATATATAAATATAATATAAATAATATAAATATAATATATACTTATATATTATATATTTGCTTTATAAATATATATTAATATATAAATCAATATTATATATAATAAAATGATACTATTATCTTATATATAAATTTAACATATTAATATTTCACATATAATAAATATTAATATAGTAATATAAAGTAATATATAATAAAATAATATTATATCATATATAAATGGGTAAAGAAAATGTAGCAAATATATACAACAGAATGCTATGAACCTGAGAAAAGAAGGGAATTCTGTAATTCACAACAACGTGGATGGACCTGAAGGACACTATGATAAGTGAAATAAGACAGGCTCTGAAAGACAAACATTGTGTGATCTCACTTATACGTGGAAACTAAAAAAGTCAGTCTCATAGAAACAAAGAGTATATAATTTTTTAAAAGTGTAGCCCATGGAATTGAAATACCACAATGACTTGATACCATTAGTTACTTATAAAAATACATGAAAAAGTTCCCCTTTAAAAACAGCCATAAATTTTACATCTCTCCTTATCCTCCTTGACCTTGTATTTGCATTCTATTTCTCTTACAGAGTCAAATACTAACATGATATCTTTTATCCTTGAATGATTTTATTGATTATGCTCTCACATTTCTTTGCTACAAAAATATTTTAATAACAAGAAATTTATTGAGATTATAAGGCTCTATGCATTAAACAATTCCTTCCACTACATAGAGTCATCATAACAATTACAATTAATAAACAATTGAAAACAATTATACAAATATATTCAGAACTTTAAAGATTATTAAACATATCATGTATAATTTTATTAGAAATTCATCTCTTAATAAAATAAATAGGTTGTTTTCTTGTAAAGCAGCTTGAGTATTTGTGGAAGAATAGCACTTATTCTAAAAATGAAAAAGGACTCAACGTTAATTCTATTCTTTTTTGTTTGAAACTTTTTAAGATCTTTGTGCAGAGAAATTCATATAGGCAAGTACGTCATAATGGATGAAATAATCTTATTGTATGTCAGTCAATTTTTAAAGCCCTACTGAAATATAAAGCTCTCCAAAACAGAAAGACAAGTTCCAGGATATTATCAAAAATTATCCTTAATTATTATTAAGGAAGGTGGGTAGAAAACAGAGTTTGACATCCAGATGAATAAATTACCTTTAACATGTCTCACTAATACTTGCTTTGTTTTGAGTTCACCATACTGGAAAGTCATTTCGGCCCTGGAAAATACTTGTTTTTTAACTTTGGTTTAGAGAAGAAAGACCAGGTTGTTAAATAGAAACAACTGTCGCTATTATCAGCAAACTCTTTATAAGAATGGCCTGTTCTCAGACAGTGAGATCTTTATTTAAAATTTTGATCAAGTCATACCAGTTGCCTGGTTATAATCATCTAATGGTTCCTTATTACACTTAAAATAATTACAAATCTCTTATTAAAGCTTCTGAATTCCTAAAAGATCTGGCTTCTGCCCAGTACTCTAGTCCAGGGGTCCTCAAACTTTTTAAACAGGGGGCCAGTTCACTGTCCCTCAGACCGTTGGAGGGCTGGACTATAGTTTTAAAAAAACTATGAACAAATTTCTGTGCACACTGCACATATCTTATTTTGAAGTAAAAAAAAAAAAAAAAACCGGCAAAAACACCCACATGTGGCCCGCGGGCTGTAGTTTGAGGACGCCTGCTCTAGTCTAACATCAGAGTGGTCTTATTCTAGACACTCAACCTATATAAACTTATGTGTGTTCTTCAAACACTTCAAATTCATTTTAGCTTTAGATCACTTGCTAGGACACATGCTTAGATGTCTCAGTCTAAATGTTTCTTTTCAGTTCCCTACTTTCATTCTGTATTTTCCAACCCAACTTTATATGTTAAAGAGTAATTTCATACATATGTGTGGTGTATTTGATAAATTTGAGAAATTAATGAATAAATGTATTTACCCCTGCATAGTCTACCTTTCAGTATTTTTAGCATGGAAGATATTTTGTCTAGTTCATATCTCTATCCTTAGCACTCAGAACATTTCCTTTAACCATTAAAGGAATGATAAATGGGAATAATAAACATAACAGCTAAAATGTATTGAAGGCAAAGCATGGTTCAAAGTGAATTGTAGTATTTAATCCACACAATCTTTAAAACAGGTCTAATTCTTATTCACATGGATAGATGGGGAAATAGAAGCATAGCATTGTTAAGTGTTAATGCAGAAATTTGAACACAGGGCTGTTTTATTCCATAGTCAAGGCTTCAACCACATTCTAATATAAGAAAAACTAAGTATTAGTAGTTACAGCAGGTATACACCTCTGTATTAACCTGTTTGGATTCTAATCATGGACAAAAGACCAACGTTCAATAAAAATATGAAAAGTAGAGTGTCAGCATCATTAATGAACTAGCTAGATCTCTAATATTCTCCAAAGTTCAGGGCATCTCAATCATGATAACAGTGGATTGGAGAATATAGTTTTTATGTGAGACAAGGACAAGATCTTCTAATATCTTTCTTTATCTATATCTTAAAACCCAATCACGGACAAAGTAGGGTATTAAGGCAGACTTCATGTGTTACCAGCTAGCAACCTGGCAAGCCATAGCCTAACTCTGATCATTGCAGATGGGATGGAAAATGCAAGGCAGAGAAGCTGGTCAAAATTACCATTTTCAGTGTAGTAGTATCCACACCTCTTTCATTAATAAGGTGAGTCCCTCAATCTCTCCACAAGAGACGGTGAAGAAGTTTAGAGAAGGGAAAAAATGCTAAATCTAACACTCGCTAGGTAGGATGAGATGGAAAGAAAGATATAAGAAAAAAGGCTTTCTAATAACACTGTTCTAAGAATGTACATGTTGGATATGGTGTGGTGAAGTTGGTGCAGCCACAGGAGAAAACAAGAATGAAGCTTGGAAGGAAAAATTTTATTACATTTACAACTTTCGAAGAGGGAGGTCACTGCTTGCCATACAAGGTGAGAGGAAAAAAGCTCTCCTGCTGGTCAGGGGGCAGAAAAGAATGAGGGAAAAGTCTAGCTATAGCCATTATTGGAGTTTCCAGAGAAAGACAAGGCAGGAACAGGTAAATTTTACAATTGGCTACTTTGCATAATTCCAGAGGGTTCTGAGCTATGAGGATAGTCTCCAGTTGGCTGGCACCTTGCTCTGGGAAAATTTAGGGCAGGGAAAATATTGGCTTGGTGTGTTAAAGTTGGATAAGGAAATAACTGAGGGTAGAGATTCTTGAGTGGTTGGTTTGCATATGAAAGTCATGCTTCTGGGAAATTTATTATTATCTTCAGAATTAGCTAGCACTAGGAGGAGTAGTCTCTCTCCCCAGGTCTATAAGGCCCCCAAATTCCAGAGCATCAAGATTACAGTAAATAAGAAAATATGGTTATCATAATTAGCCTGGCAGTAAGTGAATACCAAATAGATAAATACAGACTCTAAGAAAATGTGGTTACAACAAAACAAATTCTTTTTTTTTCTTTTTTTTATATTTATTTATTTCATCATATTATGGAGGTACAAATATTGTTAGGGTTACAAATATTGCCCCTGCCCCCCCTCCCTCCCCCCGATGTGTCCAATCCCACAACAAAACAAATTCTTATCCTGCCCTGAACAAAAGCAGCTAACCTTTAGCTTCATTTGGCTGTTTATGATACTTACACCTGTGGACAAATTATGTAATTTATAAAGAAAAAACAAAGTATAAAATGCAATCAAATATATTATCAAAGATTATATCCAAATTGTTAGTAATAATTTTCAGAATTTATAGAAATTTTAGCTTTGTAGAAATTGAATGACTTTATTGTGTTGTTTAATTTTCACATATTAATTTCTGTGGATGCTTCCAGAAATGCAATATCTATTACATTAGGGGTTTCACTGGAAGAGGTCATGGTCTTTGCCTTCAAGGACCTTTTCAACTTTTATAGAAAAGGAAGTTTTCATATAAGAATATGGATGATACAAGGGAATGTAAGGAAAAAGTTTTATGAGCATTAATATTCACTATAATACTAAGGTGTGGTGTAGAGGAGGGGGTGGTCACTCTGAGCTTGGAAAAACAGGAAGTATTTGGCAGGCAGGGCATCACAGACAGAGGACACATGAACACAGGAAGGGAAAGTGCAAGGCACAGCACAGTAGAAACACACAGTGAGTGTCCATGTAGTATGAGGTTCAGCAGAACAGCCGTGGGAGGTTTGACCCAATGGGATTGGGCAACACATGTATGTGTTCTCGACTGTCAGACAAGAGGTGCTCTATATTACAAAATGAATGACAAGTGCATTCACCCAGGCCAAAAAACTTAATCAAAAAATGGGAGCCCAAACTGGGAAGGTAGAAAGGGGATAGACTATTATTAATTTTTTGGCTATAATTTGTTTTTATAGGTTAATAAGTATGAAATGTCTGAATTCCTTAAGTACTAAGTTTGACAGTTGATATCTCTGGCATTTCATTTCGAGACTTCTTATTTTATTTTAATTGTTAACGTACATCCTTAGTCTTTCAAACATATGGTTTGGTTTGTGATTATCTTTCGAAAAATTTCTAGAGCAAATTTTTGTGAAACCATGGATAAGTCAAAAATTCGTGTTATTTTCAAATATGAGTTCCATCGTGGAAGCAACGCAGCACAGACAGCTTGAAATGTCAATGAAGTATTTGGGAAGGATGTGGCTAATGAACACACGTGGTTCATTAGCATGGAACACACGTGGTTCACACATCCATTACATGGATGGTTTGATAGGTTCTGTTCTGGTGATTTTAATCTTAAAAATGAGCCAGGTGGGCAACTTGAGACCCAGGTGAATAATGATGAGCTAAAAGCTGTAGTGGAAGTGAATCCATCTCAACCTATGTGTGAGTTAGCACCAAGGTTTGATGTTACTATTCCAACAATATTGGACCATTTGAAACAAATTGACAAGGTAAAGAAGCTGGATAGATGGATTTCGCATGAACTAAATGAGTGTCAGAAGAGAAATCATCTTGAAGCTTGCGTTTCTTTGCTGTCACAACATAAAGGCGAACTATTTCTACACCGTATTGTTATGAGTGGTGAAAAGTGGATTCTTTCTGACAATTGCAAGTGTTCAGCACATGGTTGGATAAAGATGAAGTGCTGAAACACAGTCCAAAACCAAATATTCGTCAAAAAAAAAAAAAAAAAAAAAGCTAATGGTGTCTGTTTGGTGGTCCAGCACTGGTATTATCAACTACAGCTCACAAAACATGATCAGTCGATTACAGTGGATGTTTGCTGCAGCCAATTGGATGGTATGATGAGAATGCTTGTGATTAACCAGCTGAGATTGGTCAATTGGGACAGCCCAACACTCTTGCAAGACAACACTCAACCATTTGTCACACAAACAACACTGCTCAAAATACAGCAGCTGGGCTTGGAAACTGTCATCCACTGTATTCACTAGACCTTGCACCAGCTGAATATCACTTCTTCCAGGCATTGGACCACTTCTTGCAGGAAAAATATTCAATAGCCAGCAAGCTGTAGAAATCACCTTTTGTGATTTCATCGCCACTCTTTCTCCAGCCTTCTTTACTGCTGGCATAAACAAGCAACCATTAAGTTGGCAAAACTGTGTTGATAGTTTAGGCGCATACTTTGTTTAATTGTACTGCTTCTTGTTTGAGATATAGTAAACCACATTTTTCATTTGAAATCAGAATCTCATATTTAATGAAAAGTAAAATGAGGGAAAATTTGTCATTAAAACTGAAGACCTTTCTTTCAGCAATCTCATTTGTCTCCCCTCTTTACACCAGGCAACCATATTACTAATTCACTGTAATTCATTGTGTAACCAACCAACAATACTCCACAGTATCTCTAGATATATCTGTTATCCATTTATGCTATAAATTTTTTGAAGTGTAAATGCTACATATGTGTGCGTGTGTGTATGTGTCAGTCCTCATTATTTGCACTTATGTTTCCATGAACCTCTGGTCATAATCAATTTATAAAAGTGTTGTATGTGTGTTTCTGTTTAAAGGTACTTATTTAATATAGATTGTTAATTAATGTTGAAATAAAATCCAACACCTGATAATTCATGCCCGAACAAACTTAATTAACATGCATTTTCTCCATATGTAATACATTGCAGCCTACTTGTGCTTAGGAACATTACACATCACTTTAGTTCTCCACTTCGGATCATTTTAAAATGTAACATCACCAAGAAAAAAAGCCCCCAAATGTGAAAGATACAACGCTACATATATTGTACAAAGGATACATGTTCGTAGGATGAGAGCTAAAACAATGAGGCATAGAAGTGTCTTGTTCGGCCTCAGTTGAGACTATGTGTATTGGGTCAGGGGACTCAAATGTTGTTCTGTGCATGTCTGTGGATAACTGTGGCTGTTGATTTAAGAGTTACCAATGAGTTTTATCTAGTAGGTGAATTAGTGAATACTAAATCCAGGAATAAGGAGGACCCTCTTTCTCTTTCTCTCCCCCTCATGTGTGTGTGTGTGTGTGTGTGTGTGTGTGTATGCATATATAAACAATATATGTATCTCATTTTTATGTATATTATAGATATGAGGCTGTCATAATATTTCTTTTTTTCAACATTTTGTTTTTCAGGTCTATAGGCTATTCATTTTGATGGTTGTATAATATCTCATTTGTCAATCAGTTTAACCATTCCCATATTGAAGGAATAAGCACTTTTATAGTAAATAAAACACCCTCACTTACATGTGTCATCTCTCCATAGCATCATTTCACTAGATATACAGAATGGAATTAATACTTTTGCTATGAAAAAAGCTTTATGAAAGTATTAAGCTTCCTTGATAGGCCTAAATATAGAGGGAAACCCAAACACTAATCTGTACAAAAAGATTTTTAAATTCCCAACCTTTAGCTAAATTCAACTGAATCTGTTAATAATTATTTCCTACAGTTTGTATTAAAGGATTTAAAGTATCATAAAGCACATGTAACTTTGATAAATAGTACATACAAATGGTATATAAGATAGGATACCACATTGGTGGAATTTCTAGCCCAACATGGGGATATGAACTGACATGTATGTAAAATAATGAGTTCTGTTAAGTAGTGTAAGTTCTATGATTTGGAGACTATAATCTGGTTTTTAAAAAGTGTATAAGATCATTTAAAAATAGCAATATCAGAAATCAGAGAAATCACTAGAAAATAATTCTCGGAAAATATGTTAAGTACCTTCTAGACACAATAGGCTTATTTAGACTAAGAGTGCTTCATAGACTAGGGAATGGAGGTAAAAAAACCAGCATGGCCCCAAAACAGAATCCCAAACGATGCAATGATGGTTGAAGCATAGATGGTGAGGCAGAGGGTGGTGAGTGAGGAGGCTGGCAGAGTAATGGAGGACTGGATGACAGAGAGCATTGTATATCATAATAATCCATCTGGATTTTTATCGTGTAGACAAAGAGGAGTTTTTGAAGTGTTTTCAGGCATGGAAATGGCTTAAAATTTGGGTCCTAGGAAGACTATGTCGGTGACAGGAAGAATAGATTGGAAGGGGTGGTTATAAAAGGATTTAGAATACCAGTTATAGAGCTATTATGACAGCCCAGGCAAAGGAAAATGAGGCCCTGAAATGAGGCAATATTCTCTCCTGATGGAAATGCGTTTAGCCTAATAGCATCCTCAAAGATTAAGGAGTGTCGAATTTGAGTTATCAGTAGATCACTCATTTGTTGCTTTTGTAAGTAATCTGGGCCACTCTTCTTTCAAAAATATATTTCTCTATTAAGCAGACTGTTATCCATCTCCACAGGTGGAAACTTGACATCTCTATGGGCCATGGCAAACGTAATATCTCTAAGTTATCATTCTTTTATTGCATCATTTAAAGATTTATTTGGTCTTCATGCTTGACTGCCTTTGCCCTCTTCCTTTCATGAAGAGTAGGTGCTATTTTTTAATGCCCAGTTGGCATCATTCAATTTTGGCTTAGCTCTCCCCACCATCAAATATCAAAAATAAAACTAAACATCACAATGAAAGAAAATATATTTTTCCTGAAATAACCACCAATCAAACTCAGATGTGAGTATCATTGCTTCTCTTTCCTTTTCTTACTTTGAGATGTCTGAAGCTGTTATCCAGCTTTTGTAGAAAAAGTATTCATTTCTCTTTAAGAGGTTTTTAGATGGCCATACAATGCATAGAACCTTCCAGATAATACCAGACTGGGCTCAAATCTCAGAGAATTTGGAACCAGAACTTGCTTGAATTATTTCCACATTCTTACAAGGATGATTTTGTTTTCTCACATTATTGATCTGGTCAGGAATTCAATTCCTGGATTAAAATTCAAAGCATTTATCAAGTCTTCATTTCTAAACTTAAATATCTACAGGTTCTAATAATCAATTTCAAGTTGGTATTACTCATTTTTATCTTCTGTGCCTATCATATGAGTGTTTAGATAACTTCTTCTTAGGACTGCAGCTTTAGTTATGTACCATTGTAAACAAGAAGTTCAGTTTATTTATAATCAGATCACATGCTAATCTAATAGTTCAGCACCCAAACTATGATCAGAGACTAAACCCTATAAGAGCCCAGTGTAAAATACTTTAATTGAATCACAAAGGGGGAAAGCTGTAGTCCTATAAATCAGACTGAGGAATTTGACATGCTGAGAATGCTTTTCTGGAACTTTTTAATTGCATGACACAGCAGGAATCATAAGCCCATAAAAAGGGATGCATTTCCTATAAGCAATCATGTTATATAATTTAAAATGCCAGGCTAGTAATACTAGTTTTTGAGCCCAGTGCATCATTCTCATTAGTCAATACAAATCTTTCAGGCTTATAAAAATGTCTGTGTGAGCAAAAGGATAAATGGCTATCGTATTCGGGTATGCTGGTGATAAAGTAAAGGTTCCAAATTCAACAACAAAGAAGATGATCTTTGGGGAAAATACTGGGTCTGAATCTCAGCTCTGCTATTTTCTACCATGTGTGCTTTGGTCATTATCTACCTTGTTCAGATAGGAACAACTCCAGAAATTCCATATAAACAGTTCACAAGGGTGACAATTTGATAGAAAGAAGAAACTAAAAGAATTATCTTAAAGCTGCCTTTTTATGACAAATTGTCTCTTTAAATTTATATCACAGGTTTATTTTGGATACCTTGATGGAAAATGTGTTGTATAGTCAAATCATTCAGCCATCTCATTGTCATAGGCCTTAGCTATAAAATTTTACCACCCAGAGGTAGGGGGTTATCAGAGTTACATTAGATAATGTATTCTGAGCTTGACTCAAACTATGAGCTCAACACAGCCTAGTCTCTTTCCCTTTCTCCCTTCTCTTCTCTTCTAGTCCTCAGTGCAAGTCCCAGGTGATGAAATCATAATAGTTCTCTCTTCTTCCCAAAGACATATTCCTTCGTCAACCATTCATGTTGGAACCTGTGATATCAGTCACCAAGACAGCAGTACACTGAATGGATGGACTCTACAGTCTACAGATGTAATTACTCAAGATTGTCAGTGCCAAGCATTAGTCTCTTAAATAAATAATAGCACATTTTAGAAGGCCATGCCCAGTCTATGGACTGGGTAGCTTATGAACAACAGATTTTATTTCTCACATTTCTGGAGGCTGGGAAGTCCATGATCAAGATGGCGACAGATCCAGTGGCAGGTGAAGGCCAGTTTTCTGGTTCAAATCGTATGTCTTCTTGCTGTATCTTCACATAGTGGAAGGGGCGAAGCAGCCAGAACACTAACATTATAAGAACACTAATCCTATTCGTGAGGATTTCACCCCCTAGACTTAATCACCTTCCAAAAGGTTCTACTTCCTAATAGCATCACCTTGAATATTTGAATTCCAGCATGGAAATTTTAGGGGACACAAACCATTATGACCATAGTAATTAGTAATTTAGAAAATTAAACACAGGGCAGAAATCTGCCCAGAACTCAGATTTTTTGTTATTTGTCATTTACTTTTACCAAATAAGGTAATAGCTTTATTCAATGATTGGATCATATTAAAATAGTTTTTAAAGATGCTCAACAGTTATAACCAAAGGTAGATCCTGAATAGGCTCATTTTTAAATATTTTGCCCCATGTCTGCATCATAATGAAACATTTATCTTTAATGCATAGTTCATCTGTGAACTTCAACCCTAAACAACCTTCTCTCTAATGAGATGGTCAACCTAAGAATACAAATGACTGGCAATCACTTCAAAGGGATGCATATCACAGTTTTGATGTTATTAAAAAACTGCACATGAATCAAGAATTGTGTTGGCTCAATAACATATATATCATGCATATAGTAGAGGTATAAAGAATGAGTGGGCCAAGAGGGAGGAGGCTCCCTTTTAAACAGGCTAAGGGAGAAGAAGTGAAGACCTCTTCTGTCTAATTTAACTGTTCTTCAGTGATAAAAAGTATGTATACGTGCATATATACATGTACATGCATATGTGTGGATATATACACACAAATACATATATAAGAAAAATTTGTGTATAAAATGCACAACAATATGTTTAATGAAACTCACTTGGCCACTAGTGAAGGGTCGATGTGTTCCTGATTTTCTTCTAAAACACATTTTTTTCCTTGTTATGCCTTGTTTCCTAGAAATATATTTTTAAGAGAGAGGGGGGTCTTACTACATTGCTCATGCTGGCAGCAAACTTAAGTAACCCTCTTGCCTCAGCCTCCAGAGTAGCTGGGACTACTATAGGTACATGCCACCTGCCCGACTATTCTCCTGCTGATCTTATTGTCCTGCTACATGCCTGGTCCAACATCACCTCCCCTTAAATATTTACTCTGTTAATATTACTTACTTTTTTTATACCAGGCAGAATTTGTCTCTCTTACCTCTATATTCCCGCAGACATTTGTAATTACTGTATGGTACTTATCACATCATTTTATAATTGCTTATGGATCCTCTTCCCCTGGGTTATGTTCTCATTAAAAGGGTTATTCATTCACTGTGTATTGTATTCATTTAGTACAATCTAGGAGTGAAGCCCTCTGATAGGCACTGGTTGCTGACTTCAAGGACCTTAGATCCTCATGGAAGAAAATGTTAATCAAATTATCACACAACTCATTATAAAAGTACAGCTCTAATTAGTGCCACTACTATGGAAAGACAGATTTTCTATGAATGTAATAAAAAAGATAAATTGGACCTAGTTGTAAGGATGAGAAAAGGATTCCCTGGATAAGAGACAATTGAGTAGAGGTATAAAGAATGAGTGGGCCAAGAGGGAGGAGGCTCCCTTTTAAACAGGCTAAGGGAGAAGAAGTGAAGACCTCTTCTGTCTAATTTAACTGTTCTTCAGTGATAAAAAGTATGCATACGTGCATATACACATGTACATGCATATACATGTGTGTGAACATACATGTAAACACACTATCCTAGAGCTCCATGTGATCAGATCACTCCAACCATTTTGACAATACCAAGTATACAGCAGACACATATGCCCTAGCGCTTTCTGTGTTTGCTTGCATCTGCAGTGAACAATCCCCAAGCACCCAGGCTGCTTTCCACTTCAAGCACATATGTTTCTTTACTTTAAGCCCCAAGGGTTTTCTCTAGCTCCCTAGGAGTTTGCTATACTATGGGATAGCAGCCCAGAAAAATGCCAGATTGAATGCAGCCCCCAGAGGCAACCATCATCAAATGAGTGACAGGAGTTGGCAGTTAAATACCCTGCTTTCTCAGCCCTTGGCGGGACAATTCTAAGATGTATTTTACCCAGTTCCTCAGAGGGTCCCTAGTGGGATTGAGCCTTCGTGGTAACCTGCTTACTGCAACACCTATTCTTGTGTTCTCTCCCTTTCTGGCCCTGCTGTCACCACTTCTTCACCTGTGCTTCCTGGGAGATAAATGGCCTGTGCACAAGTCCTTGCCAGGGTGTGACACTGGGGAGAGGGGGAGACGCAAACTAAAAATGTAAGATGATTGTCAATCAAGGGACACACCTAATGTTTATCATATCCACTGTGAAATGTTTATTTTTAATATCCCAAACTTTAATATAACTATAATCACAAGTGGTATTAGTCATTGATTGACTTTTGCATGAAAATTTACATCCATTGCAATGATAATCTGGAAAATTGAGCTTTCCTTCACATATCGGTTAGTGTTCTGTCTCTGTCCTCTGGTCCACTTTGAAAAGTCAGGGATTTGGTTGTTTACTTAATAGGTGCATTGTGGGATCTCCCTGGTATGGTCCAGACAGAGCCTGAATAGGAAGGGTGGGGCTTGGTAAGAGTAGGTTTTAGGAAATGAAATGCTTTCAGAAGAGAGATTTTTGTGTCATTTCACTGTTGAGGCTTACTGGAGGTGGCTCTGAGCCCCTAGACTGTATTGTGCAGTGACAAAATGGGACTGCTCCAGAGTATTATTCTATAAGGTCTTTCCCTGGGAGATGAGGGATGGGAGGGACAAGTCCTGATACAATTCCTTCCTGGCATGATGAGAGTATGCTCAACTTGCTTAAAGGATACTAACACCCTTTTCGGTGAGTCCCTCTGTCGCTTGTCCAAACAGTGCACTTTGCACTTTTTATGTTTGGACGTTGGGAAGGTTATGTCTAGTAAACTAACACTAGTAAATCTTGACTTTTCATCTAATCAAATTCAACATTTGTTGAATACTTGCCCTGAGCTAAATATGTAGGCACTTTCCCAAGCTACCTCATTTAATTTTTATACCAAAAATGTGACAGACACAGCATCATCCCATATTACAGATGAAGAAGCTGCCTTACAGCAGTTAAGCTACCATAGCCATCAATAGCAATGTAAGTAGTAGAACCTGTGCAGTGATATGCAGCTGTCATCCAGGTACTTGAGAGGCTGAGGTGGGAGGATTGCTTCAGGCCAGGAGTTAGAGGCTATTGTGAGCTAGGACCATACCTGTGACTAGCCATTGCTACTGCAATCCAGCCTGGGCAACATAGGGAGACCACATCTTAAATAAATAAATGGAATTTATCGAATGTAAACCTAGGGCTCTTCATAGCACTTTGTAATTCAATAGATTTGAAGACGTGATCTGGTGAAACATCAATAGCCAACATAGTGGTTATATTTTTCCTGTTATCGACACTTGGAAGCTGTTTCTCTTCTTAATTATTCCCTTTATCTTATGATGAAGATAATAACTTTTAAAATGGTAGCTTGCACAAGGATTTTATAGTCAAACAAATTATATAATTTATTTTCCCATATTCTTAATGTAGAACATAACAACACTGTATTTACTAATGTAAAAGCCCACAGTTTTGGCTATCATAGGTATAATGAAGCCCAATCACAAAACCCCGCTGATGTTTAGTCACAAAAAAATGAGGCTATTAAACCATAAGATGTGAATAGCAATTCCCAGAACACATACAGACATTCTCCTAAATAATTGCAAACTTGCTCTTCCCTCTCCTTTTCTGTCTCCCAAACAGAAGGTTGAAAAGAGAGTAATTGTACCTAAATATTTTAATATACTTAGATTTATAATTATGTGCTAAATAATAGTCCCATAAAATATAAACATCTTGTTTATAGACATTAGTGTAATGTGCTCTGTAGAATTTCATGACAATAGGACTCCTAAGACAATAATATATTATCCAGAATGGCATTGTGTTCATGTTTGCTCAAATACATAGGATTTTCTGGAGCTCAGATTTGATGTTTATTTTCTCACATTATTTGGTTTGAAATATGCAAGATCTCTGAGTAGAGCATGTGAAATCCAATCTTAGAGACTTCTATTCCTCAGTTTCGCTTATGTTAGAAATGTGTGTTAAAAACCTCCCAGAAATCTATATTTAAAGCCCTCAATTCTTTCATTTACAGAAACAGGCAGAAGATTTCTGCACAAAGACCAAAATTAGAGTAGTTTTGCTTGCTACTGGAAGAACAAGAGAAGTTTACTAACTTGTTTTATTAACCCTTTCTCACCATTAAAAAGACAAAGCCTAGAGATAACTAAGAGAACTGCTAATGAGTATAATCTGTAAATTAAATATAAATTAAGGTCAGAAATCACCAATTATCAGGCACAATTCTATTTGGGAAATTGCATCTTTTTATTTTAGGATATAACATTTGGCAAGTAAAAGAGCTAATCCGTATTATGTATTTTTGTGGAAAGGGATTTGCTACCAAAAGAATTGTTCCAGATGGCTAGGAATTTTTGATATGTCCTTGAAGGCTCATACCCATTGCTTTATTAGAAGAACATGCTGCTTATTAGCATCTAAATTTTAAATGGATGGCTAACGTGGGCTTATGAGTGAGAATACCTAGTAATACAAGAAGATTTGCTTTAAATGTCAAGAAAATTTCTAACACTAATAGTATTTTTACTTAATTTCAAATTTTCTGGACAATTCACAGCCTCATATATTCACAAATTTGAATCTTACTATCAGATTTGCAATGTAGCTCAGCTTAGTTGAAATATCCAGGACCTTCCAGGACTTTTAGTTTTATAAATGACATGCTAATAGAGAAAATGTTCAGTTCTTCAGTCAGAAAGATCTAGGTACCAGTCTCATCCTTCACTTACTAGTGATAGGAACTGCATCATATTACTTAGTCTATGTTTCAGTTTTGTTACCTGTGAAGCAGTGATCTAGTACCTATTTCATGGGGTTGTTGTGAGACTAAAATGAGACAATGAACATAAAGCATTTTATGTACATGAAGCTTGCTGATGTTAATTTCGATTTTAAGAAAAACTTATTCCTCTATTATATGGGGCAAAGAAATGTCAGGGGTTATAAGGACTGATTCGTTCTCCAAGACTGTTGTCAAATGTGTGTCAATAAAAGATTTGATGTAATTTAGAGAAATATTTCTATTTCCTAATGATAAGATTTAAAAGAGCATTTTTTTGCATGACTCAAAGATGTAATGATTGAATTATGTGAGTGAAATATCCAATATTTGCATAAGATGTAAGATTTACCAATTTACTCACATATCTGTTTTTCAACATAATTAACATATAAACACATATATTAATTTAAATTTTTTCTTTCCTTTTATTCTCACATTTATCTTTGGTGTCAATGCCATTGATACCATTGGTGTTACTCTTTGAGTAATCTAGTAGGTCTCTAGAGCATTTTCATTTTACCTATGTAATTTGAGATATGACATAGTTTAAATCCATGTATAGGGCAGTCACTGGAAAATTTATTCCAAGCCATAAGAATATATTTATATTTTAATAAGCATTTTTGGCTTTCATTTGTCCTGTAGGTTTATGTTTATGATCACCACAATATAACCATTTGCTGTATTTCTTTTAAAGCAATCTTTTTAAAGTCTTTTGTAAACTAAAGTTGCCCCAAGTGAAGTAGTTTGGGTCAACTAGTTTAGTCTTGAGAGACAAAGAAGTCTTTCCAGAGGGAGTAATATACAAATCAAGCCCTAAACAATGTGGCTATTTAGTGGAGGATAGCGGCAATTGTTCCCAGGGTACATTAATGCCAAGAAGACCTGTCAAGAGCTACTGCACTAACCTAGGAATGACTTCTCTAGGCAGCAAAGAACCAAGGAACAGAGTGGAAAAGTCAAATCTAATAGTCACATCAAAGATTAAGCACACAGATTTCATCAAAAATAAAGAATGTACAGTGGCCCATTAAATATAAGAAATGAAGGAGAGGCCATAACAGGTTCTCAAAATTATGTGTAAAATGAATAAGAAAAGGATCAAAAATAAACTCATGTTTTCAAGCCAGAAATGATACAGTTGTCAAAAAGATCTTGTTCAGTGCTCAGCAAGGTGAGATTTCCAGTCAAACATTGGAAGTATAGGATTGAAGAATAAGAATAGAGGAAGTACTACTGATGAAGATTTAGATATAGAAATCATCCATGCATGAGGGAAGGTGCAAAGAAAATGCAGTATGGCTGAGATTAAAAGCATGCATGTACTGTATGGTTTGAGTGCAGCTCTTTTATGCTTGAGTGAGGGTGTTACACTTATGGAAAACAGATACAATATGGTAGAAACAGCACTGGATATAAAATCAGGAAGAACTGAGTTCACATCTTTTATTCACTATCTATGAGCTGTGTGACCATTAGAAAATTATTTAATCTATCAGATGGTTTATTTTTTAATAAATTATGAAAAAACCACCATCTCCCTCAACAAGTGTTTGTGAAAATTAATGAAATAATCTATGCAAAGTCTGTTGCAAATTGCCTGCCAATTAGTAGGTAGTCAGTTATTATCTCTTGGATCTTAATCTAGAAGGAAAAGAAGTTTGGGAAATATCTAGTGTTTCCCTAAAACTATCCATTTAACTGAAGCACTCAACTTTAGCCAACATAAGTAAGAAAATGGAAGTATCTAGAATGGGTGAGACATCCAGTAAAACAAGAGAATCCTCTGCAACTTTTCTCAGAAATCATCATACGGCATCTGAGTTTATGATTCCCACATGGTGACATCCCTGCTACTGTCTTTTGCCTGGTTAAAAACGCTACTCTCTTTCCCCATAGGTAGGCTTTGATTGACATTTGCTGGTTGTAAACTTTTCCCAAGATTTCTGAAATGAAGCTAAATGATAGAGCTCATTTCTTTTCCAATTGCTGAACTGGAAAGATGGAAGCCTCTATGTAAACAAAATATTTTCTTGTACTTGAACATGTGTTACATTGGGATATAGATGGTGCCTTAGCAGTCTTGGAGATTTCTTAAGTAAAATGCATAAAGTTCAGCTATGTCTATGTTATAGCAGTTGATGTGGTAGAACAGGCCATCATCAGAGGTGGTCATAAAGTGCTTTGGGACAAGGTTAAAGGGAAGGAGGATGATAAGTGGCCTAAGAAGAATTGATGAGATACCAAGGAGAGACCTGGCACCCACAGTCCAGAATCATATCTGTATATGTATATATACAGATACATATATACATATATGTACATGTACATATATTTTCATCACAAGGCCCCTGAGCAAGCTTGTTTGGCAAACCAGCTAGTGTGTTCACACCAAGAATTAGTCCTTGAGGGACCCTGAGGGACTGGCTTGGATATTATCATCATAATTATTATTGTTGTTATTCCAAAACATAGTAAGAAGCACAGGTGCTCAGTAAAAGATTACTGCACATAACAAAGCTCCACCCACTTGGGGAGGGAGAATGAGAAAAGCAAGTGGACTGAGGCCTGAACAGGCAGGCAATGAGCAGCATCTCCCTGGGAGTCCACTTTCAAAAGAAGGAAATAAAGATAGAAAAGTTGGTTCCCTTTGCCTCAGAGCTTCCCCAGTATTCATCCATGGCATTTAAGTCGGTTCCTGGAACAGAGTTAGGGTCTCCTTTGGTGCCTGGGTCCCATCCTGGCCTACAAATCTACATTTTAAAAATCTCTGCTGCTAAATCTCAGACACAGTGGAGTTTTGGAACTCTTGTTCTATAGTTTCAGACAATGGAAATGACCTGTGAGATAACTGGCCAGATATGTATTGAATCTCTTCTAGTTCCTTCAGAAAGGAGCAAAGTTGGCATTCTCACTAAAACCCCACTCAGAGAAAGGCTTTCAAAAGAATTGTCCTGGGCATTGTGTCCTCTGGAGAGACATAGACTTTCTAGAAGTCCTGACTCTTCTTGCCTTCTTCTGTAAAATAAAGGAAAAATATTCTTTCTTTCTCTTCTTCATTCTGATCCTATAGCAGAAGACATTTAATTCTTCCTTCTTACCACTTCAGCTACATGGAAAGTGAGTATCATAGCTGTGTCTGGTTAGCTTGGCCCCTGGTCGTTTATTTACACCTAGGAGGCATTGATATATACTGTTCAACAGCTGGCCTCGGGTTATATCCACACTTACTCCCAGCAATCAAAGGCCTGCATGTTCAGCATCTTTATAATCCCCTCTGTTTCCACTGAGAAAGGTATGACACTCTTTTCTCTACCTGCCATTTAGTAATAGTTGCCAGACTGAGTGACAAACACTCCAGTCCCTAACCCTTCTTACTCTGACAAGCTTTTCATAATAGCTCCCCCTTGCTTCACACCTTTGCTAAAAGGTGAATGCATGTTGACATATCACATTCTTTTTGGACATCTCCCTAGCAGCTGTCAGGATGAGCTTGTATTTTCTGCTTGTTTTACACATTCTGTCATAAAGCCCAGGAGAGTCTTTGCTTTCTGATGTAACGCAATCCCCACACTTGGAGCTTTTCTATTTCTTTCAACCACTGTAATCCTGGTTGCTAACAATTCTTCTACACTTATTCTAATTCAGGATTAACTTGGAAACATCCGATGACTCCTTTATTGTTTAAAGAGATGCACAATGAGGTCAGAATCAACCACACAAATATTTCATGTTCTTCATGGTCTTTGAACTGATGCTAACCAATTCCTCATGATTCATTCTATGTGAGCAGTACATGTTCTTAAGACAGTGGACACCCAGACTCATGTTGATGAGGATTTTCTACCAAGATGCAACTAAAGAACTTGGAATAATTTATAAGACAGGTGAATGAATGTATATTTTTCTTAGTGTCAGAAGAAGACTGAAATAACATTCTATAGCTAACAAGGAGTTACAGGCCTCTAAATATTAATCTAGAATTTGACTAACATATGATAAGGATTAAAACTACATTACTTATAAAATAAGAATCTGTGGTCATTATTTGAATTAAAATTACTTATGTGGAAAGGAGAAATAGTGAGAACAAATAAGGAGAAAATAAGAAAAAATAAAAAGGAAGAGAAACGAAGGAAATATCAAAGTGTCATTGAAAGAACATTAACTTTTGGAAGACATGGGCAACATGTTTGAATTCTGGCTGACCTGTCTACTACTTATGTGACACTGAGTACATCAAAAGCATTTCTGACTGTGTGACCCACAAAACTCTAACATCACAAACGCATAGGTGATAATTCCTATTGGACCAAAGTTGTTGGTGACAGAAAATAGAAACAGAAAACAGAAACAGAAATGACTTTAGCTAAATTAAATAGGAGGATAATTTATTGATGAGATATCAGGGAACTCCCAGAAGCCTTAGGAAGGGGGGGATGGGGGAAGGCAGGAATAGAAAGAAGCCACGTGCGATCATTGTCCTACTGCACTAAGTTTCTGATGTGGCAGTGGATGAAATGTTATTGCAGATTCTCTGCCACAGACACTGCAAACAGTCCCTGCACCTTTCAATAACTCCCTCAAGATTTAACTTTGTAGGCATGTGGACAAACCTAGGTATCGTGGCTATGCCTTAAAGCACTTTCTGCTTCTAAGGAACCAAGGACATCTATCTGATGCCCTATTTCCCAGGCTTTGATAACGAGAGGCGAACCTGCCTGCCACCTATCTCTGGAGTCCCTCAATCTAAGCAAAGTGTAGAAATGCTGAAGGACTGTGATCACAAATTTCTATTACAGTATATCACAGATTATTAAAAAGGAAATCATAGTAAAAGACTTTGGTAAAAGTACTTTACACTTAGCATGCATTCAATAAACATCATTTGCAAGGTTCTTTTTTCCCCGGTATTTCATTCACATTTTCACATATAGAATGAGGATTGCTATTTTCTTGTTAATTATGAGAAAATTGAGGTAAATATAGAGTTTTTGACCTAAGGATCTAGGTGACATGGTAAATTGATGACAGACTTCTTAGTCATAAGTCTTAGTCAAGACTTAGTCAAGTCTTAGTCTTGAACTCCAGCTTCTTAGAAATGCTTAGACCTGCGTATTCCCAGGAGAAAGAAAAACAAACAAAACTAAAAAAACTTTTATGTGTTTCTCCCATTCAAGGACAGTAGAGAAGAAATGACCTTTTTTCTTATTTGATTTGAATTCAGATTGAATTCTATAGTTTTAGTTTCTGTTCCCCAATGCTTCAGACTTCTTGGAATGAATAGTAGAACAGGACAGCAGTAGGAGAAGGTTAATATTCAGACAAGATGTCACTGACAGCTAAGTGAGTCACAGTGTCATTTCATAGGTATACTTGTAAAATCCCCAAATTCCATCTTTACCTTGATTCCCTCAGGTGTTTGGGGTTCATTGATAAAGCTCACCTCAACCTACCATTGTTAAAGACAACTTTATTGTCTTTATTTCTGGCATTTAAAATGTCCAAGTAGCTTAACAACAAAGTGTGAAAGTAAGAAGGAAAAGGAGGAATTACTTATTTAACAGTCATTTACTCCCCTCCCCCAGGGCTTTATTGTATAGCCATGTATAAATATAAGTGCATTTTATATTGTTAACCTAAGTGAATATATTAAATTAGTGTGTCCATTTCAATCAACCCCAGGAACAATATATTCAAAAAGTAATCCATGTATGAAACCACAGTCTGTATCTGATGGAAACTAAAATTTATCATCCTATTTTTTTTTCATGGCAATAAGTACTGAGAACTGGTCAGCATTTCTTTGTTTGGCATCTCTTAACTTCCACCCTGTGCTATAAGGTACCTCCCCATGTCCTAGATGCCTCCCTAGGTCTTTGTGTTCCTGCCAGGCTCTGGTGCTGCTCCACCACATCCTGCCAGGGACTGTTGCTGATGTCCCCAAGCTATTATTTCTTTCAGATGGACCAATGTCCCAAGGACACTATATTTACTAGATGCCATCATTCCTCATGGTCCATCACAGACACTGCCATTCAGCTGCTCCAGTGCCAAAAATGTACTGGGAAGGAATCTCTGCTTTTGTTAGTAATATTTTTCCCTAAGGATCCCAGAAGTATGTTCTTTATGCCCTATTATTTTTTAAATTCTAGGAAAGCATGTATTCCATTTTTTATGAATAAATGCATTTGGAGACCTCAACTCAATTTCATCTACAACAGTGTTCCACATTATTCTCTTTCCTTTAATTTCTATTATCTCCACACACACTAAACATACTCTCAATAATAAAACCTTCTTGTTGTCACTTTCCTGACCGAATCCTTAATTTCTTATGCAAGTAAACTTGTAGAAGGCTGCTGGAATTCCATTGATGAACATGACTTACATTCAAGCCAGAACCCTGTTATATCCCATATCTCATGGTCCAATAAATTAACACGTAATGGGCCTTTCTCATTATAAGAATGCTTAGGACTTTTTGGTTTTGGTTGCTTGCTTTTCATTACTTTCTAGTATAAGTGTGTATCAAGAAGCAGTTGTTTCATCATTTGGAAGGGGCCCTGTGGCAGTGTTGTCCAATAGTACTTTCTGCAATAATGATGTAAATGTTGTATACCTCTGCAGTTCAAAACAGTAGCCACTAGCCACATGTGACCACTGAGCAGATGATACATGCCCAGCATTACTGACGAACTCACATTTTAATTCTGTTTAATTATAACTACATTAAGTAACTTAAATAATATTAAATAATGCAATACATGTGGATAGTGGCTACCACATTGGATAATACAGCTCAGGGAAAGATTAAGTGCAGAAAATTCTTATTCTCAGTTTCATTAGATGTGGCTTGTAAATTTTAACATTGTATACCTTTTGAAGCAACACTCAAGAATAGAGCAAACAAACTTTAATAGGTAAGACCCTAACAATATTAAATTACAAATAAAATCAGGAAAGAAAAGAAATAGTAAAGGATAAGATTTCCAAAAAACTGTCAACAACCCATAATTCAAACTATACATCATCAATAAAACTAAAGAAGTGACAATTTGGGTTTAATGCTGCTGTGCAAAGCATAAAACAATTAAGAGAAACTGTTTCAAGAAGTAAAATAATTTGGTCTTGAAGTGTAATGGGTAGAAGTAATTGCCTTGGCTGGCAGGCATCTATCTAATTTCCTGATTTTAATGCCTTAAATACAAGGCATACAAGCACTAAAGCCAATTTTAAATAAACTCAGATTTTCTTTTTTCTTCCTTTGGATATCAAACACATTTAGAATGGAGAGATGGAAAAGAAAGTGGTAAACAAAGGTAACATAGACATGAAGAGAAAGCTGAAGTATAATTAGGGAGTATATCAACTCATACAGGGAGCAATTATTTACCCCCATCCATAGAATTTTCAATTATTCCACAATAAATCTCATTTAAAGCATTATATGGGAAAGGGTTTAGCCATGAGGATAAAGAATGGGGCAGATCAGCCAAGGCAGGTGGCTTTGTTTGCTCTGACATTGTCCTTGTTAACTCCGTCGCATTGCTCATTGCTTTTGAACCCCAAGGAAAGTGAGATGGTGTAAGGTAAGTGTCTAAAGTTTCCCCAAAGTGTAAAGGTTGGGGAAAGTGCTATTCACAGTGCATCCACTGTTCTTCAGAGGGTCGTTGATGAGCTGGAGCTCAGTTCTCAGAATTCAAAATAGGAAGGAAGCAGAATATTATAATCCTTGAAGAATAATGATTGTCAACCCTTAATTTTGCAGCTAGACACCCTGCTTAATATATTAATATCTATCTATAAATATTATATTTTAAGTTTTATTTGAATGAAAATTTAGGATAAGAGTCACAGGGTATGCAAAATATTAGATGTCATGATATAGTGAACATAGTTGCTTCAGAGCCAAACAGTCATGGGTTTTGATACCAGCTCTATAATTATTTGTTGGAAATCCCTGAGAAATATACTTAAACTGTTCGAATCTCAGTTTACTCTCCTGTAAAATAGGGTCAAATTCCTCACTTAAAGGCTTATTGTGGATGTTAAAAGACAAAAATATCAAAAGCACATTGTTGGCCCATAATAGACCCTGAACCAAGGTTAGTTTTATTTTTTCCTTCCCTGTTCTCTGTCCACTAGGCACAAGCCCTAAGGATATCATGTTATTTGAGACAAATGCATAATTTGTTTTCCTAGTCAGAGCTGTTGCCCTAAAGTCTTGCCCCCTTGCCTACCCTGGTGAATCAAGCTACAACAACTTGAAGGAAAGCTGAAGGTCCCATTTATCAATTTCTTCTTAAGCCAGGAAGCTGGGACCAGTCCTGAGCAGCCAGCCCAGCTAGCTTTGCCCTGGCTCCTTCAACTTAGTGGAGCCAAGACTGAAAAGCAAAGCACGGTACTGACAGCCCCAGAAAGCAATTACTCAAATTTTCCCAAGCTCTAGGTACTCAAAGACCACCTCTTCCTGCTTTTATTAATACCCTCAGTGCTCCCCACCAAGCATCCCCATTCCGTTTGTAGAGTGGAAACTACCTGTCTCCCCAAAGAAAGAAAAACAATACATGCATCACTCTCTGCCAAAGGCTCTATGTCCCAGCACCCCCTGGTTTTCTGGTGTCTTCCCCTCTGCTAGCTGTGCTGTGCACATATCCCTGAGTCTCTTCATCATCATGATGATAGTGATGACTATGGTACAACCAGCATCTGTCATGAGTGATTTCAGGGTACTGGGGTGAGTGATTTAGGCACATAGATTCTCTAATATATGAAGTGTTAGCTTCATGTCCATGTCACATGGAGTAAAGCTGAGCCTTACAGTTTAATTTGCACTTTTGTATAGTTAGTAAATGAAGAGCTGCAGCTCAAATCTCAATCTTAAATCCACATTCAGGTTCTTATTGCACTGTCATTTCTAGTCTTTTCCACCAGAATTTTGACTTCTGAAAATCAGATTCCCTAATTGAATGGAGTTGGAGCTAACATTGAAGAATGTATGGCATCCTCAGAAAAGATAAGGAGACATTACGGGGCAGTGGACAGAATTACAAAGTAGAAATAATTTAAAAGCTTGTCACTGTCAATGCAATCTTGAAAAAGTCTCACTTTTTTATTTCTGAGCCATTTTTTTATTTCTCATCTATAAATGTAGTTGATAACCTCCGTCCTACTTATCACGGAAGTGTGTTGGACGGATCTAATAAGATGTTTTATATTAAGACTCTCTAAAAAACTGTGCAGACTTACATCATTTGGTGTCATTATTAAAATTAGATATTGTTAAATTTTAATAATCCCCTGCAGTGAGACCCTCTACCATCATCTACAGATCATATTGAATAGGAATGCCCCTTTTTTCTTGTTTCATTTTCATTCATACGAAATCTATTTTGACCATAAAGCTAGAGGCCATTACAAAAAGATCATGATCTTTGCAGGTTGTCAGACTTAGATTTGTGTGCCAGCTCCAACAGTTACTTATATGTCACTGCTGCAGTTATTTACATAATCTGTGTCGCATTTCTCTCGTTCCTATAATGACACTAACCTGATTCCCTCTTTCATAGAATTTCCTGCGAGAATTAATGAGATAGCCAGCAAATACCTAATCCTGTGCTTTGTATACAATGAGGATCAATGTCTGCTGTAGCTGACTTAGGTAACCTGGGAACGCTGTGTGCTAAATAGGAGGACAGCTTCCTTGGCATTATAATGCACCTTCCATTCTTTAGATTCATGATTTAAGGAATCATTTGGAAACCTGTGCAAGGCCAGGTGCACCAGATAATGGGTGGGGATTTTATTAAAAACCTAGATGCCCAGGCCCCATGTGGGGATTCTGACACTCTAAATCAGGGGAAAGGCTAAGGAATATACATTTTAAACAGGCATCCGATGCAATTTTTATAGGAAAGTAAGCTTCAGAACCATGTTCTTCAATGATAAGACTGAGGATCCTTTGACACTGATGTTTGTAGTTCTTAATATGTCTTATGCTGATCACACTTTAGGGAATAACAAGTCAGTGTGTCACTCCATTGCTTATAATTCAATAGAAGAATATTTCAAGCCTATCATGCAAATATTAGATTTTGAGAATCAGTGGAAGTTAACATAATTTAGTTTTACCTTATGGTTTCTTGAGGTCTTGAAGACCAGTTTTAGATGTAATCCTCTTTCACCTCTCTGGTACTATTAGAAAACAAAATTCCTTAAGCAGATTCTTGTTACTTCTACTACCAACTCCTCACTTTTACATGCATGATGACTTATCAGGGACAGTATAGGTTACTATGGAGACCATGACTCCTTTTTTAGTTGATTGACAATTTCCACTTATGTAGCTCCTTCACTGTTATGAGTTATAGTAGTGAAATATAGCGTAAAACAGTGATAAGTCTTTCCAAATCTTGAAATTAAATGTGTCTCAAGTTGACATACTTCAATTTCTCCTTCTTTTTTCCCTTACTTGCTCACCTTGTCTTCCCTTTTTCTTTACAAAATAATAGGACTTAATAAAAGACATGGGTTTGCATTTCTTTTGTTGAACTATTTTCCATAGTGGGCTCCTGACTATTTCCCCATCCTTCAGAATCTAAAAAATTGTTATGGCATGAGGATTTTTAATATAAGCTTGGGTTAACCAAAATCTTTGTAACTCAGCAGAGGAACTCCCTCACCCTTACCCCACTGCTCATATTCTCAGGAAGTTGGTAGGATGACAAGGAAGAGTGGGTGTATTAGTTTACTAGGGCAGCCATAACAAATTACTATAAATCAGTGGCTTAAAACAACAGAAATTTATTCTCTCACAGCTCTGGATGCCAAAAGTTCAAAATCTACATGTCAACAAGGGTGATTCCTTCTGGGAATTCTAAGGGAGAATCCATTCTATACCTCCCTGCTAGTTTCTGGTGGCTACCCGCAATCTTTAGTGTCACTTGGCTTATAGACACAGTCTCTGCTTCAGCTGTCACATCAACTGATATGTTTTATTTCCTGCTCATCTCCTATAAGGATAATTGTCATTGCAGTTAAGGCTCCTATGAATCAAGTACAATCCTATCTGGAGAATCTTAACCTAATTACATCTGCAAGGACTCTTTTTTCAAATAAGGCCACATTCACTGGTTATAAGAGGACATACATACCATTTTGGGGTTCTTCCATTTGATTCAATACAGTGAGTCATCTGGAATTTCCCAAGATGCAGGGCTTAGGAGTATGCATGATATTGATGGAGGTGGGGACAGATAGAGGAAGGACTGATAGAAAAAGTGAAGTGGTATTAGGACATAGCAGTGACTGATAAACCAAGGAAGAAGAGTATCAAGGAGTATCAGAATAATGAATGGCAGGTCTAGAAAAATTCTTGACTTAATCCTTCATTTAATCCTAACATGCATTTTTACCATAGGCTAAATTCATTCCTGATTCATTTAATTAGCCATCTATAAACATATACATTAACACTTTCATTTTTATCCTTTGTCATTGAGATATATTAATAAAACCACCTTTAAAAAAAAGAATTAGAAGTAAGTAGACAATCAAACCTCTCTTTCTGTGCTTTTAGGAATCCAATGAGCTAACATAATAAATCATCTCAAGGTATATGTGTGAGTTGTTATAGGATCATCTTGGTTTCTAATATTAAGTCTCATGTCAGGTCATATTTCAGACTATATATATATATGTATAATATATATGTGTATATTACATTTATATACACACACACTCTATACTATATATTTAAATATATACATATGCATATGTATATTTAAATATAAATAAATTATATTTAAATTTAAATATATGCATATGCATATATTTAAATATAATACATATACAAATATATACATATGTGTGTGTATGTATATATACGGAAAATGACTTTGGGCTTTAGTAAGTGGAATAAATGGAATGAGAGCATGTGACCAAAAAATAGTACAGAATATGTCAGGGAAGCTGGACACTCTACCTGAATCTTGGGACTTGGATGTGCTATTTTTTATCTTTCTATCCCCTTAAATATAAAATGAAAAGCACATTGAACTAGATTTATTGGTTTTATTTTTTAAAGGAAGTAACCCCTCTTTTAAAAGTATAGAAAAGAATAGCAAATAATGGACCATTCACTCATAGAAAAACATGGAAAAATAACTCTCCATTCATACTTATTTCATGATTTATCAGAAACTGTTCATATGTTTTATTTCTATTTATTCATTTAATACTCATCAAAAGTCCATTTAACAGATAAGAAAACTGGAATATAGGGAAGTTAAGTGAGTGACACTGGTGGTAAATACAGAGTGGGATTTGGACACTGAAATTTGACTTTAGAGTCTTTGAATCTAATCAGTTTGCTAGGGTTCTTCACATATTTTATCATATTTGCTTCAGATATTTTTTCTTTTAAAAAATAAATTTTGAGTTTCTCTTTTCATTCCCCAGAGGAAAGTAGCATCAAGTCTGCAGTATATACACAATCAGTGTTTATATACATTTTGTACAGATAATTTAAAAATATAAATGATACCTTTATTTTATTTCTTTAAATTTACATAGCTAGTATAATCTCAAGGATCATTCTTTGTTTTAACATCATTGTTTAACATCATCGTTTTACAGATTCAGCCTTATTAACACATATAGATGTAATCTGTTTGATCTAATTGTTATATGTTCAACTTAATCTACCAAAATCCATTCATTATTCCTTTACTGATAGACATTTGGGATTTCTTATTACAAATGATATTTAATGAACATTTTAAAACACATATGCTTGGACATATGTACAAGTAATTTTCCTCAAAGTAGAATTGTAGAGTCAAAGTGTATGTACATTTTCATCTTTATTGAATATCTCCAAACCATTTCTCAAATGTTGGTAGACATTTATTCTGCCAAAATTAATGTATAAATTTCATTGTTTTATATCTCTACCAACATTTGATACTACCAGACTTTTAAAATTTGTTTTAATTTTGAATTCCCCTAATTATTGGTGACATTGAATATCTTTTTGTAAGTTTTTTGGCTACCTTTATTTTTAATTCTATGAATTGTCCATCAATACTTTCTCTGTTTTTGTTTTAAATTGTCTTTTCCTGAATTATTTGTAAGTGTATTTTGCATATTGTGGACACCAATACCTTGTTGGTTTTCTGTGTTACAAATATATTCTAACACTCTGTATTTTGGCTTTTAACTTTGTTTATTGTCTCATTGTTAATGATGGTTTTATTTTTGTTGTGATCAAATTTCTTAAGATTTTTCTTCATGCTTTCTGGTTTTTTTTTTCTTTTTTTGGTCTTATTTAGGCAAGTCCCTTGTGCTCTTTGGATCCTACACATATTCTTCTTCATCTCTGAGTTTTGTTTTTCACATTTAGATACATAAACCTTCTGAAGTTTAGTTTCTGTATAGTGTATGCTAAAGTATTTTAAGGCCACATGTACAAACAGGGCTAGTTATTGAGTAATCTAAGTCTCTCAATAAAATTCTAAACCTCCTCCGGTCTCAAAAAGTTCTCACATATGATTAAATCTGTTTCTGAGCCCCCAATTCTGCCATCCTGATCTATTTACCTATCCCTATGTCAATATCACACTGTATTAACTAATATAATTTTATAAAGATTCTTGCTATATGGTGGGTCCAGCCCCATGCTTGTTTCCTTCTTCAGAACAACTTTGGATATTGTTTAAACATTATTCTTCCACATGAACTTTTAAGATTATATTATTATACTGAATGAACAGTCCTCTTAAGGTTTTATTGCAATTAGAATTAAATTTATACACTTATTGAGAGATAACATCTATATATTTGCTGTCGATATATCCATCCATCACTTGAGGGTATCTCTCATTGAAATCAGGTCTTATTTCAGATAAATATAATACATGTGAAATATGGATCCATCCTTTTTGTTAAGTTTATCCCTGGATACCTTATATTCATGTTATTATAGTGAATGGCATTTTTTAAAATCACAAGTACTATTTTATTACTCATGTTAAGAAGTAAAATAAAATATTTATGTTGATATTCTATCTCAAAAAGATGAGCTTAGCATCAAAAGATGCTAAGCTAAGCTCTATTGTTAGCTCTATTAATTTGACTGCTTTTTATATTGAATTGTTTTAAGCCAAAAATAATATTATATGAAGATAATGACATTTTTGTCTCTTTCAATCTTCACAATGTTTATTTCTCTTATACATTGTATTTCTTTGCTTAGGACTTGCTTTACAGATTTAAATATCAGAAGCAGTGGTGATCATCCTTTTTTTGTGACTTTAATAGAATTCTAAAGCTTCACAGTTAGGTATGTTGTTTGCTATAGAATTTTTTTTTCAGATTTTTTCCAAATTAAGTACATTATTTAAAGCAATGCTTGATACTACAACAGATAAACTACAAAATATCAGTGACTTACAGTAAAGGTTTACTTGTTCACAGAAACTATTATTGACAATAGATATAAGGCTCTTCCTAACTCACAGTTACCTGGAGACCTAAGTCGGGGAGGATTTACCACTTTTAATCTTTAGTTTCCAAGGTGACCTTGGGCAGTGATGTCTAGCTAGCAGCAAATAATGAGTGAAAGGATTTTAATGGCTAGACTTGGAAGTGGTGCACATTTGGCAGAACGTGGCTACCTGGCCACCTGTAATTATAATGAAGTCTGGGGAAACCATCCACCTGTGTGCCCAGGAAGAAGAAAAAATGCCTTTGGTAGGCACAATTCACTCCTGGCCACCTTAGGGAAGTTCCTTTCTCTCTCTATTTAAAGAATTATTATGAATTATTAGTTAATATGTTCAAATACCTGTATCTATATCTATTGGGGTCATAGCGTCTATTTTCTCCTTCAATTACAAAGAAGTGAATTCCACTGACAAATTTTTCTCATTTTGAACCAATCTTAAAACACTTGTATGTGAAGTATTATTTCATCAACATATTGTTGGATTTGATTTGTTAATACTTTATATGAAATTTTTAATTTTGGTTAGTGTAAATTTTTCTTTTCTTTGTTGTTGTTAGGTTAACTTTAAAAAATACATTGAGAAAGTGTCATATTAGTCATTGAATAAATTTGTATGAAATAATACATACTTTAAAATCAAGATCAAACTTATTAGTTGCCCATCCCTCCCTCCCTCTCTTTCTCCCTTCCTCCCTTTCTCGCCTCCTTCCTTCCTTCCTTCTTTCTTTCTTTTTGAGACTGAGTCTCATTCTGTCACCCTGAGTAGAGTGCAGTGGCATCATCATAGCTCACTGCAACCTCAAGCTCCTGTGCTCAAGTGATCCTCCTGCCTTGGCCTCACAAAGTGCTAGGATTATAAGTATGAGCCACTGCACCTGGCCTGTTGCACTATTAATCTGTGTCTCATGAGGGGATATTTTACTATCGTTATTACTGGTTGAATTTACTGTTATTGATTTATACAAGTTTCTTGTATCTTCACATTTTAATGTTGGTTAAATTTTGTTTTCTATTTAATTAGTTTCTGTTTTTATATTTTCTCCCTTCAGCCTCCTTTGAATTACTCTTTCATAACTATATTTTTGAGATGAAAGCTTTACTCATCTTTTAAAAATTCTTAACCTCAAATAAATATTTTAAAGACTATAAATTTCCCTATATGTGCTGCTTTTGGTTTATGCTGTTTTCTTCTTTAATGACACTTTTTAATGCATGTCTTAAATTTTAGACTTTTCATTGTGTTTTCATGTTTAACCTACATAGTTTGTAAAATGTGTTGTATTTTGCATTTGTATGGTATTTATTTTTCACTAGATCAAAAACACTGTCTCTAATGTATTGGCTTTGTAATCAGAGGTAATTTCCTGTAGAATACCATATTTTGGTAGTTAGTTAAAATTTTCATTACAATATTCAAAAATGTTTTTATATATTATATTTGGGGTTTTTTGTTTTTTTATAATTCAGGATATTATGGGGGTACAAACATTTTGGTTATATGAAACGCATTCGCTTTGCTCAAGGCAGAGCCATAAGAGTGTCCTTCTCCCACACAGTGTGCCCCATCTCCATTAGCTATGACGTAAAAAGATGTTTTTATTTTTTACCTCAAGTTCCATTTTGTCTGATATTAATTTTATGATAGTAGCTATTAATATTATTATTATTTCAGCATTTGTGTGGCATGTCTTTCTATGTGGACTTGTTCTGGATATAATTCCTGCAAGTATACATTGATAGATTTTGTGTTCTTTAATCCAAAATAATAAATAATTGTCTTTAAACTAAAGTGTGTTAATACCTTAACAATAGTCTGATAAAGAATATGTTGTTAGAATTTTTTCTGTAATTTGTTTTCTATTTTTCAAGCCTTTGCTTCTTTTCTTTTTCTCATTTTCTGCCTTCTGCTGAATTGGTAAAGTTTATTCACTTGCCCGATCTCCTTTCATTCATCAGTTATTTAGAAAATTATTTTTCTATTTTTATTAATGATTACCCTTGACGTTTTAACAAATGCAGTTAACTACCAATATTAAGAATTGCAAAGCTTTTCCTAAATAGACTTTCAGTCTATTTTACTCTCTCTTCTCCTCTGGTGTTTCCATAATGCATATATTGTTTCTCTTGACTGTATACTGTAGGTCCAATAGGCTTTCTTTACTTTTTTTCATTCTTTTTTCTTTCTTTTTGCTCCTCTGTTTGAATAATTTTAAATGACCTGTCTTTTGAGTTTACTGATTCTTTCCTCTGCCTGATAAAGTCTGCTGTTGAAGCTTTCGAATGAATTTTTCAGTTCAGTCATTATACTCTGGATCTGTGGGATTTTTAAAATTTATTTCTATTTCTTTGATGAGCTTTTATTTTGTTCATGTATTGTTTTCCTAATATCGTTTAGTTTTCTATCTATGTATTCTTATAGTTCATCAAACTTCCTTAAGAGCCTTCTGAATTTCTTACCAGTCAATCTGGTAATCTCCATTTCTTTAGTGTCTATTATTGGAGCTTTCTTAGTTTCCTTTGGTGGAGTCATATTTCTCTGATTTTTCATGATCCTGTATCCTTGCATTGGATATCCTTGTACCTCTGTGCATTTGAGGAAGTGACCTTCTCTTCTGGATACCACAGATTTGCTTCAGCAGGAATAGACCTTTACCACTTAGTTCAGCCTGAGGTTTCAGATATGCCAATGGGTAGTGTTGGGGATTAGAAACTGATACCCCAAAATATGGCATCTTGACGTGCTGAACTGAAGAAGAAGTCTCAAGATCTCTGATCTTTGCCCCTTCCCTTCTCTCAATACTTATCTCTCCCAAAGCACAAGATAAAGGTGTTCTCTGAAGTTCCCTTATATGCCTGAAGTTCAGACAAGCCAAAGAAGAAAACAATTACTTCTGGTCCCTTTCCTGGGTTTTCATTAACTGAATTCATATTGCAGGAAGAAAGACTGTAGTCTGTCAAACTGCCTGTACAGACTTTTTGTCACATGACATGTCACATGCCATTGACCAAATAGACTTTGTTCCAGGCTATTGTATGTTCTTGAATCCCACTGAATTCCCCTAACAATCATTTAATAACCTCTCTTAAATCATCCCCATTTCCCCATCTCCCTTTAACCTAAGAAGGGTATATAACCATCTGTACCCCATTGCAAGGTAGGGTTATCACTCTTATTTTTCCCCATGTGTCCACTAATATATTTGTATGCAATTTCTCTTATTAATCTGCCTTTTGTCTGTTGATTTTTCAGTCAACCTTCTGAGGGTGAAGAGAAAGTTTTCCCTTCATGTCTACAGTAGGATCCCCAGATATGCAGAGCTTGATTTCAGATTCTCTAGTTTGACAGGATGGCTGTCTATGCTATGGTGCCAACGACAGATGTTGGCTTGATTCTACAGTCAGGTGAGATCACTGACTGGGCTCTGTGGTCAGCCAGGGTCATCAGCCAGGCTCCTCAATCACCTCTGGTAGGGGGCTAAGTCTCAGGCTGTGTTCCCTGGGCAAGTGGTGCTGCTAATTTAACTCTACAGTTTGGAAGAGCTACGGATTGGGCTCTGTAGTTATCCTTAGTCTTATGGGGTCTCAGGCTATACTCCCCAGTCAGATGATGCTGATGGCTGGACTCCATGTTCAAGCAATACTGCAGAATGTTATCTCCATTTAGATGGCACCTCAGGCTGTACCCCATAGTTAGATGGGGCTGCAGGCTAGGATCTGTCAATGGGAAGGCCATGGGCTGTGCCCTGAGTTTGGGCAGGATTACTCGATGGGTTTATTTCTTACTTAGGCAGGGCTGTCAGCCTTACTTCATGGTCACTCCATGTGGACTCTGAATTTCTTCGGAGCAAAGCCTTTCGACCTGAGTGATCATGGAGTGAAGCTGGCAGCCCTGTCTCAGTAAGGCTTTCCTCTTTGCCTAGGTGGGGACTTAGGCTGGGCTCTGAGACTGGAGAGAGAGCTATTTGGGCTCCCAGGTCAGACATGACCAGAGGCTATGATGTGCAGAAATGCAAGATCACAGTTTGCCTACCTGTTTGAGTAGAGTCTTAACCTTGACTCCAAGCCTGGGTGGGGTGACTATGAATTCAAACCAGGTAGGACTGCCAGTCATGCTTCTGGGGGAAAACAGCTTGGCTCTGTGGTTGGGGTATGCAATTGGCTGGCCTCTCTGGTTGGGTGCCACTGCTAGGAGGAATATAGTGCAACTGCCAAGATCTGTGCACTGGTCACTGAGAGCTCTACCTTTCTTTTTTGTTTCTGGTTTACCCTAAGTGGGCTAGCCTTGCTGACCTCTCAGTGTTTTCCATAAAACAAGACAAAAGTGGGCCTCCTTGGGAGCACCTCTGATTGCTAGGGAAACTGGATATTCACCCTGGGCTCTCTTTACCCTCTAGTAAAGTTACAGGCCTAGGGGAAAACTCTCATTGTGGCACTGTATCAGCTTGGGAGAGGGGCCCCACAGTCAGAGTAAAACTGTTTACTTACCCATCTAATGTGGCTTTTCTTACTTTCTGGTATCCAGGAGGGTGTTTCAGCCTCACCCCTGGGTTCTGGGATATTCCCAAAGGTTTATTTGTCTGCAGACATTGCTAGTTTTACTTTCTATGAAGGAGACTAAAGCCAGGGCCTCCTATTTTGCCATCTTGCTGATGTCTAGATAAGTAACTTAAGAGCATGACCTTAATATCATCCAAACTACAATGGTACAAAATCTTCTTTAAATTAAATATGGTTTTGAAACTCAACATTTTGCATATCTGGAAGCAAAACGGCTTTGGTTGAACTAAAGGCTGAAGACACTGAATACAGCTCAAGCAAACCTAAGACTGCTCCTGAAGCACCTTTAGAAAATCCTAAAGTATCCTTCAAGGTAATATCAGAGACCAATAATTGATCTATAGACTCATTCATCAATTATGTCATTGATCCAAATAAATTACTCTTTGGTGTTTTTTGTTTACCAGTTCCTCAAATAAATAATCCAATTAAGGATTCATTTAGCTTTGACATTTTTATTATTATATAATTATTGTCAACTGATTATTTAAAACTTTGTCATATTGGCTATTTAGAAATGCTCTATCTTTGTCATTCATATCTTTAATTTAATTTAACTCAATGCATTCTCCTTCTAGTGGAAGTTGCATGCTAAACATTTCCACTTTTAGGAATGGTTTCAAAGAATCCTTTTCTTGTGATTGAAAACTAAGGCAATGTTACCAAGCAAATGGGCTTGCTGCCCAGTGTACATAGAAACAAATGCTATGGCAATGGCTTTTGAAAAAGAAAGGCTTTATTGCAAGGCTGATTAGCAAGGAGATAGGAGGCATGGCTCAAATCTACCTCCTCAGTTTGGGGTCTGTGTAAGTTTTAAAGGGATGGAGAGCAAGGGAAAATATTAGGAATGTTGGCTTGCCAGGATCTGATTGGAGGGCTTAAATTTGACCATCTATGGTAAGGTATATTGAAGCAGATTTTACCACCAGATTTTCCTGGCCAATGGACCTTTTGCTCCTAAATGGTTCCCTGTGTTCAGGTTCTGGTCATGTCTTAGTCTTCTTGGTCTACAGGGAGGAAATGTTGATTCTGTATGTTGTTAGTGGTCAGAGATTTTTCTATTACACATGTCCAGGCTACATGACTTGTAGTTTTGGCTCTGTTGTAGCTACAAGATAACTTGACATTCTGGTTTCAAGAGTAGGGTCAGTTTGAGCTGTTCTTGCAGTTACAGCATTAACAGATGCTAAGAATTATGAAAAGGGAGATGGGAGAAGAGCTTGATGTTTCTGAAATCACCCATGCTAATTTATCTGCATGCATTTCCAATCCATTCAACACAAGTAATTTCTTGACCCCATTGTTTGGAGAAAGGGATAAATTTTTTTTTTTGGAATAATATAAAAACTACAGACAGGCTATATATTTAGGGCTGTTTTCCATGGATCCCTAAAGCTCTACTACCATGTTCTAAGAGTTTCTTGATCTTTGTGTACTGACTTTATTTCACTGGAATACTTTTAATATTTTATCTATTTTAATTAACTACTGTGGTAAAAATTAGCATATACACTTATATAGTTAATCATTTTTAACATATGTGAGAATGAAAAAACAATAATTCTGATACCAAAGCACCTTAGAATAGAGCTTTGAATAAGAGTTATTCAACTATCTCTCTGGACTTATATTAGAATTTCTTTTGAATGAAACATTAAAAAGGATTGCTGTGAGTCTCCATTTTATTTTTAATTTAACACTTCTAAATCCAGGAGAAATAAGAAAAGAAATATCTGCCATTCATTGTTTTTTAAATCTGTGTACTTATTATTTTATGTGTATTCATCCAAGTTGAAAAAACAAAAAGCTAATTCTTAAAAAATTCTGGAATTCTTAGTTTCTGCCAAACCCATCCTCTAATTTAAGACATGATGTCGTACCAAATGATTCTCTGTAACCATCTCATCCTTTGTTGTACTACAAGAGAAGTGATGGTTGTCTCAATAAAATATAAGGAAAATACAGTACACAAGGAAGTTCTTATCTCCTGATTACATTTTGAGAGATCCATTTAGGAGGTCACTCATTGAAGAGCTTGTCTCAAAGAAAAATGGTGTATCCCATGCATCTTTCTTTTGACTATAGTACTTTCTGTCAGCAGAAAAAAAGATAATTCTGTAAAAAAAACAACAGTGAAAAGCCAGCTAGGTACCTAGGAAAAGAATTTTTAAAAATAAAGAAAAAACCAGGACTAATCAAAATTTTAATATTAATGAGTTTTACTCTGTTAGAACTATTTTGGTTTTCGTTGATGTTGTTGAAGTTTAGGGATGGTATATTCGGAATTGGCCTAATTTGTTGCTCACTGGCTTCTTTCAACTCCTACCATCCCATCTCCCAAATAACTTGCTGCCTCTGACTTCCATCTGAGATAGGTACTACCTTGGGTGATTGACAGTGTGGAAGAGAAAAGAATGTTCTATGTGTCCTTTCCTTCTCTGCTGAGATGTTACAACACTGAAAAACCACCTGCTGAGACAACTTTTTCTGGTTCACAATTTTCATGTAAATGATAATAATTTACTTAGTCTTTCTTTGGGAGAAAAGCAAAAATACATCCTCTAGAATTTTCTCTTGTGCAAAATAGAAGTGACCAAAATGTAAAGATGAATTAGGACAGCAGTATTTTTTTAATATTTTCAATTTGTATGGGTATATAATAGTTTTATATCTTAATAGGGTACATGTGATGTGCTGATACAGGTATACAATGTGAATTTATCAAATCAGGGTAATTGGAGTATCCATCACCTCAGGCATTTGACATTTCTTTGTGTTAGGAACATTCCAATTCCACATTTTTAGTTATTTTAAAATACACCCTACCTTATTGTTCATTATAGGCAACACCTTGCTGTGCTATCAAATATTCATTCTATCTAACTACCTAACAATATTTTTGCACCCATTAACCATCCTCACTTTATCCCTCCCTCCCCACTACCCTTCCCAGCCTCTGGTAACCATCATTCTACTCTCTATCTCCATGAGATCAATTGTTTTTAATATTTAGCCCCCACATATGAGTGAGAACACGTGAGATTTATCTTTCTGACAGCATCAATTTTTAGAAAACTATCTGACTCCTTTTAAAGTGTCACTCTTACAAATAATATACAAGAAAAAAAAACTGATGGGGCATCCTCCGGCCTCAAATCAATATTTTCTTATATGTTGTTATTTTCATGAAGCATTGATGTATTAATGTTGAATGCAAAATTTAAAATATTAGATCAAAGCCAAACATCCTAATAACATAAAATGATTATGCTTCAAGTTATAGTTTTCAAAGTGGTTTATGTTTAATTACAACCTCAAGCCTCAATACCCCGTCTAATTTGTTTATAACAGAGAACTTGTTGGCACAGCAGTCTGTAATACCAAGTTCTTTCTTGTCTGCTCTATTTTATATATCCCTTTCTCCTTTCCTCCCTCAAAATACTGTGATTTATAGGCTGCTGATGTGATTTTTTAAAAATTGGAAACAGTGTATAAAACCTACTTTTTCTAGCAAATGTGTAAAAATAGCTGCCATTCCAAGTCAAGTGTATCAGCAATCACTGTAAAACCAAACAAATTCTGCTCTGTATAAGAAAAGTATCTTCATACTGCACTGCACTGTATAACATTAGCTCTATTGTCTGTTTTCATCAGTCTTTGAAAAATGAGTTGTGTGTGTGTCTGTCTTTAAAGATTCTGCAGCTTCTTGGCTGCTGGGTGATTATTGCAAGGCAGGGAAATACTAAGTACAGATGGAAAGTCATCCCCAGTTGTGGCTCAGACAGATGGTCTTTGGAATCTAATTCAGGGAACTGTGAGACATGCTTGAGAGCTTGTTGCCTTTATAGCAGTTGCTGTTAAGAATGCAAAGCTGCTCACCATACAACAAATGTGTTAGGATGCTTCTGATAGGCTTCTCTCTTCTTCTTTAGTTCCTTAGGATTAGAGTGTATTTAATGTTACCTGGATGAACATTGAGTAGAAAATAGCTTTATCCCTGTATCCCTTTATCTCTGTAGTGACCACTCTATCTGAAATTAGGAAATCTAAAATAAATGAAAAGAAAGGCTACCTTGTGACTAGAAGTGTGGTCTATGACCAGGTGCATCGGCATCAACTAGAGACTTGATAGAAATGCAGAACTCCAGGCACTACCCCAGACCTACTGAATAAAGATCACTTTTTAACAAGAGCCCAAGGTAATCTCTATTCACCTACAAAATTTGAGAAGCAATGCCTTAGAAATCATCTCATTGTTGCCCATCCCTTTTACAGAAGGAGAAAAAAAGTTATGTTTTATGTCCAAAGTTACATAGGTAATTGGCAGCATAGTGGGGACCAGAACTCTGGGTTCTCAGTGTAAACATCGAATTTATAAACATGACATGCACCGTGACCCTGATGGGATCAGCTTCCTCTTCTCTGAAGTGAGAAGAACTTCAGGTCGCATACTGGAAGCAACAACCCAACCACTCACACAATAACATGAAACAAATCAGGAAATTGGAGAAAGGTGAATATGTGAGGCTATGAATCTACACCTGGCAAGGTGGTTGTGAAGATCACATGAGGTGATAGATGCAAAAGCTTAAGCACAATCCAAATACTTGCCTGATTCTTAGTCCAATGCACTTCCTTAGACTTAGAACTTCCTTACAACAGCCAAAACTTGGATGTAATCAGTGGCTCTTCAGGGTCATTGTTGACAATGAACACCAAAGAGTGAGGGCATAAGAAGTAGATTGAGGACGTCCAGCAGTATTCTGACTTTGCAGAGAGAAAGAAGGGATATTAGACCTTAGATTGTGTTTTGTGGCTCCTTTAATTTTGAGAACAAAATTTTTCCAGTCATAGATCTTTGCAACAATTTCCAATATCCAAATGAGAGAAGAGCTAGAAGACTCCACAGGAATGAAAGGGAGCTTCTCTGCGACGCTCAGCACTGTGGCATGAAGCAAAGACTCAGACTTTGAATTCATTCCACACACAGTCATCCAACACCTGCTGCATGTCAGACACTGTGCTCCTGACTAAAGCACAAGCTCTGCCTCCAAAAGCTCATCATATGGGAGAAAAGAATGTACAGCAACAACAAAATAAAATCCAGTGCTATTGTGCAAAACTTAAAGGCATATACAAAGTACTCTTGGAGCAGAAAAGGATTTGGGATAGGTGATTAGAAAAAGTTTCACAAAGTAATAAAACAGGCATTACAGCAGAGGGAAGCACAAAGAATGGCTGCTGAAATGGCTGGTTCTTCTCATTCTGTTTTTCCTTCTCCCCTCCTTTTTCTTCTCTTTTCTTCTACCCATGCTCCTCTTCTTCCTCCTCTGCTTTCTAACACACTTAGAAATTTAAAAATTATAAAGAATTTTGTGAAGCCATTTATCATATCTTTTAGTTGGTGGGGCTGAAGTCAAAAGTCATGAGACCTAGCAAAAGGGGCATATTATTTCAATCTGTGCAAATAAATAAATGAAAGTAAATAATCACCCTATTTCAGCCAAGTCTCAGATTTTTAACTGTACCCATGTTGAGGTGTTTGAGCCCCAGCAGTAGGTGCGGCTCTGTCCTTGTCTTTAGCTCCTCTACAGCATGTAGACATTCATCCTTGCTTATAAAGTAGGCTTCAAAAACCCAAATTTTGTGCTAAACCCGATGTTCATTTTAAGTGATAAGGCTGGATACTTTAATTCAGAGCAAAAGAGATCATTTACACAGCTTCCAAGTGTCAATTAATGAATTTTTAGTCTCTTTTCTGGATCAAAAATGAGATATCCTTCCATTATTACATAAGCAAAAAAAAAAAAATTCCTCCTATTTCTGTCAGGAGAATTATTGTACTGTTCACCTTCAAATGCTTTGGTTTGTATTCATTTTAATCTCTGTGCAGTGATACTGGTTTATAATTAAATAGTTTCTAGAAATGAACATATTAATCATTCATTTTAAACTTTTGCTTATGCCATTCAGATAGCTGTATGTATTCTTTATTATCTTATTTGATACCTATTGTTGACCAAAATTAAGTCTGTTGAGGTAGAAATAGTTTGACACAAGTTTATTGGAAATCAAATGTGAGGACTGATACAGGAAGACACACCAATAAAGTTGGGCATATTCCAGAATCTGCTATGAGTTGGAAGCTTTTATGGGTAAACTTAGAATGAAGGAAGGGAATGCTCCTCATACGAGAGTTGTTCTTTTCATTGGAGGGTACAACATAGAGGTTAGGATCTACAGGATCTGTCGGCTACAGATTAAAATATACAGGCTAAAATGTTCTACATGCAAGATAAGTAGTAAAACTTCATAATTCAGAAACAAATCAGTGTGCTTTTCAATATCAATCGGCTGCATATTAATCAGTATGTTAACAGTTTGAGGAACTCACGATAAGGTTTGAGAGACTCATGATAAGTTTCTTTACTTGGGGACATGATGTGATCCACCAAGCAGGTTAATGTGGAAGCCTAGCAAATATGACATGTAGGTTATCGACATTAAATATTTTGTCAACAGTAACTAATCTGGACTCCAAAGAACATGCATCACATTTTTTTATTTTACCAATGTAATTTATTTATTTTTATTTCAGCATATTATGGGGATACAAATGTTTAGGTTATATAGATTGCCTTTGCCCCACCTGAGTAATTTTTTTTTCTGACTTAGCCTTTCTCATATGGGAATTCATACCATATTAATATATAAACTTTATATTCTGTATCTTATAACTTTATTTATAACTGCTAATAAAATATAGATAAGCAATGTTCATGTACGTAAAACTATTTGGACCAAGAGCCAATATTAATTAATTTTGGAAACTCAGGTCTTAGTGCTATTTTTCATATTCTCTCAGGTTATACATTCTTAAAAGGAGTCTCTTGAGTAATTTAAAATAAACATAGTTGTACCTTGGATGTCTTCTTTCTTAAACTTAACATGAGATGTTACATCATCAGAACATATCTAGAGTTTAAATATACTATATACTCTTACATTCTTTTTTGTTGGTTGGTAAAGATAATCTTTTCACATCTACTCATTTTGCAGTTCCAGATAAATAAGTTAAAGAGTAGCTGACAGGGAAAAAAAGAAGGCATATTTTCATTATATAAATTATTAACAAATATAATGTAAAGGAAACTTTCTGCTGAGTTTTCCAAGTTATTAAAATTTTAATTAAAGGGAATGAACTGAAAGGGCATCAATAATTTTATAATATCATTAATAGCATTTCCTTTCAGAGAATAGAAGTTGTGCCTACACACCAAGTTAGGGAAAATCAAAGCAAAAGAAATATGTTGAAGTCAGTCCATCGAGGAACTAATTAGAACAGAAACCTGATTGAATCAGACACTCTAAATTACTCTGAGTCCATGTTAAATCAATTAAATAAGCATATAATTAATAATTGCTAATTCAGTCTTTTTGACCTATCATACATATTCATGGATTGTTTTAAAACTAAACCCCATTATGTTATGTACAAATGAACATGCTGTAAAATTGAGTTGGTATAAGGTTTTAAATCAGTAAGACTTAATCAGGAACACCTGAAATGGTGAGAATATCACAATATTTTTATTTCTAGTGAATGGCTGACTTCTCAGTTAGAATGATTTATTATTCAAAAGGTACAATACTTAAAGAAATAGCTGAGGCCTGTGTCAAAAATCAAAGTGAAGGAAAAGCAATACTTTAGGAAATTATTGGGTGGAATCTTGGATTGACATTTATACATTATTCATCTCAGTTTCCTGCTGATTCCCGTATATCACCAGCCATTTTCTGTCACATCAACTTCCACGTCATTATCCACTTCCTGGATTAGCCAAAGGAGTGGATAACTGGTGGTTCTTTGAAAAGAGCAAACCTTTTTATACATCTCTGCTTTTATGTATGCTTTCCCTTTGACTAAATGCTCACCTCATCTTTCCTACTTCTGTATTCGTTGGCTTCCTGCAAAGCTTCTCATTTTGTGATGGTCAACTTAGGCACCATTGCCTCTAGGAGCTTTTTGTCTCTCCATTAAGAGCCCTTATGCAGGTAGAGGACATCATTTTTCTTTATTTGTCTTTCCCCCTTTCTTTGTCTGTTGGCTCCTTGAATGGTGACATCTCCTTGTGCTGTTAGCCCTATGTATCTTTTTTTGGAGGGGTCCCCATTACCTCATAAAATGCCTGAATCATAATCAGAAATCAACATGAATTTGAACTTGAGTTTTGAATTAATCATTTCACTAAATACAAAGTGTGTCTCCATGTTTCAGTGAGGATTATTTTTCCCACCAAGTAATAGATAACCCTCTTTCAAATAACTTAAATCATGAGGATAATATATAAACTCACATAATAGGGAAGTGGAATATTCAATCACATGTGATAAGGCTTCTATCTTTAACAGCCAGTCTACTGACTTGGTAAACGCATTGGTTTTTAAAATAAAATTTCTATGAAAGTACAACTCATAATAGTTGAAATTCTAAGAAATTACAAATAATCTTAAAACTTATATTTGATTCTATTCTTGATAGCCAAGTGTGCCATGATACTTTACATCTTCTCTCAGAAAGATGTGGACTCCATTAGAATATAACTTTAGGGTTAAATTTAAGCAAAGGGGAAACATGTCAAATAAGTATTAATCATCAATATGGAAATTGTTTTTACATAATTTGATGGATGGCATAATTTATTGTTACCACTTAAGTAGAAATGATATTTATTAAATGAGACTGAATATTACAGAGGTGACCACAGAAAGTATATCAGACCTCAGAAGTGTCCTATTATATGAATATACCACAATTTGTATATCCATTCACTTATTATTGGAAACCTGGGTTGTTCCACTTTTTGATTACTATGAATAAAATTCCCATGAACCCTCAAAAAAAAAAAAAAAAGATGAGGACTCAATTACCCTAATCACTGAGTCTAAGTTGGCCTTGTGACATATTTTGACTGCGAGAATGCTGCAGAAATGTTATTGCATCAGCGTACAGCCTGGATCTCGAGGAGTTCTGCAGTTTCTACTCTTGCTCATCTTGAAATTCACCGACTATCAAAACAACCAAGTCATTGTTAGCCAGCTGGAAGTTGAGAGACTGCACAGACAAAAGTCCCAGTCCTCCCAGCTGTCCTGGGTAATACTATCATAAATCAGCCACCTCGCTCACCAACTGATAGCAGGTGCATGAGCAAGCCCAACCAGATCAGCCAAGCTTAGTCAGAACAAAAGAAATACCAAATCACCTCAGCCCTAATTGTGGACATGCACAATCCTATGCTACATAAATGGTTATCATTTTAGGCCACTAAGCTCTGGAATGTGTTACACAGTAAAACTAGCTGAATATAATTTCTATATACCTCATTTTCCAACTTTTAATTTTTATTGTCTTTATATAAGATAAATGTATTTTTATGCTATATTATGTTTTTTATTAGTTTATGTATATAGAATCTGAACATAGAAGATAAACACTGGAGTAGTAATTTTTACTGATCCTTATTAAAAAGACAAAAAGTAGAACTTCCTTTACAGCTAGTCACTGTGTAATTTGTAATTGCATATCAAATGCTACTTCACTGTAAAAATTATTCAGAGTCTTAAGCATATACTGTTCAGCAAACATTTTTATTTTCTTTTTGTTTTTGCATACTATTCTTTCCAGGTTGCTTGTTTCCTAACTTTGCTTGAAGCAAATGTATCTTTCTAAAGCTTGTATTTTCTCCCTCAAGGATTGTTAGAGAGCTTTACTTCAGTAAAGAAAGACACCCAATGCCATCTGACCCTTTTTTAGATGTTTCTCTTTTCTCTCCTCTGGCATCTGTTTGCAAAGTTTTAACCTGTAACACCTGATTCAGAGTATTTGCTCAGATAGTTTCATCACATGATTTACTGCTTCTGAACTTTCCTGAAATCGAAGACATCTTTCAAAAAGAAAAAAGAAGTTTTATTTTTATCTGAGCCGCTTCCCTCCAAGCCTCTACACGCACAGTAAAATTGTGGGTATGAGTATGCCCTAATTAGCTGTTTCAGTGTCAGGCTTAGTCTCAAAACTTTCATCCTCCATGATTTGTCTATCCCATTTATCAATACTATGCTAAATGTTAGTTAGATCTCTGTGACCTAACTACTTTTCCTGTTTCCGTACTGTTCATTCAAATTTTCTTCAACATGCTATCAAATTATTGCTTGAATATCCCAGATTTTGGCTTAATATTTCTATGACTAAAATGCCCTTTATTTATTCCCTCTTTGTATTTTACAGTCATTAAGATGCCTTAACCATTCATTCCTGAAACACACATTGAGCTTCTAATTGGTTTGGATGTGTTGGGCTATATGGAAATAAAAACCTATCTGATCTTGTCTAAAATGAAGTCTGGCAGTTCCAGAGTTAGTTGAATGACACAGTAATGCCTTCAAGGATCTTTGAATCTTTACCTTCCATTATTATCGATCAATACATAAGTTTTTATTCTCAGATGTATCACCTCATAGTCACAAAATATCTAGTTTCTGGCACCATGTTCTTGCACAGTAATGTCGAAAGCACAAAGGAGAAAAGGCTTTCTATTTGTGAATACTCTCATTTTTTTAAAGAAACTGTCTTTCTCAGAAGACCCTTAAACAAAGTTTAGATTATATGTCATTGGTCAAAAGTGTGTCACATGCCAAACTCTTGATCAGGAGACAGCAAACTTCAGTGTATAAGCCAAACCTGGCCTTTACCTGTGTTTAGTAGATGCAATTTTTATGGAATAAAGACAGGCTGACTGTGTATATGTTGTCTGTGGCTGTCTTCCTGCAACAATAGCTGAATTCAGTAGTTGTGACAAAGATTGTATGGCCTACAAAGCCAAAAATATTTTTGTTTATTTTTGGTTTTCGAATTATCATAGGACAATATTGACTTTTTTCTTTTAATGTACAGTTCAATAAATTTTACCAAACATATGAATATGTATAACTACCACCACAATCAAGATGCAGAACAGTTTCATCAGAACTGTTCATAAAGAACTCACGTGTTATCCTATTATAGTCACTTCCTATTTGCAAAAAGAAAACAAAACAACAAGAACAAAAAGAAAACAACTGGAAAAACTCAAATGTCATCCATTCAGTTGATGAATGGATAAACAAATTTTGTGTATCCATACAGTAGAATACTCCTTAGCAACAAAAAAAGAACAAACCACTGCAACACCTGGGATTAATTTCAAAGATATTAGGCTGAGTGAAAGGAGTCAGTTTCAGAGGGTTACATAGGATATGATTCTATTCCTATGACATTCTCGAAAAGAAGAAAAAGAAAAAATATTTACTATCTAGTACTTTATAAAAAGTTCGCCAAACCTTGTTCTTGACCAAGATATGAAAATTGCAATGAAAAAGCTCTGGGAATACTATGATGGATATAAACTAATCATGATTGACCTCCTAGGCTTAGGTACATTGATTACTGAACAAAGTTGAGATTCTATGAATTAAGGAAAAAGGTTGTTGTATAGGCAACCATAGCAATTATTACCATAGCAATTATTAAGTGATAGATCTCTGTGCTTAGCTAAGGACATAAAAATAAATTACCTAATTCTTGCTTTCAAGTTAGCTTATGGTCTAATGGAAGAAGTAAATAAAGATAATTTCCAAAAAGTATGATAAATATTCTCTATGATAGAGGTATGCACCCTAAGCTGTTGGAGTTCTTTGTCATTTAAGTCCCTTTTATTTATTTTTATTGTATTTTTTTTATTTCAAAGAATTAACGGAGTACAAATATTTTTGTTTTTATGGATCACTTTTATAATGCTTGAATCATGGTTGTAAGTGTGCCCGTCACCTGATAGTGTTTGGTGTACCCCTCAGATAGGTTTTCCTGCCTGCCTCCAGGCGCCCTCACCCCTACCACTTGATTTCCATTGATTTTACTTCCCTGGATGCAAATGTGTGCTCATCCAGTAGTTCCAATTTAATAGTGAGTACATTTGTTTTTCCATTCTTTAGATACTTAGGATAATGGTGTCCAGTTTCTATATCATTCTTTCCTCTTTTTCTCAGTGAGAGTCACATTTCCTTGCCTCAGTGCTGAGCCACAGCCCCTCTATAGGTGCCTCTCCTGTTCTTCACAAGAGATGCTTGGACTGCTCCAGCTTCTAACACTACAACTTTCCTCCACATTTCTGGAACATAACCTGGCCTTAATTGCAGATGAAATAAGTCAACAGAAAAGAAAAAGCCCTCTTCACCCCCAAACCACCCATACATAAAAATATCTATATCTGAACTGATCTTTCCTCTATTTTAGAAACTTCTTTATGACTATCTTTTATCTTAAAGCCAAGCATCTTGGAAGAGCAATGTATTACCACTATCTGAATTGTCTTGGTTCTCACTGACTCATCCATTCACAATAATCTGCCTTAACCCCTGAAACTCAAAAGAAATTGCTCTCATAAAGATCAACAATGGCTTCAGAATCATCAAATCCACTATAAAGCTTTCAGGTCTTCCCTTAAATTCTTTTCTTCATTTCCACTATTATAGTGATGCCGTCCTTAAATTTCATCTACTCTGCCTAAGCCTTCAATCATAATCTCCTCTTTTTTCTCCCACCTCTTAATTGTCAGTGTTCCCAGAATGCTCATATTTGATCATTTTCTCTGTTCATTTTTTATATTTGTTCTGCTTGATCCCAGCTACCTGTGCAACTTCTACTTCTTTAATCCAATGACTTGCAGATGTGCTACTCAAGCCTGTGTACTGTATCTCAGTTGATTCTGAACTTGGGCAGAGAAACATGGAGTGGGTGATTAATTCCCCCAATAGTGCTGACTGCAATACTGATCACATAAGAAAATGTAGTTAAAGTGCTTAACACAGGGTATAGCATAGTCTAAGTGCTTAGTTAATGTTAATTAATATTATTTAATATAATTGATCTTTTTCACTATTTTTAACAGCAGAAGGCATTCTTAGAGAATATGGAGACCAGTGGAAATATTATGTTTACATTAGCAATACTAACACCTTCAAGGAGGCACTGATTTTATTTTGTGGTAACAATTTGTATTTGGAACTAGCCAGATCCTAGGTACTTGATATCACAGGGACAACGTATCAAGACAGAAGACTCAGTGTTTATTGTCATGTGGATAATTTGTCATTGTGGAAGTGGCACAATCTGTGAGAGCCTATGTTTGGGATACAATGAAATTAGGTTTATTTCTTCCTGAAATCAATATTTCAACATTTCTCCATCAAGACCTGCTTTTCAGAGTTTCCTTTGCATTTTATTACCCCTTCATCGTTTCCTTCAATTTTTGTTTATTTTTTCCTGTTGCCCCAAACTTGGACATATTTCTATCACTCAAGTCTATGAACATCAAGTGCCTCTGGCAGTTATCACTCTGAAGCAGCTTTGCCCATAATCACTATGAGGAGCAGTAAACTCATAAAAGGTGTCAAGATGATGGATGACTCTCCCCAGCGACCTTTGATGCCTCCAACATACTGGGCTGTGTAGATGGGAAATGAGGAATCACACATAAAACAATTTGGAGCAAAAGTGATACAGAATCATTCTAACCGAAAACTGAAAAGCTCTTTTGCTATAATGAATGAATAAATTAAAAATGTTTTTAAAAAGCAAATGAGGATAACACAGGTCATTTCTATGTAACCATCACTTGGATGCTCCCTTATAGAAAAAGAGACATTATCCTCCAAGGTAAGGGTAACACCAGAGTACTAAAGGGAGGACAAAAATGAACATTCTCATTGGCAATATGAAGAGCACAATACTTAGCATTTACTAATTATAATTGTCCAAGAATGCATGTATTATCTGCTCATTTTCTTCTTAATAGCCAACGATTCTGGAGTACAGAAAATTTAAGCAAACTTTCCCAAATTCGCCAGCAAATTGGTGTCAGAAACAAGATTTAAAACCAAAGTATCTCCTTTCCAGGCTGAAGATTGAATTAGTTAATATTTTTAAAGACCAAAAACAATTATCTGGCACATAGTCTGAGTTCACTAAATTATACTTATTATCCTTATTGTAACCCTACCTGCAATGCCTGACTGAAAATACCTCAAATATTAGAATATCTAATCACTATGCTTAGCAAACATTTAAGCAGTGCCTACTCTGTGCCAGAAAATTAGAGTTTAAAACAAAGTTCCTGCCTTCATGCAGCTTACAATCTATACAGGATTCATGTATAGACCTATGCAATCTATACCTGAACACTATGCAAGAATTACAAATTCGGATCCATCTTTGACTTGCATCTCATTAGTATGCAAATAAAATCATATTAACATTGTTTTTATATTCTTCCTACTCACACAGAATTCTAAATCCTTGCCAAATCCTGTAACTCTATCAAATATCTCTGGGAATTCCCTAAGGATATTCATTAACATCTTTTTTTTTTTTTTTTTGTCATTGGTCTTTCTAGTTTTTTTTGTTTGTTTGTTTGTTTTTTAATTTTCAAAGTATTACAGGGATACAAATATTTTTGGTTACATGATTGCTTTTGTAATGCTTGAGTCAGGGTTAAAAGTGTGCCTGTCAACCAGATAATGTTCATTGTACCCATTAGGTAGGTTATCACCCATCCCCACCCACCCCCTACACTCTGCTTGACTTCCATTGGGTTTTACTTCCCTCTATGAAACACATGTGCACATCTGGTAGTTCCAATTTAATAGGGAGTACATGTGGTGCTTGTCTTTCCCTTCTTTAGATACTTAGGATAATGATCTCCAGCTGCATTCAAATTGTTGAAAAAGGCCTTAATTTGTCCTTCTCAATGGCAGAGTAATATTCCATGGTATACATATACCACGTATTGCTGCTGCCATTTTCCCAGCCAGTTTCATTGACGTCTTCACCATATTCAGCAGATGTTCCTCTAAACCACTGATGCTGCTGTTGTCGAAGGCCATCTACCTCTTGGGGTACAGGCTCCCGGGTGCTTCCAAAGCTGCATTCTGTGACTAAAATGACTCTGTGTTACTCTGATCCTAATTGAGCCAGAGGCAAGTTTCTGTTCTCCTCAGAGATGGTGCACATTCACTTTTCTTCATGGAGAACAGCCACAGCCCTTGTGATCGGGCTGGAAACCAGAGCCACGTCTTCTCTCTCATCTTGTTACCCGTCACTTAAGAGCTCTGGACACCTTGTGCCCAGTTCCCACATATTGCCTAAACCTGACCTAGAATAGGCTTCATAGTAAATATTCAGTGAATAAATGTTTTATGTCTAGGGAAAAAGTAGAAATTGAGAGATAGAGACATATTTAGAACAGTTACAGCTGGGGACATAAATTCTCTCTTCTTCAAATTCTTATAAAAGTTCAATTGCTGACTGACAGTGGAAAAAAAGGTTGATTACCTACAGCTCTCTTGGAGACTTACACAATAAAAAGATTGGTTTGTACCATAAAAATGGAAATGTGGAGCCTCTTTATGTGTTTATAACCCCTAAAGCTATAGGGATATGTGAGAGGTCTTGACCTGCCATTGTAATTATGGCTGTCATCATCCTGTGAGAAGGAGACCAGCCACCGTAAATACTTCATGGGCTGTAATGATTTGGAAATGACTTTTAGAAGACCTATTCAAAGGGAAGGAAGTGGAATACTAATTCTTAAAAATGAATATTTTTTAAAATGATGAAGAAGTGCCCCCATATTATGATGACCGTGTAATCCAAAAACTTATACCACGATTATCTGGTGGTTCCTAATGTTTTCAACTCTTAAACAGCACACCATTCCAATGAACTCACCTTAGATTTGAACCATTAGGGGCTAAAAGAACGCTAAATTCTAAACTATAATTCAAGTACCTTTCCTGCCCTCTAAATATTATAGTACAAAGTATAAAACTGTAAAACTCTCTTATTACTTTGTCAGTACTCCCCTTCTGGCAGTTAACATTTTCTATTTTGTACTATATTACCTTTGCTTTATCCCCTCTGTTGACCTGCAGGCAACAAAATAGTACCAGTAGAGAAGGAAAAGCACAGGGAGGGGTGGGCTTTAGGAGTTAGCTCCTGGCTCCATGTCTACCACATGAACAAACTTGTGTAAGTTAGTTATTCAGTTTTATCATTTATCAAATAAGGAAAATGATACTTCATCATAGTGTTACGGGACTTAAATGAGTAATATATGTGAAAACACAAAACATTGTGCCTGGTTTATGAAAAGATTTTTTTTAATGTTTGTTCCTTTCCTCTCACCTTTGCCCTCTAGAAGAAAATATCTGTATATGATTTATCCTGGTAGCTATTGCTAATACCCAGTCTTGTGACTTGGAAGTGTTGGGCACCCACTATTATTCATGAATTGAAAAAAATAAGAGAATAAATAAACTACTTTCTGAAATCTAATAAAAGGGTATGTATGGGGCAAGTTAAGGGCAGTGCTATCTTCAGAATTATCTGGAGTTAAGTGTGTGTGCGTCTTAGACTTCATGGAATTTGGGCCATTTTACCACCTATAAAACCTTTACATTAAACCAATAATTATGAACATCACATAACTTAGTGCACAACTCTTTTTATAAAATTAATTTAAATGTTTTCCCTAGATTTCCTGAGTATTTTGTAATGATCCACTTCCATTGCTTTAATGAAAAGAAAAAATCACCAAAAGATGACAGCATTTTACTTCAAAACTCTCTAAAATAATTGTGATAATGTATTTCATATAAAAATGAATTTACCATATGAATAATTTATTTTGCCTAAACTATCCACCTGTATAGCTCAAACAGCACAGTTTATAGAAATACAATGTCTAAATGCACATGGGGATGATGGTCAATTATATAGGAAAAACAATCATTCAAGTCTACTTGCAATATACACAGTTCAAATGTTACATTATCTGGAGACTTCCTACAAGATATGAATTATTCAGAAGAGGTTATGTGCATATTTTAACATTTCCTTGTAAGCATCTTTACTGGCATTTTAAATGAATTTTAGATATTCACAGTTTTACTACAAGACATTCCATAAAATTTAAACTATTAAAATGTGAGTATGTGTGCTTCTAGATTGTTTATATATTGGAAAGATCGTTGCATGTTAATGCTACTTATTTCTATTAATAAACAACAGTGAAGAAACACTGAACATCCATATACTTCCTTTTGAAAATGATTCTTTTTTTGTTTTTATACTCACAAAACACACACTGTGGAAAATAAGAGTCACTCCAATATTCAAGTTAATCCCTGAAAGCTATCTTTTCATTAGTTTATCAGAAAGGACCACTTCTGTGTAGGCATATTTGATGATATAACCCAATCAAGGCAATTTTGGTATTTCAATACAGTTGTATTCAGGGAAGCAAAAATGCAAAGGCCAGTTATGAATTGTATGCTAAATGCTGGGATATGAAGAGGAATAAGATATGAACTCTGCTCTCAGGCATCTCACAGAACTGATAACATATAGAACATGCATTCAAACCAAGAATTAATTATGCAGAAAAGTGCAAAATGACTGAAGAATTTTAGTGTAATTGGGAACAATGTGTTGTTTAAATCTTAAAATTTTGCAAAGAGTAATTTTTTTCTCTATAATGCAGTATCTTTCATGAACAATCAAAGTAATTTACGTGGCATCTGTGACAGTCAAGGGGGGAAAGATGGGAAATTTGAGGTTTGCTCTTTCATCCATATTGTTTGAGGAAAATGTAGAACGTTGTTTTCTGCTCTTGTCCTCTAAAAATAGTTGTTGTTACCAGGGTAAGCAGCCTGTACTGGTAATAGTGTCCAAGCACAAATGTTGAGTGTTAAAATAGGATAAAATGTTTAAAATGACACTACTCTCCTGACCTTCTTCCCATTCCTTTCTGAGAGCTCTTGAAATGAGTGTGGTCCTTGTAGCCAGCCATATGCCTTACAGAATCCCTCCTTGGTCTGTGAAAGTTGAGGACAGAACAACGTGTTGCAAGACACCCTGTCTATTCTTTTTCTCCCCTTCCCCAAGTCCACTCCTAAGTACTTACTTGACCTAACGTTTAGCTAGCCCTGTGGCAGAAATGTGTCTCTGAGATCACACTGATAAGGGGAGATAAAAATGCCCCACTTCTTCTCTAAGAAACATCAGATTCGGGGATTGGCCATGGTGAATAAGAATTATTCAAAAGGCACAAACTTGCTCAAAGCACCCATGTTATTGAGAATTCCAGAAAAACAGCCTCTGGCTTTCACTGAGGAAGGAACATGACAAAATAGAAAAGAACATTGAAAGTCAGACTCCCATGTTGCTAGAACTCTATTTTTTGTGGTGTTTCAAGGAGCAAATAAAACCCTCCAGAGCAGAAAACAGAACTAAAGAGGAGGCAAGGAAACTCCCAATCAGCACCCAACTGCTACAGTGAACCATGTTTATGGATACCAGAGTCCTAATGGAAGTAGTTGCTTGCAGGTTGGCAAAGAAGCTGGTGTGAACAGGTCAAAGCTGAACATAGCTCTTTATGGTCTTTTGTAGAAATCATCCTCAGGAGAGACTGAATCAATAAAGACTATCTTGTTAAATCTAAATACTGTGTTTGGAGTTGTTATGGTTATATTAGTGAAAAATAATTACAGAGAATCTATTGAATATGAAAATGAGGCTGTTTGTCAGTAATCTGTTTTAAGCATGAAAAACAGGCAGCTTTTAGCAATAATTACTATATTCTGGAAAGTGGTCTGCATCAATAAAGAGGTGTATATTCCTCAACAGTTATACATATTCATATATGGATACATATACAAATCACTGACATTCGTTGGGTACTATATACCAGCAACTATTCTCTGAGTTTTCATTGATTAAGTCATTTCAATCTTAGTATAGCCCTTTGAGATAAATTGTTATCTTCATCTAGTAAATAGTGGAATCAAGAGCTTTATCCAGATGGCCTTGCTTTAGAATATAAACGGACCCACAGATACAGAATCCAGCTAGCTAACTAGCTATGATCTATCTATCAGTCAATCAACACACCCACACACCCCTCCCTTCACCCTATCCCCACCCACTGCTACAGATTCAGTTCTCCAGAAGTATATAGTGATGGAGTTTGGGATTCTGATGTTCCTATGTGTTTATTAGGAATCAGTATCTGTGCAGGAAAAGGATGAGTAGTGAGATTGAGCAGAGAAAAAAAGGAAAATTGTGACTCAGGTCCAAGAAAGCCTCAGGCAACTTGGCAAGAAGCTAGGGATCATAAAATTCCCTTCATGTGGCCAAACTGTTTGGGACTTTATATTGCAGCCTCAGTCACTGGATCTATGCTGGTTCTGGAAGCTCATAACCTTGGGTAATGTGAATGTCTGCAGTTGTTTAAAGTAGAACCTGAAGGAGCTGACATTTAGAGATTGTCTGCTGACTACACTCCCCATAACCGGGCAACCAATTCTTCCTTAAAGAGGAATCTAAGAGACACATCTGTAAGTCTACACTGCCTCCCCACCACCACACACACATACACATGTGTCTATCTAGACACATTGTGCAATCATTTAATTTATAAATGCACAAAACATTTGGTAATGTAACATGTATTTTTTTTCTTGGTCTGCCTAGAATTTTGGCCTTTGGAAAACCACTTTTCCCTAAATCCATGTAGTTGGTTTAAAATGATAAGTTGGAAATGTAGTTCCCATCAAATTTGTCAGTTATTAGGGAAAAAATCACTTAAGTTGATGTGTCTAGATTTTTAATTAAAGTTTCTGGTGTATATTGTATAGTACTTAACACAAAGCATGGCTTATTTTAATTCATCCACCCACAAAGAATATTGCATTTGAATTTGGTTGATTTTACTGGATTATGGACTTCTACAAAATGGATACCAGCTCAACACCTAACAAAACTTGGGACTAGAAGCACTAAGCCATTTCTCTCTTTCTCTCGTCATCATTTAGTGTTGTAGCTCATGAGTATTTTGAAAACTCTCTACTCTCCATGATAACACCTACCTAACCTCCAGGATAACATTTCTACTGTCATTCACTGCCACCAGGTCTTAGTTAGTAATCTTCTATCTATTAGTTCCCCATAAATTCAAAATATTAGGGAGAAAAGGTTGGTAATGTCATCTTCTCTCCCTGGAGTCTTCATAGAGTTGGTCCAACTCTTCTTCATTGATTTCCTCTGGTCCACAGTGATTTACTCTTTTGACCTGGCACAAAATAATGTAAGTTAAAAAAAGAAAATGGAAATAAATCTCTGGTTGTATTCCTTTTTGTCAAGGCACAACACTACTTACCTCTTGCTGGTGAGTACCTCTTACCCTTCCTCACATTGTCATCTAGAAATCAGTTGATTAAATTGTAACATGTTGTCCCTTCTTTGGTATGAGTGATGTGTTGTCTCTGCAATATTTATTAATGTGACAAAAAACTATCAGGCAAAACATCCATTTGCACATAATTAAAAGTGACCATTTAATGTAGAATATTTATATAATTTCAGACTCATTTATCACAGATAATTTCAATGAATAATTATGCAAGTTATGAACTAACTGAGGAAAAGCTGAGCTATCTGCTAATATCCATTAACACTGACTTCAAATGCCTAATTTTTTGTAATTACTTAAAGTGACAGAAGGATAACTCTTCCATTTAATTTTGTTATTGTAACCTATATGATTTCTCCATTATTATTCCATTCATTTTCTGAATGCCACACTAACAAAATACTTATAGAATTTTTGTAGCTATTTGCAGTATATCTTTAGGAAGTCGGTAAGATTTAATATATTATTAATTTAGGATTATGTGGCACTAGGTCATGTTTTAGATGGTACATGTTAGTGGTGATTAAATCTTTGAAGTATAACCCTCACTGTTCTCATCATTATGCATGTAAGAAAAATTAAGGGGGAAAAGATCTGTGATTGCCCCTTGCATAAATATCCTTGTGTTTAAGGAATGGAACTAATAAAAGAGAACATTGACTCCTCAGATCACCTGTTTTGCTGCCAAGATTGGCTAACAGCTAGAGTGGTATCTCTATTAGTTAGGATACTTTCATCTCTAGGTAATATAAATCTAAGTCAACTCTGCTTAATAATAAAGGATTATTTCACATATCTCAAGAGCAGGGGTGAGTGGACGTCAGGCATGTTTTGACCAAGACTCCATTTCTCTGCAATTCTCATGGTTTTGCTCTTTGATTCTCTCACAGTCACAAGAACACTGCCAACAGTAACCCAGCAATGCCTTCTTCATTACATTTCATGAAGCATGTGATAAAGCACTTCTCTTTCCATTTGATTACACCAAATTATATGATCTATCTATTCCTGCTCCAATAACTTTCACCAGGAAATGGGTTTGTGCTAATTAGCTTAAACCTGGTTTTCTAAAACAAACACTACCAAGGGGAAAGGAATTAAAAGAATTAAATTAATTGGATTAGACTAAGCTGAGCCTTTCCTGGGGCTAGGGTCAAGTCTTAAGACCACACTGCCGCTTAGGAGCACCCCTAACAAGGGAGGGATGGAATAGATATTGAGAGCCAAACCACAATGTTCAGCTGAGCGGGTAATATCTTGTCTATGTATATCTTAGTATCTAAAATCCCTGCCTGGATATTCATTACCATGAGGCTAATCAGATCTCCAAGGGGAAATTGACTAATCTTGTATTTAGGCTGCTTAAGTGTCTTTATTTCTTCAATTTTTAAAATAAGACAGTGCAAATTCTAACTACAGATCAGCTGATTGTTAAGGCATGTTTTAACAAAATAATTGTTCCTGAAAAACTTTTTGCACAGAATAGTCTTGTACTCATTGAATCATAATAGTTTCTGAAATTATTATTGAAAAAAGACAACATTTTAGGAGGATTACCCAATAATATGCAGTCTATTAAATCTTCTGGAATTCTAAAGATTGACCAAATTGTAACTAGGGGAATAACAATTCCGCTAACTAGATGAATAACAATTCATCCCAATTTAATGCTCAAAAAGTGTTGAAAGAGGACAGATGTTCCAGAATTCCAGACCAGCACCAAAAGGAATGGTGGACTAAGGCAGAGTCCTTGCATTTATTTTCATAGTAATATTATATTTTCATTAACTGTGGTCTGTGTTTCATGCCTCTCCATTGTACAAGACAATCATATTAACATGGGGCCACACAGCACACATCTCACTCAATGGTGTCTAGCACTGCACTGACTAGTACAGTGAAGTCATCATTGTTCATGCATGTGCATTCCAGTACACTCTCCTTGGCTGCCTGGTTACATAGATGTCATGCAAACCATTCTTTTTATTAACAATGGCTTGATACTTTCCAGACAGACCTCGTACAGTGCAATCAAATTTATGTTAATGAATCTTGGTAGCTCTAGGTCTCCTACTCCTATTGGAATTTCAATCCCTGCAAAAGTCGTCTTTTCTTCTTAACAATTTATCATTCTCCATCTTTTCATTCAGAAAGCTGTCCTGGTGATTGCTCAGAGTTGATACTAGCTAAATCAGGCCTTGATTATGGGCCGCGCCAAGGTCAGCTGCATGTACTACCCTAATGATAACTGCATCAGTGAAGTTCCAGTCAATGTCCTACTACCAAAGTAGCTAACATCATGGCACAGTCCATCAACAGGTGTCACCTGGACCCCCTGAAACACTGAGGTTCTGACTGATTCTTTCTTTACATCTGTTCAGGAGTCTTGTGATCCCTCTGCAGCCTGGTGTGTGTTTTGTCTTTGAACCCCTACTACAATTTCACCAAATAATGATAGCTTATGATTGAACCTCAATCCTCATCCAATTTCTGTTTTCTTTTTTTCCCAGGAGACTTCTCAGGCACTGTGTCAATTAGTTACTATAAGCACTGTTTGAAACAAAGGATGCCAGCTAATTCCACAACATGTATTTAATAAAGAGCCAGTTTTTCATAGTTGCTTTAAAAATATCACTTGATGCAAACTGAGAATGTACATATAACATTAAAATACAATTCAGAGCAGTTGATGGAAAGAGATTACTCTCTAAGATCGAAAGATTCTATCAGTTATGCTATTTTTAGAACATTGAGAGGAAGGAAGGAATTTCATAGCCATTGGACAATCCTGAACTAATTGTAACTGAACTTTAAGGGTTGGGCAGTTGAGAATTTGAAATTATATGTTCTCAAGGATCTGGAGGAGAGATTGACTGTAGGGCCAATTACAGAAGCAGCCGTGCTTTGAGAAATAAATCAAAACAAAACTAGCAACGTCATCTCAATAGACATGAGTAAAGAAAGATATAAATGGCACATTCATGACTCCTTTTAGAAATGAGAATATCAGAAGTGGCAAAGTTTCATGGAATATTAGGGATCATTGCAGTACAGCAATTAAGAAATCATACTGAGGATTCAGTTAGGCTTGAGTTGGAATTCAGTCCCAGATGGCTGTTGGCTAAATTAACATGTTTAAAGATTATCTTGGCAATAGGTTAATTATTTTATGTCTCACATTCCTTCTGTGAAAAGTAGCAGTAATAATAGTAACTTCAGCCTAGGTTGGTTAAGATTTATTTAAAATATGTACATAAAGCACTTAGTATAATACTCTAGATAAAATAAATGCTAAATAAATATTAGCAAATATCAGTAACATTTTCAAACACAGATATCCAGAGTTTTGTGATCAAATTAGCTTTGAAAATACTGAGGTAAAATAATTCAAACATGCTTTGAAAATATTTTTTCAGAAACTTTAAAATGTTAATGTCTTGTGATTCTGTGAGAAGGTGAGCAGCATTTCTCAAAATGATTTGAAGATATAACCCTTATTTGTTAAAGCATCCCAAAAGAATTGGGTGCCATAGAAACTTCTTTAACAAATGCTATGTCATGCTCTAGGAGTTTGCTGTGAATTATTATCAAGGTGGTTATTGATTTAACAATTTTAATATAGTCATTTTATGCAAAATCTATGTTAATAGTAAGGCTTGACATGGTTGCATCATAATGACTTTTTTTTAATTACAAGGTAATATGCATAAAACATATTCCCATTACAATATCCACCTCTACTTCATTTATTCCCATATAATTTTGAAATTTTGATTAGTCTATATTAATTTTATAAACCAGAAAAATAAATTAAGCTTATTTCCCATTGGGTTATATGATCTCATCTCTTTATCCTAAAGCCATAATTTAAAAGTTTATTTATGGCATAATATTTTTCTAAAAAAAACGAAGGTAAATATTTAGTTGAGGATTAATTATACAGTTGGCAGCTGGATATAATGGATTTTTTTTTATGGACTCACAATTTCCCCTCCCTTTTCTACTTTAGTACCTAATACAGATTCAATCAAACAAAATTACCACAATTAGGAAGCTTACAAAAGTAGATTAATTTGTCCTCTACATTTTCAAATGGAAAGCAAAACAAATTTCATTAGTATTCTGAAATTATTATTGGAAAGTAAATAAGTATGGCCATCATCATAATTTTCATAGAGTAATTAGCGAGTTTGAGAGCCAAATCACTCAGGATATCAGAGAACTGTCAGAAAATGGGCAAACATTTTGCTTTAAATGATTGAAGAGCTTTTCTGAATTAAGCTAGTGTAGTACTCGTGACTTTTGCTTATCCATAATTGGTCATGGATGGTGCCAAACTACTACATCCTTCCTCATGCCATCTCTGAGCAAACCTTCTCCCTGACTCCTACCAACATCTTGACACTTATTCTAATCCGTATCCCTAACCCACAATATTCCTTTTCCCTAACCATCTGTAGCCCCACCTTATCTTCAATGACCACTTTCAGGTTAAGAAGGAGATTCAGCAATAGGAGAAGGCTCAAAGATTGATAAAATATCTTAATATAGTTCTTGGTTTCTGTAATTCTATATTCTCTTATTGTATTTTTATATTTCTCTGATAACTGCTTTTCAGATTTGTCACTTCTTCCTTCTTGATTTAATTTTTAATTGTTAGTTGTTTTTTTTAAAAAGATTAGTCCTAAGTTCTAGCTTTAAGGACACAGGTATTCAAAAGCACAAGAGAAGCAGAGAGAAATTCAGACTGCCACTGCTACTCCCCACATCCTTTCTGGACACATTGGAACATATGGGCCATATATAGGTTCATATATACTATATAAGGAATCTATTAATAAGTTACATATGTATGCATTACTTACCCCAAAAGGAGTGACAAATTTTCCTATTTTATGCTCTGATAGTTGCAGAGCTTATATGATAATATACATGGAGCCATGCTTATAGATTCATAGATTTCAGGTTTTTTAAAAGCCATCCTAGGAAGACCAGGTATATCTCCTAAAAGCATTACATAGTTAAGGACTCCCTTGTTAGTAAATACTAGTAGTTTGCTTGCCAGGAGGTCTATATTAGCATATTTACAAGGACATTTGATACCTTTTCTTTCTTTCTTGGTATGTTCCCTAGTAAAGGTAAAGAATGTATTGTAGGCCAGCTGCTAACCTCTTTCTTCTTATCCATTTACTGATCACATGATGATGAGCAAGTTGCTCAAGCTTTTCATGTCTTAGTCTCCTCTTCTGCAAATTAGGAGAAATAATAATACTTTCCTTATAGGGTTGTTGTAAGGATTCAACAATTAGTCCATGTTAGGTTTTAGAAGGATGCCCAGAACTTGGTGAGTGTCCTGTAAATAGATATTATTAGATAGATATTAATACATAGATATTATTCTATCACCAGTCCAAATCCCTCCTCTTAGTGTCAGTTGCATGTGTCCAATGGCCTGCTTGAAAATTTCAGTTGCCGGAATTCCAAACTCATGCACAAAACTGAGTTCATAATCTCTTCCATCAACCCTCAATCCCACCACATATTCTGCTTCTATAAAAATATTATTAATAGTTCTATTAGTGATTGACAAAGTCATTTATAGAATAGGTCATGAAGGATACCTAACAATCCACTAAGACTCCTTTTTCATATAACTCAATACCCAATTTCTGTAGATGGTCACTGCTCAAATATGTCTGCTTCACTCTTATTGCTTGGCCAACACTCAATCTAGACTCCCTAGTCTCTTACCTTGATTACCGAAAATGTCTCCCAATTAGTTTTCCCAATTTCATTAATATGTCCTACCCTTTCCACCAAAGCATAAATTCAATCAAGTTACTATTCTACTTAAAGGGATCAGTGGTTGCCTATTGCTTTTATTGATGGAATCCACACCAAAATCCTCAATGTAGATCCACATCTCTCCATCATCTGGGTCCTACTGCTCTCAGGAGACCCATCTGTCTTTCCTGTTCCTTCTCTGCCTCAGCATTTTCTTTCAATCTAGTTAATGTTTCCTTATTCCTCCTGCTTCGGAGTCCTCTTACATTCTGTTCTGTGTTTGTAATAATCTCTCCAATGCTTGCCACAGTTAGATCCATTTCATTCTTCCGAGCTCAGGTATGAACATCACTTCTTTAAAAAAACATTTTTTTTTTTTTATTTCTGAGGGAAACCAGGTATTCCTGTTAGAAACTTGTACTTTCCCTTCATAGCCTGTATCATAGTGAAAATTACCTCATTATGCAGTTCTTAGTAAAGATGTGTTTTCCCGGCAAAAGGTAAGCTCCATAGAAGAAAAGGACTTATTTGTCTTATTTACTAGGTATTCCAAGAGTACCTTTATTTGAGCTCTTGTTAAGATATGCAAGAGCATTATTTTCTTTTTCTATTTTCCAACAGCAAAAATGAAATGACTTCCTTTTAGTCCTAATGAAAATAATTTGTATGTGAAAAATCACCTCAAGGTGGCTACATAAAAATGTCATGACTACAGAAATATCTAAACATTACAGACAGGAAACATACAATTGATGTGTAATGTAATTGCCTGGTGAATTTTCTAGGAAATTTTGATTGTATGCAACCGAATTAGTTGATAGGCTATGTAGAATTTTTGGAAATAAGTTCTATAAAGAGTGGAGCCCAGCTGCCCCAAGAGATGATTTCAAGTTTGAGACACTGTTTCTAAGTCATATTAGATAGGATAATAAGTTATCCACCACGGCTATTTGTAATTTAAGACACCATGACTATCATCAGTTTGGAGAATAACATTTATTTTTCTGTCACCATAGCAGTAGGCCTTGAATCTTGATCTGCAAAACATGGTTTTCTGTCACTAGCATAACCAATTTTTTAAAAGAGGGGACAAGATAAGCAACAAACATTTTATAAACCAGTTTCTTATGTTCCCTCAGAATTCAATCTGCTAATCAATAATGACTGGCCCTTACAATTTAGTGAGGTTTATACTCTGTGAACATGTTATTACCTAGGAGCTCACTTTGAGGTTTTATTATTTATTCGATCATTGGTTGCTGCACAAGGTCAAAGGCTGAAGGAAACTCAGCTGAGAGAGCAACACATGCTAGAAATAATCTCATTATGTACATAACAGATTTTTTTCATATAGTACTAACAATATCAGTAGTGATCTAGCTGCTTAAATTTTTCCTCTTTCTTGTTAGTGTGCTGTCCCAAGAAGGTTAGATTAGCAATTGTTTTATAAACAGAAACCAAAATACAATTTAAAGGATATGCCCAGAAAATTGCTGAATCCATAATTTAGGAGAAACAAGTGTTTCTTTTAGAAAGTTTAGCATCTTACCTGAGCCTAGTGTACTTAAGTTTTTAACAATAAAGATAAGTTAATTGACAATACTTAAACCCTTTAAATTGAATAGACACTGAACCATCGGGGTGACAAAGAGGCTTCAGTGGACAATTTGTTTTTAAATTGAGTTTTATAATCAAGAGTGGTATTATTACTATTACCAAATCAAAGATAAGCTTGATAACCAATAAAGTTCTGGGCTCTTGTATTAATTACAAATCTATAGTATATGTACCTCCCACTGTCTACAACTTATTGGAAGCTAACAAGCATATTTTAGTATTTCATTCTGTCCATTGCTATGGCAAAGTGCAACCACATATTTCAGAGACAGATTATTCCACATAGTGATTTTGTGATTTCCTTAGAGAATTGATTCTGATTTTTTACATGAGTTTCTGATTAAAAACAAACAAACAAGAAAACAACACAAAAAGAAACATAAAAAACAAACAAAAATGTGTCTATCCTTTAGGAAATTGAAAACACCTGCATATATTTATCTCACAATGTATACAAAACAGATAATCTCTCCTGGACAAACTATAAAATGAGGAGATACTACTTTTTGTTTCTTTAGTGAATGGTACTATTTTGTGGTAATAGAGGCAAGGTCTTGGCAGTCAGTAATCTCCATGTATATATCCAGTGATCTCATATTTAGAGTCCTTGAGTAGCATTTTAAAATGTTCTTGAACCAAAATGCATCCATTTTTCAAAGCCTTTGATTTGATCCCAGATTCATTTGTCTTTACTTCTCCAAGAAGTTTTCAGTTCCGTCTCCTTCCAAAGTGATTTCCCTAGCTGGCTACTTTACAAGAGAGAATTTACCTGCCACTGTGAATTAAATTCAAGCAGGGCAGTGAAATACACAACTAATCATTTATCAGACTGATAAAGCAACAGAATAGTCTAACTCAAATCTCAGAATACTCCCACATTTTTCATTAATACCAATGTTTGGGGGGTTGAACACCTAACTGATCTATTAAATTCTTTCTACTTTGCATATGTAGACATTCTCAGACTCTTATTTTCTCAGGAGTGGATGTTGTTTCTTCTTTCTTTTCTTTCTTCTGTAACTGAGTTGTGCATTTCTTTATGAATAAGGCATTTTTGAAAAAATATAAAGTATTTTTGGAAGCTAAGATTGCCATTTTAGGATGTTCAAGGTTGTCATTTACTGGCAGTGAATATCCTCAGAAGATGACAACCAATCATTTTGTGAGTATTTTTGTGGGGTCATATATTTTAAAAAGATGATGGTCTATAATCTATATATGAATTTACTAATTTTCTACTGAAAATCATAGACAAATATCTTCAGAAATCAGTAATGCTTGTCACAGATTGGTACTGTAATCTAACAGTATGTTTGTGTGTCTGTATCTAAAAACAAACAAACAACTAGACCCCAAAATTCCATAATATATTAATCTTGCATCTAGGGTACTCTTCTAGAATGAAGAAATAAATCTATCAGGTGACTTAGGGAGAAAACAAAGAGATAACTTATATGTAGAACAGGTACTATCACAGAACAGACTTCTCTGTGGATTGTCTGGGTAAAAGAGTCTATTGTGAATCTTTTCAGTTAAAACAGAATCTCTATTAGTAAGACAATTTGCTAAACTTATGTATTTAGGGAGACATAGAAGAAACTCCCTCCTAAACCACGAGAACATTAACACTACTGTGGAATCACAAATGAGGTAGAGGTCATTGACTTCCTATGTTATGAAAAGATGAATACTCTTAGTGGAATAAGGATAATTTTCCATGATAGTGAGAACTTAAAAGACACAAGTGAGTTCTTTCTAAAAGAATCTACCCAAATATGTTGTAAAGTATATTTTAATATTCTTATAAAAATCTGCAGAGCCAGAGTACTCTCCTAGGAAGACCAAGTACTATGGACTTCCTCAGTCAGAAGTTTCTGCTCCTCCTCTGGGTCTGAGTCTCTTATCTCCCACCATAGTGCCCAACTTGAAACCATGATCATGTAAGTTTAAACATGGAGTGCTCAGGGTCATTATCAAATTCAAATCTCTCTCTCTTATTTTTTACAATAATGAAATTTCATTGACTTTTTTTTCTACAATGTAATGAGCCAATTTATTTTATTTTATTTTATTTTTTCTATTTCAGAACATTATGGGTTACAAACATTTAGGTTATATATATTGCCTTTGCCCCACCCAAGTCAGAACTATAGGAGTGTCCATCCCCCAGAAAGTGTACACCACACCCTTTGGGTGTGAATATACCCATCCCCTCTTCCTCCTTCCCAACTTCCTGACACCTGATGAGTATTACTACCATATGTCCACATAAGTGACTTTTTTAAAAAAATAAGATTGATATTAGACCAGATGGCAAGACCATGTACTCTTTGATTGTAGGGACTTTGTCTTATCCCTCTATGAATTCTTACAACTCAGCGCACAACCATATACACTGTAAACATCAGCTATTTTTGAATGTTCATTTTTGAATGAACACAATCAATTAATAAATGACTCCTGCTTAGCAAGACAGCTTTTATTTGTTCAACCAGTCATTCTTAAAATGTGGACCATGGACAAGCATCAGCATCACCTTGACATTTTTAGAACTCCAAGTCAAATATTAGTCCTCACTACAGTGGCAATGAATCAGCAATTCTGGGTTTGAAGCAGTTCTCCAGTTATTTTGTTGCATACTAACATTTGAGAACCATTTTTTAGGGAGTGATATTTAACCCTCATTAGACCAACTTAAGGAATATTTAAAATGTCCTAATAATACCTGGGACTCACCTAAGGATAATACCTTCAAAATATCTGTGAGCGAGTGTTTGTGTTGCCATTTTTAAAAGCTCCAAGATAACATATTTATGTGTAGACAAAGTGGCAAACCACCATTCTCACCCCAAATTCTGTGTGTTTGTGCATGTATGTGTGTGTGTGTGTGTATTTAAAAAATAGATAGCTAGGCCTAAAAGTCTATGAAGCAAACTTAAATTAACTGCTTACAAGATAGCTATAGTCACTACAATATCATCAATATTGCCCCCCTTATCTCACCTCCCTCAATGTCAATCACCTTCTTCAAACTTCATTATTCCTGAAATGTTTTTCTCTTTCTCTTACAATATTCCTCCAATAACCCCTAAATTATAACTCAACCACTATACCTAGATTCATAAAAAACTTATAAAGACATATTCCTAAAAGGCTTGAGGAAAATTTTATTTTCTTCTCTTTACTATAATATCTAACCTCATTGACAGAGTTTTCAGATATGAAACTGACTATAACTCATTAAATGTTGTTTTTAAATTTCTCTTCCAAATAACATATCTCAACAGGTTTAGCATATATTTGCAAATTATCTCATTATGAAATACTGCATGTTACAATGTTTCATTAGCTGTGAAGGTCTCTGTTAATGTAAGGTATCATTATTATTAATTAGAAAGTAAACTCCTAGAAGACAGAGAATGTGTTTATTTGCCTTTGTATCCCAATACCCTAAGAAGCCCTGGGCAGTCCAGAGCTCAATTAGTTTAGTTTCAAAAACATTTCATTGATTAATTAATTTTTCTGTTAAAGTAGTATCATCACAAATAAGAAATCCGAAAACTTGACACTAATAACTAAGTTACAATAAAATAGGCATAGGGCCATGTATAAAGTATAATGGATGTAAAGAAAAGTAATAGAGCATTTTCAAAAGTTCATGGCAAGATATCAATGGACAATGTGGAAAATTAAAAAATCTCTTATGAAAACATGAAAGAAACTACTTTGAAAGTATAGCATTTGTAATTACATGCTAAGCCAATGAATAAAGATGATAATAATGATGATGTTGAAAAGGATGATGGTGAGGAGGAGAGGGAGGAGAAGGAGAAGAAAGAGAAGGGGTAGGGGGACAAGGATTTTGACTGATACACTACCTGTTATCTAGGTTAAACAGAGCTTTGTCTGAGAGCTCCTTTACCAACTCTCTGCCTTTCCCCACCAAAGGAAAAAAAAGTATTAATATATGAGTAATCCAACAATTGAGACATTGGATTCAGAAAGATTTGAAACAAATTCTACTTCTGTTCTTGATTTACCATGTGCCTTTGGGTAACTTAAGTGATTTCTGTGAGATTGCTGTTTTTATGTAAGTTGCTGAGGAATTTAAATAGGGTTACACACATAAATTGCCTTGCAGAATGCCTAGCATAGAATACAAACTCAAATAGTTTGAGTCCTCTCCCCTCTTTTTCCTTGAAGATATTCATACATACATTTCAGAAAAATAAGCATTGTTTTATTCAGATGTATTCCAGTTGATTTATGAAAGCAAAACTTAGAACAGAGGATCAACATTTTTAATAGCATGTCTAATCCTATTCCTTTATAAGCTTTTGTCCTAAGGACTGATTCTATTTTCTTTGTTCTTTTACTGATTGTTATGTCACCCTTGTCTGAGGAGATATTTGAGAGGGATATTTGAGGATTGAAATAATGCTGAACTCTACCTTGTGCATTTAGTATCTCAGTAGTCAGAGCATCACCATTATCACCTGTTATTTATTGGAAAGAACTGTGAAAAGCTTTGATCCCCCCCCCTTATCCTGTCTCAGAATATTGTATTTGAATAAGCACAATCATTTAATATAAAGCACTTCCTCCATTATATTGTACCAACAATCCATTGACCTTCTCAAGAACCTTACTGCTCTGAAAGAGATAATTTTCCCTTACTTTGACGGGTAGTACAAGTTGCCTTAAATAATTTGTCACGAAGGTCTTTTGGCAGAAACAAAAGCAACACTAGGAAAGGCTATGTCCTAGTATCGAGGTGGAACGACTTGGACTGCAGATGAAAAAGTGATTTATATAAATGAAAGAACGTATCTAGACCACATAGAAAAATTCCTCCAAGTGATCATCACGAGCTGGATTATGTCTGCTTGCTATTTCAGCACGAATCAAAACGAAGCTGTTCTTGCCTTACTCTCAATAATCTATGGAGTAAAAACTGTTAATATAAAGAGCTAAATAGCATGCTTTGCAATAAATAAAATTATTCTCAACACATTATAAATACCTCATTTTGATCACTATTATTAGTTAGATTTAGGAATATGTGAGAGTGGAAATAGACTGAGAATATGGAGATTTAGTTTAAGATTGGTTCCACTCTCTAACTAGTTGTTTGTGTATTTCTGGGTCCTAACTGACTCGATAGGGCTATATGATCTCAAACAGCACTTTCAAACTTTAACATTCTGGAATGCAGTAAGATTCATCAAAAGTTTGTTCATTTCCTTGATTCTTGTTTGCTTTGGAAATTCTTAAATCATTGATCATTGTTTTGATATTTGAAGATGTGTCAAAGCCTACTCTCTAAGGTGTTCAGAGCCTGCATATATAGTTTGAGAGTCTGAAAATATTGCCATGAAAACAAGGTTATTTAATTTAAAATGTGCCTGGATATTACTCATGACACTGAAAAGGAAATGAAAGTAATGGTCCAATGGCTTGTATTCATTAGGTTTTGCCTGAAGAAGGATTTACATATGCATCTCATGTGAAAGGATAAGAGAAATCAACCTCCCTTTTCCCCATCCCTACTAAATGCCTAACAAAACGCCATTGTTTAATGTTTAATGAATTCTTACAGGTACTGGAAGAAGCCAAAATATAATTAGGAAGGTCATCATAGAAGGAAACTCAGGAGGCTCAGTAGAGTATGGAGTATTACTTAGGAGGAATGAAAAGATTTAAATGTATTAAATATTAGGGATGCTGTAGAGTATTTCCCTTGAGACAGTAGAGGCTTTGGGGTTCCTTCCTGGCAGATTTCTTTGTTACTTATGGATTCTTAAGGGAAGAAGAAAAAAGTTCATTTTCTGGCACAAAAACTAAAAGGAGAAAATTATGGCTGTATGTTACAAAAAGTCCATAAATATTGCAAGGGAATTTTTGCCAAGATAAGAAAGAAAACCCTCATCCTTCCACAATCTTGCAGGCAGTTGAACCAGGGAGAAGAGAAGTAGAGGAGGAAGGCAAATTTCTCACGGAATTCCAGCATCCTTAATAAATACATGGCCATGCTCCTTCCTGGGCCAGGAGCATGGAAATTCTATGAGAAATATGAAAAAATGGCCCATATTCCAAACCACATCTAGAGAGTAGAGTAGAGAGTGTGTAGAAGAGAAAGTGAGACAAAAAGAGAGAAACATGTAAAGAGTGAGAGTAAGTGACTAATGTACAGTAATGCAGAAACTAATTATGTATGCTTGGACTAATGGGGCTAAACAAAGATAACTTTGAAAAGATGTAGAATATTATGAAAATTCAGCTAAACTACTTGAAATGCAATTAACAGTCATTTCGCCCTCCATGACCAGGTTGTTTCTTTCATTATCTGAAACTTATTTTTCTTGGAATAAGGTTAATATTTGCAGAAGCATTAGTACATTAAAACATAGCATTTGGGACTGCTGTGCATTATTAATACCTCTCATCCCTCTCCCAACTTCTTACTTGCCTTCACACCAAGCTAATGTAAAGAATGACCCAGAAAGTTCAAAACGCACTCATCATTTTTGAATCTGTAGCCAAGAAACTAATGTGGGTGTTCACAATAATTGAATGTTTAATGCTTTATAATTAGTAATGTTCTCTCACCATCTTCTAAATATGCCTAGGTTTTTTTTCTTAAAGAATTATATAGGTGTTAGAAATAATCTGTATCTTGATTGTGATAGTAGTTATACATCTCTATTTGTCAAAAATCATTGAACTATACACTTAAAAATGGATTTTATAATGTATGCACTTTACCCCTCAACAAATAGGACTTTTAAGAGCTTTAAAAGAGTATATAGTATAACAAAAGAATTAATGTATAAGTAGACATTAAGTAACTTATTTTAAAAATCAGTTTTAAATAGATTATACATACTCAGGAAACAAAATTTAAATGGTGCAAAGGGGTATATGGCAAAATCTCTGCCCTAGCTTTTTTCTCTACCTAGCCTCTTTCTTTCTTGAAGACAACTGTCCTAGTATCATGAGTTCTTTTAGTGAAAGTTTTCTGTTGAGAAGGTACTCTTTTTATATACAACAGCATATATATTCCATGCATGTATACATGCATATGTGTTGCATATACACAGTCATAGCATACTCTATATTTTGATTTTTATACTTAATGTATTTTGGAGATAATTCCATATCATTACATATAGAGCAGAATTGTTCTTTTTAATGGCTAAGTATCTTGTTTAACAAGGTGACTATAAGAATATCTGCATCCAGTCTCTTTTAGATTATTTAGTATTTTGTTTCAATTTTTCCTATTACTAACATTGCCAAAATAAATATACTTAGAGAATTGTGTGTATGCATATATATGGAATAAAGCCCTAGAAGTGAAATACTGATGTCAGTAACTATGTGCACATTTAATTTTAATAAATATTGCAATATATCCCTTATAAGACTTGTGCTAGTTTAAACTCCTGCTTGCAATTTTGATCATCTCTTTATTCATAATCTTGCCAATAATAGAATGTCATTAAGTCTCTTTTTATTGTTGTTGTTTTCCAATCCAATAGGTAAAAATGCCACAGCATTAGAATCATAATTTGTATTTCTCTCATTATGAGTAAGAATGAGGATATTTTTCATATTTTTATATTTTGAGTTTCTGGGTGGTAATTATATCAGATTTTACTTTATATTAATTGATTAAGCTGTACATTTATGCTTAAATCACTTCTTTGTAATTGGTGATTTCAAAAATTACATTTCTTAGGCTCACTTTTTTCCTGGGTTCTGAGTAAAATTTAGTTTTGGCCAGTCAGATGTACTTGCACGTGATTGCTTAAAGACAAAAATCAGGAAGAAGTCAAATTTCTTCTATTTTTGCTGCTTCTGCTTTTTTTTTTTTTCCTGCCAAATATGGTTATGGGGGCATTGGAATTTTCTGTGGCAGCCCTAGAAAAGGTATCGATGGCAACCCATATGCTTTAGAACCAGGTAACAGGGAGGTGATTTGGGGCTGATAGTTCTTGTAGGTGCAGTGTGGCTCTGAAGTAAGTAGTTGTGGTGTCGCCGATCTCTGGATGGAGCGTTTTTCATTTTCTCCTACCAGACACTGACTTTTTTGGTATCAGTATAGATAGTGAGCTGAGATCATTCCTAATTTTATTTGTTTTAATCTATGAATGAAGTGAGTTGTCCCTTGACAAGTTATTTACAGGGGTCTTGTGTTGGGGGAAGGAACAAGCTATCAGGCTTTGGGGGATTTTCTCTAATTCTGATTGAAGTTTCTTGAAGCACAGGGATGTATATGTGTGTATATTATTTATTTTAGCCTCTACTTCCTCCCAGCCATCAAAATCACTTTTTTCTTCTTCATCTGGCCTCATTGACAGACTGCTTCCTACAAATAGGGCATTTCTACACGATTCCTCATTCAACACTTCCTCCTCCAATAGTCTATGTTAGCCAGTGGTACCCAGAAAAAGGTCTCATAGCCAGTTTATACAACCTATATCCACCATTCCAAAGAAAGGATTGCTAATTTTAAGCTTATGGGAAAAGTCATTTATATCAGAGAACTGTGCGAGGCTGATTTAATTTGGGGACTTCAACTGAAGGCATCTCTTCTGGTGTCTTCTAGTTTCATTGACAGTATTGTACACTATTTCTAAGAGGACAAGGGAGTAGCACCATTATGCTAATAACCCCTTAATGACTATAACTGGCTTCCATTCTTAGAAGTTGGAGATATATTGATAGGTAATCATTTTGACTATGACCTCTAAATTAATCATAAGAATCCAAAGTTAACCTAACTGTATAAAAGAGGTAAGCAAGATAATAGTATATTACTTCAATAATTCATCAAAAATGAAACAAAAATTAGACAGTAAGGTCAAAATAAATTTGATATATATTAATGCATTATAAAATCGTTTCCAAGGTTGTTTATTGAAATTATATCTGTGCGTCATTCTATTTAAGAGAATAAAGGAAGAGTATGGAGCTTACTTTTAGATAGAACACCATGCATATCCTGAGTCTGTGATCTTGACAAAAATTTTTAAATGTTTCTTCAAAAGTAATGTCAGAATTATTTTAATACTTGTAATTTTAAATTTTGTATAAAGGTTGAATGAAATAAACCAGCATCTGTCTCATAGATGCTAAACCAAATATTAGTTCTATCACCCTCTTTTAAGTACATTTGGGAGGATAAAGGGCTGTAAATGCCTACACCCATCTCTGCTTACAACGGAATGCTCTTGGATTTTTTTTGTAACTGGTGACCACAGTCTGAAGAAACAGAGCACTCATGGTAGTCAAATAAATCACCCCTCTCCCTACCCCCACCCCCCAAAATAGGCCATGCACTCAGTTTGAATTAATTTTCCTTTGATAAATTGAACGCAGAGTCAAAAATTAAGTCAAACACGTCATAAATAATCTATTGTTTATCTTTTCCCTTTTATGTGCCATTTGAAGGAATGGAAACAGGCATTTTATACATTATCAAAGTGGCACCACACACTTGCTCACATTACTGATTTGAGAAACACGAATTCCTGAAAGAAAATCAATTTTAAACATGGAGCAATACTAAGTCTTGCCATAATACAATAAATCTTCAACTGGACATTTTACAGATCATCTTCTATATCATTAATTCATATCATACTATATAGAGCAATTTGACACCTTCATTTAGCACTAACCGCCCCACAGCAAGAGTTCATTTAAAATGTAGTTCAGAAGCAATAGCAATTAGTTTACAGAAGTGTTTCAATTTAATACTTAAAATGCTTATCTTCTAGACACAAAATAGGAGGCTCTAAGCCACATGTGCTCAATTATAGACTTTAGGATTAAGTCAGCTCCTATTATACTAAACCTGCTACCTCCCATAAATGATTTTACCGTCACCACTTCATTCTACAATTGCTGTCTTCATCCTCGACACACTCAGTTGCACTATCACTCTCATCACTATCTACATTATCACCTCCATCTCCAATGCCCATCTTCATCACTTCTCTTTTTTCTTCCTCCATGATGATCACTTTGCCTCTGATAGATTTTAAAGACATAAATAACAACAATAATATCCATCTCTTACTTCCTTAGGAATACTTCTCACAATTTTTTCTGAATTTTCCAAGACCAACATAGAGTTCATGCTCCATCCTCCCTGGCAACTTAGTGTGTCTGTATCTAAGAAGAGATTTCACAGTGTAATTATTTGCAGAGTACATTATTTATGATTTAAAGGGTTTCTAGGTTTTTGGCCATTTCACCTTTGAGTTTATTGCATGCCTTAGCATGAGGTGGACAGTGGAAACAAAATGCATTTTCAATAATCAAGTTTTCCCCTGGTTAGAAATTCTGTTGTTTGTTTCTATTCTTTTATTCTTCAGCCTAGGTAATAGGAGGAAAGTTCAACCTACCAGCAATGCTCATTGAGAGATTACCCATGGCTGAAGTTTCAATCATATATATAAAAGCTTCTCCTCATCTGTGACATGAGCAAGTGGAATAGGGTTTCAGGATTCTTCCTTCTCTAATATTGCATGGTCCTCTTTTATAAGCAAAAGGAACTCTGCATGTTTTCAATGACTTTGAATCTAAATGCAGTTTTCACTCACTGAAGAACTTTCCTCTTTTAAAACCTAGAAGACTTGCTCTACTAAGAATCTGTTAATTTCTGGAATTTGATATCAGGATTTTAGGATGACAATTGACAAAAGTCTAATAATTTTGTTGATGTTTTGAATGTCTTCATTTCTTCTTGCTTATAAGTTCTACCTAATAAAGACAAAATACCCAAAGTTTAAAGGGGTTGTGTAAGCTTTCTAAACTCAAGTAAACCTGGATTGGAGAATTCAGCCTTGTGGTTGACTTCCACTTTGCTGAGTTCAAGACAAAGAGACTCAGAGCAAATTTCTAACTAACCCACTTATCTAATTAATCACAAGTAGAAAAGAGCAGGGGAACCCCACCCATCACATCCCAATTCTATCATTTCCAAGAGAATTTGTTTAGGGGAAACTGATGCATGGTGATCGGAAAACCAGTGTTTTTCTTACTTTCCTTGAGGGAAAATAACATCATTAATTATTAAGCATATGGCTTAATTATATCAGTTCCCCTTTCAGAGAAAATAAGTAAGTGATGAGTTATTGCTCACTGTTAAAATAAATAAATCATATATATATATATATCCTTTGAGAGAAGAACAGGACTTAATGCAAACCCCTATAGGGAGGGAAGCAGATGTCTCTTTTGTGTGCAGTCTGTCCTCCATGAGTGTGGGGAATGAAGGTACATGCCATAGAAATCAAAGTCATGCATCCTTTTTTGCCTCTTCAAATTTTCCTGTGAGAAGACAGTGAAAACTGAGAGGTTGTTTAATATCTGAGAGTGAGATATCCTCCAAGGAAAGATTAGTTTTTAATCATCATTTTTCATCTCACTGGAATCAGGTTCCCTGGTACATAATACTATCTTGGAGATAAAAGCTCTCTCTCTCTTTACTCCAATGCACCAAATGCTACAGATGTAAATATTCTAAATGAAGCTGAAAGATAATATTGTTTGTTTCATAGCTAGAATCTTAGAACCTAGAGCTTACTCATGCTGCATGGTCACGAGGCAGTCAGAAATGACACAAATGAATGGATAATTGGTAACTGTCGAAGAGACAATGCTGACAGAGTCAACAAACAAAAAAAGCAAAGATTTTCATTAAGTGTAAGGTCTGAGCACCATGCCAAAACTAGGAAATAAAATTAAAAATTTATAAGCTGAGTAGATTTTGAAACACAAGAAAAATTAGTGAATAAAACACATACTTACTGCCCCTCCCTCTCAACAGTCTAGAAAATGACAATAAAAACGTAAAGTATAAAATCCACAATAATGACAGAAATGGGCAAGAGGCCACAACAAATGATAAATATAAATTGTTAAAGTAATATGGTCTGTTAAAATAGATAAGCTCCAATTTCTCAGAGGCACTGTTGTGCTTATTTTTGTGCTTCCAATGGCACTAGAAGCTTATTTTTCCCCCATACAAAGTCCTCCTAATGGATATTCTTGACTGGCCAGCACTTCTCATCCGAGGAATAATTCAGAGACACATACTCCTGCCATCCTGTGGCTCCTTGTGTTGTTCAGCTCAGGCTGCCATAACAAAATACACAGACTGCATGTCTTACACAGCAGAAATTTGTTTCCTTACAGTTTTGGAAGCTAGGAGTTTGAGATCAGGGTGCTGGTATAGTTTGTTTCTGTTAAGGGCTCTTCTCCCTAGCTTGAAGACGGCTGCCTTCTCACTGTGTCCTCACATGGTGGAGATAGCGGGCTCTTCGGTATTTCTTCTTATAAGACCATTAATCTTATAAGATTAGGGAGCCACCCTTATGACCTCATTTTTTTTTTTTTTTTTTTTTGAGACAGAGTCTCACTTTGTTGCCCAGGCTAGAGTGAGTGCCGTGGCGTCAGCCTAGCTCACAGCAACCTCAAACTCCTGGGCTCAAGCAATCCTCCTGCCTCAGCCTCTCAAGTAGCTGGGACTACAGGCATGCGCCACCATGCCTGGCTAATTTTTTTTGTATATATATTAGTTGGCCAATTAATTTCTTTCTATTTATAGTAGAGACAGGGTCTCGCTCTTGCTCAGGCTGGTTTTGAACTCCTGACCTCGAGCAATCCGCCCGCCTCGGCCTCCCAGAGAGCTAGGATTACAGGCGTGAGCCACCGCGCCCAGCCCCTTATGACCTCATTTAACTTTAATTACCTCCTGAAGTTCCCCAAAATAGTCAGAACTTCAATATGTTTCAGTTGCTGGAGTGCCTTTCAGTTTATAGCACTCCTCTATGTGGCTTCCAAGATCATCATGGAAGGAAGACTGAAAGGGAAAAAATTATATGTGAAAGATCAGTACAGGCCAGACTTGTGCATAGCCTTCATGCCCCCCACCTCGTATTTCATTGCCAGAACTCAGTTGCATGGCTATACAGCTGGCTCAGAAATATAGCCTACCTGTGATGCAGGAAAAAAAGAAAATAAATTTTCTTACATATCACCTGTATCTGTTACAAGATGTCAGAAGTGGATGGATAAGTAATAAATGACTTAGAAGACGAAAGAAAGCAAATACCCAAACCTGGTAGGAGGAAAGGGAGAGAAGAACACAGTGGAGAACTAAGGTGAGTTAAACTCAGAAAGGTTTCAGAGACTTGGAACACTAAGAATCACTGAAACATGGAGATGAGGCAGGGCTGAAAAGAGAAGAACCATAGAAGATTTGTATAAAAATGTCTAAAAAAAAAATTTTGTTAATGGGAAGTGAACAGGTGGAAGGAGGGAGAAGGGGAAGGGTACGCACTTTCATGGTGGGTGCAGGGCGCACTACTTGAAGACAGGACAGCTAGAAGCTCTGGCAGAGCGGGGTGGGGAGGGAGGCAGGGGCAAGATATGTAACCCTAACAATATTTGTACCCACAGAATTTGGGAAAAAATAAATAAATAAATTTAAAATATAAAAAAAAAAATTAGACCCCCACACATCTTATTTCAACCCACCTAACCAAGTACCTACTTATCCTCAACTCCAGAAAATAACCAAGTTTATTTTGCAGAGATGCTTGTACAGCTGAGATTGGAAAAGAGATATCATACCGATAACAAGGAAATGTTTGAAAATCAGTGTACATAATACTGAAAACTCCTATAGCCTCTTTCCCTTTATTAAGCTCAAAAAATACTAGTGTCTAGGATCATACAATGCTCAACCCCAGAGGAACCAAATACATTTTACTCCATGGGCACAGGCCCCAAATTAAATGCCTATAGATATTCAATGTGGAAAGACCATCCAGTAAAAAAAAAAAAAAAAAAAATGCCCATTCTTATCTAAACACTCTCCAGATAACATGGCTTATCTACATGTTAAGTGCCTACATCATCTGTGTCCTTCTGCCAAATTTTCAATCAGCTTTTGTACATTTTACCCTGAACCATACACTATCAGCCAAGAATTAACATACGAGTATTTGAAGGAAATACTCAAATGTAAAACAAATGACCTTGAAAGAAAGAGAGACAAAACAGAGAACAGAATAAAACATTTTAAAAACACTCTCTAATATCCTCAGAGAGATAAAATATTGCATACATTAAAAATAAAAGAATATAAAAAGAAACACTCAGAACTCTGAGAAAGTGAAAAAATTGATAGCAGAAAAAATATAATGATTGACAAGAAGAAATGACAGGTGCAAAACATGTTAATTAGTGATGAATGCTGAGCATCACTTCCTCACCCTGATTTTACACATCCAGCTCACAGGCTTCTATAGAGGGTCCTGACCCAGTTACTGGAATGCTTTTTAGAGTCAGACCATATACCAAACTGAAACCATTTATACAAAGACTTCCATTAGCTGTTGTGCACACCCATTCATAACTACATTCTAAGCTCCCCTTAGCTTCATATATATTCATGAAATATATATGAAATATATTTCATAAATATATGAAATATATAATATAGTAAAATATTATATATTTCACTAATATATAATAAATATATTAGTGAAATATATTTCACTAATATATGAAAATAAACTATATTTTGTTTTCATTGACTTCAAGTTGCAACACGGTGTAGTCCAAAGCACATGGACTTAATGTTGGAAAGGGGAGGTTTTGGTGTATGTATGCACGTGTGTGTGAGTGTGTGTGTCCCCTCCACTTACTGAGTGGGCAACCTTGGTCAATAACTCAAAAACACCTTACAATTATTCTGAGAATTAAATGAGATTAAAGTTTGTCACCTTATCTAGTACATTAGCAAGATGCTAAACAATATAAAGGTTGTCTTTTCTTTTTGATGGGAGAGTGTGTGAAATTCTATGTCATATTCCATTGAAAGGTAGATCCAGTGTCAATTATGTTACAACAGATAATGTTGTTTGACCTGTTGAAGGTAAACAGTTCTGTCGTTCAACCAGTTTCTTGTCATCAGAAAGAATAAACAACATATTTGATCCTTGTTTTTTTAACCAGTTGAATTGTTCACATTGTTGACATTGTCTATCTACAACTGAAATTAATTAGTAGCTAACTGAATTCAGTTCCTTTTTCTTTTATGATTTTAATGGTCAAAATAGCTAACGATAATATAAATATCTCTGACGATTCAGAGAAGGTAAACTATTATTTTCAAGGCCAAGTCCATCGTTATCCTAATGTATGTGTTAGCTTCGTGTGCAGCGTGACTTCCTCTTGCATATGCTGAGGACAGAATGAATTATATCCTTTTATTTAAGAACAATATTGAATTAGTAAGCATTATCTTTATGAATTTTATATTTAACAAATAATGCTTTCTTTAGCTATCTAAGGAACAAAAGTATAGTCAGAGAACAAAACTCTAATACTGCTTTCATCTTGAAAGAATTGAGTCCTATTATTCATAGTTTTGCCCTATACACTCTATGCCATAGAACAAATTGCTAGAATTTTGAAAAAAGCCACAACACAATTTTCTTTTCACTTTCTAATGCTTGTTTGAGAAGCTCATTAAAGAAGACTACAAGGTCGTCAGTCCAATCCCACATGTCACATGGGAGGCAGGGGCTGGTTACTCTAGAAACCACCATTCCTTCCACATTCAATAATCACCTTGCACACAAAACAGAAAAAGGAATTCCTTCTTTGTAGCAGCTAAATACATATTAAGGTAAAAATGCATCAAGTAGAAGCTGAGGTTTTTAGCCCAAACACAGAGCCCAGTAAGAATGTAGAAGGAAGTGTTGAGTACATTCTCCTCCCAATTGCCAAGTGCTATTCTGTCAGTGACCTGAGGTGGGAGGAAATCTTGGAACTCAGTTTAAATAAAATCACCACCCCTAATTGTAAAGAGATACAGCTGGCAAGCTGAAACATCCAATTTTAATTAGATTCTTTGCAGTACATGTCCTTGATGTGATCTATGTTCAATAAATCTCAACAACTCTGTGTTTTTGTTGTTGTTTTCCCATCTACTGGTGCGTGGGTTAAGCTTATATAACATATTTGATTGATAGGCACACAGGCTGGGCATGGGGGAAGAACACCAACCAAAGAGGTTCTTTACTATTTCCATCAGTGTGTTTAGAAAATTGATACATTCAGTCAGAGGCTCAGTTAAGCTCTGTGTAAAGCTAGACTTCACTGTACTTACTTTTCAGCAAAAAGCTCTGAACCGTATTTTCTTCTCTATTATAAGTAAGAAATAAGACCTTTGTTTAGGAGTATAACATTAAAAGTATCTAGAGTCCTGAAGCTAGAATATAACAAAATATTGCATGACGATCATGTTCTCTTTAAACAATATATTATTTTTCATTCATTCATTAGTTTAGTTGATACATATTTATTGATCATCTGCTATACATGCAGCACTGGGCTAAGGTTTTGGATTGTGAATAAAAATGATTGCGTCCTGCCTTCGTGAAGCTTATGGTTCAATCTGAGAGACAGAAAATTAAATAAGCAGTTCACATTTTATGCATGCTGTGATACAAGAATTTAGGGTGTCATGGAAGCACCTACTCCAGGGAGAAACGATCAACAATGCAATGCAGCCAAGAGAGACACGGAATTTTTAAAAATGAGATGAATTTAGCCACAAGTACTTATGGATCACCTTGATGAGAAAACTTCCATGGAGTAATGAGTTTTAAAGCATGATTAGAATAATTTTAAAAATGCTTTAAAAGTGAGGAAATGGAAACAAAAATAAGAACACATATCTTCAGAGGTTTAGGTCTAAATGGAGGAAAGGGAAACAGAGTGCTAGCTAAAGTGGGCTACAGAGAATGTTTTGAATTTGTGATCTGTTATATTTTTGAGGAAGGACAACAGGAACATGATTAAAAGTTCCCAAGTATTGTAAAAGTCACTATTGCACAATTAGTGAGTGTTTATGGTAAAAAATACAAATCTGCAAAAATAATTACATGTAAAATTCATCTATAAACCCACCACTTAGATGTAAACACTAGCATCATTTTGGTGTCTAATCTTGTGTGTATATGTGTGTGTAGATGCATAAATATCCACATATGACTGTTGAATTTTATTGATATGGGTTCATTCCATACTTATTGTTTTGTAACATATTTTAAACTATATATATTGGAACTCTTTTCAGGTCAAAAGATGTACATAATTCTTAAAAATGACATCCACTTACATCATATATTTGTCATTTAATCTATTTTATCATTCTTACATTACTAAACAATTAGGCTATTTGTACTTGTTCATAAATATAAACAATTGTGGGTCATATGCTTATAATTATTTCATTTGAATAATTGTACACTTGTCCAATTATTTCTTCAGGATTAATTCCTAAAAGTATCTTAGGTTTTGTCCTAAAATTTTGCAACTGACTTTGAGTATTTACTCTAAGGTTGCCACAAAGGATATGCACTTTGAAAACTGATAAAAAGTTGCTAACTCCAGTTCTTGACTGATTTAGAGCCAACCAAGCTTGGGGAGAATAATGGGGTCCCAATGAATACTGACCGGGAAATTATATCTGGGCACTGCAAAGGCTATAAGACCTCTCTAATAAAGTTGTCATGACAGAGGAGAAATAGGCAAATAGCTAATTAAATGAGGTTAGAGAGAGGACTATATGAAAGGAGAGATTAGAAGACCAACCTGGCATTGGCACTTGTGAAGTGAGGAACCCACACAGTGTCTCCTGCATGAGAAGGGGATGACTTCACTGGTTGTCATTTACAAATTGTTTCTGAACTGGAAGACTGACAGACTGGCAACCGTTTATCAGGTTATATTTTAGGACTGTTGGCTTAGAAAAAGCTAACCATCTGAGGACACTGGTTGAGTTGACACCAAAAGGGGAAAAACAACAATATAACAAAAACAAAACACATGGTTCTGAACTACCAGCATCACTTTCTAGCATTTCATGCTAGAATCATTGCTAGACAATGATTGTGAATCTGCCTTCTTTTCCACAGAAGGTCATGACTGCCGAAGGATATTGTCTAGCAGTCATTATAAAATGCTTAAACTATGCTTAAAGTGAGGAGGCCATTTAATCAGAACAACAACAACAGTAAAGACACAGGATAAAATTATTTTATATTTGATGGTATCTATTACTTTTAATTGCTATAACCAATTAAAATATGTTAGAAATAAATATGCAGCCATGTCTTCCAAATGCATTTCTGAAGTACATTAAATCCAGAATGGATGCAGAAGTAGCAAAGTGCCAACATATTATACAGCCAGCTTTTTAGAAGTCAGCATTTAAAAATGATATTAACACATAAAATGTTTAAATGAGCTGTAAAATATCACGGAACATAATTACTTATACATAAAGTATCACACAGTATGATACTACCTTTTCTTTGTTTATACTTATAACAAAATCTTTTATCTATGAAAACTGCTTCCATGTTATGTAGATTTTTAAAAATTTATGGGGCAGGAGGGTGGTCAACAAGTTTTGAGGTTGTATGTGTCAATATGGCTCCATTGTATATTTATGAAAGAAAACAAACAGCCTACTATTTTGTGTTTGGTGAAACCAATATTCTTTAAATAAATTAAGTTTTGGAAGTAACATAAACTCTACATCTCACTTGGAAATTCACAATGTGCACTTGCTTATTAACATGTCTGCAAAGTCCTGCAATAATGCTCGGTTACCAAATGCCTACTAAGCAGTGCTAGGCATTGCACTAGGTACTTTAAATGTCTGATAATAACAACTTAGAAATTTTACATTATCTTTACTTCGCAGGGGAGGAAAGAGATTGGTGAGGTAATTTCCTAATATTGTCTGTGTGTTGATATCTACATATTCACAGGTTAGAGAGACTGGAAGTTATAAGTGTCTAACATCTGCATCCATGTTCTTTCTACAGTGTGCTTTCATGTATGAAAAATAATTTGTAATTGGATATATATTCATATTCAGTGAGTTATTTGATTTAGGACTCCAAAATCCAATTATGTAATAAAACCAGCCCTTAACTTTTTTCTAAGAAGCATCCCGAAACTAGGATATGCATCTTGTCTATGAATACCTAGCGCACATGGTACCTTTGACATTATTGGTCCTTGTCATCCCCTTTTGCAATGAATCTGTCTGTATGCTTATGGATCTTCTCATAGCTAGGTGAGGTCAGGAGCCCCTGAGGTCCAGGGTGGTGTCTGACTCATGAATGCATTCTTTCACTGCCCATCAATGAATGGCTGGTACAGCGTGTGCCTTCAACTGGCTGAAGACATGGATGGATTAAGTTAACCTTAAATGCTGATTTAGCAAGTCTCCTCTGTTTTTACTCAAATTAACACCGAAATAGAACTCAACACTGTTCACAGTTAACGTTAAAAATCTACTTACTCTTAAAATGTGTCTAGTGTTCTTGAGATTACTGACGATTCCACTGGAAGGTGGATAAGAAGATTCTCATTAAAAACCAACAATCTCAACCCCCCACTGCTCTTTCTTGTTCTCTCCAAATTGCCTCTCTAATAATGCTTCTAAAATTGCTCCTCTTTCTCTGACCCTTTTGCCATTTCACTGGCTCTAGCAGCCCATTCTCATCAACCCTATAAAATATATCCTTAGCCATAAAACGCACATACTTATATATACATATGCATATCCATGCGTTCTCATCAATATAGAAATATAAAGTGCAACTTAAGAATTGTTTTTTACTAGTGTAGATTTCTTTTAACTCACTAGTTCCTAACTAATTAAATAAGAAAAGAAAACTTCATGCTAAATTTCCTCTGAAGCTGTTTTTTAAACTTTGTACCAAACCTTGGAAATAACTTTTTTCCCAACCTATAAATTTTAACATATTAGGGATTATCTTATAATCTAACATATTTTGTTGAAAATGGTTTTCCTTTAAACCACAAACAAAAAATGTTTTCTTAAAACTATTTAACTCAATTTAAATAAAAATGAATTTGTTGTCACTAATAACAGTAAAAAAATTGACTTAATATTTACCTTGTTCTATATTCTACAGGAATAAACAACATATATTTCATATCAAGAAGTAGGGACATACACCATTTGGACAATTTAACCCACAGCATTTATATAGCTATAAAGGGACTGTAGTACATTTTTATATCCCATAGTAGTACTTAAAGGGAATAAAATATGTAAACAGTAAGAAGATAGGCTTATTATAAAAGTATTCTCTGATCCTGCACCATTGCATAATGGTGTGTAAAATGTGCTATGAATTTGAAGTCAGAGGACATAGACTATACTATGAAAAATCATATCAATCGTTAATATCCACCTGTCATTTCTTTTAAAACCTTTATACTTTAGCCATCATTACAGTTTCCTTAGACAGACTTTTAAAAAAATTCTAAGATAAACTATACAGCATATCAGAATATCTTTTGTTAACTTCTACCATTGGAGTAAAAGGCCCTGTGGTTTTTGAAATAATACACCCAAGTCATTTTAGGCTCAATAATTTTATTATCATTACCACTATTTTTTCCAGTGGTTTATCTTCAACTACCAAGGCACAAATGGAATCCAAAGAGTGGAAAATTTTTCCATTATGTTGCCTTCTACTGTTTAAGCAATCTTCTCCCTTTACAGTCATGAGAAATGTGACAAGATAGCTACTTTGGAGTATATATTTACAGATTTATCTATTTTATCTAATGACCACAAATGTGCCTTCCTTTTATATGCCTTAGGCCTGAAATTTTCCAGTAATAACTAGAGTCAATTTTCTATAACAATGTGTGTTTTATTATATAGCAAAGGATAGATTTAATTCAATAAACATGTTTGTGATTTTTTTTGATAAGTACTTTCTTAAACTCAGGCCACACAGAGGTAAATGGGACACAGTCCCTGCCTTCAAAAACCTTACAGTTTAAACACAGAGATGAATATATGGAATGCAATGGGAGAGCTATGCACATATCCCTAAGAGACAACAAAAAAAATGTCAATCTCAGAATAAGGGAGACAGAAAAACTCTCCTTGGAATTTCATATCTATGTTAAGCCTTAATGGGTGAACAGGGATTGGCCAACTGAATCGATGGAGGATGTTCTACGTAAAGAACAATAAATATAAACACAAGAATCTTTGTATGTTTATGGCATATGTGTGGCACATGTAGACACATGCAGGTAGCTCAGAAATACAGGAAATTACAGCACATGCTAGGGAAGCAGTAAATAATGAGTGCAGAGAGGTAGAAGGTTCATTTATAGAATATATATATATATATATATATATATATATATATATATATATAACCTCATGAGTAGATCCTGAGAATGAAAATAACATATGGCCAAAATTTTGCTTAACATCCCATAAATTGCTCATAAAGCATGGTGCCTCTAGCTTTTATACATTCAACCCTATACAGTAATGTGTTGGTAAAAATGTAGAAAAATGATGAAACAATGAAAATTGACATTGGACATACTCTGATGATTTATCTTCCTTTCCTCCTGACAACGCTATTTACTCTTAATGTTTATCTTTCAAAATTATGTAGGCAAAAATCACACGAGTTAAATGCATATACAATGCAAATCTATTTTGACTTAAAACTTATCCCAATGATAGAAAGTTATTAAATAAGATAATATTAAGCAACTTTTAAAAAGTCAGTATTGTGGAACTTAAACAGAATAAGACTGGAGGTGGCATCCTGGTTAGAAAGCTAATACACCCCAACATCAAACAAGACACAAAAGTAAAACTAAGTAAGATTTGTAGGTTTGTAGAGGAGGGCGTAGATACCAGTTATATTGCAAAGGTAGAATAAGCATGTTTTGGATTTGGGTGCTGAATCAAAGATGGGAATCTATGCTGACACTCCAGCTTCCCACACAGCTAATGGCTACAAAATTTAAGGAGTATTAGTAGATGTATAAACTATGCTTGCCATGCACATCTTAGTCTGGGTCTCTTAAAGCACAGATGCTGAGAAAGCAATTACAGGATAATATTTTATTAGAGGGGCAAGAGCAGCAGCAAGAATAGGGCAAAATGTCAAGACATATAAGAAGGAAAAACAAACATAAAGGCATGAATTTCCTTCTTGGCTATACATTCCCAAGCATACATAACCACAGCTCCATCTTTACTCACTAAGATTTCTAGAACATGCTGTATTATATCACCAGGAGTCAAAGTCTATGATTAGTGAAGGAGGGAAGACGAGTAATTTATCTGCTTGATTATTTTCTTCTCCTTATTTACATTGTTCATTGACTGACAAAACAGCAAAATATATGGGATGTGGCATATAACAAAGTATGACGGATAACCCATAAATATATACAAATATTATGTATCTATTAAGAAAAAACAAAGAATTATTTTGTCTGCAGAAACAACATTATTTTCCAGATTGACCATATTTCTCAACTTCATCCAGAACCAAGAAGTCTACACTGCCTGCAGAGTTAAAGAAACATCCATTATTTTGGATGGATTCTCAATGCAGAATGGGTTAAATGATCCCTAGAGAGGCATATCATAATCTCTCTGAAGAAATGGAGGGTGTGTCCAGGCACAGTGGCTCATGCCTGTAACCCTAGCATTCTGGGAAGCTGTTCACTTGAGCTCAGGAGTTCAAGACCAGCCTGAGCAAGAGCAAGACCTGTCTCCACTAAAAATAGAAAAATAGCCAGGCATGGTGGCATGCACCTGTAGTCCCAGCCACTGGGGAGGCTGAGGCAAGAGGATCACTTGAGCCCAGGAGTTTGAGGTTGCTGTGAGCTAGGCTAACGCCATGGCACTCTAGCCTGGGCAACAGAGTGAGACTCTGTCTAAAAAACAAAACAAAACAAAAAACAAAGAATAAAGGGTCAGAGGAGGAGAGGAGGGAAGGTACACGGTTTGAAAAGGCAGTCAGTATTATAATTTTATGTTGAGAAATAGAAACAATCACCTATTTTTGTAATACAAACTACCAAAAATAAAGCTCAACAGAATCTTGACTGAATATATCACAAAGCCATGGTAACTAAAACAGCACAATACTATCAGAAAAACAGACATATAGACCAATAAAACAGAATAGAGAACCCAGAAATAAGTCCACATATTTACAGCCAACTGATTTTCAACGAAGATGCCAAGAACATTCATTTGCAAAAAAGTTTATTCAATAAATGATGCTGAAAAAAACTGGATATCCATATGCAGAGCAATGAAACTAGATCCCTTTCTCACCATATACAAAAATCAACTTTAATGGATGAAAGTCTTAAACGTAAGACCTAAATCTATGAAATCACTAGGAGAAAACATAGGGGAAAAACTTCAGGACATAGGTTTGGATGAAGAGTTTATGGGTAAGTCTTCTAAAGCACAGACAACAAAGGCAAAATAGATAAACAGGACTATATTAAACTAAAAGGCTTCTATGCAGCAAAGCTTGTCTCTGCAGAGTGAAGAAACAACCTGTTGAAAGGGGAAAATCTTTCATATTTATCCAAGAAGGGATTGATATCCAGAATATATTAATACAAGGAACTCAATAGCAAAAAATAATCTAATTTCAAAAAATGAGCAAAGGATTTGAATAGACAAATACCCCTTATGCATATAGACACAAAAATTCTCAACAGTATCTTAGCAAACCAAATACAGCCACTTTTAAATAAGATTATATACCATGAGCAAGTGGGATTTAACCCTGAAGTTCAAACTTAGCTTAATATCTGAAAATCAATTAATATAATACAACATATAATAGCATAAAATTTCACATTGTGATCATTTCATATGCACAGAATTTAACGAAATTCAACACTCTTTCATAATAAAAAGCACTCAGCAAACTAAAATTAGGAGTTAACTTCTTCAACTTGATAAAGTGCATCTACAAAAAAATCCACAGCTAGTGTCATATTAAATTACAAAGACTGAATGCCTTTCTGCTAAGATTACAAACAAGACAAAGATGAATGTTCTTGCCACATTTATTCTATGCCACTGTACTGATTCCAGATAAGCCAATTAGTCAGGAATAATAGACACTAGCTATATAGTAAAGAAAAAGCAACTTATAGAAAATCATAAGGAATCCGCTAAAAAAAAATTACACTTCAGCAAGGTTGCAGATACAAAACCAATATGCAAAATTCAATTGCATTTCAATATACTAGCAATGACAACATGAAATGAAATTCAGAAAACAATTATATTTTCAACAGCAACAATAAAATAAAGAACGTAGTAATAAATTGAACAAATACAGTGCAAGATTTGTAGAAAGAAAACTGTGAAACTTTAAAAGAAACTAAAAAAGAGCTAAATAAATGAAATGACATCCCATCTTGATTGGAAGACTTAATATTGTTAAGATGGCAATACTCTCCAAATTCATCTAAAAACTCAACATAATATTTACCAAAATCCCAGCTCCATTTTTTTTTACAGAAACTGACAAGTTGATTCTAAAGCTTATATGGGAAATAAGAGACCCAAAATAGCCAAAGGATTTTAAAAAATAAGAATCAAGTTGGAGGACTCACATATCCTGATTTCCAAACTTACAACAAAGCTGCAATAATCAAGACAGTATGGTAATGGCATAAAGATAGACATACAAATCAATAAAAAAAAAAAAAATCAGAGTCCATAAATAAACCCTTACATCTATGGTCAATTGCTTTTGACAAGGGTGCCAAGAAAAAAAAAAAAAAAGAAAGAAAGAAAGAGAGAGAGAAAGAATTGCTAAAATTGTAAAACTCTTAGGAAAAAAAAAAACATAAGCATAAATCTTCATTGCCTTGTATTTGGCAACAGTTACTTATCTATGTCACCAAAAGCATAAGCAATGAAGAATAAATACATAAATTGGACTTAACCAAAATCAATATTTTTTTCACAAACAATATTATAAAGAGAGTGAAATGACCACCCACAGAATAAGAGAAGATATTTACAAACCAAACCAGTAAGAGAATATATAAATGACTTTTACAACTCAATAATAAACTTTATGGGCAAAAAGTCAGACAAGACATCTCTCCAAAACAATTGACAATGAGCAATTTTAAAATCAGCAAAGACTCTGAATCGATATCTCTCCAAAATCATTTACAAATATCCAATGAGCACATGAAAAGATGTTCAACATCATTTGTCACTAGAGATATAAAAATCAAAATTACACTAAGATACCAATTCACAACCACTAGAGTAGCTATAGTTAAAAAAACAAACAAACAAAAAAGACAAAAGCAAAGTACTTTTGAACATAGGGAGAAACTGGAAACCACAGATGTTGCTGGATTGCTGGTGGGGAAGTAAAATGGTGTAGCCAGTTTGAAAAAGTTGGGTAATTACTTGTATTGTTTTTAACCTTTTTTTAAAGAGAGCATTGCCACATTACCTATCAATTTCATTGTTAGTTACATAACCAAGAGAACTGAGCACATCTGCTCATGCAAAAACGACTACATGAATATTTATAGCAGCATTATTTCTAATAGCTCCAAAATGGAAACAACCCAAATGTCCCTCAACTGATGAATGAATAAACAAAATGTAATATATCCATATGATGGGAAAGTGTTTGACAATAAAAAGGAATGAAGTACTGATACATACTACAACATGGATGAATCTTGGATATAGTATGTAAAATTAAAGAAAACAAACACAATAGAGTAAATATTATGTGATTTGATTTATATAAAATATCCAGAATTGGAAAATCTGTGTAGGCAGATTAGTGATTCCCTAGGAGTGGGAATAAAATAGAATGTGACTTCTTGTGTATGGAGTTTCTTTTGGGAGTGATGAAAATATTCTAAAATTAGATTGTGGTAATTCTAACATAACTCTGTGAATATACAAAAACCACTCAATTATACATTTTAAATGGGTGATTTTTAGGACATTTGAATATATCTCAATAAAGCTGTTTAAAAAATCAAGAGTCACTAAGTTATAGAGATATGTTTGGATAATATAATATGTTGTCTAAAATCTGAATCAAAACATATGAAAGAGTATGCAATTAATTAAACAAGATTAGCCGTGGAGTCATCACTGTTGTAGCTGGTTGAGAATATCTGGGAGTCAATTATGCTATTCTTTCTAGTTATCTCTATATTCAAGATTTTCAAAGAAACCAGTTTTAAAAATAATTTTCCAGATATGGGTTAGAAATCAGGCCCATGAGCTTAGAAAAATTGGTTGCACTGAAAAAATAATGTTTGTATCCTGTGATTGTGTCAAATTAACAATTGGCAGAGATTAAGCACATCTGATATATTAAATGAAAGTCCCAGAGAAGTAAAATAAGGAAATATATTCTCTTGATAGCAGAATGATCGTTAGGTATTCTCTTTGGTAATCAGTCACTTTAATATTAAATGGAGCACTGAGATACTGAATTCTAGTTCTTTGTATTCTTTCATATATAGGGAATGAATGAGTAGTTCTGACAAGTTATAATTTTTTTTAAAGTCTATCTATCTTTCTTCTTCATAAAGCATGCATACTATCCCCTCTGGAAGAAAACTTAGTAAGAAACTCAAGCCCTACCTCTTTATTATAATAGAGAGGAAAGCAAAGAATGCTCTTCTTCTTGTGATTAAGGATTTGTCAGCAAAGTTTACTCTCAGGAAGTTAAGGCCAGACCAGGTTAACGGTTAGTTTTAGAACAGGGATGGCAAATGCTTGGCATCCACTCTACCATTCTGTATCCCTGTATCAGGACATACATTGTTAATTTATCTCAGAATTTTCTTACTGAGCCTTAGAATCTTCTTCAACTCAGACTCTAAGAAAACACTACCCATCAGAGTTTATACATGAGTGAAAACTTATTTGTTTTCCAGGTTTTATGTTGATGCCAATATTAATGGTACAGTTAAGGTAAGGTTAGGATTTATTTTCGCATTGAAAGTAAATGTTACTCTGAGGGTGAGAGGCTTCAACTAGATAGAACATTAGCAAGAAGATGTCAGCTAAGATTTGTGCTAGAATTGGTTTTAGTTGTTGGATGGTATTATTACATTTTCAGGCTAGGGTTATGTCTTAGAACTTTTTCCTTAATATTAGAAAGGATGAAGTTAGAATTGGGTGTATTTTACTGTGATAGCCAGAGTCAGAGGATTTCTTGAAAATACGACAAAACTTCCCCAAACTCATATATTTCTTCTCTTATTATTCATCTTAAGCATGTATTTTGAAAGAAGAGTAGTGGTAGAGCTAAAAGAACTCTTAGATGATACTAATAACTAAGCTCTTAAACTAGTAGTTTCATTTTGTAGACTATTCTTTGCAAATCACAAATTTTATAAGTTAATTTTAATATTTGATTAATAACAGTAGTTAGGCTACTTAAGAGAGACATTCAACATGTTTCAAACATCTTTTAATCACCATTAAAAAAGTCAAAGTGATCAAAATCCACTAGTAAGAAGACAAACATAAATGATCAACATATACAGTGAAATAATAATGAGTCAAAGTAAATAACCACATCTGCATTAGAAAAGACGAGTCATTTTCAACCACAATATAAAATTTACATTCTATAAGCAGATTTGAGGAAATGACAGGAACACAGCACATATGCATTGCTGCTCAATTCCACCAACCTTATCCAATTTATCATTCTTGTTTCAAAATAGAAAGCAGGAAACAGTTTATAGGTATTAGGAACCATGGTAAATAGGATGAAATTTTAAATCCTTTTAGGAACTTTCTCATTTTAAACTGTAAAGAAAAAAACTGACTGATTGACACAATGCCATCAAGTAAGTATAGCTTGCTTGCTTGCTTGCTAACTAGCTCTCTACCTATTTTCCTTTGAAACAACTTAAAATAAATGTAATTAATTAAGAACACCAAAAACAAACATTTTTAAACAGAATGAAAAAATAAGAATAAAAATGTAAGTAAAAATCAGTGAGCAAATAGTAATACAGAATACATAACATTAGATTTTCTACATTTATTTAAGATATACTACAAATTGATCTCAGACATCCCTAGGTACAAATATAAAGAGAAAAGCAAGATAATAGATATCCCAATTACCCAGATTTGATCATTACCATTGTATACTTGTATCAAAATATCATATATACTTCATAAATATGTACAACTATTATGTATTCATAAAAATAAAAATTAAAAGTAACTAAACACTAAAAAATTTAAAATAAATAGAAAAAAACAAGATGCTATGAGATACAAATTGCTTATATTATATATTGGAAAAATACAATTAGACATAATTTATTGTTAAAAGATTGCCTTTTACTAAATGAATCAATGCACAATCTTGTAAAATCTTTCTCCTCTTGAATCATTCTTTGCTCATATATGCTTGCATATGGTAAAAGATGGAAAGATAAAAGGACATTATTTTTTATCTATATTTCCTTTATAAAAAGGAAACTGCAGTTACAAGAGCAAAGTTACAGTGTATTCATGCAGATTTCTTCAAGAAAGGTAAGAAGCTAAGGCATAATAAATCTATTTCCAGTCTTGCAAAGCTTTCAAGAGACTATAAAATAGCATCATTTCATCAAGGGCAAAGTTTCATGTCAAATAGTGTGTAAAATCTAATAATACTCAGCAGGTAATAGAAACAATGCATGGGAAAAATAAAGGCTACATAAAAACATTATCAGGGACATTTGGCTGTGACTGAAATTCTTGAAGTTCCTTTGTTTAGATTTTGTAACCATGTAGAGCTAGAAAGAAAAGGAATCACAGTCTGAGTTGCTGTTTGTGGCAAGTGCAATTTTCTCCACCTTTTTTCCCTTCTTATTTTCCTTCTATACTTTCATACTTACAGTTTCTCTAGGCACTTAACAGCCCCAGTGAAAATAATGGGTTGGAAAGAACATTTCTAACAAGCATAGAATCTGAGCTCTAGTTTTGGCTTTGTCCCCAACTAGCCTTTTCCCTTCATATCTTTTATCTCATTCTCCCCACGTTTAAATGACAAGTAAACGACCTATAAGTTCAAACCCAGATCTGCCTTCTAGTAGTTATATGACTTAAGAGAAATTGCTTAAACTTTTCTATCCTTTAACTCTTTATCTGTCAAGGGATCCAATCCCAAATACTTTACAGAACCTTTGGGAGGATGGAGTAAGCTAACATATCTAGAAAGCTTGCTAGAATATCCAGAACGTACTATGAGCCCCTTAAATGTCATCTCCTTTCCCTTTATGATTGCATTCTTCTTTTCGTTTAAAGTCACCTTGAGCTCTGAAATGGCTGTTTATATTAATAAACAATAGATGCAAATAAATGCCTCCCAGCATGGAATACAAATGAGATCCCAGTCTTTTCAGTGTACAAGTTAAATTACACCATGGTCCCATCAAACTATTAATGGAAATCTTTGTTTTCCCCTCCTTTGGAAGACCCCAATCCCAAGATAAGGCCATGAATCTCAGGTAGCTAACTTGTCCTAGTTTCTAAAAGAAGCAAAGAAAAATTAAAAAAAAAAAAAAAAGGTAAATAAAACTTCATGCACCCAATTTACCAAATTCTGTGTTATTTGTAGTGTATGTGTAACTGCCACATGACAACGTACAGTGTTTATTGGATGGGATTGCGCAAAGTGCACACTACCTTCTCTGGTCCAGCCAAAGATCCCATCCCCTGAAACATGTGTTAGTATGTACATATATTATAGGGAAGGAAGGTGGAGAACATGATAGGAAATCCCTCCTCTCCAATACTTTGCTCACCAATGGCTATTATATAGTGTACTATCCTATGCCTAGACTTGGGTGCCACCATCATACTTATCTTTAGTGAGTTTGCTTTTTATGTGTGCATTCATACACACTCATAGCCATCTTGCAAAGATAGGGCTAAGGGGGCTAGAGTGTTAGGGAAAATTCAAGCAGTATTAACACAATGTCCGAAACATTAAGACAAAGTGCCACTCTGCTTTTTTAGTTGTTCCTCATCATTTGCATGGTGGGTCTGAGTCTAGGTGATACACCCCTGAGGTTGGAGCCCCATACCCACTACCACTACTGGCAGCAATATAGGGTGGTGTGGGGCTAAGGAATAAACTGAATACTTTTTATTGTTCTTCTCCACAATCTATAAAATACTAGAATTCCTCCCAAAGTCATCTGATCCTTGAGGCCAGGCCCTCTCAGGCCTAGTCATATTCTACCTTAGCACGGCCAACAGTAGAAAATTCCTTTGTCTCACCCTCATGGCTCTCAAAAGATAATCACAAAAGAGGTTTTAACTTTGGTGACTAGTCAAAAGAGATGGGCTATTAATTTTACCATTTTGTTATACACATAAGAAGCAATCTCCATATATCCAAGTGCTTATCTCTATCATGATGTGCATAATAACATGGATCAAAAGGGGCCTGTTTCATACCCACTGATAGAATCTAAACAACCCCTCCTTTATTTTATCATTATTATTTCTTTTTCTTTTTTTTTTTTTTTTGCATTTTCATTCCTCTGAACTCCTCCAGTAGCTTCTCTGCCTCTATCAGATTCTACTTCAATGTTCCCATTTCAAAAATCCCTTTGGAGAAGTGGAACTCTTTTGGCTGTAATGAGAGTACTGAAATTGTTTCTTCAAGAAGGATTAAGACATTCAGACTTTATGTGGTGGAGGTAACGGCTCCCAAACCTGCCTTAGCAAGGAACAGAGCTGTCGGGAACAGCAAATACTGCAGTGTTATATAAGGACTCATTACTATCCTTGGCTCCTCTGCCTGCTAGTTCCCGAAGCAGTAATGAACTACAATATGCACCTATGAGAGAACCTTGATGCCATTTAAGGATATGCCATAAGACAAGCTGCAGAAAAGAAACAAAACATAGAAGAGAAGAGATGAAAGTAAAGGTAAAACAAGAGATATCATAGGATACAGGTGTATGTCCACAGCAGTTGTCTCAGTGCCAAACATTACCCCTCGGGACAGGGTGAATGATCAGCTGATTTATATTCCTAAATCATCTAATTTTGCTGCAAAATGCCCTCCACTATTCTATCACCCCAAGACCCTGTTCAGCAGATTTTTTCTTCCTTTGAAAATATATGGGATGGAGAATTAAGAGAGACAAGCCTTCTTTCTGAAACGCTGAAACAATGGAGTAGAGACATCTACTTCAGCTGTGTGTACTCAGGTAATGAATACAAAGTGCAAGGCTCTATGATACAGTATTATAGACTCAATGACAACAGTGATAGTTGGCTTATTACAAAGTCCAAATATAGGACATGCAAAACAAATAAACACAGGACATGCTTTTTGACTAAATAAAGAATGTAAATCCTGAGTGTGATTAAAAAATTAAACCACTATGGGGATTTAAAGGGTCCAGAAGCTGGTCAAAGCAGTACTTTATTCTCATTGTTATTATTTAGAACACTAGTAAAATTTTGGAGTCAGATGAAGTATAAGTGGAAAAAAAAATATTTGTTGAGTGCTTTTTAGTAAACCACACAATTGGTCCACTTAACAATCATTTGAAATATTTATGACTCTCCCAGTTAGAGAGATGAGAAACTTGAAGCTTCAAGATTAAATACGTTTCCCAAAATAACTCAAGCAAGAACAAAGACAGGATTGAAATCCCATGATAACTCCAGAGTTTAAGTGATCTCCATCACTCCCTGCTGCTGCTACCTCAGCAGGTCAGGAACTAATACCCCTTGTACTATCCTGGTTGGAGCTAGAGCCCATTCTTCTAAGTGAAGCATCCACAAGAATGGAAAAGCAAGCACCACATGTACTCACCAATAAATTGGTACTAATTGATCAACACTTATGCACACACATGGAAGTAACATTCATAGGGTGTCAGGCAGGTGAGAGGTGGGCAGAGGATATGGATAAATTGCCACCTAATGGGTATGATGCACGATGTCTGGGGGTTGGGCATGGCTATAGTTCTGACTTGGGTGGTGCAAAGGCAATATATGTAACCAAAGCGTTTGTACTCCTGTAATATTCTGAAATAATAATAAAAAATAAAATAACATCTCAGGATAGCGAGAATAGTGGAGCTTGCTTCCATGGATAGCTTTTGACCTGGAGGCCCTATCATCTGTGCCACTCTCTTGGCACCTCAAACATGCAGTTTAGATCCTGACTTGTTCTTACAAGTGTTTGTCTTGTTTCCCATGGGTTGCTAGCTCAAGAGTGGCTGAGTTAAATGTCCAGTTCTACCTTTCTTAATCTTTATGATCTTAACCTTTCTGTGCCTCAGTTTATACATCTTTAAAATAGATAATCGTGGCACCTACTTCAAGTTGATATTAATGAGTTAACATCATAAAGACCTAGAACAGTACTTGGCACAGATTTAACTCTTACTACATTTAGCTAATTTATACCCATGTCTTCTATCCCTGGTAATACCAAGTAGCAACAGGTAGCATGTAATCCTATAAAGCTGCAAATAATAATAATAGTAATAATACTATTTGAGACAAGAAGACTTCCCTTGGATGTGTGATCTTGGAAAGTCATGCAACTTTTATCAAGTTTAGTTTCCAAATCTAAATAAATAGAGATAATCATGATCTCCACCTTGTACAGTTAATTATAAATACTGTATGAGTTAGTATACCTGAAGAAACCAATGCTTAGCAGGATTCTTGTTCATGATAGTAGCTCAAAATTATTATATTTGCTCTTTCCTTTGACGTGTTAAGAATATTTTACAATTTATAAGGCATTCCGTTTGCTCTTCCATGTTCTAATAGTGCCTTGCCATATATCTATTTTAACACCTATCATATGAGGCAATTGTTTCATTTTTGTCTTTCTGCCTCATGAAGCTCTTAGTTCCTTGAAGGTAGGTGCTACGGCTTATTTATCTTTGACTTATTGGTGTTTAGAACAAAAATGGAATATAGCGGATATGAGAAATAAGATCTCTGAATGTTTTAAAATTCACAGAAAAATAAAAGAAAGAGAGAGAAAGATTTACAAAGCACAGAAGGAAGGAAGGAAAAGGAGAAAAAAAGGAAGAAAGAAGGAGTGGAAGAAAGAAAGGAAAGAAACAATATAATGTAGGAAAGAAAGAAAAATGAATAGAACAATATCAATGCAAAATTGATTGTTCTAGCAGTTACTTCAAGTGAAAAACTGTATGTCATGTCATAAAATAGTTCCATGCAGAACAAATAATTTGAATTTCAAATATTTTTTGAGGTTATGGATAGAAAAATTGAAAATTTTATGTAACTACCACTAAACCCTATTTGGAATTTCTACTAATCATTATTTTAAAATGTTTCAATTACATATATAGAAATCATATCCTTCAATTTTTATTTACCTTCCTCTTATAAATGAGCAGTCCCTTGTTGAGAGCAAGAGCATGTGCTTGTCTTTGCCTTGCTTCTATCCCAACACAATTATTATTTCAAGCTACTTACCTTTGAAGTGAATAAAGACTACATCAATAGATTAAGAGGAAAAGAAAGACCTTGGATTGTTTCAATGGGATCAGATTGTATGGCACACAAACAGTAGGGAACTTAGTTAGCAGGAGACAACAATCTGTTGACTAACATTTTTTTTTCTTCCAGAAAGTTATGAAAGAGGAAATATAGCTCTTTTCAGAAATATTAACTGAGTGCCTACTATGTATATCCATACTCACATGTGGATACAGACAAAAGGCCCTTAATCTTCCTACTCTCAAGGGACCAACAACTTAAGATAGCTACAGAGAAAATAAATTACAATATCAGGGACAAATGCAAATCTAAAACTGCATGAGATTTAAAATTACTAAAGGAGGGTATCCTACATGAAGTATCATGGAAAGTTTGCCAGAAAGGGGGTGTCTGAAATGTGATTTCATAGTATCAATGTAAATAACAAGAAAGTAGGAAGACAAAGGGCATTTTAACTGGGTAAAGGCACAAGAACATAACTTAGTAAGAGTATAACAAGTAATCTACAATCAGTTTGGTATTACTGGAATGTAAATGCAAAGGAGGGAATTATTAGGCAGGGAGGCTGGAGAAGAACAAGAACTTGAGTTTGAACTTCATTCTCTAAGCAATGCATAAACCAGGTGTAAGGAGGTACACAATTGGATGTATGATTTTGTTTTAGAAGGAAAAAAATGTTCTAACTACCATAAAAAGTTATTTATTTTCAAATTTTCCAGGTAACTTATCCTACATCAATGTTTCTCAAACATAATCACACATTAAAATCAACTAGGTAGCTTTTTAAAAATACCATTGTAGGCCGGGCGCTGTGGCTCACGCCTGTAATCCTAGCTCTTGGGAGGCCGAGGCGGGTGGATTGCTCAAGGTCAGGAGTTCGAAACCAGCCTGAGCAAGAGCGAGACCCCGTCTCTACTATAAATAGAAAGAAATTAATTGGCCAACTGATATATATATATAAAATTAGCCGGGCATGGTGGCGCATGCCTGTAGTCCCAGCTACCCGGGAGGCTGAGGCAGAAGGATCGCTCGAGCCCAGGAGTTTGAGGTTGCTGTGAGCTAGGCTGACGCCACGGCACTCACTCTAGCCTGGACAACAAAGTGAGACTCTGTCTCAAAAAAAAAAAAAAAAAAAAAAAAAAAAAAAAAAAAATACCATTGTAAAATTTAACACTAAATCACATCAGAGCCTCTGGGCATGGAGCCCAGCCATCAATATTTTGTATTTCTCATATGGACCCAAGTTTGAGCATCACTATGCTAAACCATTAATAGCAGTACTCTGTTTTAGGGAAAACATGTGATGCACTGGGGCCTAGTTGATGGTTTGTTAGTGTCAGAACTGGTCCACTGATGTCGTTACTAAGAGTAAAGACAATGGAAGGTGTAGAAGCTGACATGACAATGCTTTCTCATGTAGGCCAGCCAGCTACTACTGGATTATCAAAACTGAATTTAGTATGTTAATAGTGGTTAATATTAAGAAAAGTTATGAGAATAGAAACTGAACCTCCAAATGAGAATATTGCAGGGAAGATATTAATAGAAAGCCTTAATGAAAATACGGATAACTTGAATACAATAGACCAGGCGTCCTCAAACTACAACCCACAAGCCACATGCGGCCCCCCACTGCCTGTCCTGCTTAGGAGCTGACTCGTCCTGGGCCCATGGTGTGCATGTGTGGAATGTGCGCCGTACTCTCCAATGGCCCTCCAACGGTCTGAGGGACAGTGAACTAGCCCCCTGTTTAAAAAGTTTGAGGAGCCATGCATAGACAATGAGTTTCCTGACCTGGCAATGAAGACATAGCACCTGTGCTGAGCTTGATACTCTGATTGAATCTCTAATCCCCTCTCTCTCCTTCCTTTCCCTCTCATCTACCTATGAACATTCTTCAGTTGACTTTGAAAGCTGTTGTTCTATAAAGGGCTGCTGCTGAATCATTCCTGCTAAGAGAACTTCTCCCTAAGAAGTGTGGAATTCCCCATAAGTCCTGTGTCTGTTTTCTCCCACAAAAATATTAACCTTGAACATAATTCATTAAAATTCTACATTCTACACAAATTTCTTCACCATGGGATGCAACAATCCTAAATAAATCAAATTTTTAGTAAATATGGACTTCATTACAGCTATTCCAGACTTACTGGTTTCTGAAATCACCTTGATCACTCCAACAAAGACTCTGTTTTTTAAATATAGACATTATATTCTAAAACAAAACCTAGTAAAGCATACAACATTATTAGAAAACTGAAAATTGTGAACATATTCATCCCTCACTGATTATTAAACATTGTAAAATGCTGCAGTGTTTTGTTTGTGCAACACTTCAAAGAATATCTGCTTCAAAGAATGTTTATTTACTAAAATAATGACCTGAAATCATGACAACATAAATAAACTTAAAAGAAGTATCATAATATTGAAACAGTAGCTAAATTAAAAGTCAAGGTAGGGACAGATCTACAGGTCATAAAAAGATTGCAGCAGCAGTAAGTCCTAAGAAGAGAACCCAAAATATTATCTAAAGAAGTTAAAATAGTTTAAAGGCAAAGAATATAATGTTTGACAAAAATTTTAATTTCTCTTTAATTTTCAATAGAAAATAGGGTTAGTAATGTCTATTTAAAAATATAGTGTAGATTAAAGAATGAGAAAATATCTAGTACAGCATCAGGCACATTGTAGGGCTTAACATATTTCTTTCTCTTCCCTTATTTCATTCCCAGTATACCTGGGTATTTTTTTAAAAAACTTTTCTTTTCAACATAACAAGAAGTAAGTACATTTTACACAGCAACAGAAACTCCTCATATATATTTTTTATGTGTGTATATCACCTGAAAACCCTTTTATATATACTTATATGTATGGTATATGTGCATCCCTAAATGTGAATATAATTATATAGTTATCCATTTCCACATAACAAATTACCTCAAAACTAAGTAGCTTAAAATAATAGTAAGCATTTACTGTCTCTCACATTTTCTGTGGATCAGGCACTTGGGAGCAGCTTAGTTGGATGGTTTTGTCTTCAGGTCTCTCACAAGGCTTCAGTAAAGATGTAGGTAGGGTCACTTGCGGTCATTTGAAGGCTCAAGTACAATTGGAATTCTACTTCCAAAGTGGCCTATTCACATGACTGACAAGTTGGTGCTAGTTTTTGGTGGGAACTTGCATTTGACCTTACATGGGTTTCTGCACAAAGCTGCTTGAGCATCCTCATGATATGGATGATGGCTTCACACGGTGGGAACGATGCAAAGTCAAAGCAGACCCTGCATAGCCTTTCAAAACCTGGCCTCAGAAGTCATACACAATCACTTCTGCAATATTCTATTGATAATACAAACTAGGCATGACTTAATATGGGAGGAAACTACATAGGGATGAGGATACCAGGAGATAAGGATAATTAAGTTCTATTATAGAGACTGGCTACCACTATCTAGCTCACTCACTCTCTCTCTCTCTCTCTCTCTCTATATATATATATATATATATATATATATATATATATATATATATATATATACATACACACACACTATATATATATACACCATCTATCTATGTATATCTCTACCTACACACACACACATACACACTACACATACATGCACACACACACCTGAAACCAGACTTTCTCAAAGTAATGCATACTCTTATATGTGCAGCATGCCCTGATAGTCTCTACTTTATTTCTACTTTGTTTTTAAATGGTTCTTTGGAAACAGTAAATAAATCTCACAACCCACTAATTGGCTGCCACTCTTATCTGAAACATTATTATGTACATGCTATTGAACACAATGTTAGTAAGTATCAATAATCTTGATACCATATGTGGGGGATGTTTATTGGTTTTACACAGGTAACATTATAAAATCACACAAAAGAGGTGCCTTTTTAGTTTAGATTTCAAAGAAAAAGTAACTTTTCACACAACACTAGTAGTTGGAAATAATCCTTTTACCATCTTATTGCTCCTGAGGCTATTTGCCAAAGGAAAGGAGGTGCTGGAAGAACAAAATGGGCAGAAAGAGTGGGCCAAGAACACAGCTTACTTCAGTTTTTCAAGAAAGGGAGACCTGGCATTATCCATAGCATACTGGAAATAAATACAGGTATCATAACCGGAGGACTATGGAATTTATTGTTCAAAGTGGAAAAAGAGCAAAAGGGAGGACTCTGACTAGCTTCTGCTGAGGCAGCATCCATCATCTCAGAACCATACTAGGTCAATCTGGAAGTATAGTTACTCTTTCTCACAACTGTTACATTTGAGGAGCAGTTTTGAGAAACAGAAGATGACCATAAGTATTATTTGCAAATAGTAGTCAGTGCCTCTTTCTAAGAAGGTACTATTTCACAGTGTCCATGCAAAAGAATTAAATGAAGTAATGAATATAAAGCACTTAGAAAGTACCCTGAATAAAGTGAGCACTATACATAAACTGTTCTTGGGTATTTCCTTTATGTAAAAAAAGAGTCTAGTTACTCTTTGCACATGATAATGAGTGCCTAGAACCAAGCATAATAGACTTTTGTTTCAGTCCTAGTGTAGAACAACTATTATTGATTTTTCATACGGAAGATTTCCAAATCAGCATCAGATCCCAGTGTATGTTTTACAGAGTCAATAGTTTTGAACTGTCATGACAAACTAAAGATTTACTTATTCCCAACAAAGCATGTGTCTGTCTCCTCAAACAAATGTGATACATACATATACATTCCTTGGCCAAGAAGAACTCATCTAATAGGTACAGTGCAGGACTGAGGGTTTCTAAGTTGAGTAAATTCTACTCAATAATACGTTACACCTCACTTGCTTTAAAGTGACTAACTTTATGTGTTTTCCACATGGTAAGCCGTGTTAGCCAATCCTGATCCTTAAAATTTCTACAAGTCCAAATGAAGAGGTAGGGGCTATTTTGAACAATCATCATAATTAAAGAAATAAAATTAATGTGTGCTGACATGTATAGAGCTGGAGAACAACTCCCCAGAGGGAAATAAATTCAAAAGTGAATATAATGTTATTTCTTGAGAAAATCATCTTTGTAATAAGCAGTATCTTAGGCTATTCACCTACCCTAAGTCATTTACTTTTAAATCTAATAATCTCAGTTTCAGTCCAAAACTCTTGGCTCCTGACTGTGACACCTGGGCTCTATACACTACTCTAGTGCCTCAATGAAATTCTTCATTGTTTGTTTATTTCTATAAAACACAGTACCCAAGCCATTGAGCAGCTTTGATCAAGTTTGAATTTATTACCTTAATTCAAGTGTTTATACTGGAGCAGTGGTAGAATGAGGACAAACGGTACCCAGCAGCAATGTAGCGTGTTGGGGGCATTCTCCCTGCGCTGTCAGGCTGAGATTCCTCTGGAATAAATAAATTTGTAGAAGAAATTCTCGCAATCAACAGTTACCAATCCTAAAGGTAGCAGTTCAGTGCAACATTGAAATAAAAACCATTGCTTTGTGGTATCTGCTTATGAAAGTGCCCAAAGAATACATGTTCCTCTCTTTACCCTTCTTCTGCATGTGTCTGTGATGGAGAGAAAGTGAGTAAGTATAGAACCTAAAGACAGAAAAAGGCTGGGTTAGTATTTTTTCTGTTCACCAGTCACCTCTGTTATATATTCTCTCTCTCTCTATATATATATATATATATATAGAGAGAGAGAGAGAGAGGATGATGCAGGTGCCAATAGAAAATTTTCCATTTTGCTGTCTTTTTCCCCCCCTTGGCATATTCTAAATACTATACCTGTAGATGTTTCCCAGTTGAGATTGTGCTCAGTGCTCAGACTCTCCTTCTCACCACTAATATTTATAATCTATTGGTATATTGTGTTGGAGAAATGTAATAACCTCTGTAAATGCAAGTTGCCTTACTATAAAGTGGAAGGCGCTAATATCATGGGTGTAATAATTCTGGCAGAGAGAAAAAAAACTTGTAGCTTATAATTTGGAGTCATTTTCCACCTCTGGGTCTATTCTGGAAAAGATTGTTTAAATGAGACGATAAGAGGAAACCAATTTACAACCTGAAATAAGCACAGCTCATGTTTCCATATTGCTAAAAGGCAAGGTTAGACGAACACTTGTACAGTTATCATAAAATTTTTATCAAGAAGCTGCAGTACCTTTAATAATTCATTGTTTTACCTTCTTGCAAGAACTCCTCTATATGCTTTTTAAAATGTTGTTTTCATTATCATGGAAGAATTGGCTTTGGAAAGGAATCTTTCTCTAACTATATGGAGTCAAATCTGTTACTGAGGTGTCATGATTAGTGTAAACTAATTTTATACCTCCTCTTTATGCATCATTCAATTGATTGCATTAACAAAAGCATCCTCTTTTCTTCCTGTATGAACTCAATGGCATATTGGGGGAAATAAAAAATTGCATATTTGAATCATCCTGAAAGGCTTAAAGAAATTATAATGCATGAGCTGATGTTTCTTATGAAGATGCACCATTAATAGGCATGTATCTTGTTTCACTAAAAAGAGAATTCCTTTCAACACCTTAATGAATGAATTTCTGTAGATTGCTAAATATACAATCTGTCAAGAACCTAACAATCTACCTTACAAAACATTTAGTATAAAGCATGGTAAAAATGGAGTGATAATATGTTGATCAAGCTAACTCAGTCACCTTAACTTTAGCATTCAGCTGAATGATCAAATGTGGATGTGGTTATCTGAACATTCTTGGACGTAGAGAACTACTGGTCCTTTGTTAGATATAATTTAATTGCACAACACATTCACCTAGCTGTCATCCTGACTTCAGTGTATCTTGTCAAATTATTCTTTAAGGCTTTATCTAGTGACTGAGTTAGTTTGTGTCATAAAATGAAACTATGGCTCACAGTGGGGAGGAATAAGAACACAGCAATTTATTAAATTAAAAAAAATACAAAGCTAGAAGCTTGTGTCTCTAATAAAATGTGCTGGCCTGAGCTTCACATTCTCAAATTAGCCAAATGTGTGATTTTAAAGTGTGTTGAAGGATTCCAGTGTCTATGCAATGGTTTGATAATTTCTAAATTGTGGATTTTAAAACTTAACCCAGGGAATAACAAAAAACATCTAAAAAACACAATAAAAATCAGTTATATAGCTACCTAGTTTGGTAAGTCCCATAATTAGCAAATAAATGTTTATAAAACATAAACATGTTTTATTCAAGTGCCATATTGATCAAATAAAATTGGTGTCATCATTTATAATAGGAATAAAATGTTTTTAATTTTCATTGCCTAACCATGGGAACCAAGTATTGTCAGCTTTCACATAAAATCTTCAACCTCAATAGAGAGATGGTTTGCAAAATATAGGTGTAATTTCTGACCTTTCAACCTTAACTACACAGGATGTTCCACATAATTTGCTTATGTAATGAGCTCAACCCACACACATCATCCAACAAACCAAAGAACATTTACTCATAGCACCTAAAGAATAGGTAGGAAATCACTTGACAGATGTCCAAAGAGATCTTGTTGGTTTAAAATAAGTGGGATTCTGGCCTCAAGAGAAAAGCAAAAGCCCATTTTCATTCCCTCCCTTCATGTCTTTCCATCAGCCACTCCCACATCCCAGCTGGTCTGGGAGGAAACTAAGAAAGTGTAGATGACAAGGACCTTCCTATGGCAATGCTGAAGAGTTCAGTTCTCTTTGAATTTACATCTTTTGAGACCCTTGTCCTTACCATGAACCTATCCCTGGCCATTGAATCAAGAGTATCATAAATCAAGGGATAAGCTGTAAACACTCTGTGTGTGTGTGTGTGTGTGTGTGTGTGTGTGTGTGTGTGTAGAGAGAGAGAGAGAGAGAGAGAAAGGGAAAAAGATAAAAAAGCTACTTGGTTTATCAGTTAAAAGTTGGGCATCTATAGATCATGTGGTTTAAAATCTAGCTTTTTCACTGGAATTTATCTGTAATGTGAGGTTAATATTAGAACCTAATTTATTAGGTTGTTGTAAATGAAAGATGAAATAAAAACATTTAAGTCCATAACAATTTTTAGCATGTAGTAGATGTCCAATAAGTGTTGTCTTTCAGGGAGCCTTCCAATCTTCTAACAGAAGGAGGTTTTATGTAGCAGCCCATTCATTCATTCATTCATTCATTTGCCCCTTCATTCATTACCCAGTATATGCTGTAGGCCAGGCAGTGTGCTAAATATACTCTGGGGACATAGGTGTGAACAAGACAAATACGGTATTAATGCTCTTGGGTCTTATAATGTAGTAACAAATTCCAGCTGTTAAGTATCTGGTACACAGTAAGTACTAGATATATAATTAAGCACCCAGAAGAAAGGGGCTTTGAGAAATTACCAAAGGAGGGTTTAATCTGATCTGCAAGTATAGGGGAGAATTCTCTTAGTAAATTTTAAACAAAGACCTGAAGGCTAAGTCAGAGATTTACAGGGAGAGAAGAAGATGGTTCAAGGCAGGGGGAAATTTGTGTGAAATTTCTGTAATGGGAAGAAGCATGGCATATTGACAGAGTGTATCAGGGTAAAGCTAGAGTCTAGGCGAGGCATCACCAGTTGTATCAGAGATTTGGGATTGGATCCTAAGAGTTGTAAGTAGCTATGAAGGTTTTCTTCATGCAAATGACCATATATTCATATTCTACATACTTCCCTGGTTACAGCATGGAACACAGATTGGGCAGGCCAAGAGGTTAAGCCAGGAGACCCACCGTGAATGTACAGTAGTCACCCTGGTGAGGGGAGATAAGCCCTGTTGAGGGCTTAGACAAACATGTGGAGATAGCACAAGTGGGGAAAAGTAGATTGATTCAAGAGAGGTGGTAGGACCCACCCAACTAATAATGCATGTTAAATACAGATAGGGAATGCACTGGATGATCAATCTGTTTAGAACAAGATCCAAGTCAGCCACTGGCAGACAATCACAAGCCTCTAGAATCCCCTTGCCTAAGGGACATATGAAAACTGTGCAGAGATTCCAAAGAAATGTCAAGTAGCTGAGAATCAGGATATAGAACAAGATCCATGGTAGCCATGAAGGGCAAAACAAAACAAAACAAAAGCAATGATATGAAAGTTGGGTCCACCCAGGGCCCTTTAAAGAAAAACTGAGACCTACTGGGCATGAGGGTAATTCAAGTAAGTCCCAAGCATGCCCAGACAACTCACACCTACAGCAAAATGGTGAGGAAATGCAGAGGAGGGGTGAAGATGTGCAGCCCAGCTGCTTGGGTTCAGACCCCGACTCTGTCACTTGCATCAAGCTAGTTAGTTAACCTCTCTGTGCCTCAGTCTCCCTCTCTGTAAAACTCAGGATGGTGATAATATGTGCCCAACAGGGCTGCTGAAAGGATCAAATGAGTGAATGATTTAGAGTGTTGCTTCGCACATGCCAAGAGATAAATAAATGTTAGCTCTTAATATTTTGACCCCATCAGCTGATAGGTCTGAAATTGCTCTGCCTGAATGAAAATGAGCTTGGGGAGCTGATTGGGGCCGAACCTGAAGATGGACAGCATCAAAACCTACAGGAGAGTAGGGATATAGGAACAAAGAACCCAGGTAAAGAGAGAGACCAACTGTGAAGAAACTCAAAGCGCTTTGCTTTTTGTGTCTGAACACTCTCTCTTTTGCAGGGTCAGGCATGAAGGGATAAGGGATCAATCTGGGAGATAAGCTAGTGGTTTGGAAACTGTGGGAATGAGGAGATAGACTCATGCAGGGAAGTGGTGGAAACAATATGAGAATAGTGGAAGCAGAATAGGTAAAGGGAAAGAAGTTGCCTGCATTCTTTTGCATGAAAAAAAGAGTCTCTTATAAAAATTTATTTTATTCATTCATGTTCCAAGTTCTAAAGTACTTCCAATTACCTTGTATTTTTGCAGACCATAAAGCTCAAGATCTTGAGCTCAATTTTAAAAATACAATTTTAATCCATTGTAAGAATTTTTTGCAAAGGTATTGCATGTCAGGGGGCAGATTAGCAAAGGAAGAATGATTTCAGAATAAGACACACACTTTTTATTTAAAAGGAGGAAACACACACACACACACACACACTTTGATTTGATAGTCCCCGTTTAGAAACTGCAAACCAAATTTCCTCTCCATTTCCCAGAAGAGTATTTTCCTGCTTTAAAACATTCAGAAATTTAGTATTTGGTGTGTGGCTAGCTTTGCAGCACTAAATAATGATTATTATTGTTTGGAAATGTTAATTAAAATGACAAAATTTTCTACAAATCTCAGCAAGAGACTTTTATGTCTGCCTTGTAGCAGCGGTTTGTCTTTTGCTTAGAATTTAGAGATAATATCTGGGTGGCATTAAGCTGGACCCATCAACACCCTCATCACAATAGATGGCTTTGGGTGCTGGTAATGGGCCTCTGAGCCATCCACCTCTGGGTCACTAGTTCAGATGTGGCTCAGGCTAAGAGTGAATGAGACTCATTATTCTCCCAGTGCAATGAAGAACATTCTCTAGGATAAGACTGCAATGCCTGGCCAATGTCTATTAATAGGACAAAGTTCTAATTACAGTGCTGTATTGTATTAATTAGCTCTCCTTTAAAACAATAATAATAGCTCTCTAGAAGTGAGGCAGAGGAAATTATGTATCTGTTTCTTAAGTAATGGAACCCAATCTGCTGATGTTTACTTTCCAGGTTAGCATACTACAGGATATTTGAGAGGAAAGCAGCATTGACCTTATTGTTTGTTAGTAAGCTGCTTGATCTCCTTCGCTGCCACTGACCATGCACAAGGTAGAAATGGACACAGACTGAAATAAGCCCAAGTAGCATCAGTTAGGAATCATTATTCTCCACCTGATCTGGCAAACTGTGTTGGATTGGGACCATTGTGGGAAGGAAATACATTGCATCCTCTTTCATTGCTGAAATTCTCCAATATTTTTCTCACTCTGTTTATCTATAAAATGGGAGTAATAATAATAATGGTACCAGCTTCTAGGTGTGTTATGAGTATTGAATAAAATAATGACTGTAAAAATCTTATATTGCCTGGCTCAGTAAATGGATGATGATGATGATGATAATGACAATGAAGAAAATGAAGACAACAATGAGTGCATTTGACCTATTAGGTCAGTTTGTGCACATTTAGTAGAAAAATATGTCAGACAAGCTGCATGGTTGAAGCAGACATAAAACGTTAGGAAACTAAACAATCAATTACATGTACTTTAAAGGAAAGCATGTAAAACCCCACCTCACAACTAGACCCGTATAGTCATCCTACACCTAGTGAATGATCTATCCTCTAAGAAAACACATTTTGGCGTCCATTGTATATGCCCACACAGGGTTACAGGTGTGGCACATTCCTTGGAGTTCTGAGGCCAGTACCTTAAAATTGAAGGAGTGCTAAATTCTCTGGCAAAGAACCAGACATGAATTTCAACTCTGTCACTTGTTTTAAATGTGGTTTGGTTTGAAATATAATCAAGAGAGGTATCATGAAGGGATGATGATAAGAAAATCAGTATAATGAAGGTAGATTTGGGCTTTTAGCACTCAAGAATAGTGATATAACAACTGAAATTTCTTCCGGTTGACTTTTCTGGCATCTAAGGTGACACTCTACAAGAAGCTGAACCTGAATCAAGAGTTTGGACGCAAATGATTCATGAAGATAATGTGCCTACATGAAAACAATATGAGAATAGTGGAAGCAGAATAGGTAAAGGGAAAGAAGTTAAACCAGGGTTCAATTGCAGGGAAGTCTCAAATTTAGGTCATTCTTCCAGGAAATTATTGACGAGCCTGGTCCAACAGAAATTTTTATGATGATGAAAATGTTCTAAATCTACTATGCTAACCACTAGCCACTTGTGGCTAACAAGCACTTGAAATGTGGCTAATGCATCTAGGAAGACAATTTTTAATTTTATGTCATTTTTAATTGATTTAAATTCCAATGGCCACGAGTTATGTGCAGATCAACTCCACAACATCTATTCCATCTCATAGTTTATTATCCCACCTCAAGCAAAGAAACAGGACTTTTGTATTCCCATACTAGTCAGTCCTTGGCTGTTGCCCCACCCAACATAAAACAATCCATCACTTCCAGCTGTCCTGTCCCTTTGGCAGGTGGTTTAGGTGTCTAAGGAAAATATCCAAATGAAATCAATTAGCCACAATACATGCAGAAACTGGAGGATGGCCACACTAGATTGAGAAATTAGATTCAGAGAATATACTTAGTCACCATTAAAATTCTTTCTCCCAGTCAATCTTCCACCTCAGGGATTAAAGTGTTGAAACCATAGTTCTCTCGAGTGAGTTAACTTTGGGCCAGTGCTTATTTGGCAGATGGCTTGGCTTTACCATTGGAGCTGTTCTCACTAAGCTGTTCTCACTGGAGCTGTTCTCACTAAGGCAGAAAAAACAGTGGATCTCCTCCACCAAGATTGCAAGTTATAAGGCCTTTTAACTTATTCATGCTATTTCAATTTCTTCATAAACTCCAGTGTTCAATTGCTTGTATTTGATTTTCTCCATAGTCTCTCTCTTACACACAAAACATCTTTCTCCACTTATGAACAGTATACATGTCTGGGTGAGATGGTTCATGCCTGTAATCCTAACACTTTGGGAGGCCAAGGTGGGAGGATTGCTTGAAGCCAAGAGTTTGAGACAAGCCTGAGCCACAGTGAGATCCCATCTCTACAAAAAAACAGGAAAATTTGTTGGGCATGGTGGCACACACCTGTGGTCCCAGATACTTGGGAGGCCAAGGCAGAAGAATCACTTGAGCCCAGGAGTTTGACAGTGCAGTGCAGAGAGCTACGATCATACCACTAAACTCTAGCCCAGATGACAGACTGAGATCCTGTCTCAAAAACAAAAAACAAACAAAAAAATGAACCCTAAACAGATTACTCTGGAATTATGCTCATTGATGAGTGACAACAGTAAGTGTTTTGTCCAGATATACTCTAGTCCCTTGACAATTGACTAGTAACTCAGGAAAGTGCTAAAGAACACCATTACTCCCCTACTTAAGCAGGTCTTACTTTGAGAAGTTATAGGGCCTTTTATAATCTTGAGCAGAAAATTTCAATTCCAGAAATTTGGGACATAACTATGAGTTCCAAAGTTTAAACAGATATGCCAGAAGTGAGTATATAGTTTGGAAACCAAAATGAAGACCACATTGTATAACATTGTTTCTTGGAGCAAAGAGCTAACTATGCTGATCATTAGACTCAAAACACATATACTCAACTGGGAGTGGCTGTTTTTCAAGAGTTTTAGTAAAGAAAAAAAATAATTGTTTTGTATTTTTAGCAAAATTCATAACAATACTATTTACAATTTATGCAAGCAAGAATTGTGCTGTTAAAAAAAAAACTAAACATTTAGAAGTTAAACTATTAAGCTAATTGGAATGCGGCTCATTGGTTTTCCAAAGTAATCATCATTTTGTTGTTAATGTAGCTATTTATAACTTATGACCAATGTGCCTCCCACCAGGCCTGCAGATGACAGGTAAACATGTTGACTTAAAAAAATATATACCCTAAATGCCTGTGCCTAAATTATCACACTGAATGATAGTCTCCACATCTTATCTGTAATACTAGCATTAGGGAAGAAGAACTGAAAGGAAAAAATTAAGTCCAACTTCTAAAAAACCCAGAGTCTCTCAGGGCTTCATGTTGTACTCATCCCACAGTCTCACTAAACTCCCTAATAATTACTTGTACAATGATAATCTTCAATTGACTGACCATTTATTTCCTTTTCTGGAAAAGTGAGAATGGGTGTGTGATCTCTTCCTCCGATAACTTTTCATGTTGTTTCGTTATTTAGTGGAAATTACACTTGGCTGGGGGTGAGAAGATCTAAATTATAGTCCTAACTCCATCCCATACTAGGTGGATACCTTAGGTAAGAATCCAAACATTTTATCTCCCAATCCATTGTCCTTTCTGCTTTATCACTTTTCATATGACAAAAGAGGTGAGGGTAGAGGGAGGCCTAGAAAATAAGCATACACAGCACTTTCATTTGCTCTGAACTTGTGATTGGGGAGATCTGGTGTCTAAGTGCAGCTCTTTTGTATACTAACTATATAAATTAGTTCCTCTTTGTTCCAAGACAAAAATCCAAATTCAAGAAAGGACATTTACTGGTTCGTGTAAAGCCTTGAGATAGTTCTGATTTTCTACATAGTTGGATTTGGGGGCTCAAATAATGCCCGAGACCAGCTATCTTACTTTTCCTCGGGTCTACCTTTCATTGCTTGGGGATTTATTTCTAGACCCCCATGGAGGTGGCTGGTGCTCAGTTCCCCATAAATACATGTATAGTAGAAAAGACAGATTCCCATTCTGTTAGCTTCCACACAGATCCTAAGCATGCCCCACCATTAGGCAAGTGTTCTCATCCAAAGAATGACTATAATAATATCCCTCTCTAGAACATTGTGAGAATAAACAAAATCATATTTATTAAGAACCTGATATTCTACCTAAAACATTGAAAAAACACAATATCCATTTGTTTTACATACCTATAAACCAATCCTAGGTCTTTGAGAGAGTTTCTCAAAATATTCATGACTTTATTAGATTCCTAGTGTTTCCCTACCAAAAAAAAGTAATATTAATTATATATATATAATATAATAATCCAATAAATATTATCTACATACCAAAAAAAGTCTCCCCTGACCCATATTAGTTTTCTATTGTTGCCTTATAAATTATCACAAATGTAGTAGTTTAAAATAGCACTCATTTATTATCTCACAGTTCTCCTGGTTCAAGAGTCTAGGGATGACTTAGCTGGGTCTTCTGCTTAGGGGCTCACCAGGCTGCAATCAGAGCCATCAAGTCCCTGTTTTCATCTGGATACTCAATTAGGAAAGAATCTGGTTCCGAGCTCATTTAAGTAGTGAGCAGAACTTATTTCCTTGTGGACATGTGACCAAAAGACTTAGCTTCTTACTGGCTGTGGGCTGGAGGCCACTCTCAGGTCCTAGAGGTTCCTTCCCATACTCAGTTCACAGGTTCACAGCATGGCTCTTTGCTTCTTCAAGAATAATAAGATAATATTTCTCTCTCTCTTTCTCTCTCATTTGCTCTCCTAAGACTTACATAACCACACCTACCATGGGGATAATATCCCATTATTTTGTCATATTTGATTATTCAGAAACAAGTCATGAGTTCTGGCAACAGTCAATATGAGGGGGATTATTCAAGACTGTAACTCAAAAGGGGCTCTTTTAGGATGTATCCACAATACCGCCTCATTATAACACTAGATAAAAAATTTTTTAAATAATATAAAATATATCAACCCATTGGATCCTCAAAAAAATATTATAAATTAGCTAACTTGGGATTTATCATCTATATTCAAACAAAGAAAGAAAGAAAACTAAGGTTAACCATAGTGGTTAAATCACTTGTTCAGTTGCACAAGCAATTATTAGCAAAGCTGAGAATTTATGATTTTTATTTTTACTCTTGTCTTCTTTCTGCCTTACCATTTTGTACTTTAGTGATTCCCAAGTGTCAGTCCCTTGGTGTCTCCTCCACAAATTTTGCCTAATGCAAGCTGACCTAATTATTATACAGATAATTGTTTAAAAAAATAATAATTCATTATTTAAATACATTTATTTCTATAATATTTATACTAGTACTGCACATGGAAGGCTAGTATCAGTTGTCATAAATAGAAGGAAAGCAAAAAATAAATATAAATCTCAGTTTAATATTGTCTGTTTGTGCCCTACCTAGATTATTGCTGGATGTCACTAGTGTATGTTACACCAGGTAACTATCAATATAGATATATTGAACAATATCTCAAGAGCTATCCTCACTCCCATTCCTAATTATAGCTGGAAAAAAAAGAACTTGGGGTATATGGTGTGTGTTCCTGCTTTACAGGAAGATGTGTTCTTTCTGGGTGGCAAAGAGCCCAGCACGAAGTCTGAGCACTCTTCCTGGCCACCTCTAACAGCAACAGCAGTCTCTGGTTTGGCATTGTTGTGAATCTGGGTGAGGGGACATGAATAGAGGCGAATACAATTAGCAAATATAATTAGCTCCAAGACGTTTAAGCCCCCTTTCCTTGCTATCGCCAAAGCTATACAAAGCTTTGTGTGCATTCAGCCTATAAAGCAATGCTTACATTTTGTTGTTTCCTCCTCCCTCTCTGATACCCTCAACTTCCTTTTTATGATCCTTGCAAGGTGCTAGCACTCAAAGATTTTGGAAAATGTCAGGGAGAAGCCTTTTTCTTGTTCTGTCTCTTCCTACCTTCCCTCTCCCACAAAATATTTGTCCCAACCCTCCACCTCTCTAGAGATGGCTCTATTTCTCTTTAAAAAGCTCCCATAACAATCTTTCATGTCTTTTTTTTTTTTGTAGTGCTGCTATTTAGTGCAGATTCCCACATCTGTATTTATTACTGAAATTTTATTCCATCAGGCTCACCATGGACTCCTAGGAATATGCTTCCCTAAATCAGCATACAGATTTTAAGTTCATATTTTGTCACAACAAATGGGACAGATGTGCTAATTCTATTCTCTTATCTTCGCTGATGGGAAGTAGGTTCATAAAAAATAAATATATATATGCACAAATAGGGACAGAACAAATATGCTGCTTATGTATAATAATCACGTTTGAATAATTAACCAACCCCAGCTAGTTTCTGCATAATTTTCTTAACCACTGAAGAAGCAAGAAAATAATATTTGCCTAGATTTAAAGAGAAAGTAGGAATCCCACAATATCAGTACTTCGTATAAGATTAGGATGGGTCATTTTAATAATCAAGAATAATAGCGACAATTGGCATTTGCATTGGAAAACATTTTTGCATCCATGCCATGCTTGTATTTGATCCTTGGAATAACACTGATATGTATTTGTTCCACCCACGCCCCCTGAAATAAATCAAATTGTCCATGGAAACCAGCTAAGGATAACATCCTCTGGATGATCACCACTATTGTGCATCTTTCTGTTTGTCTATCAAATCTATTGCTCTTTGCTTGCATTATGTTGGATTGCAGATGTCTCCTTCTGGAGCACCTATTTATTTTGATGACCCATGTGAATCTTCTTTTCTGGCGTTCTGCCCTACCCTAATTGCAATTATTCATAGTCCTTTAATTTTGATGCATCCAGACTCTGGCAAGAATCACATTCTGTATTAGCCTTGACTCTACATAACAGGCAGAATAGACTAACTACCATGAATACCCTCTGGAAAGATCAGAGATTGTACCAAGATAAGGTCATGCTTATAATCATGATTTTGGAGGTGGTACAGTTACTCTGAATGATCAGATCAGCAGAAGTCAATGGTTAAAGTGGGGTAGAGGAAAAGACCACCAAAGTGAGAACATCTAAGGCTAGATTATAAGGGATCATCCATTTTGATCTTGAAGTCATTAAGGATAGAAAGGACTTAGTGACAGAGATAAAGACTGTGAGTTATATGCCAACTCATAAATGAATAAATGTTTGTAGATAATAGCAAAAATGAGGTTAAGTTATAAAGGCATGGTTACAGGGATGACAGATTAAGTTGTATGTAATGGCATGGCAGCTTAAGTGGTAATGGTGAATGTTAAGTTGTAATGGCATATGATTCTAAGAAACTGTGAATTTTGATGGGGGTAGGAAAAAGGTAGCCTGGAAACAGCAGTGAGAAGAACCTACAGGCCGTGAGGTATGTAGAGTATGAAACAAAAATTAGCTTTCATTCATGGGAACTGCAGGGACTTCCATATATCTGTTACAGTCATTCTGAAAGGTGATTGAGAACACAGAAAAGATTGTTGAATTTAGGCCAAAATTTTTAGGAATGCTTTAAGAGAACTGTAAGTTTGAGTAAGATTATAGTGACATAGGGTTAAGATGTGATAACCAGGGGTCTTGGGCTTCTGGGGATGACTGAAGCCAAATTGTATGAGGCATGATGAAAGTAGTCCTGGTAACTACTGAAAGCCTGGCCTTGGAGTATGGTCTATGAACAGCAGCATTTACATCACTCAAGAGCTTGATGGAAATGTAGAACTTCCAGTGTCACCCCAAAATTACTGAATTAGTGAAACAACATCTCTGAGAATATAGTTTTATGAGAGAAAATGAAAATGAAAAATGCACACAAAAAATGTAAAAAGAGATCAGTAGAAAAGAGAATCTAAGCTCTCTGATGACAGGCAGCATTTCTGGCAGTCACAAGTTTGGGCAGTGGATTCAAATATGCATGTTTACCATCCTAGCTCCCCTATCCTAGCTAAATGACCTTGGACATGTTTCTCAAGTTTACCCATAAGTTAAAATGAGATGATATAAATACTTACCTAATAGGTTTATTGCAAGTATCAATAGCACGGTACCAGTAAAAATGTCTAATAGGTATTATTAGTTAATATGTTTAACTTCTGCATTTCCCTCATCATTCTACCAAAGATACCTAGGTCACAAAGGCCAGAAGGAGTCAGTCCAATTCACCTTGATATTCAGATAGGAGCTGAATTCATATTCTAAGAATAGTAGCAGAGAATTTCTTACTCTACTCCTTTACTAGTTGATCACAGAGCAAGAATTCTGGGAGCCAGGGGCCACACCTGAACTTAAGAAAGGCGAAGACATGAATGACGGCTATTTCAAGATGGCAGATGGAGCATATTCATTTGCTTCCTTCTTATCTCAAAATCTCACTGAAATATCAAAAGAAATGGGAAAACTAATAGTTCTTGATAGTGTAGGAGATCATGAGACCAAAAATTTTGAAAAAAATCAGGAAGCAGGGAGAGTATATTGCAGAGTTAAAAAAAAAACATAAGACAAAATAAATACAGGAGAAAGACACAAGAGAAATGAACACTGAAGAAATCACAAGCTTAGAAAAAAGTACAGGTTACAAAGAAGGTAATCAATTCTATTCACCTCAATTCAATATATACATTTGATCACTTTATGGAAAGACCATCTAGAAGCACGTCTACACAATTAACTGCCTTTGAAAAGTTAGTAATGGTGAAAACACTCTCTACCCTCAGAAGCATATCTTTGTAACAACCAGAATGTATTTTCCAGGGTGGCTCTAACCCAAGTAGAATTGAGGAAGGCAAGACGGGAAGAAAACATTACATTACATAGGTTTCCAGTTTTAAAGAGGAAAACAAAGCACCATGACTTCTGTCTTAGTCAGTTTTGCATTGCCATAAAGGAACACCTGAGGTTTGGTAATTTATAAAGAAAAGAGGTTTATTGGGCTCATGGTCCTACAGCCAGTGCAAGAAGCATGATTCCAGCACCTGCTTCTGGTGAGGGCCTCAGGAAGCTTTTACTCATGACAAAGGTGAAGGGGGAGCAGATGTGTCACATGGCAAGAGAGGAAGGAAGAGAGATAAAGGGGAGGTGCTACACTCTTTAAACAACTAGCTTTCACAAGAACTAAGAATTCATTCGTTACCATAGGAAAGGCACAAAGCCACTCATGAAGGATCTGCCCCCATGAACCAAACACCTCCCAGTCAGCCCCACTTCAAACATTAGAGATGAAATTTCAACATGAGATTTAGAGGGGACAAACATCTCAACTATATCAACTTCAAAATGATAATAATAAGTAAGAAAGGAAGATTCCAATAAGGTAGTTCTGTCCAGATTTAAATACACTAAAGTGTTCAATTGCAAAGTAAAGATTTTTACTGCCCTCAGCTGCAAAGCAAACATTTTTTAGTTTGGCATCTAAGAGATCTTCCAGACTCCTCTTCAACTTCATATCCTAAAGGGAGTTCTTGTCTGCATGCCTTGATAAATTACCCAGAACCCAAAGTCAACCCTTTAATTGAGGGACAAAGCATGATAAAAACACCTTTGGCAAAAATCCTTCTCAGCTAATCCAGCTTGGCCCTTGTTCATAAACATAAGTAATCAAGCATTTCCAGGCATTTGAATAAGACTCAAACATGAAAGATGATCCAAACATTAAGCACAGGGGAAACATATAATGAAAAAAAAAATACAATTATGTAACAATGTAATTACATACTATACACAGAAAGTGTTAAGTGTTTTATTTTATTCATCACCCCAAAATAGACTGCAATGAAAAATGAACCAGAGAGGACAAACGAGAGTTATCAAGAATTAAATTCTCAAAAAGAAAAGAGTAAAATTCTCAACAGTTTATTGTATAAAGTTAAAAAAATCTCAGTTACAATCCCAAATGAATCTCTTTTATAGCTTGATATGCACACGCTAAGGTCATGAAGACAACAATTTCATTAAATAACCAAGAAAATAATTATTACAGTAAATGTAAGACCAGCACATGGTAATTTAAAAAAATGAAAAACATACTCTAACAGGAATTAAAAATAATTTGAGAAAGAATATTAATAAAGAACTTTTCTCTATTAGCTATGATAACAAAAATGAGAGCCCAGGAAAACTCATTACATATATGAGGAATTAGTATATGATAATAGTGGAATGTCAAATCAGTAAAGAATGTTTGAAACATATAAAGATATCAAAGGCATTGTTCATTTGATGAAATAAAGGCTTTTGTATCCATAAATCACATCATGCACAAAAGTAAATTCAGATATGGATTAAAGATCTAAATAACAAAAATAAAACAAAAAGGAAAATATTATAGAAAATGTTATAAATTTTAGATTCTCAGACCTGACTAAATAAAAATTTATTGTATTATTGGAAAAGAAAAGTTAAAGACACACGACAGACTAGGAATTTTTTTTTTGAAAAATGTATAATAGAAACATTGTATATGTCTAGAAAAATAAAAAAGACTCCTGATGTAAACAATATCATATTAGGCAATGGATATGAAAATGTAATTCACAAAAGCAACACAAATGATGATACAAATACAGATATATGTTCAATCTCATTTGTAAACAGAGAATTGAAAATTTAAATCCCAGTGATTCAGATTCATTCATCTATCACCTTGTCACACAGAATGCCAGCTCCAAGCAGTTGGGAACATCAAAGCCTGAGATCACCCAGCTCTGTGTGGAGCAGCAATGTCCATCAGGTGGGTGAGCACAGGAGCTATATAGAGGCAATGTGTAGTTCATTGGTTCTCATACCTGAGTGTGCAAGAAGGTCACCTAGAGGCTTTTTAAAAAGCCAGAGTTTGAGACCCCAGGCCCCTGGAGCTTTTGATTCAGTACATCTGGTACAAGGCCTGAGAGTCTGCAGTTCTAACAAGTTCCCAAGTGATGCTGATGTTGTTTACCCTGAGATCACCCTTTGAGAACCACCAATGTCATCAAAGAAGCAAAAGTTAGGATGGTAACTACTGTTCTCTCTAACAAGAAAGAGGCAGATCACTTCTCCTTCAATGTGTTTGAGGAAATTCATACTAGGTGTTTCAGCATGCAATGTAGAATATTTAGACGGCTATGCAGAAACCCTTCATTAAGGTGATCCGTTTGGAGTAGGAATGAAGGATAGGGAGATAGAAAAGAGAACACAGATCTTGTAACCTCTTTGAAGTTCCTTATATAGTACTATAACCCCAAAGGCATCAGTACACAATGTAAGGCCAGCTCTTTAATATCTTTATCAAACCAGGCTGTTCTTCCAAAGTTCTCTTTCTTACATATACAGAGTTGAGGTCCCAGACAGACATAGAATTTATCTCAGATGTTTTAAACAAAGACATTTTAATGAAGGGACTAGTTACAGACACATGGGTAGAGTTAAGGGAATGGAAAGAAATAATAAAACACCCAGACCTGAGACACTGGGAAGCTCTGTAGGTGAAGGGACAAGGGTTGGAGACTTTGGTTGTGGAACTTCACCCAACAGTTAGATCTCAGAACTGGAATCTTAGAGAGTTCCAGCTTCTACCAGAGCTATAGCAGAAAAATCTAACCACTGTCCTCTCCTAAACTTTGATTTCCTACCAAGTAGCTTCTATTGGTCAACCCTGACTGAAAACTAGTCAGCAAGGGAGTATAGGCAATACAGTCCACTGGAGTAAGGCCTCCTTCCATGCAAAAAGTCTAGGAATTGTGGGGAGTACAGATCAGGGTGGAAAATTGAAAATGGCCGGGACAGCCACTCTTTTCATCTCACAGAACTCATCTCAGTGGCTCCTCTGTCCTTCCCTCCTTCCCTCCCTTCCTGTCTTTCTCTCTCCCCCCGCCCCTCTCTGATGTATACTGCTATCCAGGCAGTTAGCTCGTTGAGTTTTAGATAAAGTTGTGTATCTCTATTTCTGCCCTCAGATTCTGAAATATTTGAAGGCATTCTTTTATATAATACATTCTGCAGAACCTATCAGTAGCAGAAACTGAGTGGATGTTACTTGCAAGAATAAACAAATAAATGAAAGCCACACACATTCTCCATATTTTATGTCTTAGTTTCATAATTGATTCATTGATTATGATTTTCATAAAATAAAGATGAATATGGGTGCTTTGATCCATGTTCTTTTGCTTGGGTTCCTTCCCACAATTCATCTACTAACAACAGGACTCATTGTTGAGCTTGAAAAATTATCCTTTGCAAATAGAGGAGATTAATAAGCGGAAACCCAAAGATAACATTTGTGTAACACACTAGCTATCTGTAGTATATTCCCTGTGGCAAAGAGGAAGTTGTAACTCTCTCCAAACTATTAATATAGATCAGTGCTGTCCAATAGAACATTCTGCAGTGATGGAAATGTTCTCTACCTGTCCTGTCCAATGTGCTAGCCATTAACTACATATTCAGTGTATGAAATGTGGCTGGTGTACCTATGAAACTGATTTTTTAACTTTAATTGTAATTAATTTTAATGGCCACAATAGTGGCCACCATATTGGACTGAACAATTATAGATAAACCTGGATAACAGTGAATATCAGATTATTAGTTGCTCAGGAATTGAGAAAATGATATTGCTAATATATTATTTGGGTTTAAGTCTCTACTTTTTGCTGGTGTTTAAAAGCAGAGCAGCACATTTTGCTAAGAGTAAAATGTGCATTAGCTTCACTTCCATGCTATTAATAAATATGTGGGATCATCCTTAATCTATCTGAGTCAGAAGGAATTTGTTGAAATAGAGATTATGAAGGCATAGGTCCTGCTACACACTCTTCATTCACTCTTCTACTGCTTGAGAGCAAATTCCTACTATTTCCTAAAGAGCCTCTGATTCATCATCTAGATTTCTTCCTTCTGAATGAAATGGAAATAGGTTTAAATCTCAGCTTCATTATTTAACATTGTGTTAATTTGTCAGGTTAGTTTGTGAGCCTCCGTTTTCTTCTTTGTAAGGTCATGATGCTAATTCTTACCTATGAACAATGTTGGACAAATTGAACACAGCCTCAAAAAAATGTGATTTCTTTTTGTTCGAACCTATTCTTAAGAAGATCTGAGAAACTTACACTATGATTATTGCTTTTCTTAAAGACATTTTCCTGTGACCTCAAGTAAGCTAGTTAACCTTTGGAAAGCGGTTTATTTAACATCGATACTATGACCCTTCAGGTATGACATCTGGATCAGTAACAGTATTAGCAAAGTACCTTGGACTTAGTAGATACTCAAAAGATGTGTCATTGTCTTAAAATAATGACATTCTCAAGAACAAATTCAGTTGATAAGGGTCAGAATTGATTCCAAACTACCAAGGCTTTCCTGACCCTTACAGCCAAATAGACCAATTTCACTTCTGGAAAGTGGCGAAAATGAAGAAAGGAGGTATTTATTGCTGTTTGTTCTCTTTGCTCCTCCCTCTTTTCCTGCTCCCTCTCTCTCTCAGAAAATAAACAGGGAACCCCATTCTTTGACCTTCCACTCTCCTCTCATCTGCAGTTTAGATCAATAGTCTTTTATATGTACTGCTTTATTATTGAGCTCAAAAGTGTCTCTGACCCATCCCTTGACCCATATGTGGACAAAGACTGTGTGTGAAAGTGCTGTAGAGGGACGACAGACTATAAAGAGGCTTGGGAGCAGGGGGTTGTTGAAGAAAAATTAGAGCAAATCTAAGCAACACTGTTAAGGAGCCACAAGAACAGAATGTTGGATTTTTCCCTATAAAGGGAAGTCTCAATTTAGCATTCAGAAATGATGCTTTGCAGAAGTGATAGAAACACTCCAAAACCCTCACCATAGCTACAGAAGAAAATACTCCTATAATGCTGGAGAGCAGGCTCCACATGTTATAAACCAGTGCTGTCTAAACATCACTCCGCAAACATCTGAGGCTGCCTAATGTGTGTCAATGTGAATACCAGGCAGAGGAGTTACAGAGTATATTTGAACAGAATCTTTACCCTCCAAGGGCTCACACTCAAGTGGGGGAGATCTATATAATATAGATGACTACTTACAAAAGTGTGAACTGGACCCAATTACTCTGCAAGAAGAAAAAGATAACCTCACATCTCTGAGAAAACAGTTCCTGAACCCAGGGTTTAGGCTGATGGTAAAAAATACTGATGACTACATAAAAATATAGAAAAAATGGAAATAAAAACCAGTCATAAGTCCACCTCTTAAAGGAAGTGAATCAGTTAGGGCTGCCATGACAAAGTACCAAGAGAGGCTTAAACAATGGAAATTTACTTTCTCACAATTCCGGGAGCTAGGAGTCTGAGATAAGGATGTCAGCAAGGATTGTTTCTTCTGAGGCCTCTCCCCTTGCCTGGTAGGTGGCTTCTTCTCTCTGTGTCTTCACATGGTCATTCCTCTGTGTATGTCCTAATTTCTTCTTCTTATAAGAACATCAGTCATATTGCATTAGGGCCAATTCATATGACCTCATTTGAAATGAATTTCCTCTTTAAAGACCTTATCTCAAATACAGTCACCTCCTGAAGTATTAGAAGTTAGTAATTCAACATAAAAATTTGAAGAGACCCAATTTAGTGTATAATAGGTACATACTTAATATTTTGGTATATATCTTTCTTTAATATTTGCATTAATGTTTAAAATGCATTAATATATGCACATAAACAAAACTTAAAGTACCTACATATAATACCCAACTATTTTCTTATACTACTGAATGCCAATTATTTCCACATATCTTCAAATATTCTATGAAAGCATAGTTTTGATGGCTATAAAAATATTCTTTCATGTGCCTACAGTATTCCTCTATTGAAAATGTAAAGTGTATGTGTTTTTCACATTATAAATAATGCTATAATTAAAATACTGGCGTCAAAAATTTTTTTTTCCTGTTGGCAAATTGTTTTCTAAAAAGGACATACTATATTACATACTTACTAGTGGTATATATCAGTGCTTGTTTCAGTGTTTCATTTAGAAATGCAGCATGAAAACACAGCCATAAAAAAATAACATCTGTGTAGTTTTAAGAGAAGGAATATAGAAAGTAGGTACATCACCAGGAAAGTGTACAGTATACCCTACTGAATCACTGAGGTACAAAAACTGGTTCTCAGTGTGGCTAAATCACTGGTTAAAAATAACATGGTTTATAAATGGTCAGGCTAGGATTAGAACTTGAGTCTCCATATGGTAAGGAGATTTTTGTGTTTTTTTTTTTAATGTATTCACCTCTTGGCTTCAGACAGTTAACCTGGATCCCTTACTCTGGCTCCTTTGGATTTAGTATACAAACTTACTTTCTACAATTGCCTTGGATAGAAATTTGTGTTCCAGATACATTTTGCTAGAACCTAAGTCCCACTATCAGCTAGCCTAGCTCTGGTCTTCACTATGGCTGGTGAGGGTATCTCAGGGAAAGAGAGGTTTGTACAGTATTCTTACATATGTGATAAATACATTGTATATTCTAAAGAAAAACTCAGTGTGTATTATCATGGCTGATATTTTGCCATTTAATTTAAAAATGAGGCTGAGAGTTCAGTGTAGGTTTGCCTGGCCTCGTTTGTTAGAATATGTATAATCCAAAATCTATGAAGTCGTTTGTCTCTCTATATGACGGAAGGACATACAGACATCCTATACCTGCATGCAGTCAAAAAACATAATGTGAACAGTAAAATTGAGTCTATTCCAGACTAAATTAAATGTTATTTAATTTCATTTAAGGTTTGCAAGCATTATGTATGCATAGTTCAATCTAATCTCAGAACACATCAGTAAGAGATTAAAATAAGTTTTGCATTTATATAGTTCCCACCAATAAAATTTGGGATATAAATACATGGAGTTATTTTTAGGCTATTTTAGTTTCATTCAATTATTCATTCAGCATGCTTTAATTAAATAAGGATCTTAATCTAACCTATTTTCAGTACTATTTTTTCCAAGATGATTAAGGTATTGTCACTGCCCTCAAGTGAAGGATAGCTATCACTATCATGGGAGTCATAGAAATTAGGTCAGCACAAGACAGTAAAAGCCATAATTGAAGTGGCAGAGCCATAGAGTGATTCATTCTGGAGTTTTGGTTGTAAATTCCATGAAGGCCAAGAAAAATGTTATGTCTTTTTCACAGATGCATCCCCAGTACCTAGCATAGTCTTCACTCACTAAGTTAAAATAAAATTATTAGGTAATTAAATAGGTGAAGTACTTGTTCAACAAATGAAATTCGTCTTAATTAATAAATAGCAATTACTTATAATTAGTTGACCATAGTAGCTGAGAAGAATACCACATTTACCCAGTGATTATTGAAAAGTTTCTTGTTGTCTTAGAAAGGTCAGCATTCAACTTTCAGTTTCTGTGCTATTATAGTGGAGCCTTCAACATGGATTTGAATTGCATACATAGATTTTTTTTCAATAAAATGTATACCTAGTGTAACTAGGCTCTCCTGCCTTCCCTTCGACCTCTTCAACCTCTTCTACCTCTTCCGCCTCTGCCACCTCTGAGACAGCAAAAACAACCCCTCCCCTTCCTCCTCCTCCTCAGCCTACTCAAGATGAAGTAGATGAGAATCAAGACCTTTATGTTGATCCACTTCTACTTAATGAATAATAAAAAATAGTTTCTCTTCCTGAAAGGTAGTCTTACTATTAATAACCTATCTGACAGAGGAAAATAAACCATCAAACAAAAAGCAGGAGAAATAAACTCACAGTGCAACTGCCCTTTGTTTAATTAAAACACCTGTGGCCTACCTTTTTATCTCTAAGAGTTCCTCCTCAGCCCTAAGTGTACAGTAGGCATGCAAACTCTCTGCTCCAGCTCTCTGCCTCAGTTCATGCCAGGAAAATAAAAATAAAAACAGATTTCAAAGACTCAGATAAGCTGGTCTCAGAGAAAAGAAGGAAAATAAAGAACTGTCTGATCTGTCACAGCCGCGTCTGTTATCAGTCTGTGCCCCCGGCTCCCTGGTCTGGTAGGCTCCTTATTTCTTGCCATATACAAAGTGATTGTTAGGGGATCCCACTCCCTGCCCATAGAAGGTTGTGGTCCAAGATGTGCCAGTCCAGGCTCCTCGTTTCTGTGTCACTCTCTTGAAAATTTAGTAGACTTTCTATTTATTTGTTTCCACTCATTTCCAAGTGGAAGTAGCTGCTACTGCCACCCCTTCCATAACATGCAGCTCTTTTAGAAAGTTGATACTCATATTTGTTATATTTATTCACCTTCTTGACACCAAAACTTCTGTCTCCAATTAATGGTGGGCACATTGTATCTCTCTGAATAGAGAGTAGAAAGAATTTTTTTAATTCTTTGCTCAGAGTTACTTATTAAATAATTAATTGGTATGCTTTCCTGGGCACCATACCCTTAATCTGATATTTGTCATGCAGTACATTCATTAAGCCATTGGAAGATTTCTATCAAATGTTTTGAAGGCCATGCCCTTAATCTAATCTTTCCTGAAGGCTGATGTATTGTCATTCAAATTTATTTTTTTTTAACATTTCAAGGTCATGCATTTTGGGAATTTTTCTACTCCCTTCCATTTTTACTTGCAGCCAGCCAAATCTTTCATGAGTTTAATCTCTTTTGTTCTGTAATACCAACCTAAATGAAGAAAATGGCCACAAATACAAACTAGTATTATTTTGCTTTTCTGTTTCTTTCCTCCAGAGGTGTGTTTCATCAGGTATGCTATTTCCCTTCTAAGTTACTGTGAAAAATAGTTTTACCAAATATTTTGCCATTGCATGACAAGGATTGTTATTGGTCCAGCCCTTTTTCTTAGTGTCTTTAACCTGTACCATTTTTAGTTTTTCTGTAACCACATCACAGCATTGGTACTAATCTTATTGTTAATCAGGACAGGCTACATATACTGCATGACAAATGAACCTCTAAATGCCAGTGTCTTAATGGAACAAGTGTTTATTTCCTATACATGCTGCAGGCCCAACATAGTTCGGCAGGGGGCATACTCCATGTGGTCCTTCCAGGATCTAAACTGAGTAGAGCTGCACCATCTACAATTCAGCTCACCGCTGGCATAGGGGAAGAGAAGCCTGAGAACTCACATTGCTCTTGTATGCTTTAGCCTAAAAGTATTTAATAATGCATGTCACTTTAGTGCAGAACAAGTTGTATGGATCTACCTAAACTACATAAGTGCTAGAAAACAGAGGGAGCATATGAAATATTTAGTGACCATTTCTATTCCCGCCACATGTGTCTTCTAAAAACCCAGATTCAGGCTTATTACTTGAAACTCAGGTTTCAGAATTATTTTAGTTTACACAAGGACAACAGTCTCCATAGAGACTCCTTTACACTACCACCACACAGATGGAACACTGTATCATGCAATCTGAAGAAAGTTTGTTTGAAATCATGTGTGTAGATTGAATTTGATTCCTCTTGCATTGAAAAACGCATCAATAAAAATGAATGGTATTGCCTATACTGTAACTGTAGTTTAGGTCCATTTGACTGAAGCTTGAGTACATCTTCAGACATTTTGAAGAATTTCTTCCTTTTAAAGCTGCTATATTTACTGACATTTCCACCCCCTGGGAATCGGGTTCTCTTGTTTATTAGAGCTGCTAAAATGAAAGCTTGCCACCTGATTAATTTTAATAGTTTAGCCAGAAACCTGTGGATAATGTATATTGGCTGCCAAGCTTGAGATAAATTCTGTTGGCTCTGTTGCAAAGATTTTGGCAGAAATAAAGTCTGCCCTTTGCAAAAGAAGCACAGAGGAACTGTAGGGATGTGATTTCAAAAGCAAGTATGAAGCAAAGGACTGTTTTGTCTTTCTTTGTGACTTCCCACTGCTGTGGAGATCTGATAAACCCATTCAGCAATTCTTTTTTAGACTTCATATGTTTTATTTTAGCGTTATAGTTAAGGAAGGAATGTAAGCCCTTTGTGTATAGCTGGACCCAATTCAAAGTCAGAAAGACTTCAGAGGCGGCTCGGTGAGGCCAGCTGCAGGTTGTTGTGCCTTTTAAAGAGATCTGGACAACTAAATAACATCTTAAGGCGCTAGGAGTTTACTGCAGGAGATTCATATTGGAAGAGATCTCACTGTTGTGTCATTTACTCACATCCTACAGTTTGTTTTTCAATGCTGGTTTTTCCTCAAGAAATGCTATAATTTGCAGAACCCAAGGCAAAATACCATGCCTCTCATTCAAAAATCAAGAAACTGTGCCATTAGAAGTGTTAATATACAAAGTCTTTTCCGTTCCTTTGTGATCTCTCTCCCATGTTTTGTCATGGTATTTTATGTTTGCTATTTAATTCTAAGTTAAAAAAATTAATTATCACATAGATCTTATCATCCATCTTTATATTATGCGAGGCCACTTTTAAATGTAGCGATCAGAACATGTAGCATGTATGCCAATCACTGCAATTACACAATTCTTATTATATGGCTTATCCCAGAAAGTGCCTGGAGCTGTCAGAAGAGACAAACACAAGCTGGACTAAGGAAGGTAGGAAGGAGGGATAGAGAACACTCCCTGGCATAGAGCAGGCCAGGGGAGCAGGCCTTGGGTGAGCCAGACCCTCACAGGTGCTTCTGCCTAGTGACACAGGCCAACTTAACTGACATCTGTTGCTGTTTTCTCTTCTCCTATCATTTTCCATATTTAACATGATCAGAAAAATCTTCCCAGAACCATGCATTTATTATTTTACTCTACTCAAAATAGTAATATGTAAAGAAATACTCTAAATGTATTTCAAAGCAATTCTCACATACCAGAGAATTTTTTACACCCATTTTCTTAACAATTTTATTTTTTTCTTTCGATAATGTGTAATGCAGCTAAGACTTTTACAAAACTACCTAATTTCATTTTGAGTGGAATAAGAATTAATGAGCTTTCACTAAATCTGCAAAAGTAGTTCATGCTTCTACTAAAATTTCTAGGCATGACCCTCTATTTTTTTCTTCTATTTCCATCATTTTATGAAAACATGGAAAAAAGGAAAGATAGAGCCAGAAATTGGCAAAAATTCTTTTCATTTTGTTAGAAAAATGCATAGCTCCTTCTGCTTTGCCAAATGCCATGATTGAAAATATTAATCTTGGAAACCAATTAGAAGTTTACATCTCACTTTAAGCAAGATGTCCTCCTCATTTCTTCCACCCTGACCCTTAATCTAGGTGTCCACTGTCAGTCCTCTGTGTATATCATTATTATGTTTGTCCAAGTATGTATGTTCCTCTTTCATTCATCTGAGAACACATTTGAGGCAGAGATTTTCAGCACCTAGAAGATTCCCTAGCATAAAATTGGAGTTGAAAAAATACTGTCGAATGAATGAGCAAATGAGCAAACTTGGCATTCATACTAAATAACTTGAATTTTGGAGACCAGGATTATGATGCTTACAAAAAAAAAATACATTTGATGTCTCACTGGTTTAATATGAAAAGAAATAAGGGCTGCAAGTACATTTTGCAGGAGAACCAGGCATTATCATTGAGAGCCAGAAGCCAGCTCACAAGTTAAACACATAAACTTTCATGGAAAGAAAGTGCATCCTGCAGAAATAGATCAACTAATGCATTTTTTAAGACCTGGTTCTGAGCAGGGCTTTCCTCTAATTATCCAGAGGATTGGCTGCTACAAATTTTTATTTATTCAGGTACCTCCTGAGATATAAATCTATGGCCACAGGGCAAAAATAGAAAGTGTCCATCTGCTTTGAAAACATAGAAACTTGCTACCTCTAGGAGTAGGAAGAGACTAGAGCATCCCAACCCAGGCCTCTGCATTGCAGGAAATAACTTCACAATTTTTAAGGAAAACAGAACTTAAGGGAAACTTTTAGGACACATTCCTTATGTTTTTTCATGTCCCCTCACTTTTTTGACATCAGAACTTTCTAAGAGTACTGCTATAGTTGGTTTTCATTTCTAGTTGTACTCTACTCTTTATTTTAAGTGATTAGTTCATGGAACACATATCTTAGATAAAAGCTATGAAGCCAAATATATTCAAATGCTAAACATCATCCAAGAAGAAAATTAGGATTTTCGATGAATCCCAGTCATTCAGGAAAAGGAAAGAAGGGGAGAGGGTAATATAAATTTATCTCCCTAATATTACCTTGCAACTCATAACATCACATTGTATAAAACACACCTTGTACAAATTGAAAGCAAAATACTGGGCTCAAGAAATGATAGTATAATGTCACTGTGGCAGGATCAAATGAAAGAAACAATTTAATTCATATTCTGTTACATGCTATTAAGAAGGGATTTTTTTTAGCATTAATCAATTTTAATACATTAGAAAGTAAGCACTAGCATATCTTCACCAATTGTGTGTTTTTCCACTCAGATGAGACTTTGATCACTATTTTCTGGTATTATGTTAATTTTAACTCCCTTAGTATATCTAGAAAGAGCCTTTCTAGATTAAAAGATAAAAAAATTAAAAGGTAAAATTTTTATCACATTCCCATGATAAAATAAAAATTATAAACCAACAACAAATAAATAGTAGCCTTATAGGAAAATATTAACACTTATTTTAAAAGGTTAAAGTATCATTAGAATGTATAACTATAGTAGCACAAAGAACTCCAGAGAGTGAGGGATGAAAATAAACTGTTTTAAGGATCTTGCACTATAAATGGAGTGGTATAATAGTAATTATAAGCTCTAGAACAACAACTAACAAGACAAAACAAAACAAAACACTCAAAGAATTATGAGTGGTAAGCCAATAGTGGATAAAATGTAAAATCAAAAGGAGGAAAGAAACAAAAAAGAAAAAAGTGCAGGTAGGAAAAATATAAAGTGAACTGTATGGTGGTAAATTCAAATCCAGCTATATCAATAATTACTTTAAATGCAAACAGTCTTTTTTTTATTTCAGGATATTATGGGGGAACAAACATTTTGGTTACGTGTTATGACTTTGCCACATCCAAACCATGATTTGGGGCGTGCCCTTTCCCCCCTACAACACTCACCACATACATTAGTTGTGAGTTTACCCATCCCAACCTCCCAACCCCCAAAGAATATTACTATTGTGTGAGCCCCTTAGTGTTGATCAGTCAGTGCCAGTTTGATGGCGAGTACATGTGGTACCTATTCTTCCATTCTTGTGATACCTCACTTCAGAGGATGGGCTCAAACTCTATCCAGGAAAATAAAAGAGGTGCTAGATCACCATCGTTTTTAAAAAATGAAACAGTCTAAGCACTCCAGTTTAAAGTCAGGGTTTGTCAGATTGGATTCTTTTTTAAAAAAGACCTCAATGGATGGACTCTCACTTTAAATATATATGTATAAATATATAACATATAATGTTATTACATATATATGAATACATATGTGTGTATATATATTTCAGAATAAACACTTAATACACATACAGATCTGTGTCTGTGTGTGTGGAAAGTAAAGGATAGAAAAATATCTATCATGTAAATACTACTTAAAAACTTGAGTGTCTAATAGTAGACAAACTAGACTTCAAAACGAGGAACATAAGCAGGGATAAAGAGAAACATTTCATAAAAATAAAGGGATCAATTCATCAAGATTATATAAAGACTCCAAACATGTATGCATTGAATGGCAGAGGTACAAAACATTTTTAAAATTGGAAAGGAAAAATAGAAAAAGCTATAATTTTAGTTGGGTATTTCAGCACTCCTCTCTCAAAAATTTAGGGATCTTATAGAAAAAATAATAACAGCATTAGAGAAATTCCAGGGAAAATCAATAGGATGTAAAATTACTGAACAACACTCACAATCAATTTGACCTATTTGATATTTTAGAACATTCCACTCAAGGATAGCAGAATAAACTTTCTTTTAAAGAACACACAGAACATTCAGAAAGATGAATCATATTTTGGGTCACAAAAGTTTAAATTTTAAAAGATTGAAATCATATAAAACATTCTTTATAACCAAATTAAACTCAAAATCACCATTAAAATAAGCACCATTTCTCTCTCATATTCATGTCCTCAGCATCTACTACACAATGCATGTTTGAATTAATAAATAACTGGATCAAGGTTGTGCTACTTCTCAGAGGTAGGAAATTCCACTTTCACTGAATCTTAAGACTGTTATCTTTACCACTGACTGATCTACTAGCTACATCAAAAACCTAGTTACGGTTTCTCTATAGTTCCCTAATTAGTTGCATGTCTGGATGAATTATTAATAATATTTAAATTTTTCAATCAGAGCTCATTTTCTTTCTAATATATGATTTGTTTTCCATCGTTTTCCAAATCTAATAAAATATGTCTCTCTACCCTGAGAAAGAAGGATATTCACGTGCAGCAACTTTGTTATTTTGTCGTGCAGCTTACTTCACCTTCATCAAGATTCTTTTGGAACAAACAGAGGTTAAATTCATTTTCTCCTTGCTCTCACTATGTCCCTCTAGGTGTAGATTCAAGTCTATTAAAACAGATCTTCTGTTTTGTCTCTCTTGTGCTGCGATTCAAAATGTGCCAGCTATTAATTTCAAAAGCACAAGGAAAACACATGAGACTCTGTGCCTCTCCTTCCCCCCACCTCTCTCCCGCAGAATTCTTATAAGTGAGCTTGCTTTGCACAGTACAGGCCAAGCCCAAGCGTCTTACTTACAGATGAATACTTCATTATGGAAAGATTCAAGTTTCCCCAAATTACAATAGGGCGGGATATAATTTAGAGGGAAAATCCTTTTAGTTATTTTAATGGAAGGGAGTGCCAAGTGGATGTCAAAAAAAAAAAAAAAAAAAAGCCGGATGCTCACTAACAGACAACAAATACAAGATGTAAATAGGCAGAGATGAAAGGATTAGTTACTAAGACCTGAAATATCAGATTTAAGTAGTTTTTATTGATTCTCTCTCGAAGACAAAACATCTATTCCCTTTTATTGCCCTAGAAAATGAAGTGGTCTTTTGTATCGGTCTTTATCTTCCATATGTGACATTTTTTAAAATGCTTCAACATTAATTCAGTAATCATGCATCCCTTATTCTATGCTAGACATCCTGCCAGAATAATCACACATACATAAAAGCCAGGTTTTCTGCCAAGACCTTGATGTAGGTCTTGGCTTTGACCTAAATCAAGCTCATCGTTACTTTATTATAAATAAGAAAAATATAGTAATAACACACCCATTTCTGAAAAAGTGGGCAAAAGTAGAAAAAGCACAAATAGTAAATAAGAAATAGTTTTTTAAAAGCAATTTTGCAATAAAATAACTATGAAGTCATAGGAATGCTTTGTATTAAAGTAATAACAGCAGTAGGAAAAGTAACAGTTATCATGAAAATAGGAGTAATGGTAGAAATGGTAGAGGTCAAAAGCACGTACACATCTTAACCAATTACAAGGTAACAGACCCCGTGACAAAGGTGTTATGTAAATCAGCACATTTGAGTTTCATAATAACACCATCAGGTGGATACTATTATCCCCATTTTACAGATGAGGACACTAAGTGTAAGAGAGGTTTAAGCAGTTTCCCCTGGCTCCACAGCTAGCTACCAAACTGGGACTGGGAACCTGAGTCTGATATTCCAAAATCCTTTCTAAATGGGATTCAGAGACAGACAGAATTGCATTAAACTTAGTCTTTATAATTCCCTACTGAGTAAACTTTGAAGTAACTTCAGGGCATAGCAATGTTTTTCTATAAAGAGTCAGATAATAAATACTTTAGGCTTTGTGGACCATATGGCCTTTGTTACAAGCAGTAAATCCTGCCATTGTAGAGTGAAAGCAGCCATAGACAATAAGCACAATTGTATTTCTCAAAACAGGCTGACCCTTGACTTACATCATCACTGTCAACTTCAGATATTTTTATCTGTAAAGTGAAGTGGAGTCTACATTTTGGGGGTTGTTGCAATTATTTTAAATAAAAGCATGCAAAGAATATAGTATAACAAAAAATCAGGTGTTTATACACGGTAGTTGTTATTTTTAATTGCTTGTTTTATTAGTCAGTTATTTTCTTCCTTTCAAGCCATAAAATGAAAAAGATCCATATATTTCTGCCCCTCAATAAATGTTTACCTAAAAACAGACAATGTAAAAATCCTTTTTAAGTATAAAGCTGAATGGGTATATTTGTGTTTGTGTCTGTACATGTGTGTAAAATGTGCTGCTATGGAGGGATAAATTAATTTATTCTAATTGTTAGAAAACTTGCCATGCATAGAATCTGCTAGGTGCTGAAAATGCAAAGATAAGTGCAGACTCTAATCTTTCTTTCACCTTCTGCTGCACATGGTATGCATTAGTGGTCTTCATTTTAGGTTTTTGCCTATAGCTTTTGAAATAGTGATTCGGGATTATTAAGACCTAGAAGAATGGAAGTTCAAAAATCTTGGACTTTTTCTGGGTACACTAATTCATGGGAATCAGAATCATCTATTTTTTAATATAAGAAAATGCACACAGCGCGTGTGTGTGTTGTGTGTGTACACATGTGTCTGAGGGTATTTGGTGCAGAATGAACACTTAGTACCATATATTTCATCTCATTGCCCATTGATAGTAGTGTATCCCATAGGCCAGGCAATCAGATGTTCAAGCACAGCATTACAAACTCTGAGGAAGTGAAAAAAATATGTAGGGGCATTTGAGAAAATATTAATGGGAGCAGCATTCAGATTGAGATTGCAGTCGCTGAAGAGATTTTGGATATGGGAGGTGATGGCAGCATAGTTTTGAATATCTTTGAATCTCAAAATAAAAACCAAAGAGGATAACTAAATTAGCAAAAATTTAAAACCTACAGACAACCTACACCAAAAAAATTAGATGTCAAGGCATCCCCTGAACTCCAGAGTACAAGTGGTGGAGACAAATTACCAATAGCCATTTGATGTGTATGGCAGCCACCTCTGTGCATGAGAAAGCACAGGACCCCAACAGGACATCTAATGGAACTGAGAAGGGTGGAATCTCAAAAATAGGCAATCGCAGTATTCCCTAGAAAGCACAGAGGACTAATTTAATAACAGAAGCTAAAACTGGAAGGGTTTTGTCCAGTTTAATACTGGATTAATACAAACTTTCTGCAGTAAAGACTGAATAAACTGGAATAGTCTACACCCTGTGAACAATTTAAACTACCCATTAGGATTCCCTTCCAGGTAAGAGTTATATTTAGGAGAAACTGCTGGGAGTGGATTCAAATTTGAGCAGAAATCTAACAAAAAGAAGTCCAAATAAAAGTTGGGGAAAGGAACAGAAAAAAAAAGTCTTAGAAAGCAAGACACCATGCATTTTTGAACACTTTAGAAGAGAAATCTTTATGAAGTTGTAGTAGCTACTCTAAACGACACCTCCTAGAAATTCAAGAAAAGTGATTATGTATGAAATAAGCAATAGAAACATACTAAAGTTAAATCTTATAAAAATTGTCATAAGAAAGAAATAATCATGAACAGAATAACATATTTACAGTAACAAAAGCACACCAGAAAGACTAGCTCAAAGCATAGATCAAACAGTAACCTTTACATATTGAAAAGAACTAACAGACATTAAGAAATAGATATAAGGCATAAACAACAATTCAGAATTAGAAAAACTCAAAGAGCAGATGACAGAACTCATGAAGTATGTATGTGTGTGTGTGTGTGTGTGTGTGTGTGTGTGTGTGTGTATCACGTTTTCAATTATTTCAGACTTTAGGATGTAACAGCCGGCCTCCAAGATGGACCCTACTGATCCTTGTCTCCTAATGTTTGTATCTTTCTATAGTACTATTCTACACACCGATACAGAACTAATCAAGAGTACTATGGAAGAGAGGGACTGTTGCAGCCTAGACTTTGAAGATCAAGCCATAAAAAGTACTGTATCCTCCATTTGCCATTTATTATCTTTTGCTTTGGGAAAAACTGTCTTCCATGTGTTGAGCTCATTCATTCAGCCCCATGGAAAGGCCAACATGGAGAGGGACTTCTACCAGTAGCCAGCACCAACTTTGCAGCCATATGTGTTTGCCACCTTGAAAGTGCATCTCTCAGCCTTCAGTCAAGTCTCTAGATGACTGCAACCTCACAAGAGCCTCTAAGTCACAACTGCTCAGCCAAGCCATACCTGAAATTGTTCACTCAGAATAATGGTGAGAGATGATGTTTATTGTTGGTTTTTTAAGTCATTATGTTTTGTGACAACTTGTTATGCAGCAACAGAAAATTAATACAAAGGCTAAATTATAAAAAAACATAAGAGGGATAAACAAAATGGTTGTGCCATAGAAGATATAGAAGTTGCAAAGGTAGGAAAATTGAAAAATCAACAAGAAATAGAGATAAAAAGTTTCCAGAAAGTAACAAATATACATGGTAGACAGAAAAGATCCAATTTATAGATTATAGGAGTCTCTGGAAAAACATTAAAATAACATAACAGAGCAAATATTAAATTATAATTAAAGAAAAATCTATTACATTAAAAAAGACTTGAGACTACGTATCAAACTTGACATTATATAACCTAGAATTGTCAACATCAAAATATATAATAATATAGCAAAATCATTGACCTTTAAAGAAAAAGAAGATATTTTAAGCAAAGCAAGATATTTAGGCAAAAAGATAACTTATAAGGGAAGGAAATTATATAGAAATGTTATACGCCTGAAGAAAATGGAGTAACATATTTTATATATCAAGAGAGATTAAGGATAGAAAATACGAGCCAAATATTTTATATCCAGCTAAATTGACTTTTAAGTGTAAAAGCATAAACTATTAACAACATGCAGTGATTTTGGGATGTTTATTCCCATGAGTCTTTCCTGAAGAACTGATTAGAAAAATGCTTCACTCAACCAAAATGGAAAGAGACTCACCAATCTGAGAAGTTGTAAGCATTAAACCTAGCTACTTGCAAATTAAAATGAAACAAAAATTAAAAAGAAGAGAGTATAGGAAGCCATGGCTACATACTCAGTTAATGTAGATGTAGTACAATTATTTATTTAAATGGGAGTTAGAGAATGGAGGGAACATATGCAAAGATATTTAACTATTCTCAGTACTTATAATAGTAATGGTAGTATTGTTACTCTGGACTGTATGTATGCAATTTGGGTAAGTTAATGACAATTCTTTGATAGTTCAATGTCATCATCCCTTGTGTCCTTTTGAAGCAGGATTTTCATTGCAGAAGTAAAAAGATAGAATATAGATGTGACATATGAAGGATTAAATTAAACAAGTACAACAACAACCTGCTGAACTGTACTGTTGAGTATGTTATCAACAAAATCCAGACTTTATGAAATGTTACAGGTCAAAAGCATGTGCCTCCTCAACACATAAATTTTAAGGACAAGAAAGGGGTGAAGAGGGAAACCATAAATTAAAAGAGATGTAACAGACATACATATTTTAAACTGGGAAAAAATGAATGGCAATGTCTGGAGATGCACATTTGAATGAAAAAACTATAAAGAAATGCAAGAAAGGCCTTAAGATAAAATTGAAGTATAAGAGAGGCGAGTGGATTGAGAACCAGAGGGCCAGAGAAACATTGGCGGGTGTCTGGGGGCGGTTGCCAGGTACGTGCAAAGGTGTTTGCTTTATTATATCTCATTATGCTATTTGTTTTGTGTCTGTGTTTTAATATACAATGAAATGGTTTTTAAAAGATTTTTAAAAGAAGTAAACAAGAATTTGGTGGCCACAGTATTGGGAATTTCCCAGTTAATGAGAATGTTCAATGCTCTATCTCCTTGCCTGTCCTTGCCAAGCCTGGTTTTTCAGATTTTATGTTGTTTCTTTGAGCTGCCTGATTTCTTTCCAGTCTAAATATATTTTGAAGACCTCCAAAATTTTCCACTTTCTGGATTTTGTCTATTGCATAGTATATTATACTTCAACATGTTTTCCTGCCCTTGTGCGTGCATATATATATATATGTGTGTGTTTATGTATATATATATATATATACACATATATATGTATGTATGTATATATATAGATGTGTATGTGTATACAATGGGAATAATTTTCTGTTGATTTTGATTGACATAGCAGGGAAACGTTGGGCAAGTCATTTAATCTTCATCAGTCTTGCTTTCCTTCTCTGGATAGTTGGCTAATAAGACTTTGCTCATAGGATTTTTGCCAGGATAAAATTAAGTAATTAAGTAAATTATGTAGTACGATGCATGACAATCAGTTCTCAATAACTATTGTTAGCATTTCTGCTTTTTATTGCTGACTTGTGAAAGAAGGAACAAAAGATGATGTGCAGTTCTTTAAGCCTAGGTGATTGGGAAATTGATGAAGCTGTTGATAGCAACAGAGCACCCACAAAGAGAGTCAGTTTGTAAAAAAATTGAATTCAATTTTGCTCCCATAAAATCCACATTTTGACAACTATTTAATTGTTGATTATCCTTAGAAAATTATAACCTTAAATGGAGTGCAGGAGATAGTTCTTCTTCTGAGGTAGCTATGTGTTAGTGTTAAGATGTTGAACATTTCCAATACAAATACTCAAGTTCAGTCTAGTCTCCCTTGTCACTGCAACAAGGGGAATTAATTAAAATGCTTTCTGTGGGCTTGTTATCCCACCAATTAACCACAAAACTGATTTGGGTATTTGATATCCCATAATTAGTCAAACGTTACAGTAGAGGAGTGGACTGGATAACAGAGAAACTCAGCTAATGAGCATTCTTTGCCAATTGGACCAGAGACAGTGACAATACAAATGAAGAAGCAATAATTATTAGCCAATCAGAACATTCTGCCTCTATCACTTATTGGCACCTCACCATGCATGACTCTGTCAATGTGCTATCTGCCTATTTTTTATGCCTGACCATCTCTCTATCTTCTTTTTAACACCTTTAGTATTGTCATTGTCATCTCCAGCTGTTGCCTTCTGGAAGGGAGGGATTGTGCATGGGTTAACTATCCCTTACTAATAAATTGAACCCACTCCTGGCCACTTAAATTTTGAAAATCATGTGTTACTACCCAGCCTCTTCCATGGCTTGCATTATCAATATAACAAATCACTGCTGAAAATCATGCAATACCTTGCATTCTAACATAGATCATGAGTACAGAATGGCATTTATGAAACAGTGATTTGCCCACCTGCTTTTTATCATTAATAACATATCTAGGCCTATTCCCATGTTTGGATCACTCTGAATTTCACCACATCTTCTTTTTGTTCATTTCTTTGCATTTTAAAATATATGGTCACTTCTCCTGTCATCTTACTGTCTCCTAAACATTAGCTTTATATATTATTTATCTCTATGGTTTCTCAGCCCTACCTCTCCCTTTCTCTCATCTAGTCAGCATATATAATGTTCAAAAGATGTTTACCTAAATGTATTTTTCCCTGTGCTACCACATTTTTCCCTTTTAACCTATCATTATCTCCCTGTTAGAAATAAGGAAAAGGGGAAGTCCGTGATCAGTGACTTGATTAGTGGTCTTACGGAGGAAAGGAAGGAACAAAAAGCTGGTCTAGAATATAAGGCTCCAAATCAGATTTCAGTGCTATTCACATAACATCAGTCCACATGAATTGCCCAAAGTACATAGCTAGTTTGTAATGTGTCTTTCATTGTTGAAAAAAGTCTAGATAAACACAGTTTTATGATTCTATTCTCTCCTGGAGATACAAGCTTTCCTTCCTCTGTTTGAGATAAATGGATATCCTGGGGAACTGGAATCAAGCAGAGAACGGAGTTGTTGAATCTAAGAGAGGAGCACAGTGATGTTCATTTTACTGTTCTTCAAAATTTTTGAGGCTTTGATATTTAAAAGAAGTGCCAATTATACATTAATATGATTTATAGTTTCAGACTAATTTTAATCTATGTCCTATGGGGCATATAATTAAGACAAAAATAACAAGTAGATTTTACAAGGATGGTATATTTAACAAATGTTTAGGGAAATTAGTGCATTTCGGGAACAAAAATTAAATTAGACAATTGTGTTCCACCTTACAGAAAAACTAATCCTAGAAAATTTTAATGTAAACTTACTCGTAAGTTACAGATTTTTTATAAAGATAAATGGCATGGTGATTTTTCTAAGTATAAATTTATGAAAGAAATTTAAAAATTGACACATTTCACTTCATAAAAGTTAAAAATCATGTATGTCAAAAAAGTATTTTATGTCAATATCACATACCTTTGAAGTATTTTCATCTTTGCAAACTAGGAATAGAAATCTTGACTCCCAGATTAAAGTATAGTCCACTGAAGAGCACAAGTTTAACAAGGGTTCTACTGCTTTGTATGCTGTTCATCAGTATTTCACCAAATTGGATCTTCACACACCAACTGCCCAAAGAGTCACTCATGAGCCTATGTTAAATGTGGATATCTGGGACCCACGCCAGACCTACCAGATTATATCTCAACAAAGGTCCTGGAGGTTGTATTTTTGTCAAACAACCTAAGTGATTTTATGAATACCAAGCTATCTAGGACAGTAATGAGGACAGATTGGATATTAATAAATTATAATTGGGTTAATTAAAGTAAAGCTGTAAATCAAGTAAGGCACTCTCTCAGCAATTTTAATGGTTCTCCCTGGAATGAAGAAAAGCCTATACACTTTTTGGCATGACATTCAAGATCCTGCATCAACAGTTCTCCACTCACTGAAATCTTATGTCTCTGCCTGTGCCCTGCACACCACTTCCCTCTGCTCACTCCCAGCTAAGCGTTTTACCCCTAAGTCATTCTAACTATTCATAAGTATGTTGGAAACATATTTTTCCTTTTGTGTAATTTCTCTTATTTTTACTTCCCTTTGCAATGTCTTTCTTCAACAACACCGCTCACCCTTCACCACAGTGACTGTCTGAAGCTCACCTGAAGTTTAGAACCCTAAATCTCAATTCATTCTCAGATCCTAATCTATGCTCTATTAGCACTTTGTAACTTTACTCAAGCATCACAGTCTGACTTACAAGAGTCACTTGTATGTCATGTGTCTATACGAATATATATCAACAGTTGACCCTGAACAACATGGGTTTGAACTATATGGGTGCACTTATACACAGATTTTCTTCCTCCTCTGCCACCTTGACACAGCAAAATCAACCCATCCTCTTTTCCTCCTTCTTAGCCTACTAAGTGTTAAAATCATGAGGATCAAGATCTTTTGCTCAATGAATAGTCAATATATTTTTTCTTCATTGATCTGTTAAATAATATCTTATTTTTTCTAGCTTACTTTATTGTAAGAATATAGTATATAACACATATGATGTACAAATATACATGTTAATGAACTATTTATGTTACCAGTAAGGCTTCTGATCAATAGTAGGCTATTGGTAGTTAAGTTTTGGGGAGGCCAAAGTTGTACTCAGATTTTCAACTGTGAGGGATGTTAGCACTTACCCCTACATTGTTCACAAGTCAACTGTACATCAGTCCCTATAAAGCTAGTCCATATATTTTAACCCCCAAGTTATCTAACATGTTATTTTATTTATGGGATGCTTAATATTTGCTTGTTGAGTTGACTATATTAACAATAGTTAATTATTTTTTGCCTTTTATGTATCATTCTACTAAGCTTTTTTTTTCACTATAAAAGTTTAGAGGGTTTCTTAAGGAACACTTATTCTTTTCCTTTTTATAGTAACTGACTAATTTATGTCATAGATAACAGTTATTGTGACATAGCCACTATTTCTACTGTAAAATACCAATACCCTGAAAGTCACTCAGCATTAAATGGGGTGTCACTGAAGGCTTTGGAATTGAAGGAGGACTTGATTTGACTTACGTTTTAAGAGGATACTTATGGCTGTTCTGTTGAAAACAGAGTGAAGGGAGCAAGGGCTGAAGTGGAGAGACCATTAGGTAGCTATAGGAATAGCCCAGGTTTAAGATGATGGTGACTTGGACCTGGGGTGTTGTAGTAGAGGAGGTGAGAAGTGCTTCAGCTCTGAATATATTCTGAAGGAAGAACCAACAGAATTTTCTAAAGGATTGGATGTGGAATATGTAATAAAGAGAGAAGTAAACTTAAAGATTTTTTTTTTAAATTTTAGCATATTATGGGGCTACAAGTGTTAAGGTTATGTATATTGCCCATGTACCCCCGCCCCCTCGAGTCAGAGCCTCAAGTGTGACCATCCCGAAAACGTTGCACATCTCACTCATTGTGTTTGTATATACCCATCCCCTCCTCCCCCCTCCCACCCGCCCGGCACCCGATACATGTTATTCCTATATGTCCACTGAGGTCTTGATCCGTTAGTACCAATTTGCTGGTGAGTACATGTGGTGCTTGTTTTTCCATTCTTGAGATACTTCACTTAGTAGAATGGGTTCCAGCTGTATCCAGGAAAATACAAGAGGTGCTATATCACCATTGTTTCTTAAAGCTGAATAGTACTCCATGAAATACATATACCACATTTTATTAATCAGCAATTTCACTACTGGGCATCTACCTAAAAGATCAAAAGTCATTTTATGAAAAAGACACCTGCACTCGAATGTTTATAGCAGCACAATTCACAATTGCAAAGTTGTGGAAACAACCCAAGTGCCCATCAATTCATGAGTGGATTAATTTAAAGATTTTTGAACCGGGCAGTGAAGAGATGGACTTGTCACCAACTAAGATGGGAAAGACTGCAGGCGGAGTAGTTTTGTTTATGAGGGAGGATATTTCCCTGAGTTTACTTTTGACAGATTAAGTGCTGTATCTAAGAAGGCAGCTAAATGTATGGGCCTAGATTGAAGAGAGAAGTCTTGACTGGAGAAAACTTTGGAAGTCATGAGGATAAAGAGAGGAAAACCAACAAATAAGACTAAGAAAAAACAATTATGAGTGATATAGGAGGAGATTCAGGGAAGTATGGCGTCTGTAAGCTTGTATAGAAAAAAAAGAGGTCCACCATGGTAACTTCTGCTCATAGGATATGTAAGATGGGGAATAGAACTGATCATTGGATTTAGAAAACAGCACCTTGGGAAAGCAACTTCAAACTGGTACTTGAAATAAATGTCTGATGGGAGTAAGTTTAAAAGAAAATAGAAGCTGAAGTAGAGATAGTGAGTATGAACAATGCTTTAAATAATTTATAGAGGAACAAAGAAATGAGGTGGAACCCGGCAAGAAAGTGAAATCAAGAGAAGTTTCTTTTGTTTGTTTGTTTTATATGGAGGCTTTTTTATTTTTTATTTTTTTAAGGTGGGAGAACTAGCAGCATGTTTATTTTCCAAGAGAAATGTCTCTGTCTAGCAGAGAGAGACAATATAAAATAAATGGAGAATTCCTAGAGCTAAGTTCTTGAGAAGGTATGGAGGGCTGGGTTCTGGTGCACAGGTGGCAAGACCGATGTTAGGTGGGAGCTGATGTTGCTCATCTTGAATAACAGACAAGAAGACAGAGTTACATGACCACTGGAGAAAAGATAAGTAGAGTCATAGTGTCCGGGAGTCTTTTTGATGCCTGGAAAGAGTAAGGGTCTCAGTCAAAGAGGTCCTGACACAATTTCAAGAAAATTGTCAGAACTGTTCCACTTCAGACTGAATTTGGGAGTTTAAACTTCAGAATTCTCTAGAATTTTCAATCTAGAAAATTCTAAAGCTCCTGGCTCTGACAGCTTCTATAATGTTTCTGCTACCTTAAATCTGAATAATCAGGCTTCATACTCCAGCTCCACTTAGAGTTTTAAAGGACATCTATTGGTATCTAATCTATATTATTCAAGAATCCAAAAACTGAATCTGGACACCCTGTAAGATTAGATACTAGGCTTTCAAGTCTTTTCCTCAGTGCTAATTTGCACAGGTGGAAGTGGGGGTTGAACCTTCAGCCCTGAAGCACCCATTGTGATATGAGTAACAAGATGCACAATGAATTGGAGCAAACCATCAGGAAGACACAGCCTGCCTATGAGCTAGGGGAGGGCAGCAGAACTCAGTTGCACTATTGAAGATAATGAATCATCTCAGAGCTCATCTCTCTCCCTGATAAAGTATTGGACAAAGATTCCATTACAAATTGGATTTCATATAACAAATGGATAAATGATAGCATGGATTCAGAAAGATTAAAGAGTAAGCAATTTCTGTTGAGGCATGAGTTGGGATTCAGCCAGAAGGCAGGTTTTGACAAGTAAGAAAGATGTCTCAGAGCTTCTGGGGGTGTCATTTGAAGTTCTTTAAGTTTACCAAGCTCAGCAGCATTAATTAAACTTAATTAAAATTAGCACATTAAAATTTAAACGCTTGCGGTTTGAAGGGCAATTTTGGTTTTTTTTATAAAATTAAATCTCTCTATACAGAATTATCTTCTACTATAACTTACTCTGAAGAACTCATTTTCTGCAGTTACTGCCAAGCTAAATGCTGCTGTGAAATAATGCCCATGGAGAATACCTGCATTCATACACACGGTCTTTAACCCATATTAAGAAATACTTGACAAATTCATTTTTTAAATAAAAGGCAAGGAGAAATAAATAATAAATTTAGGTATAATGACCAGAAATGAAATCTAGCTCTAAGATTTAGTCAGGGTACAATTTTGGACAAGTCATTAAGTTTTCTGACCCTTAGTTTCTTTATGTGCTCCATGGCGATAATAATTCCTGACTCTGCAATGTTATTTTCCAAGACTTAATAAGATAAAGTATGTAAATCACCTAATATTGCCTGGGAGGTTGTAGATATTTAATAGATACTAGTTGAACCTGACTCTAGCAATGGCAGCATGAAAACATTTCAATGGGGAATCTAAGAGGCATACTACTATGCAAGATATTGACAAGAAAGGAGGAGAGAATTTCCCTGATTTTATGCATTTAAATGTTTGAGCTTCTGGATAGTTGTTTCCATTCCAGAGCTGAACTTTTTTTTTTTTTAAGTTTGGTTTAAATCCAACCTTGCTAGTCCTCTGCCAAAACTCTCCTTATTCAAAGCCTCCAGTTATTAAAAAGTCACTCACCATCATTAAGAATTGTGAGCACTTATGCAGGCATGGAATTAGAAGCAGGCGTTGTTTAGCAACATGAGTAAAGAAGGCATGTGGGAGAGAAGGAACTGCTGGTATTCTATGTTTCCATGCCTGAATTTCTCAGCAGGAAAATACTTTGCCTGGGTGGCTGCAATGCCTACTAAGAAACAGGATTGGCTACTGCAGTAGATAACAATTTCTTTTTCATGCCACAATATACAAAGTCATACCATCTTTTATCGACTAACAACTCTGACTGTATTAGCTGGAATAAAACTGATAGTCAAAGAGATGGGGCCACATATTGACAGTGTTGACATTCTCGAATGAGTACAGACTCACCCAACTATTAATATTAAATCCAAACCAAGTCACCCACTGTCTTGCTACTCTCATTTCCGGAAATATTGGCATTGGTCTTAGAGACACAACATTTTGCAGTGTACTTTGATTGATAGGTCAGAAAATATGCTGGAAAAGTGACCCTAGGACCCCTCACTGGTCAAATTTATTGTAGGAATTGAGAACTTCAGGGAAACATGGCAAAGTGTGATTTCATGTCAGTTCATGCATAATGATCTTGCAGGTAGTTTAGGAGAAGGGCCAGGGGTCAGCTCCCTTTTGCCCGGAGCAAGGAATAGAAAGTTTTAAGGGAGGGAGATTTTTCACTTGGATTTTTTATTGCTTTCCTAAGGCATATGTCCAGATACCACAAACTGGGTGACTTAAAGCAACACAAGTTTACTTTCTCACAGTTGTGAAAGCCAGAAGTTCACAATTAAGATGCTGCTAGGACCTTGCTGTGTGCTGTAAGGGTGGATCCTCCCTTGCTTCCTCCAGGTTCTGATCACTTGGGTTGTTCCTTGGCTTGTGGCAGCATAGCTTCAATTTTTGCCTCTGCCTCCACGTGGTGGTCTTTCTTTGCCTCTCTTCTCTGTCTTTTCCTCTTCTGTATTTTATAAGGACACATTTCATTGGATTAGGGTCCATCCACTTATTCCAAGATGATCTTATCTCCAGATCTTCAAAGTAATTGCATATGCAAAGACATTATTTGCAAAGAAGGTCACATTCACAATACTGGGGATAAAGATTTAGACATAACCTTATTGAGCCACTATTCAATCCACTACTGATATTAAAGTTTTCTTTGGCTGAGATACTAATGGAAGTGAATTCCATCACTGATTAGAATGATTAGAAGAATTTATGTGTAGATGCCCTAGGACTAGGATGGTTCAAAACTAACCATTCACAACTCCACCCACATAGATAGTGGTTCAACTAAAAACCTCTTCACTACCTTGGAAAACAGCAAAAAGCTGGTAGCAGCTTATTAAGCAGTATTTGCCACCTATTTGTCCCTTTTATCCTTTTCTCTGCCATCTAATAAAAAATGAGACGTATTTCAAATTGATACACCCTCACTGGCTTCCTTGTTTTCAGAATTGCATCAGTTGTATATTCTCATTATTGTATTAGTGATAGTGCTACGCTTGCAGCCCAACTCAAGTGAAATCATTTTTTTTCCAAATAACCACATAAATAGCAGTCTAGTTTGAAACAAACTGTTGTGTATAATATATCATATAATGCCTGGCTGATAGAATTTATCGCCTAAGTCGAAATCAGAAGCAACCTACAAAAAGCATAGCTCTCTGGATAAAATAAAGAGACAGAAAGATGTTTTGAAAAGACCATAGATCTATTGTCAGGCATATCTGGGTCCAAATTCAATTTTTTTTATACTTATTAGCTGCATCATCCTAGATACAGTTGTCTACCTTACTTGCCTATCTGATTTTTTCATTTGTTAAATGGAACTGTTAAAACCTACTTCACAGTATGTTTGTGAAGGTTAGAAAAAAGTGTCTGGCATATAGCAGGTGTGAATAGCTATAATTATCCTAAAGATTTTGTGTGTGTGTGGGGTGGAGTAAAGCTCTACATAGCAACTGCCGTGGGAATTAGCATTCTTACCTGAAAATCTGAATTTTAGGCTGTTCTCAAAGTCAACAAAAATACTTTGTAAAAGCTATATGCCTTCTTGCCATTCTTACAGTTTTGCCAATTTGTAGATACATATGGCAGACAGAACAGCCACCTGTTATTTGCACTTGCTAGCTTTGAATTCTTAGGCCATGACCAAAAATGTTCTAGATGTGAGGAGGTGTCATTACAATATGTTCCCTCAACTCTCAGACTTTAAGTTATTTTGATTTCCCAAGACAAGTGATCTGATCTCTTTAATGTCTCATACACAATGCTTGTGAAACTAGTGAAACCATTTCTCCACTAATGACATCTTTTTGTTTTAGAGTTGATCAGAATAAACCTCATAATTATAATTTGTTTCACCCACATACATAACACTTGGCCTAATTAGTTTGAAAGTCTTTGATTATGTTCGTTATTGACGCTTTAAGACAAGTAAATGAAAAGATCTTTTGAATGATCACATTTTTAGTGTCAATGAGGGAATTAGGATAAAAATTTGAGAATATGATTTGCTTTGAAGATCAGAAATGTCTAATTAGCCTATCTCTATAGTTACAGATTTTCCATAATGTCCTAACCAGTCACAGGCGTTAGGCCAAGGTTTTGCCCTGGGATGATCCAGTATTGGAGCTAGAATCAATCACACAGAAGGAAGACCCTTGATTGAACATAAAAAGTCAAGACCGATGAATGAGGATGAAGGGAAATTTGCATGCCTTGGCAATCAACAAGTGCCCTAGCTCATGATACGACTTGTTGTGGTGGGTCTACTACACTGGAAAGAACATGATATTGTGAATTAAACATATCCACATGATAGGGCAAGTATCAAAGTAGAAAAATGGCAAAATCTACTACTGACTAGGGGAGGATGTCCTGTTCAAGAGAAAGAATGCTCTATTTTGAGACCCCAGAAATGGGCAACAAGAGGCAGCTTAGCCAATGGGTGGCATCAGATATGGTAACAAGGGATATTGAGGTCATGGCAGGCAGAAACATAGGGGCACTTCATTGCACCAGGGGAGGATGAAGATGGGTGGTCAGCCTCTAGTACAGATAAGAATATGCTTTTTAGGAAATAATTAAGAATTCAGTTTAACTGCTCAAAATAATTATGCCACTTATTGAGTTCCTACTATACACCCAAGTTGGATGGCTCAGCATCTAGGATAATCCTTTTAAATCAAGAAAGAGGCTGAAAGCTGTTTCCCTATGTTTAAATATATGTAAGATGTGGAGTGGGCCTACATCTATCTTGGTTACTTTTTGGAAGAAGGGGAATGTGTCCAATATATTATAAGCCTTTAGTAAATGCTTGTTGAATGATGACATCCTCCACAGTGTGCTCAGAAATTTGCCTTAGCTATTGTAGTACAATGTTAAAAGGAAAACAGATCTCAGGATGAAGGTGGGAAAAATAGCATCTAAACCCATGTGGTTAGAAATTGAGCATCTTTTATTGCGGACTCACATTCTGTCTTCTAGATTTTGGTCATTTCTTACATATAGTAGCAAGTAAACCACTGTCAAGTGACCACAGAAATATCTTCTTTACTCTCTATTGCTACTTGAAATATTTTGTTCTCGCCTCCTTTCATTGTGTAATAGTTTTAGGTAAGATAGCAACATCCAACCAGAGAGACTGCCCATGTCTTAGAAGCCCATAAGCATGTAGTGATTGGGCACCATAAAAGCATGGGAAACAAGATCCTTGCCCCTGCAAAAGCTATTTTTGCTATGGGAAAAAATTATTAAACTCTTTGTGCCTTTGTTTCTTCATCTAAACAACAAGAAGGCTGAGCTAGGTGATCTTTCTGTTGTTTGTAGTGCTGACACCCTGACAATCAATGGGCATCTCTCCAATGCGTGGCCTTCTCTGCTGCACTCTTGGTTTTTATTTATTCAACTGTAATCTGAATGTGTTCTACTCTCTTACTGTGCACAGGAGTCTGTCTTTGTGCATCAATCTGAAGCTGATTTTGGCAGCGAGCATCTGTTTCCCAGGTAAGGGGCTGTGATGAATCTCTGCCTCTCCGACACATACGGGTCCATGTACTCTGTGTGCCAGGCAGGGGAGAGAAGGGGAAAATCACCTGGAAAGAAAAAAATGCTTGAAAAATCATTAAATAACTGCCAGAAACCACCAAAAATAGAAAAGGAAAATTCTCAGACTCAATGGAGCAAAATGTGGAAATGGAGAAAAAAAGTCCTGGTCTTTTATGTTTTTCTTCTGCCCCAAAACCAGCTTGTCAGTGGGAGGAGAAAAGCAAGGTGCAGTTTGTATAGGGCTCAGGCTTGACTATAGAGACAGAATTAGATTTTGTAGGCAGAAAGACAAAGTGATTTTCAAGAGTCAATATCAACATTTAGATGACTAATGCAGCTTTGTTTAACTTGGAATAAAAAGTACTCAAGAAACTCAAGTGTTAAAGGTCAAGTAAACATAGTTATAGGGCATCAGAAAAAACTAGCTAGGCTGGAATAATCATTTGACTTCTACAAAATGGGGAGGGAAAAAAATCCAATAGCAGAAAAGCTTTGTAAGTACAGAAAGCTTTAACACTGGCTTAACAATAGTCAGTGTGAGTGACAGTTTTCAATCACTAAACAAAATATCTATTCAGTAACTCCTTATACCAGCCACTGCTAGGTGTTGGGAATAAAAAGTGAGCATAAATAGATAGCATCTCTGCCCTTCTGAAGCTTATAGTCTAATAAGGAAGACAGATATTGACAAAAGTTTAATTTTATAGTAAGCTTTTTGTCATTGCTAAGAATGGGAAATAAGGATACTATGCAATTATATCATAGAGAGATTTGGCCTAGTAAGCAAAACATTGAGGATTCATTTCCTAAGAAAATAATGATGAGTTGAGACTTGAGGAGTACATGGTAGCTACCTCGGTGAAGAAGGGAAGCAACAATTATTCCATTCATACAAACAGCACGTGTTAAAGCCCTGTGGTGGAGGGACAAGTGTGTGTAGAAATTGAAGACTAACATAGCTGAAATATAATGCAGCTGAAGTGAAGACAAGTGGTGGAGGAGGAGGAAGAGAGAAATATTTCAAAATTAGACTATAGGAGTAGGTGAGGGCAAGGCATGACAGATTCAAGGGCCGTGACAATGAACTGTGTCCTCATCCTCAGATTGGTAAGAAGTGTTTTTAGCTGAAAGTGGAAGGGGTAGGTGTGTTTTTGTGGGTGCAATATGGACAGGTTTGTTTTTAAAGTAAAACATTTTATTCTTAACACTAAATAAATTTTTTTAAAAAAATGTCCTGTATGGAGAACATATGTGATAAGTGAGAATCATCATAGCCACAGTAATTAGAAGAGTGGAAGTGGTAGAAATGAAAGGAATCCTAAAAGGATGAGAAAGAAGACTTCTGGAAGTAGGAGTAACATAAATATATGGGAAAAAGTACTACTCATTGAGATAGAAAACAGGGCACACGTGGGAAAAATAATTGGTTCAGTGTGGAACAGTGAATTTTGGTTGATTCTTGAAACAGTCAAGAATTCAGCCAAGTAGGCTATCGAAAGCTCAGAGGGAATGTCTACCCTGAACATAGTGGTAAAAACAACTCTTAGGGTGAAGAATGTCATCTAAAAAGGGATCATCAAGCAAAGGGGAAGAGGGCACGGGAGCAAAGCTGGAGGAATTCCATTATTTAATGTCTGCCCAGGTGAAGCCGAGTCTGCAAAGGAGAATGATAAGCAGTCAGAGAATAAAAACCAGAACAGTGGAGCATCATGGAAGTCAAGGAAAAGAGTGTTTTAGTAACACTGTCAGAGTTCCTGAAAGACCAAGTAACATAAGGTATGAAAATTAATGTAGTTAAAGGGGACTAGTAGTACCGAGGTCATAAGTGATGGTGTAAGATATGTTTTGGATGGAATGACGTGGGTAGCTGTCAGGCTAGACTGAGTTAAGGAATAAATCAGAGGTGAAGAAGGGCACTATAAAATATAATTACAATAATATATTGTAATAATAATATCAAGGGGAAGGAGAGAGATGGGTTGGCAACTGAAAAGAAATATGAATTTCAGAGAAAAATTTGTTTTATTATTTGTGTGATTTATTTAATTGTACAGCTTCAAAGGCATTCAGAAGCTGATATATGAAGGATCCAGATTATAGGGAGTGATTAAATTTATAAGAAAGAATAATTTAAGGGAATTAGTGATATTTTAAAAATTTACATGAAAGTTGATTATAACATGAGCTATAACCAGTAAATATCAAAAACAAAAACAAACAAGCATTAAAGTAAAAGGAAAAGAGGTTTTTATATAAGGGTGATAGCCCCACTGGCTAGACCATCTAAGGTATAGTGGTATAGAAAAATCTAGGGAAGTGTTTAGGGTATAATCTCTGCACCCTAATTACTTGGTTGAAACCCCAGCTCTGCCACTTACTAGTTATGTGATTCAAACCAAACTGCATAACTTCTTCATGCCAGAATTATTTTGTCAGTAAAATGGGAGTTATAATAGCATACACTGAATTTGGTTAAGTCTTAAACATTTCATATACGTACACACAAACACATATATATACATATATATATATATATATAGCTTTTGAAAAATATTCAGTTATATAATAGTAAGCTCTATGAGTGAGTGTTCAAAATTATGATATGAATAACATTATCCTGGAATTCTCAGTAGGATGATTTTATGTGAATATACAAGAAGTCAGATAGTTAATTGGTATTTATTTGGTCTATTTTTTTTCAGCTAGGTGTTTCTTGCCCATATTTGGGCAATGGAGTTATTGGGCTGCAGTTGTCTTTTCTCAGTTCTTGGTGTGCTCTTGGATGAAGATGACCAGACACACCAAAGTATAGTGAAGTTTATTGCGTAAAGTAAGATACATTCTCCACAGACAACAACAAACAGACCCTCTATTGTAACAGGAAGGCCCCTGTTATGGCCTGGGGTGTTTTATTTTGCCTAGACTGGGCCCTCCTTGTGGTTCAAATGTCACTGTTGCACCACTTTGATGGACAGTTGGGAGTTATATAACCTGAGTCTTACTGTACATGCAGATCTCCCATGAGCTGCTCTGAAAACCCATTGTGGTGGTGGGGGGGGGGGGTACCAATGTAGATTTAAGCTAATGACATGATAATTAGCCTTAGGTTGCTCTAAGTCACCTTCCAGACCCCATTTTGCCTGTGCTGCTTGGCTCTCAAGCTAGTGAATCCTCTGCATTCTTGTGCAGTTGGCTTGGCATGCTAAGTTCTGATTGTCAGATTGGTAGGGCAGCCCCTCCTCCCCAGGTGTGGCAATCACTCTGGTGCAAGCCTTTGTCCCCAGGAGGGCCAGAGGTCCCTCACTGTCTACCTAACAAAATAAGTTATGCACACTATCCTTATTTCATACTTTAATATCTCACTGAAGAATTTTAAGGTCTTCTGGAATCCCACCAAGAACACTGTATTTCATTTATTATGTATGCCAGTACAGTTTGCTAGTCTATGCCAGTCATTATAATGGTAAAATAAAAATGGATAGGACATAGTCCATACTGTGAGTAGCCAAATGGGGGTGAGATAGACATTAAAAAGTGGCAAAATAGAAATAAATATGCTGTGGGTTTAACAAGAGCCGAGGATACCAAATGGAGGAAGAGTGGCCAGTAGTTTCTCTGTTGGACAAGTCAGGGCTGCAGCACAACACTGATTCCGGGGTCAGCAGGCTGGGTAACTGGGCTGCATGCTGTGAAACACGAACCCAACAGACATCTGAAAGTAGCATCCAATGGTAAAACCAGATCAAGTCAAACAAATAAAAAACCAGGTCTCTCAGTCCTGACTCTGCATTAGAATCACTTGGAGAGCTTTTAAAAAATATGCATGTCTAGCCCTTCCACTAGAATAATTAAATCAGAGTTTCAGGGATGTCAGGTCAGACATTAGTATGTTTTGATACAGTTGGAAATAATATGCAGCTCTAGTAGCGATCCACTGGTCTAAAGCACCAAGTCAAAGCAGAAAGGCATGGGGGGGTATAAACAAAGCATGAACGCACCATGAATTCTTGCTGTTCAAAGTGTATTCCAGGAACATCACTTCTAAGAGTTCACAGGAATGAAGAATCTTTAGCTTCACTCCACTAGAATCTGCATTTTGATCAGTTTCTCTGTGATTCCTTTGCACATTAAAATTTGAGAAGCTCTGCCACAGATTTTTCAATAATTGCATTCCCCTCCCAGCTGGTCTTCCTCCCCTTATTCCTCAGAGTTTATACTGCTGATCTTAACACTGTTGAGGACTCAGCATATGCGATATCTGAGCTTGCTTCAATTGCCATAAAAAGAATTGTCTAAATTTCTGTAGAAAGGAAAAAACCATATACTGATGAGGATAGAGATTGCAAACTGTTGGAAAGGTCCGAGCAAGCAGACTGTGCTGAACTGGAAATAAAAGATGGAGAAACTGCCCTGTAATTGCCAAGCCTCCCTAAGAAGACCACCACATTTGGGCAGCCTAAGACCAGGACTTATATCAGTTTTAATATCAGGGCAGAAATCCTGGCAGTATGCACATAGGTAAGTAAAGTTCCATCCTCTTCAGCCTCCTGCACCCTCTTAAACAAGATGGCAAATTGTAACCCACACTCAGACAATCAGATATACATGTGATATTCTTCAAACTCATTAGTGGATCAGTTTTAAACTCCAATAGTGTACTTGGTGGTAAAGGAAGATCTGTTGGAGAAGCAGAGCTTTAATTACTTGAGTCCCTGATGCTGAATTAAAAGACCTCTTCAAGAATTGGATTCCTGTCAGCCAAATAGGGGAAGAGCTGGAAAATAAATATCTTTGGGATTGGTGTTTAACGCTGATCAAATTTCTCTAACTTTAAGACAATAGCAAATCCATAATTAATTGAGTAATAAATCTGAAGCCAACAACAGCAGAAATTTCTATTTGTTCTAAACAAAAGAATACAAATATCCACTTTTTTTCTATGCCAAAAATAGGAGTTGAGAGTTCAGAAAAGTCTAGAAAGTACCAGCTAGTGCTGAGTGATGCAGAAAATGTGCTCAGAGATGCAATATTTAAAGGTAAGATGTTTCCTTGTTATTTACCTCTTAATCATCCACAAAACTTTTTATTTTTTTGACCAGAAGTCTGAACATTCACAGCCAACTACAAAACTTTTAAATATATTTTCTCACTTAATTCCTACAATGACTTTATAGAGTAATATAGATTAGTTATTATCAAGTTTTTGCTGCAGAAGAATCTGGCTTTGAGAACACACCTAGAGTTACTCAAAATTGCATAAAAGATTTGGTTAGATCCATACCACTGCCAAATCTACACCAAATTCCCAAACCTATTTAATTCCATGAAGCAACTGCTCTCATGCTTTGATTAATCACATTCTTGAAAATTTGGAACTTTCTCTCTCTCTCCTCCCCCACCACTTACCCCTGTCTTCCTTTATTTATTCATTTATTTAATTGCCCAAAGAGTTTGAGGAAAAGCACCTGAAATTCTGAACAACTGGTCCCTGAACTTTGGCACTGGCAAGAATCTCCAGTTTTATTTTCTCAATTCAAAGGAGAGGAAGAGGGAGAAAAACTTCTTTAAACCATAATCCCAATTCCATTCAAAGGAAATTATATTTTGTCTGTTGCTTATTGACAGAGCCCCAGTGCCTTTTAAAATCAAATTGATTCCAAAACAAATTCGAGTAGATTTTGTTTACAGGGATGCAAAGAGAGGGGGTCTGTATTGGTCCTGTGTTAGACTTCAGGCAATTCGTCAATCACAGTCAGGGTGTGTGGTACTATTTTAGTCATCAGCAATAAATACAGAAGAGTTCTGTTTTTCTTGTTGTTAGGATTGTTTATTTGTTTGTTTGTTCTGATTTAAATTGAACACTGATTAGCATAGAAAAATCAGCTCATAAAAGGAATGACAGCATTTAAACAACAATTATGGAGATGCAATTAAAACTTAATGTTGGGAGATTTTTGTACCCTACAGGGGAACATCTGTCCAACATCCAGGTGGGCACACATGAATGTCTTGAGAGAAAGGCTGCCTGCTGACCCGATTGTCATGAGGGGAATCTGTGCTGCAGGAAGGTCACACTAGAGGGTTGTTTGGTCCTGAAAGGAGAGGTTGAGGTAAGGTCCAAATAATGCAGACATATTTTAATTTTGAATCCATAAAAAGAATTAAAAGCTATATGTGATTATAAAAATGGATGAATTAACATAATTATTCCATTTCTTTCCAATTAGAGAGCATCTGCTTTGTATTTGTATGTGGATTCTTTTCCCACCCGTGGCCAAATCTTCACAACTTATTGGGGAGTATTTAGTCCCTACTCTTGACCTGAAGTTATCTTATTTTTCTTTTCCTCAACTTCTGTCCTAAATTATGTGAACTTATATTCTGTATCTCTACAAACTTTCCCACATTCTTTTTGGAACAAATAGAAAATCTATCAATCAATCAAGCATCTTTTTTTCCTAATGTTTTCTGTCACTGGCTGTCTGTCTCCTTTCTCTCTGTTCCTGAAATCCACAGCTTTGCTATAGCTTTTAGCAATGAATAAATGGTGTGAGCACCTAAAAGATCCTAATTCAATTCTATTGATAAGATTACTTAGAGAAGACACCATCCACCCAGAATCTGCCTCTTGCTTTGAAAATTCAGGGATAAAATTTTCATCTTGTTTCTCTGCATATGCCCACCAACTAGCACAGTGTTTGGTTCAATATAAATCAATAGAGTTTTTTAATTTAATTAAGGAATTGCAAGCAAAATGATAAAATGGTAGAAAGTCTACTGCATGGTGCGTGCACAAAGAACATGTCCTCAGGACAATTTCTGTGAAACAGTGACTTTTAAGTTGAATTTCTGAGCACCCTGCAACTCTGGAAACCCAAACTGTGAGATGTCAAGCTATTAGTAAAACATTAGTGTTTTTAATAAAAATTCTTGGCAACAATAAGGAGTAAGAAGTATATTATCATCCCTGATTACCTAGAGCTAGTCCTCACTGAGCTGGACAGAAACTCTGGCTCCTTCATAGTACTGTAATTAGATGCGTAAGTTGGCAGATAGGTTTGAAATCAAGTTCCACCACTTACTAGTGCTGTTACCTTGGACAAGACATTGAACCCTTTAGGGCTGGGTGCAGTAGCTCGGGCCTCTAATCCTAGCACTCTGGGAGGCTGAGATGGATGATTGCTTTAGCTCAGGAGTTCAGAGCAAGAGGGAGACCCCATTTCTACTAAAAACAGAAGAAATTATTTGGGCATGGTGGCACACACGTGTAGTCCCTGCTACTTGGGAGGCTGAGGCGGGAGGATATCTTGAGCCCAGGAGTTGAAGTTGCAGTGAACTATGATGACGCCATTGCAATCTAGCCAGGGCAACAGAGCAAGACTTTGTCTTCCCCCGCCCCCCCCCCGCCCCCCAAAAAAGACATTGAACACTTTCCTCATCTGTAAATTGGAAGAGATAATAATACCCACACTGCAGAGCTGTGGTGTAAGTGTTACATGAGGAATAGCTCAGTGAAATACTAGCATATAGTATGTGTGCAATAAATATCAGCTGGCCTTGGTTTTCTCCTCAGTGAGGTTGCTCACAGCCTAAGCCACTTATTATATCAAAATTAATTCATCTGGTAAGACGTTTCCTGCCCACATTCTCTGGCAGCATCATTTCACCTCTCTATTGAACCATTCTCATCACACAAATAGTCTGTGATAACGTTCATCTTAAATCCCTTCTCTAGCATCCTGCAACTGCCCTCCACCAAGCTACTCCCTTTTTCCCAGCTCCCCTGTATGGTAAACTCCTAGACAGGGTGTGAGCTGTCATTTGGTTCACTTCCGTGCTTCTCTTTTTCTATGAATCTACTTCCATTTGGCCTCCATCCCCATGACTCTGCAAAGTCATCCGGTATCAAGGTCATTAACGTGACCTTCAGCTCCCCAAATCCATTGGTCAATGCTCAGTCCTCATCTTCTTTGACATCTTGATAACATTTGCCACAGTTGGTTATTTCCTCTTAAAACTGTTTAGTCACATGGCTTTTGGGAAATTACTTTCTCCTGGTGTTTCTCCTTCCTCATTGGCTACTTCACAGTTTTTATTGCCAGGAACTCCTCCTTTTCTCTAAATATAAACTTTATCAGACCCTGGCCATTTTCATCTTGTCTCTATATATACTCTTTCACTAATCAATTGTATCTGATCCCATAGTTTTAAATGCCTTTTGTTTGCTGGTGCCTTTTAATTTTAATTTCTCTCATTGCTCTCTCCCCTGAGTTCCCACTAATATATTCAAGAGCCTCAGTATCTCTACTAAGGTTTCCAATAGATATCTCACCCTTATCATGTCTTGATTTTACCCTGAAGCTTCATTCAAGATTTTTCTGTAAATAGAATCACTATTCACTCAGGGAAAAGAAAAAAGAACCTAAAACTAAAATGTAAGCTCTTTCTTGTGCCTTCCTTCTTTTATCAGGTATCATCTTACTGATTCCATACCACCCAGTTAGTCGTGTTGCTGATCCCTAACTTCACAGCATAGTTCATCTCAGGGTCTTGGTGTTTGATAATCCTTTATCCTTGTGGCCCCTCTGCCTCCTGAGATGACCTTTTCCTGTATCTTCACAAGTTCTGCTCCTTCACATCATTCAAAATGTCACTTCTTCAGAAAGGTCATTTCTCAACACCATATTGAATAGAGACACCTCCAACTTTTATTGTCCCCTAACCTTCTTACACTTTGCTATATAGCTTTATTTCATCATTTCACTGATTATATGATTTGTTAATTCATTTGCTTGTTGACTGTCTCTCTCACTGTACCAGGAATGACACAGCAAAAGTTGTTGCGTAGGCACTAGAAGTGGAACACTACACCCAAAGTGCTGAAGCCAGAAATAAGAACTTAGGACATCTCTTCTGCCTAGGAGACTGGGATCCCTGCTTTTCCCACTGCTTCCTTTAAACATACCATTCAAATATTTACCCATGAACTTAAAGCAACCCACACTCTATCCCTTTATATATACTGACTCTTCATTTTTGTTTGGCATGACCCAGGGATGGAAAACTGCTCTTTCAACTCATCACACCCTCCCTGGTCAGAATCTATAAGTAACACATCATTGAACTCATTTCGTACTGTGGTACTATACTGAATTTGCACCTTCGATCTGAAGAAACAGGGGCTACCTTAGGCCAGGTTTTGCCTAAAATACTGGTTAGAATAGAAGATTGGGCTCCCAGTGCCAGACTAATGCTCAAATGGGCATAAACTGGACATGGGTCACACAAGAGCCACAGGAAAATCTCCCAATATAAATAAGTTTCTGATGTCAGGGACTCCCAGCCACAGGTGGAACAGCTGGACATTAAGCCATATGCCAGTTAAAAGAAGTATTTCATGAAAGCCACACTGTAAACACTTATGTCCAGCTTCCTGTCATTTCCTATTAGAGCAGGGTCACTAGTTGCTCTGGTACAGGGACCCCAATTAGGCTGGGGGCTCTCAAAACACTCACCCAGCTGAATTTAAGCTCAATTAGACTTTGTCCTTTGTCTCTTTCTCCACTGTATCCCCAGTTTCCTGATTATAATAAACTCTCCAAAAGTATCTGTTGAATGAATGAGTAGTAGAAATGAAACTTGATTAAGGAAGAATCTGATTCATACTCAGGCCCTTGAAGGCCATTTACAGAAAACATCTATTTTATTTATTTCAAAACTTGCTATTCTCACTTGTATCCTCAAAGTTCTTAGACACTGAAATACACCTGAAAGCAGGAACACAAATGCAGTTGTTCTGGCCTTGTCATTGACTATCTAAGTCCCTAAGAGAAAGTCACTAGCAATTGAGCTAGCAATTCAATTCTACAAGTTGTAAAATGGTTATGATAACATCTTCCATCACTAATCTAGAGAATTGTCAAATGAGAAAAGAAACCGTCACTTATTATACACCTACTATATATCAGGCATTGTACTCTCTTGTGCGTCTCCCACATCTCTCTTCTGAATTATTACAATCACTCTCTAACTCATTTCATTGACTTCACTCATGCAATTCATTAAAGCGGGCCCCAGAATAATTCTAAAAATATAAATCTTAACTTATGTATCCTAATGACCAGGACACCCTTTTGTAGATTTCCAATGAGTGGATAATAAAGCCCAAATTCCCTGGAGTTGAAAAGACAAATCTTTAAGTTCTGGCCCTGCCTTTTTCTCCTGGCTAATTTTCTCTGGCTCAACTTCCCCCATCTGAAGGACTGAAAATATCAGCTGTTAGTTTGTCCTTAAATAAAACAGGCCATTTCTCTCCATTTGACTGTATTTTCTGTGTCCTCTGCTTGAATTCCCTCCACACCCTTTCTCTACCTGTCAGACTCCCATTAATCCTGTACAATTCCACAGGCATGAATCACCTGCATGAAGTCTTTACTCGAACATCCACAAACCTCCAGAACAGTTAGTCACTCTGTATTAATTCTATACCTTTTCTATGCAATTTTCACCCTAAATACATTGTACTAAGTTATTTCGGTTGCTGTATATACTACATGTTCTTTGAAGGCTATAATCAATTCTTAGTCATCTTTGTATCTACACATGGCAAACACAGCAAATGCTGTATAAACATTTGCTAGAAGAATTAACTACCTCACATAGTCTTATAATTTCCACTCTATTAAGTAGGGGTTAGTATTCCCGTGTTCACCAAAGAACATTATACAAATGAACATTATTAATATTGCCTAAATGCATAAATATGTAAGATTAATTTGAACTTTATATATGTCTGGTTGTGAGCCTTTAAACGTTTATTTTTTAAGTATTCAATGATTTGCCATTGGGTCAATATAGTACTCAGTGGGTTTTCTAAACTATGCATCCCTGCTTTATGCAATTATAAAAATGCTAGATGTGCTTCCCAAATATTCTAAGAGTGATGTCAAAATATTCTCATTTTGCCTCCCCATTTCTTCCATAGTCTTTTCTAAAGAAGGTACAGAGCTTTTCAAAACCACAAGGTCCTGGGTCCTTGTCCTTACACTAATTGAGATGAAGAGTGGAAATAATTGGTTAGGAGAAGCTAGAGGCTGAATTTATTCACACAAGAAAGGTAAGGTATAAAGAGGGGACAGAGTTCAGACATGAGGAGCAGTAAGGGAGATGGAGAATGGGGAGTGGAATAAATGGCTCTTGAGAAGACAAGTGGAAGTTGAGATGCATGAGAGGATTTGGGGGAAATTCTGCAGAGTTTTATGTCATAAAATCTTTTATGTTCCTTCTCCAAGGGACATGAAATTGTATTTGGTTTCAAAGCTTTAGAAGTCAACGTAGTAATGTTTAAAGTGATAGATCACAGAGAAATAGACCTGAAAAAGTAGGAACAAATGCCTAGAATTACTCTATGTATACTGGTAACAGTGAGTCACTTGATTTCTCCACTGTTAGAATGTATATATTTTATCAAGAAAGGTCCAATATGGATACATTGAGCTCATAGCACTATATAAACTGAAAATAGTTATGAAATGCTCTAGCCCAAATATATTATGGCTTATCATTCTTAACTAGTATGAATACCTCTTCTTTATTCATTCGATCAGTGTTTATTAAGCATTTAAATCTATAAGAACCCATGTGGAATAGAGAACAATCCTCTCACCCCAAAACCCAAAACCCCACACCTTCATGCATACATACACACACACACATTCCCACTCACATGTATAATTACACAGGGGTTTAAAAAGTAGAAGTGTAGGCTGGGCACAGTGACTCGCACCTGTAGTCCTGACACTTTAGGAGGCTGAGGTGGGAGGATTGCTTGAGCTCACAGTTCTAGACTAGCCTGAGCAAGAGTGAAACCCCATTTCTATTGAAAATGAAAATATTGTCTGGGCATGGTGGTGCACACCTGTAGTCCCAGCTACTCGGGAAACTGAGGCTGAGGATTGCTTGAGCCTAAGAGTTGGAGGTTGCAGTGGGCTATCATGATGCCACTGTACACTACATTCTACCTGGGGCAACAAAGTGAGACTCTATCTCTAAAAAAAAAAAAACAAGTAGGAATGCAATAAACAAATCCTGGAATGGGAATTAAATTCTAAAGAAGTGAGCATCGAGAATCCATACAAAGGAACTGAAAACTGAATGTTGGCGTGGATGCAGAGAGATAGGAACATTCATACACTGCTGGTGGGACTGCAAACTAGTACAACCTCTATGGAAAGTAGTATGGAGATACCTCAAAGAACTCAAAGTAGAACTACCTATGTCCAATTTATTACATGATCTCTAACCAAGTGCTAGTTGATATTTTTCCCAAATACAGACTGACTTTGGAAGTCATTGGATATTGTGACATTTTCAAATTTGTGCTGATTTTATAGATTGCTTCATTTAATCAAAACTTCATTTCTCTAACTTTAAAATGATAACATAAATTCATCTTTCCCTTGCACTTATTTATTATACATGATAATAAGCATGGCAGAGATAAAGTCACCTGAGTTTTTGGAGAAACACTATAGAGACCAAGGCAGACATTAATGTTCCTTTAAATAACATGAAGTAGAGAAATGTAATTTATTTGAAATTCTATTCTATTAACAGAAAGACACTTATTCTGATCTAGTTGCATCATGAAAGTAAGAGCGGAGAACACCATTCTTTATACCTGGAACCAACAGAGAATGGGGGGTTTCATTTCACTAATAGGCAACTCATGTGGGTTTGGCTATATGAACAGCACAGGAAAAAGACCTCCTATATATTTTGTTATAGAGAATGGATTATTTGAGGCATAGATGTGCCCTGCTCAGTGCAATTCAATACATTTTCTTCACCCTGGCTGTTTTGCTTTGTTCTATTGTCAACTTAGTTATGCTGTGAACTGTATTTCCCTGGACGCTCTTTCCTGTAAGGTTCTGGGTTGGAGTCAGACAAAGCTGAATGACTTGGGGAAGGAAGAAGTAAAGCAGCAGCCACTATTATACTCTGAAGTTTGTCATCGGTTAAAGGTAGTAAGAGAAAGATACAATGTGCTGGCAGATTCCAGTTTTTCTAGGCTCTTCATTAGTCCATGTCCAGCTTTTTTATGCCTACTGTGGTAGGCAGATTCTCAGATGGCCCCCAGGTCCTTGCTCCATGGTGTACTCTCCCTGTAAAATGCCCTCCTCTTGAGTGTGAGCAGAAGCTGCAAATATAATGAGGCATCACTCCCACAATCAGGTTACTAATCAGTTGACATTGAGTTAATCAAAAGGAAACTTATTTTCGGTGGGTCTGACATAATCATAGGAGCTTTTAAAAGATGAAATGTCAAGTGTTTCACACCTACTGGCTTTGAAAATATAGCCTCCATTAGTTCTACAGATGAAATGAAATGAATTCTGCCCAAAATCACATGAGTTTAGAAGAGACGCGCACCTCAGATGAGACCCAGGCCTAACACCTTGAATGAAGTGATACACTAGGGGAGGACAAGGCTATCCCGTGCCTAGACTCTTGACCCACAGAAACTGTGAGACGATAAATTTGTATTGTTTTCACATGCTAAATTTGTGTCAATTTGTTATGTACCAGGAGATAACAAATATATCTGCTCAACCAAAGAAATGCAATGAGATGTCTTGCTGCAGATCTGCAGGTGCGGTAGCCTTCTTCACATGTCCCTCTTGATGATGTTGCTATAACAACCAGATATGCCAGCTTTGATATTCCTATGAAAGTTTCAGCTTTCCAGCTCCTTCAGCAATTATGTTGTGTTTAACTCTAGAATAACTTCCTCATTTTATAATATTCATTGTGGCTCTGCTTTCCTGAATGAACCCTGGCTGAAACAGTTGTTGATATCAGAAGCGATTCTGAGAAAACAGAATCTTTAGAATGGGAATCTGGAATTGCTTTTATAATCTGATTAGATTTAAGAACATTAGTGAGCCTGTCACCAGTGTTAAAGAACACACTGGTAGTCCGAGGCATTCCATGACAATACAGTTATCTAAATTATTAGATATCTGTATTCAAGCATCCATAGAAGGCAGTGTTTTGGGTGACCAAGTGGTTGCTGCCACTTATTAGTTAAAAGAAAACATGTTGAGGTTAGTTGATCAATTATAATATAAGTTTATTGGAAAACTTGGAGAAAGAAAATGATGATGTTTTGGTTTTAAATTCTCACTAGGAGATCTAGCAAGGGATCCAAAACCTTGCATGACTGTCTTAAAGGAAAATCTTATATCCTTTAAGCACAGGGCCTGAAAATAAAACCAAAAGTCTAATCTTGTGTGTGCCTAAAGTAAAATGCAGAAAGTAACAGGGGATTATTGTAAAGTTAATGATAACTACAATTTGTAGCTGATAGAGTAAGTCAATACATCCCTTGGTACCTAGTACCCAGCTATTGTTCTAGTGAATGATTTTTCTCTTTTTACTTAATAGTATGGACCACGAAAATCAATTTGCTTTCAGTTGTAAAGGTCAGCCTTGTCCATTGAACTAGTTCAGGGTTATATCAACTCTTAATCCCAATGGCATAATCTTGTCTGTAGCATCCATATTGCCTCTCCTTTCCTTACACAGTGCACTATAGTGATGATATCACATAACACTGCTTCTGCTGGGGGAGCTCATTTTAGCAAACAAAGTGCAGCAATGGTCTCATATTTATGGAATTTGCTTGTGTCGCTACATTCCCTAGTACTCTGAAATGGCGAAATTTTAGAATGGATTTTTAAAGGCTAAGTGTACTGGTTGGATAGCAACACCTTGCAGGAGTGGGTTGATCACTTTTAAAAGACCATAAATACTCTTTATCTGCAACCAATATATGGTGCTGTTTTACCTTAGCCAGTATTCACAGATCAGGGGTAGAAAGGGAAATGGGTAGAAGTGGGAATGGCTACACTCACTATTGCTCCTAGCAAGAAATTTTTCCTAACCTCATAACTTTGTGGTCTCTGTTGGTTTTCAGGCCTTAGTTCCAAAGAGAACTAAGAGACTTCAACCAGGAGACACAGTAATCATGCCATTACACTAAAATTTGAAACTGCCACCTGGTCACTTTGATCTCTTTGAGCCAGCAAAACGATGAGCAAAGATAGGGCCACTGTAGCTTTGTGATGATTGATCCTGGGCATCAAAAGGAAATTGGATGACTTTTACACAGTGGGAGTGGGGGACATCATGTCTAGAATGCAAGCAATCCTTTGGTGTACCTCAACTGTCCCATGTCCTGTGGTCAAAGTTAATGGAAAACTACAAAACACTCATATAGCAATAAAAGTTTTGGTCACCCTTATAGATAAGGAACCATTACCAAATGAGGAGCTTGCTGAAGGTAGAGGGAATATGGAACAAGTGTTGGAAGAATGAAGTTATTATAACTGCCAGCCATGATCGTGTAAACAGTTGCAGAAAAATGAACTGTGGTAGCTATGAGTACTTCTCTCTTATTTTAATGCGAGTGTATTTGTACATAGGTATTAACTGATTCTTTTTGTTTTCCCTCTTTTTTCATTTCTTTCTCCTTTTTACATTTCATAAGCTAACCTTATAACTAGCTATTTAAGTAACAGGATGTAAAGGGAGATGACTCCACTAAAAGAGAAATAAATATCACCCAAAAAATAGTTATAGTGAGACTTTATGTGTCCTATTTTGGAGAAATGTTAGTGTGTTTGCAGTCTTACAAAGAAATAGCTACACCATGTTAAAAGCTTCATTGTGCTATTGTGTTTACTTGAAAATTAAATCTAGATAAAAGAGGTGTATAAATATGCCAATTTGACAAACTATAGACTGTGCTGGATTGTTTTATTGTCAATTGGTTATGCTGAGAGCTACATTTCCAAAATCTTGCCCCAAGGATTAGGTTTTCTGAGATTTTGGAGGCAGAAGCTGCAGCCACCATTCTGTAAGGTCAGAGATGATGAAAGACAGATACAGAGGTCCCAGAAGATTCCAATTCGTCCAAGCTCATTCCCAATCTGCAGCCAGTTTTTCTTCCCAGCTGCTGGTTCTGTTCACTAACAGCACCCCAAGCCCACTACTGGATGCTTTGCTGCAAAATCACATAGTTAATAGCCATGAAGACCCAACAGCTTTCCACTGACATCTGTACCAGCCCCCTTTCAGACACACCTAACTTCCTGATTTCCCTGCAAGCTCCAGCTCATTCACCTGCCCCTAGCTATTTGCGACCTCTCTTTCTGTGATCTTAACTCCTTTTGTTCAGACCTTTAATTCTCTAATTCCCTCCTCAAGTATACAAAGTCTAATTCCTATAATAAATTCCTTTTACCATAATTCTCATAATAGTTCTGCTTCCAATCAAGCTGTAACTGACACACTGGTCTAGAAATAAAGAGATACCTGCCTTTCTTTTGGAAATCAGCAATATTCCTATAATAAACCAAATACAGACTATCCCTATTATCATGGAGGCAAGGGCAATATATGTAACCTTAACAACATTTGTACCCCCATAATATGATGAAATAAGAAAAAAATCAAAAAGAAAAGAAAAGAATCAACGCCAAAAACAGAGCAAACTGTAAAGTGCATGTCCTCTTTCTTCCTTAAATTTGTAAACCTGGACTGCACAGAGAATTCTCTGAAATTCTCCGAAAATGTTTCCACATCTTCCCATGAGTTTTCACCAGCAGACTGATGAGATCCTTTTCTTAGGGTAGCAGCTGTCTGGCCAACCCCGCCACTCTAATCAGTAGTATTGATTCTATCCAGGAGGCCGGGATGGGAAAGTATTAAAATCTATTCCAGCTTATTTTAGTGAGCCTCATTACATGTGTAACTTCTCGCTTATTAAACAGGACCAAAGAGGTCCAGAAGACAGAGGCAAGAGATGAAGAATCTGAGCATTGATATCAAGGGAAGCACTCAAGTGGATTCTGCATGTCTATAAAATACAATAGAACTGATTTAACATATTAATTATTAAAATAGTTTACCCTGGCATAGAGGCTTAAAGTAGCTGTCACTGCACTGAAAGTGCTCACCAGGCTCTGAGTAAAATGTAATCAGTGTGTTGAACAAAGGTGATTCATGAAATGAAATCATAAAGCCATTTCATTTTGTCTCTCATTGTCCCTACCCATTTATTTAGTAAGGCTTTGTCTTCTTCTGTCCCTGTAGAAAATTCAGGCACACTCCAATATATGCATGATAATTCTTAATTTATAAAATAGTGTTTCAACTTAAGAATTGATAAGTTTTGTCTTGTTTTACATATGCTCAAAATTCCAAACAGCCTTAAAATTAAGGTTCCTACTATCTCTCCACCCTCCATGCCTCGTTACCTGCTCTGAAATATTTATTGTTAGAGGAGACCTGTAGCTGGGGACAAAGGCACAGGTGACTCCTTTCCTTCTTCACCATAGTCTCACCCTGCAGCTGCATCTTGTTAATTAAAGTGTCTGAACACTTTGGGTTGAAATAGGAGGAATGAAGAGACGAAAAGGCTTAAAGAAAATTTTTACATGAATAATGGCTTTTCTCCAGACCAGGCAGATATTTAAAGATGACCCTTTATCCTAAGATGCTCCTGTGGAATCTTTGGGAGTGTCCACTTGCAGATCCTCTGTTTTCTACTCTAGCTAGTCTGGTCATTCATGCCATCCTCAGCCTCCAAAAACCAGGTGCCATCCTCAGTTTATCTTTTCTGATGCCTATTTGCCTCTCCAGGCAACCCTGTGATACATTCCCGGCTCTGTCTCATCCCTTTCCCTTCACTGGTCTATGAGACATAGTCATGCATTCTATCCCTGATGAATGTTGAGGCCCCTCTGTGTAGCCATTTTTAGGTCTCTTTTGTCTACAGCTAATCAGGCTATGTCTTAGGCTACTGTCAGGCAGGAATCAGACACCAGCGCAGTGTGTACACGAACTCTGAGCGGTCCCAGTGAATCCTTCTCATAGGCCCAAGGTAAAGATCAAGCACAACCTATCCTTTTCTTTTGAGATGAGTAAGATAACTCAGTATACACCAGTAGCCTCCCCCAAATCATCTTTGCAATGTCTCTTGTAATTCCCATCCTTAGCCCATTTATATTAAGATTTGCTTAATGTGGATAAGGAATTTAATTGCTTTAAAACTGCCTAATCAGTTTTCAGCCACCTTTTTAATGCATCCTCTAACTCACTTTGGTGTTTGATACCTATTTGCTCACTCACTTTAGTGTTTGATACCTATTTGCTTACATCCTAACAAGAAAATTTTATTGTAAAATACAATTGTGTAAAGTGATTCATTTCTTGAATCACTAATCTTTGCCCATCCCATGCCTCAAATTTTAATCTTTTCCCTCAGTTTCACCCGTTGCCAATATTATTGTTTCATGTATAATTATATTATCTCCTCAACTATTTCAAATTAATGTGTATTTTCTTTCACATAGTTAATGATGTGCTATGGTTTTTCTGTCATACTTTCATTCATTCATCCAACACATTTTAGTAGGTCATACAATGTTGCAGAAAATATGCTAAATATATGAAAAATTTTAAACTATAACATCTGTCCATAGTTTTAAACTATAACATCTGTCCTTTGCAACGAGATCATGTAGTTATTGGACAGGAATTATTAGAAGCATATACAGAAGATACTCTAGTCACACAAAGTTAAGAGAAGTCACCAAAGAGGATGATGGAAAAGTAAAGTCTTCAAAAAGAAAGAAAAGTTGAGGGGTAGGAAGTCATTTCAGAAAGAAAGGGAAAAATATGTGTCAAAGTAGAAAAATATGAGAAGGGATAGAATATTGACTAGCCATAGATGGTTCGGTGTACATAGAACACACAGAGTATAATGCAGGCATTGGTGATCAATGAGCTGAACAAACACATAGCAGATGCATCCTAAAGAAGTTTGCATGTCTATTAAAGAGTTTAAAAATTATCTTGATGGCAATTAGGAATTCCAAATTTAAACAGAAGTATGTTGTATTAGATTTAAATTTTAAGAAGATCATTCTGACTAAAGGACTACTAATAATCAGGGGTAGTGAAACATTCTATGACAAAGTATTGACATGCTCTAAAAATAAATATCTTACACCCATACGTAAAAAGATAAACAATGCAACAGGAGAGAAAAAAAGGAGCGGAAAATAAAAAGATATTCATCATTACATAAAAGTCAGTGAAAGCAAATTAGAAATGAGATGTTATTTTTCATGCATAAAATAAAAAGGCTGTAATGTCAAAAATGATGAGGGTTTAGAGAAATAATCTCTTGCACTGCAGTGGGAGTGCACATTGATACAATGATTTTGGAAGGCAATTTGGCAGTATCTATTAAAACTGAAAGTACGCACACCCTATGACTCAGCAGGTTCTCTTCCAGACATCTTCCATCACACGTTCTCAAACATGTGCACAAGAGGGTCCGCATAAGAGTGTTCAGAACTGCTTTGTGTGGAAGAATAAAAATCTGGAAACTAATGTAAAAAGATGCTATGAGGTATAAAATCAGATTTTTTTTCCTTTTTTCATAAAGCTAACTATAATATACAGCTGGGAACAAAGGCATTAGGTACCTCATGTTCTCTAAGTTCAGAGAAAAGCCCAATATAGGGGCCAACCCTGGGAGCCTACCTCCAGGCAACATTTCAGTAGACCTGGCACATGACCACAGCCCTTCTCCCTCCTACTCCAGGGAGCAGAAATAGGAGGAAGAAAAGAGTTACTAGGGAGGTGTTCTTCTAATTTCGATAGCCAGGAAAGGAACAGCCAGGAGAATCACTGAGAACATTTTGGGGATGTCTACAAGAAAAGGAGACTGACATTTTATCTCTGCTTAGATTTCTGCTTAGTCACCAGGGAGGCTATGCTACAGGTGCGTGGAAACAAACATGAAGGAGGGGTGGCTTACAGGGACATCTATGGAGGTTAGGGGCACAGATAGCACCTCCGGTCCTCAGTTTTCCCCTGGGTCTGCTAGCCCCAGAGTCAGGGGCCAGAGAAGACAGGGATGTTAAGCTCTGCTCTCCTGCTGGGGACTGGTGACGTGGCAGGGCCATGACACTGCTGTCTCTGAGGAATGCAGTGAGCTGCCTGTGGGAAGCTGGCTATCACTCTTGTATAATGCAGTCAGCGAGCTGGGAAACGCTTGCAAGCCACCCAAGAGAGAATCTCCAGGTTGGGCTCCTAAAGAGATGATATGTTTTACCCCTCCCTCTCCTCTTGGCCAACACCAGGAGGGAGAAGAAAGGAAAGGAAAAGTGAGGACAAGGTGGGAAATGAGGAGTCACAAGCAGTCTACTCTGCTCCCCAATCTACACCTGCACAACCAGGAGTGTATTCTGATGCAGAGATGAGGGGGAGAAAGGGGATATTGCTTTGAATCAAAAATGAGATCACAGTGATAAAATGTACATTACAGAGTCTTAAAGAACTGATGTGGGACTGGTTTAATAACAGAAAGTGACTTTACTGACTCAAATGAGCTGTCATTAAGGGATCCCACTACCCAGCAGGAGGGTACGGGGGAGAGTTTGACAGAGTGCTTTTGCTGTAGATATTGGGAAAATTTTCTCTTATATCCTTAGAGAACTGAAACTACTTTTAAAATAATTATGCAAACTAAATATTTGACAATAAGAGAAAGGGCAAATAAATCTGTATGCACATACACTGTGAATCCAAATAAAAATGAAGTGGCTCAATATGTATATTTTCAAAATACTTTGACTGAAAAAGAAGATTTGAAGAACAATACAGGCACAAGACCACATCATAGACTACATGGATGCACTACATGGATGTACGTGTGTGTGTATGTATGTATAATTTCTAGAATATTGCTCCTCAAACTCATGTTCGTTCTTTACTTGAGGAAGAGAAATAAAAATGGAGAGGTCAAAGTCAGGGACCCTAGCTAGGTTTACAGTGTACTTTTTTGTTAAAAAGGGACAATGTATTCCTACACTACTTGTATAACTGAACCAACTTATAAACATAAAAAAGACTGAGAGCAATTTTACTAAAATAGAAATAGTGGTTAACTCTGTGTGATGAGTATTTGAGTGATCATCATTTTCTTGTTTGCATTTTTCTATAAACAACTCTACCCTCCAAAAGAGAAAACAAAGAAAGAAAGAAATCATGAAAAATCAATTCACAAAAAAAGAAAAGAAATACAAAATCAGCATGCAAATGATATATAAATTCTAATAAAATAATAATGAGATATTCTTTTTTATCATATTGATTTTTTAAAATTATAATAATTAAGGTGATCATATTCAGCAGGTAGGAGTATATATTAGCATGTTCTTCTGGGCAACAGTTTGGCAAGAAGTATAATGAGCTCTTTGAAAAGTTTATGACAATATATGCATAAAACATTTCTAAAAGATTATACAGTAAAATATTAACTGAATTAATCTCTGGGGATTATGCATAATATTTACATATCTATATTAATTTGTTTTCTCTAATAAGCATGTGTTATTTATATTAAAATATACACATGTACATGCACATATTTAAATATTATACTCTTTTACTTAGTAATTCTACATGTAGGAATATATTGCAAGAAAAAGGAGATTTGTTAAAAATTTAGTACAAGGATATCCATGGCAACATTATTCATAACAGCAAAAAATTGGAAACAAGCTTCATGCTTAACAATAAGAGCATGTTTATGTACATTAAAAAAACAACAACCATATGATGGAATACAAAAATAAAAAATGCCCCTTATAATACTGGTGTTTTCAAAATACATTGAAGTGCATGGGGGAAATTGTTCTGATATGCTTTTGTGAGGAGAAAGGAATACAAAAAGGAATGAATTAACAGATAGTCCAGGGATCTAACTAAGCTTGAAATGCATGCATTTGTAGAGACACCAATTAGCCTGGCTGCAGAATTTTTTTCTGCTAGTATTCAGTACCCCAGGCACAGGAACAGAAGATGGGCATCCACTGGAAAGCTAAGCCAGTGCCAGTTGTAATGAACCCGTTCTTTTTCGGGGCTTTGAGTTTCAGGTTATAATCACCTTTGCTAAAAGCACCCTCTTGGCCGGGCGCTGTGGCTCACGCCTGTAATCCTAGCTCTTGGGAGGCCGAGGCGGGCGGATTGCTCAAGGTCAGGAGTTCAAAACCAGCCTGAGCAAGAGCGAGACCCCGTCTCTACTATAAATAGAAAGAAATTAATTGGCCAACTGATATATATATATAAAATTAGCCGGGCATAGTGGCGCATGCCTGTAGTCCCAGCTACTCGGGAGGCTGAGGCAGAAGGATCACTCTAGCCCAGGAGTTTGAGGTTGCTGTGAGCTAGGCTGACGCCACGGCACTCACTCTAGCCTGGACAACAAAGCGAGACTCTGTCTCAAAAAAAAAAAAAAAAAAAAAAAAAAAAAAAAAAAAAAAAAGCACCCTCTTCTTAAAAGACCAATCACCAGAAGGTCCAGAAATTGCATTGCCCTGAGTGATCCTCCACCGTCCACCTCATAGTCCTGCTGTCACGTGCAGAAAAGGCAAGCCTTTATTGGTGTCTGCAGCAGGCCCAGATCTATATGTGAGGGCAACTGGAAGAACTTTGAGATCTCCCTGACTTAGTAGCCGAGAATCTGCCTGGCAGGGCACCCACACAATGGTCGTCATTCGTGTATTTTGTCAAGCAAGTTCCAAACGAAACCTTCCCCTGCTTTGCCATGTCATTATTCCAGCAAGACCACTGAAGTCCCTTCAACTTCATTGTCATGTTTGTTGTTTTAGTCTTCAGTGGCTGTTGTTTTGGTAGCCCCATATCTGGAATTATGCATCCTTATAAATAGCTATGTGAGCCAAAGATATTTTAGGTGAAACTGAGGAATTTCTGGCAACATGTCTGAATTCCATCAATCCAAGGGGTTATAAAAACTATAAACTTTCAACTCAAACCTCTTCCTCTCCTTCTAAGAGATTGTGACATGGTAGTTACAACTGCCACACAGAATTCAAGCCAAGCATAGATGAAGGTCTTCAGGTGAATCTTTTAAAAGTACATGGTATGCTCAGGCCCTCCCTTCAATGATTCTCATTCAAAATTCTGTGAGGCAAATACTTGTTTCAGTGCAATTGTGTTAATAAAACCTAATCTAGTTACTTTGCCAGATTTCTCCCTCAGAAAGTGATTTATAGCCATTTCCAGGAAGGAAGCGCTCTATGTTTAGAGACAATCCTAACACTTCAATCTTGGACTAAAGCTCCCAACTAGGTCTTAGTTTTGGATGAACCATTTTAAGGATTCCTAGGTTTTAGTCTACACCTCCTACCTTACTGTTTAAACAGAGTATCAGCAGATTACTTTAGGTGCTACCACCTCCTTAGAGCTCACTTCATATTCCATAAGCTCCTCGACATCTCCCCACTGCAGAGTAACTGTGATTTCTTCCCCTACCAAGTCCCCATGCAACTACACATCATCATCAATAGCACCCAGGCCTCTCTGGAGTTGGTGGCCTCTCCTGACTCTATACTCTTAGATAGAAAATCTCCAAAACCACCATGAAGAGCATGCACTTGGCTCCAATTACAAAGAAGATTCGAATGCATGCCATTAAGTTACACATTTAGTTTTCTAAATATCCATCCTTATTCCTCACTCCATTTCCTTGATTTCCCAAGTTGCCATGCAGTCTGAACTCTCCTATCCATACAAATCATTTTAGCCTAATGTGCATCCCAGTATTACCCAACTCACATCTTTGACCTTGCAGTTGTTACCATTTTAAGATAATGGATAACTAGAGCATGTTTTTAGGCTAAAGTAAAAAAAAGTTAGTAGAAGATGAGAGTGAAGAATCAGAAAATAGATGATATATTGAGGAAGCTCAGTTTCTCTTTTGTAGGATGGAATTAGACCTGGAGTTAGACCTAGAGCGAGTAGAACTAGTATCACTGTGGGAAATGAAATATGCTGGGGGAAAGATCACTGGAGCATAGAATCCTGACTTGCCAAATTATGTTCTTGGTTCTTAACACCAAAGCTCTTTATTATACCTTAAGGGAAATAAATGAACAAGAAAAGTAGACCTGGCTTCATCAGTATTCCCTCTATTTTCCAACTTCATGTCCTCTGTTTCTTGACTAGTTCCTTCACCTTAGTCTAAAATCATGATCAAGTCATTCATTACCTTAAAATGATAACTAAAATCACAAGGGCAAAGAGGTGACTTGGGTAGAACACAGGCAGGTGTACTCATTTGATGACTATGAGGCTTTGGTTTTAAAGCCCAGCACAGTAGCCTGTTGGGCTACACTCGCTTTTGTCTAATATTTTTACTTGGCTAAAAATGAACCTGAAACCTCGAAGCCAAACAGATTGAATCCCCTTTGTTTGTGTTTCTATAAACTCACACCCGAATTCCAAGCTGATCCGTCATAAAACTCTGATGGAAGGAAAGAGTAGTCCAAGGAGAACATGTAGCCAGGGATAAGAGACATGTGCAAAAGTACAAGAGATTTTACCAATGCCTAGAGCCAGAATTGGCCTAGGTTTCATGCCACGAGACTTTCCAATGTGAAGGGCAGCTTCTAAAACTACAGGTCTATAAGCTTTGTGGGGAAAATCCAGGGGGAACAAATGAAGTTCCCAAGAGAAAGAGAGATAGCTGTCAGGATCATTATCCAAGGATTTTTGCTGGAGGAAGGAAGAGACATAAGAGAGAAGCAAAAAGCAAAAGCTGAGTTGTCTTTTGAAAGCTCTTGGGTTAAAGTGATACAGATTTATTTACATTCGTCCTGCTAGGGCTCTATCATTTGAAAAAATGTAGTCCAATGAGGCTCTTGGAATTGACAATTTAAAGCATTTTTCCTCCTCCAAAGGAGGTGTTGTAAACTGCTAATTATCTGACAAGTGGTTGGTAACCTTTTCCTCTGACATAATAGAAAAAGAAATAAGTTTAGGTGAGGTTGTCAGTAAAAGTTGAAGACATTAGTAGACTCTTTAGAGTGAGTTTGGAAATATGTCTTCCTCTAAAGGCCATATTGTGAGAAAAGTACAAATGTTTCCAAATTACTTTTATTTTAAGGTTTAAAGGCTTTACTTTTGTAAAATCACAAATACTTGCGCTTGGTGAAAACCAAAGACATCACCAGTAGAGATTGTGCACCAACTTTGGTCTGGGTCCCTGCTCTGCACAGAACCTAACTGGAAAGGGAGTGGCAAATATAGGTGCAAAAACAGCAGTCTTTAAAGTATAAGGTCCAGGGATGAGTGGGAATTGGGTTCAGAGCGGCCTCAGCCAGAGCAGCCCCCTGTGGCCACATTGATAGTCCTGGATGATCATCCCCACATGAGCTTGTCTCAAGCCCCGCAAATGAAGAGAGTTCCAAAGTGGCATACCTAGTCTTAATAAACCACAGGCAGCATGAGCCTTGCTAATCTCATTTCCATTGGACGAACAGACTGTTTCTGCACAGCCTTCTTTAAGGAAGCATTTATACAGCTATTGGCTGATGAGTTTTTGCTTCCAAAAGAGGTTGAATATGTTGCAAGTTTTCTGAAGATCAATTCTGAAAGTGAGCCAAAGAATTTCACTTCCTTCTTTCCTCTATAAGGTTCTGTTTTAGCTTCTTTCATCTTTTAATCCAGCCTACCCAGCGTGAGCTCAAACAACTTCTGGCCATCTGGGACAGTTTCCCAGATTCTTTTGACTTTAAGCATGTTCTTTCACAAGGTAATTTGCAAAGATGCTGTGTCATTGGGAAGGTCACATTCCCTCTCTGGTCATCCATCTCCTCATGAACATCTGTCTTCTTCATCTGACACTTCATAATCAAAAAGATATTTTAAAAATTAATTATAACACATTCAAGGTTAGCCCTATATTAATACTCATCTCACCCACTGATATTGTGATAGCTTTCTGAAGTAGAAAACAAAATAGTTAAGTTAATGTAACTTTCTGCTCATAAAAGAGACTTACTTATAAAATCAATTCTGGGGCCTCCCCGAATCTTGAGCCCAGCCCAAGAGAATGGTTTGTATAGTACTATGAGCATTATCTGTATAGCTTGTTATAAAAGATAACTGCTGGCCGGGCGCGGTGGCTCACACCTGTAATCCTAGCTCTCTGGGAGGCCGAGGCGGGCGGATTGCTCGAGGTCGGGAGTTCGAAACCAGCCTGAGCAAGAGCAAGACCCCGTCTCTACTATAAATAGAAAGAAACTAATTGGCCAACTAATATATATAGAAAACATTAGCCGGGCATGGTGGCTCATGCCTGTAGTCCCAGCTACTTGGGAGGCTGAGACAGAAGGATCGCTTGAGCCCAGGAGTTTGAGGTTGCTGTGAGCCAGGCTGACGCCACGGCACTCACTCTAGCCTGGGCAACAAAGTGAGACTCTGTCTCAAAAAAAAAAAAAAGATATTATCTGTCTCAAAAAAAAAACAACAAAAAGTCAATCTGACACAACAGTCAGACGTTTACAAATGAGAATCAGAGAAGTAAAATGACTTACTATGTCCAGGAGTAAATCAAAGGTAAGGTATTAGATTCTCATGAACTACAATTCAAGCCATTTGCACTATACAAAGCTGTACTCTTCCTAAGAAGCTAACTAAGACATGAGAATGATACAAAGTAACAAAGTGAAAGCAAGAGTTGGCTTGTCAAAAATTGGTTGCAGTGGAGAATTAGAACCTCAGATTTTTCCATGTCTACTACTTAAAACCCCTAATGGAAGCTTATCTCTGTAGCCTTAATTGTCTAATATATTTTGGACCCTCAGAATTGGACTAACACTTAATATGTATTCTGAGTAGTGAGAAAGAGCTTGTAATTTTTGCTTTGACCTGTCATTCATTTTAATTTGACTAAGTCACTCTTAACAGACAATTCAGATAATGCTAAAATGTCAAAACATTTCCCTATCCAGACAGCTTCTTAATGCGCTCTTCATTCATTCTCTACATTACCATAATAAAAGCCATTCAATTTACCGAAAGAATGACAACTAGTGGAAGCTCCAGTCTTCCTACAAGTGAGAAAATCATTAGCTTTTCCCACCAAGTAATGATTGCCCATATCTCTAGTGAGTAGCAAATTCCTTCACAAACTATTATTAGTGTCCTTTTGAGGTCAGAAGCATGAAGATTGATGGGTAAGAATGAAATATTTCAATGTAACCTTTAAAAGTCCCCTTTGAAAGATTTTGTGTAAAAGGAAAATCTCCAAAGACCTGAACTTTTGCAACTCTGTAAACAGTCACCAGTCTTTCCAGTTGAAGTCTCCCCTTGGGGCAATTTAATAAGTGAGAAGAAGAACCTTTGTCAGAATTTCCTATGAGAGGTTTTGATCTCCTCATAAGCGGGTTCATAGCAGACTTGTCTAAAATTAAGCAACACTGATAAGCAATAATTGTACTATTTATGAAAAAAATGAGACAAATTTGATATTGACAACAACCCTGAGAACAAAGCTGGTGCTGTTACTACCGTTTATAAATGAGTACTCTCAGGCAGAGAGATTGGAACTGAAAATCGGTACATGCTGATTATGCCTCAGATACTGTTTGTAAAGATCTCTTGCTGATGGACATTCTCCAAACCTGGAATGATTATTTCAGCAGGATAATCACAGCTTACATCTTCAGGTTACCAATTTTTTATAATTTATCTTATAAATTTATCTTATAAAATAATTTTGAAAACTATGTAGCCTATCAAAAAGTTTTATATGATCACCAAAAAGTTTCTATCGTAAGATCAAATAACTGTAAAGTATGTAATTTCTGGCATATTGTAAATATTTACATTTTAAAATAAAATAGATTTTTTACATTTGAAATACAGCCAATGGAATCTAAATATCATAGATCTTACACATGCCTTCATTGATTTATGTATTGCATGAAATAGGTCTTCTTTAACATTTGGAAATTTTACATTATTTCATTTTTTCTTAAATTCATCTATTTCATTTCCTCATGGAATTATATCCGTTAGAAGTGTATTTTTATATTTGGAGTATTTTTATATTGTCATTCTATTACACATTTCTATGATAAAAATATATATGCTATGCATTATGTTTTTGAGTTTTCTGTAACCATAAGTTTCCTATTATCAAATTCACATTTATGGATTGAAATATCAAAACTGTTGTTCTTAGTACAAAATTTATTTTAGAAAACAAAAATATTGCTAATGTTGGTAAATAATTTTAATTTAAATATTAAAACTTCATTTAAAATGCATGTCAATGAGGTGGCTTATGGCAGACAGAATATTGACACATCCACAGATGTTCACATTCTAATCCCCATAAGATTATGAGACTATGTTACTTTACATGGTGAAAGGACTTTTCAGATATGATTAAATAAAGATCTTGAGATGGAGGGATTATCTAGTTGGATCTAATATAATTGTGAGTCCTTATAAGAGGAGGTAAAAAGGGTCAAAGTCAGAAAAAGATATGATGATAGAAGCAGGTGCTGCAGTTATGCACATTGAAGATGGAGATGAGCCAAGGAATGCAGGTGACCTGTAGCAGCTGGAAAAGGCAAGGAAAGGGCTTCACCTCTGGGGTGTTCAGAAGGACACGGCCTTGCTGACACCTGGACTTTAGCCCCATAAGGCTCATTTACACTTCTAACCACCAGAACTATAAGATGTTGAGTTTGTGTTGTTTTAAACAAATAAGTTTGTGATAATTTGTTATAGCAGCTATAGGAAACTGATAGAGCTTTTATATTAAAAATGTGCCGATTTATCTATGGATGATTATGATATTACTAGAATAAGACAAGATTGAGCATTAATTTTATACTTATTTTTCATTTTATATATGTAAGCATGAAGAAGTCTGTTTCTAAAGATAGATGTTTCATTATAGAAATGGCAATCATTCCTTTGAACCCCTTTGGAATTCTATAACAAAACTGACAAAGGGTTATAATACCAAATGGTGTCTTTAATGATCTATCAGATAACATTTCAGTGATTTCAATGAGGTCATGCTAGGGCTAGGACTAGTGTGATACAAGCAAGAAGGCATTTCCTGGGGAAGCCACATAAGTTACAAGTGGGCACTCACATGGCCCGGAGAGTGAATATCTTCTTAAATTTTACTCCCAAAGTATTTTGTTTACCTCATCCTGGTCCTGAATTTGGGTTCTACTTGAATTTTATAATAATCAAGGAAAAAGAAACAGTCTGACTGATATAAAGAAAAGGAAAAAAACCCTCACACCCCGAAATTCTGGTGAGCACCATGACCCTTTGAGCACCATATTGATAATCGGTCAGTACCAATGTGATGGCAAGAATATGTGGAGCCCATTTTTCTGATCTTGTATCACTTCACTTTGGATAATGGGCTTAAGCTCAATCCAGGATAATATAAGTGGTGCTAGCTCGCTGTCGCTTCTTAGAATTGAGTAATATTCCATTGTAAACATATACCAAATTTTAATAATCCACTCATTAATTGATGGGCACTTGGGTTGTTTCCATATCCTTGCAATAATGAATTGTGCTGCCATAAACATGCGGGTGCAGATGTCTTTATAATAGAATGTCTTATGTTCTTTTGAGTAGATGCCTAATAATGCTATTGCTGGGTTGAATGGTATTTCTATTTTTAGCTTCTTGAGGTATCTCCAAATTATTTTCCACAAAGGTTGCACTAATATGCATTCCCACCAGCAGTGTAGGAGTGTTCCTGTCTCTCCACATCCTCGACTTTCATGCTCTTACATCAGTCAGTGAGCAGTCCTCTAAAAAATAAAAAAGAAAGAAAAAAACCTTTTAGTATACATTATTAAAGGAATGCAATGCCTCAATTTTTGAGATGTATATCAAAAATAATTACCAAGGTCAAGTGCAGCAGCTCATGCCTGTAATCCTAGCACTCTGGGAGGCTGAGACAGGAGGATTGCTTGAGGTCAGGAGTTTGAAATCAGCCTTAGCAAAAGTAAGAGCCCATCTCTACCAAAATAGGAAAATTAGTCAGGAGTGGTGGCATGTGTGATAGTCGCAGCTACTCAAGGCTGAGGCAGGATGATTGCTTGACCCAGGAGGTTGCAGTGAGCTATGATGATGCCACCACACTCTGATGACACCACTGCACTCTGGCCTGCTTGACAGAGCAAGACTCTTGTCTCAAAAAACAAAAAGAAAAAAAAAAGAAAGCTTTTCAAGACTAATAAATTTCTATTAATTTTTCTGTTCATTCTTTATTTAAAGACATCCTGCTTAATTTAATAATCTCAGAAGGCTTGGAAAAACCAAAAAGTGTTTATTTAAATGTAGGTTTTTAAATATCGCATTTTGAGTAAAAAACTTTTATCTTTTCTTGTTCCAGAAATATATTTTTGGAAATGTTTGAACTGAATGTACAGCTCATTTGGTTTATGGAAAATATCTGCATATAAGTTAATTGGCAAAACCAATTAGGCAAATAAGACTTATTTTATATCAGAAAAAAATATTCATATTGATCTTTGCATTTTTTAAAAAAATTACTCAATTTTTAATTCAGATAAACATGTCAATACATATTCCCATGACACAACTATTTTATTTCTAGACCCTAAATAAGTTTGGGATAGCAGACATTGAGAGATCAGTAGCTAAGGCACTTAATCAATATGAGGGCAATGATAGCTATAAGAGTTGTAGAATAAGATATCTTCTTTTTCCAGCCCCGGAGAACTGGAGAACAGAGCTAGAGAACATAGATTCTAGTAGTCAAGTGCAATTTAAGGCATGCTCTCAAAGCTACAGTCTCTACATCAGCTTTAAAGGATATTTATATCCCATAGCTACAGGAAATAGCTAATTTATGGCGCTTAGAGGACCAAGATCTACAGGCAGCCAAGTAGGGTACTAATCACTATGCATAATCAAAGAGAGAGAGAGAGATGGTAAGCAAAAGGTTTAGGTCAGCTATGATATTTAAAAGAAATTTGTGCACCGAGTTTCTAAATCCAAGTCAGTTCCCAAAGCCAGAACCTATTGATAAAAGTGGATGATGGTTCCCTTTGAAAAATATCACCACAAGAATATTCAATAAACATCCTTTCCAAAATATTCTTCAGTTTTGAGGGTAATCGTGCACTAGAGATTTTCAAAAACTGTGATGTCTACTTATAAAGGTCAGGTGAATAGGATGGACACCAGGGTAAGGCAAGTGAGATAAGTAGGGAACAAATTTTAACTCACTCCCAGAGTTACACAAGTGCAGGGTTTGTACTTGTACAATCCTGAGACCAAGTTCTTCTTCAGATGTTGCTCCCTAGCTTCTTTACTTCCCTGACCTAATTATTGGCTCTGCATGTAAGATGGGATTATTTTTGGTTTTAATGTGTCTCACATTATATTCAATTTGAGTGACCCACCCTGTGTCTATCTTCAATTTTCTTGCATGTATAACTGATATTCATATACATAACACCTGGCAAAGCCTTACATTGTTTTTTTGTTGTTGTCGTTTTGTTTGGTTTTGATTTGAGGAGGCAGGGTTATTACAGAAGAGTCATGTGGAAGGTTCTCCACATGTCCTATTCCTCCTTTGCCAAAATAGTATATTAAAAGAAATAAGAACTGAAGTTAGTATCAGTAAAAGTTAACAAACACAAGGGGCCCTACTATACCTATATTCAAATCATTTCTCTAGTCTCTGAAAAAAAGCAGATGAATTTTAGCACATGATAATAAAATACTATAAAGTTAATCAAGTGTTGGTTCTCATTTCAGATGCTGTTCAGAATGTAGTCTTGCTTTTACTGTAACAGATTAACACACTTTCTAATGCATAATTTGTATCTATTGATTTAGTGAATGATTTTTTTTCTTGATCTCCATCACCAAGAAGATGCAAATGTTGTTCACCATTACATGGTAAGGACAACAGTACACTTTCACTGCCTTTTTCTGACTTGATGCAAGGCAATGTAACTTTCTACTGTTTGTCATAAAATTCTACATGAGCCTTGGCCACATTGAAGTCTTGCACAGCATGATAATTGGATACAATGAGCAGGAAATAAAAAGTAATGTGTAGGCCCTAGAAAGGAACATGCATGCCAGGGGGTTAGAAATAAATCTCATTAAGATTCAGAAGTCTACCACATTGATAAGTTTTTTAGGGGTCATATGGTCAGAGCGTGGTGAGATATTTTCTCTGAGGTAAATGCAACTGTTGTACTTCACATCCCCCATAGCACTTTATGAGCTTTTTGTTACTAGAAAGGGGGTTTTGGAAACAGTGTGCATCACGCTTAAAAAACTACTCCAATCCATGTATTGAATGACCTAGATGCCTTCAAGTTTCAAATGTGGTGAAGAGCAAAAGAAGCATTTGCAGCTGGTCTAGGATACAGTGTAATCTTTTCGACCTCTTGAGTCATATAATACATTAGATCTAATAGTGCTAGATGGGGGTTTCTAAACCTCAGCACTATTCACATTTTGGGCTGGATGACTTTTTTATTGTAGAGGAAGGAGTGTCTAGTATATTATAGGATGTTTAGCAGCATATCTGGTCTCTACTCACTAGATGCCAGTAGCAATCCCCATTAAAGTTATGGCAACTAAATATATCTCTAGATATTAAAAACTCTTCCTTGGGGTGCAAAATAGCCCCCAGGTGAGAAACACTGTGTTCAAATGGTAGATAAGGATTCTTACCCATTGTCAAGCCCCAATAGAATAGAATATATATGATACAGACCTCTTGGTTTCTAGAGTAAAGCCATGTCCTCCACAACACAAAGTTATTTTCTGTTTGAAACATAACCTTGGCATGCTTCTAGGCTATAGTTGAGACTGGGTAGTTCAATATGAAATACCAAATAAATACATGGCCTAAACAGCCCATTCTGAGCTTCATGATAGCTAATATTTTACCAGATAAAATTGGTGAACACAGCAAAAATCCATCAATAGTAGGAGTCACACATGTAGGACTAGGCTTGAATGTATATGGATATCATTAAATGACATAAATAGGTGTCCTATGGCATCTGCCTCTGATACACTGATACTTTTTCCTCAACAAATACCTATTGCACAATAGAATGGGGATGTCTTATGGGCAACTAATAGAAGCTGACTTGGGCATCATTCAAAAATATATAGGAGCAATGTTTATCAATGGCTGAAAATTGATGTCTTCCACATTGTGGCCCCATTTAGTGAGGATTATAGTGTTGGGACATCCTTCTGGTGGACAGAGGTATGAACAATGCAGTTAATTATCCACTTCATATGGAAAGAGTGTCACCTGAGGTTAGGATGTGCAGTGCTTTGGGGGCAGAAACTAATAGTCTACTAGTGAGCCAGTGGTAATGACACTGAAAGGTGAGGGATAAGGAAGGCTTTGGAAGAAGTATGTGAATAAGTCTTTGGGGGTATGCACTAATGTGTCTCACATTAGTGTCCCAGAAAGAACACAGGAATTTCTTAACAAGAGGTTGTTAAGGACATGCCAGGTTGACAGGCTGGCATGCCTGTGGGTATCAGCCTATCTCTCGCCTTAACTACCTCAGTGCTGACTTAATAGATTCATGAGCAGGGTTGCCATGGTGGTAGGGAAGAAGGGTATTCATAGGTCCAATAGCATGGGCTCTTTTCCACCAATGTCACAGCTGCTATTTAATGTCTAACTTCCAGGGGACTCTAATGACTGAGGATGAAGAGGAAGAATTGAAGCCTTTGGTTAAAATAGGGGAAAGTCAGTCAAGGTATAGAGAACAGCATATGTGAGGTTGTGGAAGTATAAAATAGTTTAAAACATTCAAGAGCATACTGTAAGTTTTGTTGGTGTAGCTGGAGCACAGTATATCTGGAGGACCAGAGGAGTTGATAACAGGGACATGGGCAAGGACCAAATAAAAAAAAACATCCTCTGATAGCTAAGGTGCTTGAACTTTTGCCATTTGCCTAAGGAAAATGGTCTAAAATCTACAAAGCACTATACACAATCAAAATGTTCTTTCTATTATTAACAGCTAGTGGTAGTCTTCTGGGCAGTGCATGTTTAAATGAACTACAGAGGGACATCTGGGAAGCTGTCTTTTTTCAATTTAATTCCACCCGTTCTTCACCTCCACCAAGCACTGATGCTCAAATGCTGTTTGACTATATGAAAATAGCATGGTATAAGAAAGGACAGTCATCACTAGAATTCAGATGACTTTGGCTCCAGCTTTGATCTAGTCGAGAAGTTTTGTGTCTATATCCAAGCCTCAGATTCCTCATCCATAAAAGGAGTTGGTAATATGTACCTAGCCCATCTAACATGGCTTTGGAGTTGTTTAAATTAAACTAACATTTACTGAGCTCCTTAGACCTTCCCATGCGAGATAATGAGATAATCTATGGTAAAGTACATTATAAACTTTAAAGTGCTATACAAATGTTAAGTGATAGTCATTGCTAATAAATACAGTAATTTACACAAGCTGCTCACCATTTAGGTCAAATTACAATGCAGTCAAATAATGATGAATCATTAACTATGTGTCAGACAATTTCTTATTGCAAGTTTTATTTCATTGCGATACTAAACTGCTTATATTGGTTAAGCATTCTTTGCTTGTGACCCAGATAACATGGTTGTCTGCTCACAGCTTTAAAAATTAGAAGTGCTATTCCTTGTAGCTTATCTCAGTGAGTGAACAACCTGGTTTTAGCAAATCATGCAATGAGTCAGTAGTGAAGATGGGCTGTTAGAAGGAGTCTTTGAATTTTGCAACTATCACTTAACACAGGAGGTCCATGTGCCTCTAGGGGATAATTGAAACTCTTAGCAGGGCAGGAAAAGAGACCAACTGTATGTTTGATGTTTCACCAAGTTTGGGAAATGGGTAATTTGGGGATGTGCATCTAATCTCTCTTTTCCTTAACTTAACTCACATTTTTTTGAATTAGGTTATTTCAGGCAATCATGGGGCACTCAATTGTTCATCCTTTTAGGGAATGAGTCTTAATTTTTCCTCTGTGAAGCTTGTGTGCCTGAAATTCTGCCTGTGAGAAGGAGGGAAAAATAAACCTTTTTGTTACTGTTTTATTTATCATCTAGGGAAAAATGTGCATGACTTTTAAATAGTTCAGGTCAAATGATATATCAACACATAATAAATGTAAGGACATGCATAAAAATCTAAATAAAACCCCCTTTCTGCTCTGAGGGCAATGGGTTTCTGAAAGGCATATGTCTGTGGTCTCCTAGTTATAATCTTTGACTCTGTACTCAGTCAAACTGGGTTTGAATCATGGGTTTGCTACTTCTTGGCTGTTGTATTTCATTCTTCTCTAAACTTTTGTTCCTTCATCTAGAACATAAAAATGATAATAGTGTCTACTATGCAGGTTATTTAGAGAATTAAAATATATCATGCATTGAAAGTGTGTGGCACATAAGTTTTCCTAGATTGTGATCTTTTATTATTGTCATTTCAGAAGACTTTCCACACTCTAAGCCCCAAACAATACTTTAGAAACATAAAGCAGAGACAGGATCTCCGTGTCTAGTAGACAATGTCAATCCCCCTTAGAAGTTAAAGTGGAATAGAGTAATAGCAGAGGAAGTATCATGCTTGGAAATATGGGGACTTGGGTTTTAGTCTCATTTCTTTCATGAGCTGGTTATGTGATTTTAAGCATGTTGACACAATTTCTAATCTCCCCATCCTTTCTCCCACAATTTCTTAGAAGTGGTGACTACACTGAGGAAAGCAACATAGCCACAGTGAGTGAATAGCTATAGGGAGAGTGTGACCCCCTCTTTCCAGCTAAAGTGACCAATAATATATACCTGTGGCTGCAAATCCCTCCAGGTCCATCATCAATCCTAATCCCAGGAGTGCTGTATCCATTACCCATCTCACCAGCATGAGGGTATTTGTGTCTCATGAAATTCTCATGACGTTCTGCTGATACTTGTTATTTTCTGTTGAAAAAGTCTGAACTCCCTAGAATAGCTCATGACATTCTCTGTACATCTTGCCCATTTCCCTGTAGACCTGAGGACCAACTGGGATCCCAGGTAGAAGTGGGTTTATTAATGACTTCAAATCCAGCTGTGAACCTGTGAAACCAAACATGTTATGTACTTACAAAATACAATGGTGGGATAGGTGGGACAGGTATAGGATAGACATTCCCACTCCAAAAGGGAGAAATTGGAAAGAAGAAAAGGGTAATAGGTTCTGACCAAATCCAAAACCCAGCAGGGAAAACATTAAATCTTAAGGCTCCAGAATAACCCTTTGACTCCAATCTTACCTTCTAGAAATACTAGGGTGGTGGCCTCCAAGGAATCCTGCCCCCATGGCTTTGCTGAGCACAGCCACACTGCAGCTCTCATGGGTTGGAGTCCCCTGCATGTGGTTTTCCCAGGCTGGAGTTGTATCCTGGCTGTTACACTAGTCTAGGGTCTCAGGGGTACCCCTCAAAGCTCTATTAAGTATTGTCATAGTGGGGAATCTGTGTTTGGACCCCAAGGCTTTTTGGGGCATCCTTTAAAATCTAGGAGGAGATGGCCACATTCTCATACCTTGTGTACTCTGGCCCTAGTGGAGATGGCACTGTGCAGACACTGCCACAGTTTACCACCTGGGCCTTCTCTAGAGGCAGCCTAAGCCACACTTGGGCCTGCCTGAACTTTGAAATTGCTCCACTCCCAAATCCCTGGCATTCTGGTCCTGTGATTACTGGGACAGCTCTGAAGATCTCTGAAGTGCCTTTGGGGTTGTTATTTTATTGTCTCAATAAATGGCACCAGGCTTTTGCTCCTTCAATACTAATCTTTATATCAAAAGATCACCTGACCACTACATTGGTGTTGTCTCCTAAACATGCTTTTTCATCCTTTGTAGCATGGCTAAGCTGAAAATTTTCTAAATCTTAAAGGTATGTTTCCCTTTTGATTATTATTTTTTTCTTTAATTTATTTCTTTCTGCTCACATTTTACCTTAAGCATTCAAGAGAATCTATGCCATACCCTCAACACTTGGCTTAAAGATTTCTTTCATTAAATATCCAATTTCATTGTTCACAAGTTCTACTTTCCACAAACCACTAAGACAAAACACAATTCAACCCAGTTCTTCAGCACTTTATAACAAGGATGGCCTATACTCTAGTTTTCAGTGGCATGTTCTTTTCTTCCACTGAGACCTCATTAGAATGTCTTTTAACCATCCACATTTCTACCAACATTCTGATTATGACCCCTTAGGTAATCTCTAAGAAGATTGAGGCTTTCTCTACAGCTCTTCTGTTCTGCTGAGCCCTCATCAGAATCACCTTTTACAGTCCATTCATGGCCATACAGGCTTTTTATAGCCTTCTTCCTTAAACTTTTCAGGCTATGCTCATTGCCTAGTCCCAAAGCTACTTCTACCTTTTGTGGTATTTGTTATAGCAGCACTCTACTTCCTAGAAACAATTTCTGTCTTGGTCCACTCATGCTGCTATAACTAAATATCTTAGACTGGGAAATTTATAGACAACAGAAATTTATTTCTCACAATTCTGGAGACCAGGAATTCCAAATTCAAGATGATGGAAGATTTGGTGTCTTTTGAGGGCCTGTTCCATGTTGATAATGATTTGTCTGTGTCCTCCCCTGGTGGAAGAGGAAAACAAGCTCCTTGGACCTCTTTTATAAGAGCATTAATCTCATCCATGAGGGTAGAGGCCTCATGACCTAATCAGCTCCTAAAAGTTCACACCTATTAATACCACTACAATGGGGATTAGGTTTCAATATAAATTTTGGAGAGACATGAATATTCAGACCATAGTACATCCTGAGTAGACTAAGATAGCTGTCATGGACTCTGTTGGTACTGATAATTGTCTGAACTATGTCTGACACCATGGATCTATTAATATGTGGTAAATGTCTAAATTCCATATTCCCTTAGTGCCAACATAAAGGTGAATCAAAATTAATCCTCTTAGTCCCAATTTTACCCCCATGCAAGTTCCTTCCCCATCTCAGCTGCCCAGGTGGTATGGTGCATTAATCTAAAGATTACTTGGAATGCATCAAGGTTATGGAGATAATGAATTGTGAATGTGCAAGCTACAAGGAATGTGGTCTAAAATGCTTCATTAAGGCATATGCAGGGACAAAAAAGCTAAATATGAAATTTGAGTAACAGAGACCTGAATTTCTCCCTCCTAAGAGAAGGTGTAAGATTTGTCTGCCAAGAAACATTTTGAAGAACAAATAAAACAGGGAAATGGTCAAGAGTTTGTCCATTTGCCTATTGCACATAGTAAATTCCATTTCTTAGTAGATTGTGGTAATAAAAATTGTTTGTTCTCAAAAAAAAAAAGAAAGAAAGAAAGAATACAATGCCTGGAAGGGTAGAGGCTAAAGGGTCTTAAGCATGAGATTTATTCTCAAGACAGATGACATATAACTTCTGTTCTGGTTGGGCTTTCAATTATGTTTGGAAACTGTTCCACAAGACCTTGGTTCCTTCTATTCTTCCATAATTCTTCTAAACCTTTTCTATTTTATTCAGTCATCAGCTCTCTTCCTTACTCTTTCCTCACCTCATCAGAAGATCTTGCCTACAACTTCTTTGGGAAAATAACTACAGAACTTAGCATTTAAATCATATTCCCTGTGGCCTGAATTGTGTATATTCTTTAAACTTTTCTTTTCTTTTCCTTTTTTTCCCTTTGCCTCTCCAAAAGAAGATATTGACATTTTCTTTCTAAAGCTGATGCCCCCACCTATGTTTGCAACTTTTTCTCCTCTAAAGCATTGCTCCATCAATTATTCTGTCTGTTGGATATTTCAAACCTCCTCCATTGCTTTCTTCCCTTGATCCCACAGACATGTTGAAATATCCACTATCTTTAAAAAATTCAAAATAAAACCTTGTCTCAGCCCTGCTCTCTCTAAAGTCACTGTCTCTTTCTCTTTCTTCCTTCTTATCCAGGTTTCTTAAAAAAAAAATGCAATACTTTGTTTCCATATTGTTCTCTCTTTTTATTTCCCTAAACCTCTGCATTCTAGCTTTCATTGAAACAATTTAATTGAAACTCCTTTTTTTTGTAGATTGCAACAACCTCTAAATGTTAAGTTCATTGGCTTGCACTTCTCTTATTTGGATTTTCTATTGCACTTTATACTGTTGAATAAAATGTGAAGCCATCTCTTCCCTTGCATTTCATGGCCTTGCTTCATCCTGGTTTTCTTCCTGTTTCTTTGACAGTCATTGTTATCTTTTGACTCATTTTTCTTTCCTCAATAATTTAAATAATAATTTTTAAGATACATTTACTCTCATTTTTCTTTCTCATCCTATCCACTATCCCTGGTCAAACTAATCAATTTTTGTATTATAATTTTCATGATCTCACTTTTGTTTGGATAATTCTCAAGGATTTAATAACAATTTTAAGTGCTTCCAAGCTCCAGGCTTAGCCTTTTTGCATATCTTTATGCGAAAGTCATCTCAAACTGTATACAGAATTAAAATTGCTATGTTTCCTCTGAGCTTGCTTCTTTGATATTCTTCGACCAAATCTGAATCTAGATATATTATTTCCCTACTTGAAAATCCCCACCACCTTAAAAGTTTTACATTGCCTGGGCAGAGCCTTTTCTTCTGGGTACTAGCTAAGTTGTTTCTAGGTATCTCTTTCAGGTAGAGGAAGTCTTCTACTTTGGTGCTAACCAGTGGAATATGGGTAGAAGTGAAGTATTTGACATCTAGGACTGACCCATTAAAACCTCCTGTACTATCTTATATTATCTCTTTTTCTCTCCCTGGGTACATGTTGATGTCCAGAGAGTTGAAGATGGCAGAGTCGAGTTCAGTCTCAACCCCCAAATAATTATGTGGAGCAAAAGCCTCTTATCCACAACTAAACAAGAATACTCAGTTCCTCAAATGTAACAAGTCCAACAGATAGACTTGTACATGTCCACCTATCAGTTTTCCAGGGATTATCTGCAATCACCTTTGATGGTAGCCCAAACTCTGTTAAGACAGATATAATCTATTCCTAATTCACTTTTCCCCTGTGATGTTTATCTCCCCACATCACATAATCTATACTTGATTGAAACTATGCTTGTTTCATTTACCTAATCATATAATGTTCTATTATATCTTTTACCTTTGCACATAGCATATAACTGCCTCATGGGATTCTTTCTTTTGTCTCCTTTTCCTATTGTATACGCTCATTCATTTTTTCATACACAGCTGAAAGATATGCTTATCTATGAAACTATTCTTAATTGTCTACATGAATTTATCTTTCCTTTTGTCCCCATAACTCTTTATCACATAATTTTATTTATCAAATGAACCAAAATTATATATTTTTCAGTTCCCCATGAAATCTTGAATATCTTTTAAACAGGAGAGTTATTTTTGTTTTCCCAGCACATAGAACACTCTCTGGTATATACTCAGTACTCAAATAATTGAAAGAATAACCAAAGAGACATATTGTCAAAAATTAAAATTCCTGGTATCAAATAGTTTGTATTTTCTTTGCAATATTTCTAATAAAAAGAGGTCTATATTTTAAAATCTATGAAATAAACATAATAAGATTAACATGCCACAGGGTTATTTTAAGATTAACACATATAAATAATAATTAAATGTTATTTTTAAATTTTCTAAAACACAAACTTTATTCTTGGAATTAGGAAAACACAGGATACAGATGTGATATAAATTGACTGTAGGGCATGATGGTAAAAAGGTGATGTAAAAAATAAGAACATAGCTATGCTCTTAGAAAAAGGGAATAGTTGTGCTACCTTTGTAGAAAAGAGGGATACATGTCTAAAAAGCTCAGGAGAATTTACAAAAAGGAGCAGGGAAAGCTGTGAGGCCAAGACTTGTGAGGCAATGAAATATTTTAACCTCTGCCTTAAACTACCGGTATACAGGAAAGATTCCTGGGCCAGGAGGAAGAGAGTAAAAAGATCTTGGGGATAAAATAGGAGAAAAATCAAGGTAAATTTCAGGAGGCAGTGAAAAAAGAGAAATACAGATACAGTTGCAAGTCTTGAACAAGGAGTATAATACAAAAATAGCGAAGGAGGACTCTTCCGGAAGCAGGAAGATGAGGGAAGATTTGCTTTACAAATTTCAGCCTTGATTGTAGTTCACAGAGAAAATAAAGAAGGAGGTGGAACACCAAACCTAACAGGAAAGATAGAAGAGAATTGAAGAACAGTCTCATGGGTAAAGAACTTGAATCTTAGATTAACTACTCCTACAGAAGCTGATAAGAGAAAAGGAACAAAGGGAAACTTCAAAACTCAAAGAAAAAGGGGGTAGTGAGGAAGCTAAAATCATAGAAATGCTTGCTAGGACACATTCCCTCACAAACTACTTGTACAGGCAACAGAAGATGATAGAAGTTTGTAGTTGTAACCTATAGAACATCGAGAAAAAAATGGGTACATAAAAATCAGGAGGAGTATGTTTTCTTTTCTTTTGTTTTATTTTTCACAATGAGACTGACTAACTTGATGATACTTGCAATGGCCAATGAGAGAAGAAAGAGCAACACAGGGAATTGTATCGTTTAACATAGAATAGGAATGTTTAAGAGACATGAGTCCTGAGTAGGAAGATATAAACTAGGTAACAGAAACATCAGAATTAGAAATATGTATATACATGGGGAACCACATTTGAAGATAAAGCATCTTCCCTGAATTTGGTTAAAGAACAGTGTGAGAGGGGATTATGAAGTCTCCGGAATGGGAAATTACTTCGGAGGTTACATGGCCAAAGTTCTACAAAATGAGTTCAAAACAAAAGAACTGCACCAGAAAAATTGACTGTACTTATATCAATTAATTTTAAGATACTTCCTTTTATGGCAAAAAGAAAAATTCATTCCTCTAAATCTGGGATGTCTGGTTGAACTACCGGGAGGATATGGTAATTGCTATGGGAATAAGACTAAATGTTAAAATAATGAAGGAATAATGGAGAGGCTGGGAATGAAAGCAATGTTTTCTTCTCAAGATGACAAGAAAGCCTGGGTCATGTTACCAACTTCACTGGTATTACTTATTGCTATATTCCTAGACTTTTCTAGGGAACAGTGGCTGCCACATAGTACGTACTCAATAGTACATGTGGGCTGGACCAATATAATTTGTCCATTTCATTTAATTTTAAAGGCAAGTTGGTGATAGACTCAGTGAGCCAATTCCTCTGCAGTTCAAGAACAATCTCTCTGATAATGTCTAAGCTGTCTTATATAAACCACCCCAGCTCTGATTTGAATACCTATTGCATACCAAGAACTTAAGAGCAGTAATGTGGTGAACAGGACAAAAGTCTTGTTTTCCAGGACCTCATAGTATACATAGGGAAGACAGATAAGTAAATAAGATATTATTGCTGTATTAGAAGAATCTACTTAGCTAAATGGAAATCAATAATAGAATGGCCTAGGCTCTCTTGCTTGTGGTGCAAGTAGAATCAAAGAAATCCCCACAGAGGAATTAAAACATCAGATGATGAAATGGCTACTTTATTTCTAGGAAGAATTTGGTGGTCATGGGTTTGACAGAGAGGATAATACATGCAATTCATGATGATGTGAGGGTGTACTGCAACTTTAAGAAAAATAACTTCAATTAGCCCTATTTATTTTATCTGTAAAATAGAAATAAATATTATCTACCTTAAAGAGTTTGGGAAAGGATTAAGCAAAAAAAATTGTACACACACACACACACACACAAACATTCACACAGCATGGCTTATAGATACTGAATAAATACTAATTCTTTCCTCTCATCCTTGCTAAGTATCCACTCTATGCAAGAAATTTTGCTCAAAACAGGGACACAATATTGAGGAAAACAGATATATCCTATTGGCAGCGTGCCTTTATAGAATAATCAGAGAGTGATCATGATTTCTAAACATCAACTACAGTAAGGGCTCCACTAGAAGAACATAGAGACGCGAGGAGATGCAAGCCAGACATCATTTCATCTGGGGGGTCAGAGAGGTCTTTCCCGAGAAAGCAGAATTGAAGCCCAGATCTGATGGAGGAGAAGTACAGAGAGGGATGTATGAAAGGACGTCCCAGACAGTGTGCAAAGGTCCAGGGCAGGCGGAGCATGAGGCTTTGCAGGAATGATTGAAGGTCAGCGGGGCTGTAACACAGAGAACAGAGGGGAAGTGGTGAAATGAGGCTGAAGAGGCAGAGGCCAGATCTGGTCGGTCAGCTTTGCTGCAATTTTTGATGTGACCTTGGCCAACCTGTCCAGCGATTTCTGAACTGTTTCATACAAGGGATCCCACATCTCACTCAGTTGAAGGACTTTTGTTCTTTGGATTGCTTTATTCTGTTTTGTACCTAGACCACTGCTCTCCACTTACAGTGGCTTTGGCCACTCTTTGTATACTAAAACTATTTTGCCTTCAAAACTCAATTAAGTGCCTCCCTGTGATATCTCAGTCTCATTTAAATATTAGTCTTTCTCCACAAGACCTATGCATATTTTCCCTGAAGACTACATCACATTGCACTGAGATGATTAACTCTATTGCCTGTTAGACTCTAAGCTCCTTGATAAAAGACAGTGCTTCTTATATTTTGTTTGCCTACAATACCTGGAACAAGGTAAACACTCAGTAAAGGGAGGTTGGATAAATTTATAGATAGATGAATGTTGTTCCATCTACTTAAACAACTTTATCTTGCATTGAATAAAAAACATTGTAAATAGGTTCATAACAGTTTTACAATGAGGATAACTTCCAATATCAGGTAAGAATGGTACCTGTGGTGATTTAGTTCCTTGGTTCAATGTTGAGGAAATAACCATTTTGAAAATTTTCTATCATTTGAATATGGCAGAAATAATTACTGAAATTCAAAGAGATTATGAAATGATTGCCTTTTTATTTACACATGGAAGCCAAGGAACCATTACATAAACATATTTTTAAAATCCTACTCAACTCAAGGTCACTCCATTTGAATTCTTTATTGAAAGAACTCAAGGGTAGGGCCAGGCAACTCCTTGGTTTACAGTGGAACTCTTCTGGTCATTTAGAAGCAGATCCTTGATGGTTAGGATAATAGCACAAGGACAGCTCAGGGCAGAGTCTATGGTCTTACCTCCCACCTTCAAAACTGCACTGAAAATTTTGCACAGACTTTATCTAATTTACAACTAAAGTGTGCTTAAGATTTTTTCCCCTTCCCTTGAGAAAAAGTGCCTTTGAAAGTCATAACTCCTACTTCATTTAAGCAGGAAAGAGCATCCTAAGTTTATAGCCTAGGATGATAAGAAAAGTGAAAAAATAAAAAAATGTACTGTTTTTTAATAAAAATATTTAATAAAAAATGTACAATGGTTTGTTATATTTTTTTTCTGATGTGACGGAATCCCTGTGAAAAATCAGGGCCCATTTGGAAAGAGTATGAAAATCAATATAACAGGATTAATTAGGATCAATTTAAATATCCAATAACAGGGAAATATAAGTAAACAAGATAAACGGATTGATGAAGCTATCATTGACAATAATGGTTATAAGGATTTCCTATGATACAGTAAATGAAAAGGATATGTGCACACACACACAAAAACACACACATCCACATTTGTTTAGTCACTTAACAAATTCATGCTATGTCCTGAACGCCTACTCCGTGCTTGTATAAGTAAGGCAGACACGACCCCTGCAGCATGGCGCTTACAGTGAACCAACAGCATCGGAATTAGCTGGGAACTGGTCAGAAATGCAAAATTTTGGACCCAATTCAAGAAATTTTGAAGATGGACTTAGTAACCTTTGTTTTAGCAAGCATCCTAGGTGATTCTGATGCAAGCTTAATTTTGAGAATCACTACTCTAGCAGATAAGACAAATAGTAAGCAAAGTTAAATAGAGTAATCACATCAAGTGTCCTAAGAGAAGGATGAGAAAGTGTAAGAGAGGATATTAGGGTAGAATGTAAAGTCTTTGCCTCTTTGGGGATTTAGAGAAAGTGTCCCTAAAGAACTGACAGAATAATGGTGCATTACTAAGGAAGAGAATGGATAATGGATACACATATGACAAAACAAGCTTAAGGTGCATTATTAAATAAGAGAGTATGCACCATCTGGGGGATGGTCATGCTGGAGACTTAGACTTGTGAGAGGAGGGAGGGAAAGGGCATTTTTTGAAACCTTAAAATCTGTACCCCCATAATATGCAGAAATAAAAAAAACAGTTGCAAATTAGAACAAAAAAGAGAGTATGGTATATATACATATATACATACACACACAGACATATATATAAATGTGTGTGTGATGAAACAAGCATAATAAGGCATTAATGGTAGAATTAAGGTGGTAGATATACAGATATTTACCATAAAACTTTTTAACTTTTTCAAATTTTTATAATAAAACATTGAGGAAGATAGTGTGGGCTTTTAGGAAGATTAGAAGTGATGGAAGGGTGAGTGAAGGCATTCCAGATCTGGGGAACAACATGTTCTATGCTACTCAATTGTCATTCATTTATCAATTGAGTTTTATGAGTCTTAAGAGTAACAGGAAGAAAAACATTGGGCTGGAGCTTAGTGACTAAAGTGGATTTAGCATGAAAAAGTCAAATTCAGAGGTAAAGTTAGACAATGTGGGGTTGGTTCAAAAAGACCATGTAAAAGTTTGTTTGTATAATGTATCACTAGTATATTTCTTTTTATAGTGGAGTAGTATCCAAATATATAAATATAAGAGTTTGCTTATTTGCTTATGCTCAGAGCCCACTCTATGCTCAAGAGCTGATAGGAATTAGCAGTAAGGCAGATGTGATCCCTGAGCCTGATGCTTACAGTCTAACTCAGTGGTTCTCAAGAGTGGTCCATGCACCAACAGCATCAGTGTCACCTGTGAACTTGTTAGAAATGTGAAATTTTGGCCCCAATTTTAGAAGAATGAGTGAAGGCATTCTTGATACAGGGAACGACATGTTCCTGTTGACGTCTCCTGTCTGCGGAGATTTGGGTTGCTTCCAGTCTTTGACTCTTGTGAATAAAGCTGCTGTGAAGCACTATGTACAAGTCTCTAGCAGATTTTATTTTCCTTGAAGTGGAATTGTTGAATCATAGAATAGATAAGTGTTTTCAAACAGCTAAGCAATTTAACAGTTTTCTAAATCAGTTGTACCATTTTATGGTTCCATGAGCAATGTAGCTAGTGGGCATATCGTGGTATCTCATTGGTTTCAATTTGCATTTTCCTGATGACTAATGATGTTGAGGGTATTTTCATGTGCTCATTAACCATTGGAGCATCTTTCTTTGTGAAGTGTTTCTGCAAAACTCCTATTTTTAATTTGTTTTTATTTCTCATTAATGAGCTATAGTACTTCTCTATATATTGTGTTTTCAAGCACTTTGTCAAATATATAGGCTTTAACTATCTTCACCTAATCATTGTCTTGACTATTTGTTTTCTTGATATGCAGTGATTTTTAATTTTGAAGTTCAATTTATCGAGATTTTCCTTTTATGTTGTCTTTTCTATATCATTTCTTTTTAAAAAATGGCCTTTTCAAGGTTGTGAAGATAGTCTTCTAGGCTATTTGAAAAAAATTTATAAATTTAGCTTTTATGTTTATGTACATATCACATTTCAAAAAAATTTTATTATATGGAATAAAGTAGGGTTTGAGTTTTAGTCTATCCATACAGATACTCATTTGCTCCTTTATAACCAGTAACTTCATATTCATCTCAAATTTTTTGAGAACACTTTCCATCACCAATTGAATTACTATGGCACCTTTGCATTTTACACATATTTGTGAGTTCATTTAGACCTTCTATTTTATTGTTTTAATTTGTCAAAGTGTATATCCCTTTGACAATACCAGATGGCCTTGATTACGTTAATTTTTTAGTGTTAAAATCAGATAGCATAAGAAAATCCAATTTTTTCTTTATTTCTAAGATGTGTTGAAGGGAAGAGATCTATTTTAGGGTCTTCTCTAAATCTGTAAGTTTTAGAAAAGAGTTGCTTAATATTTGTAAAAAAAAGTTTAAATTTTAAATTCAGTTTCTTAAATAGATATAGGTTATTCAGATTTTTTAAATGTTCTTTTAATATCAGTTTTAGTAAGTTATGCTTTCCAAGATCTTTTTTCATTTCATCTAAGTTGCTGAATTTATTGGCATAAAGTTTTTCTTATAATAACCTTTCCATTTTTATCCTTTTAATGTTTGTAGAATCTATGATGATGTCCTTTCATTCCTTATAATGATAGTACTGTATTTTCATTCTTATTTCTTCAAAGTATTTTCTAATTTCCCTTGTTTCTTATTTAATCCATGGGGCTATTCTAGTGGGTTGTTTAATTTTCAAGTATTAGAGGATTTTTTCAGAATTATTTTCTGTTATTGAGTCCAATTTTAATGCCATTATGGTAAGAAAACAATGTCTATGATGTTGCTTCTTTCTTTTTTTTTTTTTTTTTTTTTTTTTTTTGAGACAGAGTCTTGCTCTGTCAGTGCTAGGTAGTAGAATACAGTGGCATCATCACAGCTCACCACAACCTCAAACTCCTAGGCTTAAGCAATTCTCCTGCCTCAGCCTCCTGAGTAGTTGGGACTACAGGAGCCCATGACCATGCCCAACTATTTTTTTTCTATTTTTGGTAGAGATGGGGGGCTCGCTCTTGCTCAGACTGGTCTCAATGACCTCAAGGGATCCTCCCACCTCAATCTCTCAGAGGGCTAGAGTTACAGGCTTGAGCCACCATGCCTGGCCTGATGTTGCTTCGTGTTTCATGTTTTTTGTTTTTGTTTTTGTTTTTTTACTTCAGAATATTATGGGGGTGCAAAAGTTTTGGTTACATGATTTATTTTTGTGTAGTTTGAGTCAAAGTGAGTAGATCTACCATTTGATGTAGTAATCCCACTATTGGGCATTTACCCAAAGGAAAAAAAATCATTTTATCAAAAAAACATGTGCACTCAAATGTTTATTTGCAGCATAAGTCACAATCTCAAAGATGTGAAATCAATCCAAGTGCCCATCAATACATGAGTGATGTTGCTTCCTTAAAATATATTGAGATCTGTTTTATGACCCAGTGTACGATATATCTGATGGGCACAAATCTGATGTGCACTTGAGCAAGAAAGTTAAGTTCTTGCTCATGCTGCCATTGGTCAGTTACGGCTCTTCACACACCATTATCATCCTGAGACTCAGGTTGGTGAGACAGCCCCTTCCTGGTGCATTGTTGGTCTCATGTCAGAGGAAAAAGAGAGTGTAGCAAAACATCCACTGGCTCTTACAAATTCTACCTCGAAGTGACACATATGACGTTCACACATATTTCATCAGTTAAAAAAACTAACATGGCTATTTCTGATGTCAATCAGAAAAGAATGTATAATCCTCCAAGAAAAAGGAGGAGTAAGTTATTCGAATGCGTAAATAATCCATGACAAAGACAAACTAGACTTGTATGATCTGTTGATATTACCTCCAAGCATTTCTCCAGTTGGTCATTTTTCTGCATCCCTGTTGCCCACACTGTTGTCAAAACCATCCTTGTGGTCCATCTGGATTGCCACAAGAAACTTCTTAATAAATCCATTTGCCTCCATTTTGGTTTCCTGGCAGCAGTTAGAGTATGCAACAAAAATCTGACGTGCCGCATACATTCTCTTCCCATCATCTTCATCAGTATCCACCAACCCTTGCATTTAAAAACCCTTAATGGTTTGTCATTACAATTAGGTTAAAATGCAACCTTTCATGTGGTCTACAAGGTCTTGCATAACTTGGCATCTTAGACCACTCCAGGCTCACCTCTAACCAGTCTGGCCCTCACCAGTTGCAGGGCTCTCTCAGTGCCTTGAGTACATCGATCTGCTTGCAGCACTATGAACTTTGCAAAGGCTATTCCTGCTGTTTGGAATATTGTTTCCTACACTCTTCTCTGGATCACTTTAACATCTGTGTTAGAGCTTCCCTAACCCTGCCTATTCTTAATCATAGCATCTTATTTTATTCACAGCGGTTATCATGATTTCTAGTTATAGATTTATTTGCATGATGACTTTTTTCCTCTTTATTAACCATGGAATTGAGTTAATTATATCATTCCATTCAGGAGTACAACTGTCTATGGTTCATTCATGCCAGAATATTTTGTGTTTTACTTTTTCCCTCCATTATTTCTTATGACTCATTTTCCCCTCTTCACATTAGCAATTTTAGTGCACTTAAAGGATGGCTCTCCAATTTTCATTACATATATCAACTCTGTGCACACACACACACACACACACACACACCCCAGGCTAAACACACACAGTGCTTTGTGTGTATTCTGATTCATGCTTTCCTCATACAGTGTTAAATGGCTAAGATCTACCTATGTTGCTATGTTAATATTAAGCTCATTATTCCTGGCTAACCTCTTGTGATACTTCTCACCACTTTGCAGATGAAGAAACCAAAACTCAATGAGGCTGAGTAGCACCTTAAGTTTTCACAGGTAGGGTTTGGTACATCTATAAATGGAATCATATTTATCTTACTCTAGTGGCAGTATTCCATACTCTCCTTTCTATCAAGTCTGCTTTGGTGTCGCTATATACTTCTTAGAGATATAGAAATTTGATATAAAAGAGGGCAGATGACTTGTCCAAATAGCAGAGTTAGATTTAAAGCCCATTTTCCCCTCAATCCCGTACAATGTTGCCTCATTTCTTCCACAGGTTAGTGCTCCCAAACACACTGATTGAAGTTAAGGTCTAATTCCCTGCTCTGATTTTAGAATCCAGACTTCTTTTTCCCTTCCTGAAGCCAACTGCAGAAATATACTGCAAACCCCTAGCCCTGTGCCAGCTATGAACTTTGTGCAAAGCTTTCTTGTTTGACCAGCCTCAAATCAGCTATTTGGAATTGGCAAAGCTATTTACTTTTGAGCCTCCAATAGTCAACAGATCAAGTAGAAACATTGATAACTCAATGAAGCTGTGGGCAACCTGCCCATCAGAAGCATCAACATGATACATTTCTAAGTACAAGAAGATTTATCTCTGGAACCTGAGCAAATAGGAATTCCTGATTTTGATCCAGAATGAATATTAGTGTTATCCACTTCAATACTTGCCAGGACAGTAAGGGAGCTGTGCAAACATCTATCTTGGCTAAAATAGTGCTTTGGACCTTGTAGAGTACTAATAGACTTGGGGCTTAGTAGACATGAACAAACAGCTTACAAGGACTGGAGCTGAAATTCTCAAATGTTAGGTCAGAGAGGCCACAACTTTCCCTCTCTTGACTGTTATTTACTGAGTGTCTGCTCTGTGGCAGACACTATGTTAGAGATGCAGAATGCTCAGGATGGAATACAGAGTCCTTGTACCCAATGTAGTCACTTTAGAAATAAGTGAAGCAAGTGCAGGAAGTAAAGCAATCCTTGCAATACAGTGCAATCCCCTCCAAGGATTGAGGTCTAAGTCTTAACTGACAAGATAAACCTCACAGTGGTACAGAGAACATAGCCACTGTTCATGGTGGCTATTTAAATATGTTTTTAACACATCAACAATCCAAGTGAAGACAGATCACAAAACTATAGCAGCCAAAGGACTGAGATTTATTGGTGATGCTATCCATGTTAGGCATTCTGGAGATGAACTCCCAAGGGGTGTCAGGAAACACATTAAAACTTTCATTTCCTGAATTTTCTTATATAAAAGAGGAACTTGGGTTACTCTATTTGCAAATCCACATCAGATGACTCACCAAGGAGTATTATGTAAACCTAAGATTGTATTTATATATATTCCACTGTTATTCTGACATCTGGTTTTCCATTAGTGGTTCTCTGAGTGCTTTTTCCTTTGCTTCTATTCTCTTCCTAAACACCTCAGTGTTGCTCTCTGGTGCTCGCTGTACCTGCCCTCCTTCTCTATTACTTTTTAATCACTTACTAAATAGAGAAGGCAAAGTTTTGAAACTAGGAATATAATACAAGTTTTTACTAGGTAACTGCCACATGCTCATCCTAACAATTTATTTTATAATGGAACATTATGTCTTGGAAACATGATACATCTTTCAGGCTTTGAGATTTATGCTGTTTTGATTATTAAACTTTAGTCTATATCCTGAGATTCATTAGAACACACCACTACCTCTTCTAGGATAAAACAATTAAATGTTGTTATGTCTAAACCAAGGTTACTATGTGTGGTTGCACAGATTACTTCATAGTCTAGGGGAAAGCACCTTGAAGTTGTGCAGTGTACAACTTGGGTAGCTGTGCCTGGCAGTCATGTCTAGGCCTACATATGCTAGTGAAATTCTGCTATAAAATTAAGGAATTGGATGAGGTGATACTAATGAAAGGATCAAATATAATGAGAACTAGTATTTCTTCACATTCTAGTGTCCCTGACTCTAGATATTCTGTGCACTTGAAAGAAGTAGCTTATGATATTTTCTCATGGATAGCATTAAAAGATGACATTGAGACTAGGAGCTCTAAGAATTGATCATGAAACAAGGGCCAGATGGAAGACTGAGCTGACCCTGGCATGCTTAGGATTCTAATTAAGTATTTAATCAAATCCCGATGTCATAATTCAAATAAGAAGCAAATATCAGTAAGATAAGGTGGTTTTGTGTTGACATTGAGAACCATAAGTGTAGTGAGTGAGTGGCAAGCAGGACATTTCACTCAGCAGAAGTATTCACAAACTATTGCTATGGTTGAATTATATCTCTGTCTCTCTCACTAGATTGGCCACATCAAGAGCAAAACTCTATCTTCCATGCCCTGCTGTCTTTCCCTCTACCCTCATCCCTTTAGAAAATAAAAATAAGCAATGGTATATTAAGTATCTTAGAAGGCCTACAGTCAATAAACTAGTTTAATTCCATTTAACCACTGTTTCCAAACTATTAATAATATGACCACAAAATCACTTTTACACATGCCAAGTATTAATATCTCGCAAACTTCTGGGGAATTGTCTGGATACTACTTCAAGTGCTAATGTCCATTTTTATGCCAAAATTACATAAGATCAGTGAGTTGTCATTGCCTACAATTAGGTTACATTGATGTGCAATGGGATTGATTGTAGTAGAATTCCAATATGTGTTGGAAACGATGGCTTTGTTGATCTGATACACTGAAACATCAACTAACTGTTAGAACTCCAGCTTTCATTAAAAGACTCCAGTTAAAGTTGCAGAAAATTGTTAGAAAGCTATGTGATTTCTCACCTGTTCATCCCACTGCATTCTGCTTCAGGTTTCAGGACAAAATCACTCCATGCAGGGTTACCCTAAATGATAGGGTTTGGAGTTGTCCTTCAAGGGGTGAAAGGTGGAAGCCAGAGCAGTGAGTTAGTTACATACCTCCATGCATTTTCCTCCTCTGGTAACCGTTAATGAATATTTAGACTTTTTTTTTTTTTTTCATTTTCTATAGTTCCCTTTGCCTGTTCTCCTAAACCCAGTTAAACTTGAAACTTAATTCTAGCCTTTCTTACTCTCATTCCTAAGGGTCCTACTTCAGTCCCGTTACCAAGTTACTGTATTTTTCCTCCAGGGTTAACAGTCTTTGCAACCAGGCATATATATCATTATCTAGTCCTTGGTTTTGACTGGTACTTTTCCATGCCTTTGGCCTCTTTGTAAAATCGCCAATGTTTCTCATGGGGTTCTGAGGGTGCTTTTTTGTTGTTGTTGTTGTTGTTTGGGTTTTTTTTCCCAAATCAAGAGAGGCCAGAAAAATCAGAAACAATGGCATTCTGTGGAGCCAGGCATGCTGACAGCCTGTAGTATCTTAAAGAAACAAAACCTTGTCTTGTTACTTTCCTTTAAAATTCTTCAGATGCTCTCTAGGGCATAAAGTATGAATAGCAATGCTAGTTGGCCTTTGTTGGAAACTCACGTCGTTGAATGAAGCTCTGCACTAAATACTTTAATCCTAGCAGCAACCTACAAAGTACGTACAATTGTTATCCCCATTTTATGGGTGAAGCAACTGAGATTTAGGCTTTCCTACAGATACAAAAATGGTATGTGATGAAACTAGCATTCAAAGTGAGCAGACTGAATAATGGTTTGTCTTCACCACTGGGAAATACTGCCTTATTTAAGTCTGAATGAAGTACCAATATCTTACTTTGATATATTAAGACCCTTCCAATTTAGGCCCCTTATTACTATCACTCTTATGCATGCAGCCTACATTCATTCATTCACTGAACATGTACTGAACATCTATTGTATGACAGGAACCAAGCTAAATATCGCATAATAGTAGCCACACCAGTCTGGCTATCTTACTCTGTTCAGGCTGCTATAACACAATATCATAAACTGGATAGCTTACAAACAATAGAAATTGATTTATCCCATTTCTGAAGTCTGTGAAGTAGAAGATTAAAGGGAATCTGTTGTCTGGTGAGGGCCTGTCTTGTCGCTGTAACCTCACATGGTGACAGAGCAAGGCAGCTCTCTAGAGTTTCACTGATACTACTAGTCCTCCTGTTCATGAGGACTCTGCCCTCGTGATCTAACCACCACCTCCTGAAGGCCCCACCTACTTGTACAATCACATTGAGAGTTAGGATTTCAACAAACAAATTTTGAAAGGACACAAACATTCTGATCATAGCACTGGGTATACACCACGAAAATCCTAGACACTTCTGTGATTTTATATGTACCAGCTCTTCTTCCTATAATGAACAATCTTTATTTCCTTTCCCCCTCTCACTCTGGAAGAATTTCTGTGTGCTCTTCAATACTCAATTCATGTGTCATTTTCTCTGTGAAGGCTTCTTCAGCTCATCCAGGCACAATGTTTCTTGGCTATACTTGAAGTTTGTACACATCCCCTTTATACTCCATAAGCATCTATCTATCCATACTTCCAGCTCTCTACCAGTCTTTTGCTCTAGAATGTAATAGCCTCAAGAAAAATTCATCTTTATAATCTTTCTACTTCCTTGCAGAATGTATGACATTTAGTAAATATTCTGGAACTGAATTGGCCTGCTATTCAAAAGTCTGGGAAAATATGCCATACTGGACAAGCTGAAGGGTTGTATTTATAAATACACTTTAGACCTGTGGTCCCCAACTCCTGGGCCATGGAACAGTTCCTGTCTGTGACCTGTAAGGAACCAGGCTGTGCAGCAGGAGGTGAGCGGTGGGCAAGTGAGTGAACCTTCATCTGTCTTTATAGCCACTCCATATCGCTTGCATCACTGCATAAGCATCCTGTCAAATCAGCAGAGGCATCAGATTCCCATAGGAGCATGAACCCTACTGTAAACTGTGCATGTGAGGGATCTAGGTTGCACGCTCCTTATGAGACTCTAATTCCTGATGGTCTGAGGTGGAGCTGAGGTGGTGACGCTAGTGCTGGGGAGCAACTACACATACAGATTACCATTAGCAAAAAGGTTTGACTGCACAATAAATGTAACGCACTTGAATCATCCTAAAACTCCCCTCCCCCCATCCCCAGTCTGTGGAAAAGTTGTCTTCCATGAAACCAGTCCCTGGTGCCAAAAAGTTTGGGGACCACTGCTTTAGATTACATTTTTAGGAGATTTGCTCAATAGGAACCCATCCAAGTCTAGTAAGGAAAAAATCATAAAATACAAATAACCAAACAAAGAAGCAAATAAACTTATTGTTATGAGCTGAATGTTTGTGTCCCCCTATAATATATATGTTGAAATCCTAACTTTCAATGCAATGGTATTATGAGGTGAGACCTTTAGAAGGCAATCACGTCTTAAGGGTGAAACTGTCACAAATGGGATTGCTGCTCTTATAAAAGAAGCCTCAGAGAGCTCTCTACCACGTGAAGGCACAGTGAGAAGATGCTGTCTGTGAACCAGGAAGCAGGCACTCACCACGCATTAAATCTTCCAGCTTCTTGATCTTGGACTTTCCATCCTAGTATAGAACTATAAGAAATAAATGTGTGCCATTTAAGCCACTCAGTGTATAGTATTTTGTTATTGCAGCCAGAACTAAAACACATATAATTGCTATAGTAAAAGGGTAGATATGGTAGCAACAGAGAATGAAGGTGGAAGTTATGAAGGCCACCAGGAGGAGTCTGGAAATGCTTCTTATAGGAAACAATGATTGTGCTAGAACATAGATGGTGATTAGGTCTTAACTAGGTTGACAACAGGGTGAGTGCCTTTTAGGCACACAAATGTCCAGCCCATGTGAATGTGGTCAATTTAGGGGCCTAGGAAGTACAAAAGATTAAGTGTGTAGGTGTTTAGGAAAGAGTGAAAGGAAATACTGCTAAAGTACTATAAAAAGCCAAATTACAAAGGGTCTGACATGCCATGAAAATAGAATTTTGTTGGTTTTTTTTTGTACCAAAGTAAAGGGAAGTTGTGAAAGCAGTTTATGTTTAAGATGGAGTATCAGATGTTCAGTCCTAAAGATAACTCTGGCAATAATGTAAAAGATAGAACTTTTTGTATTAGATTGTGTTTAGCATCCAGAAGAATATTATTACCCCTCCCCTCTATACACAAGCTGCTGATTAAAGCAAAAAGTAGAGCAACACCCTGGCTCAGGAAGCACAAAGTCCCTGGCCGGTCCCCTGGCCCATGCTGCCCCCAGAGTCTATTGGCCCAAGCCACTCTCCTCTTCACTCTATGGTCTCCTTACTTGTTTTTCTTCCCACGGAAATTTCAGATTTTTCTTATACATGCCCTCTATTTAAGGAAAATCTAATCATCCTTATCTGGGTCCCCGATGATTTCTTAACTTTCCATTTTCAGAGTGCAAAAATATAAATCCCCTATTCTAAGACATTCTTTATTCGTTAGGATAAAGATTATTTTGCTTGCAAGTGACAGAAACCCAACTTAAATTAGCTCATGTAAAAAAAGTGAATTCATTTGCTTATGTAATCAGTAAGTCCCAGAGGGCTGAATCCGGCCAGGTAAAACTAGATACAGGGTTTCAAATTGTCAACAGGGCTCTCGCTCTCTCTCTCTCTCTCTCTCTCTCTCTCTTCACCTCTTGGCTCTACCATCCCTTGCACCTTATTTTCACAGGCACTCTCTTCCTGTGGTAGCAAAGGTGGTGACCAGCTCTGTAGTTTTACATTGTTCCTCACAGACTTAATTCCTTAAGAAAGTGTATGGCCCTCTGCCCACAAACATTTATGCAAATTCTTCACAAGGGTTTTATTCACTCTTGTTTGGATTTATGTACCTGATCCTGGACCAATGACTTTGACAAGAGGGATCTAAAGTATCATAAGTGGCCATTGGCTACTGGGTTCATAGAAACTCTGCAAAGACAATTCCATGATTCTCTCCTAAATCCACATTTAGTGCTATCATGTTGGTAGCTTGAAGCAGTTACCGTGGGAGGGTGGGAGTGTTTATGCCACAGAGACACTGCAAGTGTCACAAATCAGGACCTCTTTGTTTGGAGAGGCAGGTCATCAGCACAGCCTGCCTGTTTGTGTCACATGTTCCTCACCTTTATCTTAGGGAATAATGTGTTTCATGAATGGCAGCCCCTCTAGGAGCATCTGGAAAAGTTCCAAAAGGAAAGCATAAAGAACAGACCAGAAAGTAGTTAGCATCTATCACGTTTAAAACTTTTGCTTTGCTCACAGTCACAAAAGGTAAATCTTGCCCTTTGGGGAGGATGAAAGTATAGTTTTCCATGTCATTTCAATTGCACATGTCCTAAGAACCAGCCTGGTCACCTTCAGAAAACAGAGGAAGGTGGGAAAGAGGAGCAAGACTTACTCTTCGTGCCTCTGGGGCTCTCTCCCCTGACAAGTGATCTACTGCAGAACACACAGATCCGTAACAATAATCTTACCCAATAGAAGCACCACTCAACACATTGTGGAAGTTTAATATTTTTTCTTAAAATACCATGACAGGTAGTCATCTTAGGTCTATCTTAGGTCTGTGTTATATGAATATCCATAGGCTCCATTAGCTGGACCAGAGATAAATTGGCTGCCATGTTGACTAAGATAACACCTCTCTCTCCCTAAGACATTTTAGAATATCTAAACTTACGAGACGTTACAGAGATGGTGCAGTAGGTACCCAGAAATATCCATTGCTTTGATTGGAACCCAGGAAAAAAAAAGAAAAAAAAAAAGTAAAACATCTGTAAAATTATTTCTTTTTCCCTCCATAACAGGAGAGTCAGATGACTAAGAAAACACATACATACCATCATGAACTAAGAAGACTGTCAGTATAGGGCAGATGCCCTTCCCTGACCTATGTGTTTCTGTGTGAAATCATACTTACTCCTTGACCATCTCTACCATCATAAGTGCCTGTTTTCTCTGGGAAGGGGAACAACTTCTCCATAAAAACAAAATTGTGCCCTAAGGGACAATTGCTGTTGAACCCTTCGATTAAAAAGCAGACAGAAATGACAAAGAGTTTGGTGACTTAGAAGGGGCCTGCAGTAACATAGGCTCAGGAAATCAGCACTCAAGGGGAGATGGCGCTAATGTGGAAAGTGGCCTGAGATCACCAAAACAACACCAGGCAGGGCAAATAAGTAGAGGGATCACAGAACACGAGGTGGTAAGATACCCCTATGCTCCATCGACTACCAGAGGACTCAATAGAAGAGAGTAGCCTTAACTAGTCACCAAAATTGGAAAGGATTTCTAAAAAAAAAAAAAAAAAAAAAAAAAAACCTTGAGGGTTCTCAAGATTATTAACAGAGGAAATTTCCTAGAAAATAGGAGCCTTCCTGCAAGTCCATGTGTAAGGGCTCAGAACACTTTAAATTTGGTTTCTTACTGTAAAATGTGACCACAGTTTTAATTACTAGCTAGTGAAGCCTGTGATATTTGAGTTAATTGAACTATTATTAACAAGACTAAAAGATGGTTAAAATAATAGAGTGGTTTTTGTATTGGTCTTTGTTTCCCAATCATGAAATTTGACGTTACAAATTTTTTTCACTGATGATGCAACTCCTTGTTAAAAAGTCTTCAGTAGTTGCTTTTTCCTATTAGGCAAAAGCCTAGCTCTGATTTGGAATGATAGTCTCCTGGGGTGACTCCTGCAACTCTCTGTAGACTTATCTCCTTCTTTCTCTCCTATTTATCCTGAAACATGGTCATGATAGTCAGAATCTGTATCGAGGAACGTATGATATTTATGTCCTGATGTTTTCAAATATGCTGTTCCCTCTGCCTGGGATGCTGCACCAGCCTGTAGCCTCTCCATTTGCTAACATGTCTTTCATTGTCTAAGAAATAACTCAGTTTCCAGCTCTTTCTGACCCCACTTCCTTCTTGTTCACTCTCTTCCACCTGAACCCATTCTTAGTGGTGTGAGATCCAACCCCTGCTTTCTCCTCCCAAGTAACCTTAGAAGAGTATTTACCCTGATATTTTTGGTTTATTCACATCACAGTGACTATATCAAGAGTTCTGTAAAACTGGGAGTTTCTTTCTGATCCTTTTCTGCATTCCTTGAGATTAACATTATTTGGGGTACCTAGGAGGCATTTACCAAGCTCATAATTAATTTCAACAGCCAAAAATATGTTATTTGAACTCTTTAATAATATTAAAAACTCTACCAAAATGTATAAAGTTTTATTTTAAAAAATAATCATGTGTATCCAGACCATTAACATTCATGTTAAAATTATTTGTAAAACCCTATGTTTTACATAGGTAGAAATTATAGGAAAACCTAGAAGTTGTTTCATGATTTTTAAACCACTATTCATCAAGCACAAAGAATGTCTTATAGTGGAGTAAAGCATATTACTGAATACAGTAATTAATTGATTCTAGATAAAGGAGACATATTGAATTGCTAATTATTATGTTCATGTCAAAAGAGCAATGGCCATTTGGTAGATAAATGAGTGGAAAAATATCACTTTTGTTACATGAGAAAAATATGACTAAAGAAATTCCAGCTACACCAGCAATAAATCACAATAATTTCCAAATCATTTTAAATACCAAAGGTGCTATTATTTTTTCTCAAGAAGAATGACATTTTCATTGTGGAAACTTTGCTGTAATAAAGGTAAACATTAAAGCAGAATTAGTTTATTTTGAAGAAATGGAGATGATTATATATATGCATATATAGATAGAGCTATATATTAGTAGATATGATATATATGCACATACATATATTTGATATTTACTCAATAATTACATTTATCTTATGAAAGGTAATTGTAAGTCTTGAGTCTGTATTGATCTGACTGACATTTAAAATCCAGTGTTAATTTTCAGAACCAAGCCAATGGTTGAAGAAATTACAGGCTCTAAATATTTTTTTGCTATTCTTTTTGTCTCATAAATGTTATGACTAAATATCGAATGTGAGAGGAGCATGAAATATAGTAAATAGATGGCTCACTGAGATGTTGCTGCTGAACATTTCATTGTCACTAATTCATCAGAGTCAAAAACAGATGGAGGCTCACATGTCACACCTCGTGGCCCAAGTATTAACCTTCCCCAATTTGAACATTGTCAGACTTATTTGCTAAATCAGAATGTTTACCAAGCTCCTAATATGAGCAAGATGTTGTATAGAAGGTAAAGGCACACAAGACATAGTCCTTCCCTCAAGAGACAAATAATGCATAAAATGAGATCGAGATATTTACAAATCTATTGCAGCAAACATATATTAAGCACTTAATGTTTCCAAAGCATTGTACTAGTATCCAAACCAGAGAGGTAAACATGATCCAATTACTGGATAAATTGCTCTGATCAGAAGGATACCTAAGTTCTACAATGTATGACATGTTCTCTTGAGTAAAATCGACTCCTTTATCTATAATGGTCTTCTTTAAGGTGCCTACATGAAAAATTTTACTTAAGAATTGGAGAACGAACTCATGAATCCAGAGGTCATCAAAAACATGGAGGAACTCATGTAAACAAAAAGAAGTTTTGTAATCAATGCAAGAATCTACATGAGACTGAGTAAGGTTTGTTATATTAATAGTTATCAATGACCACAAATCTAAGTCACTGGAAATACCTTACAGATTGTATATGTCTCGTATTAATGTATTCAAAGTTAAGTGGTCAGTAAAGAAAGGGAAAGACTCATCTATATAACAAAATTACTAGAAGAGCAAAACTTAATGTGGCACACCAAGAGATTAATATGTTACATCAACTATGTTAGCAAGTATAGGCTGGGCTGAGTGTGATACTTCAGCCCTATAATCTCTGTGGCTTAACACGATAAAGATTTATCGCATGTTCATGCAAATTCTGATGTGACTTGGAAAAAGAGATCTTTAGAGAAACTGTTCTGCTCAGTGACTCTATGATTCAGGCTGATTTGAACTTGTTAGGCTGCCATGTAGACATTCTTTTTTCTATAAGGAAAGAAATATGACTGGTTAAGCATTAACTTTAAAATGTTTTATCCTGAAGGTGACGCATTATCCCCTCTATATTCTACTGGCCAAAGGAGTTGCGTAGCATACCTAACTGTGAAGTTGCTGAGAAATATGAAGAAATTCATGGCTATTCAATAAGCAGTGAATGTTTATGCCACATTGACAATTAACACAAGTCCAGTAAATAAACAGAAATGCTGCCCATAGTTGCTAGTATGACAGAGGTCTGTTGAATGTATACATTCATTGTGTTGGACAAGTGTAGACAGCAGAAATTTGCCCTCAGATGCAGGGGATTTGATATTGCAGGAAGAGAGAGTAAAGTGTCAGGGAAAAATTCAAAAAATTGGATATGGGAGGAAGAGTAGTACTTGTAACATGAAATTGAAGCAAATGATTATGAAACTTTCTTGAAATTTGGTTATTACAAATCAAGAAGCCTGTAGTGGGGCTCACCGAGGATGTGTATTTTATAAGTAACCCAAATGATTCATTTTTGGTGGGTCCTCTAACCGTTTAGAGGAACATTGGTTGAAAGGGATAAGAAAAGCCAGGGTTAGTATATAATTGAAAGCAGCATAATGATATTAAATACCAGTCATATTAAGTGTTGTAAAACTGGTAACGTAAGTACCAGTTTTGGACAGGAGACCACGTTTGAGTAGAAATTAATGTTACCAGGGGTTTAAAGTGGTGATTTCACATCAATTTGTGGGATGACTGCATTATAAACCTTTATAATTTATCTCAATATACTATAGGGTACATGCTAGTTTCTTTTTTTATTATTATTAATATTAGGGCTCTACCTTATTTTGAGTAGTTATGTTCCATCTTATTTTAGGCACTTCGTGATTTCATACTTGTGGAATTGAAGACTTGAGAAAGTAAGAAAAACAAAAGATTTCTCAGTTAAGAGTGGTCCATAGTAAGAGGTAGGAGGCAAGGGAAGGTGGGAGGTTTCAGGATGCTAGTCAAAGAAGTCACCTACAGTTAGAAATACATGTGATAAGGGATAGGCAAAAACTAAAATCTGGGTAGGAATACAAAACTAAAGCTCAAACCAGGGAAATAACAGGATTAAGACTAGGCTATAAGGTTAGATGGCACTGGCTGGAAATCCATAAAAAACAAAACCAGAGGAAGAGTTCACTCTATGGCATTCCAGGTAGATACAGCAGTTTTTATTGCAGATCCATCTAACACTTGAATTTTTAAAATGTCAAATATGCATGTATAAGATGAAATGAAAATTTATGCTTTGTTGTTGGGGAAATTGGGTATACATATGAAAAATAATAATAATAAGTTAGACCCTTACCTTACACCTTCTACACAAAAGGAGCTCAAAATGGATTAAAGTACCAAATGTGATACCCAAAACCATAAAACTTCTAAAAGAAAACTATAGAGAAAAAGCTTCATAGCATTAGATTTGGCAATAATTTTTGCATAGGACATGAAAAACACTGAAAATAAAAAGCAAACAGATAAATGGGACAAGAACATAAAACCTTTGTGCATAAAAGGACAAAATCAACAGAGTAAAAAGACAACCTAGAAAATTGGAGGAAATATTTGCAAATCACCTATCTGATAAGGAATTAACACCCAGGATATATAAAAACTCTAATAACTCATCAACAAAAAAATCAAATAACCCAACTAAAAAATGGGCCAGTGAGATTTATCCCTGGGATGCAAGGGCAGTTCAACATACAAAAATTAATATATGCAATACACCACATTAATAGAACAGAGAATAAAATCACATAATCATATGAATAGATGAAGAAAATTAATTTGACAAAATTCAGTATCTTTTTACAGTAAAAATTCTCAACAAACTGCTTATCAAAATACTTTATCACAACACAATAAAGGCCATATATGAAAAGCCACTAGTTGACTCCATAGTCAATGTTCAAAAACTGAAAGCTTTTCCTCTAAGATCAGGAATAAGCAGAGATGTCCATCCTCACCACATGTATGCAACATAGTACTGAAGGTCCTATCCAGAGGCATTAGGGAGGTAAAAGTAAAAAAGACATTCAAATCAGAATGGAAGAAGTAACATTATCTCTGTTTTCAGATGACATGATCTTATATGTAGAAAACTCTAAAAAACCACACACATACACACACACAAAAAAACTGTTAGAACTAATAAATATAGTAAAGCTGAATACTTAGAAATATGCTTAAACAAGGGAAAAAAAGGCTCATACACTGAAAACAATAAAATATTGCTGGGGAAAAAAAGATACAAACAAATGAAAAAATATCTCATGTTCATGGGATGGAGGACAATGTTAAAATGTTCGTACCACCCAAAGTGATCTGAAAATTCAATGGCAGTTCAAAACTTCTAAAAGTAGAACTATTATGCTCCAGTAATCCCACTTCTGTGTATCTATACAAAATAAATGAAATTAGGATTTCAAAGAGATATCTGTAGTCTGATGATCATTGCAGCATTAAAAATAGCAAAAAAATGTGAAAGTAACCTCAATGTATCAATGGAAGAAAGGATGAAGAAAATGTGGCACACACATACAACAGAATATTATTCAGCCTTACAAAAAGAAGAAGTTCTTGTTATATGCAACAACGTGGGGTGGAACTTGATGACAGTATACTAAGTTACATAAGTCAGTCACAGACAAATACTGTATGATAACACTTATATGAGATATCTAAAGTAGTCAAATTCATGGAAACAGAAAGAAAAATGTTGGTTACTGGTGGCTGGGTGGAGGAGGAAAAGGGGGTTTGTTGTTTAATAGACATAGATTTTCAGTTCTGCAAGATGAAAAATTTCTAAAAATCTGCTTCATGCAATGTAAATATAGTTAACACTTCTGTACTGCACACTTACAAATTATTAAGTTGGTAAATTTTATAATATGTGATTCTTACCATAGTTAAAAAAAAAAGTACCATAAGCCAGACTCTGTGACCTTATCCCTACTTCAAATAATGGAAAAAATAGTAACTTGAAACATATTCTGTGCCTCAATTCCACATCTCTAAAGAGAAAAATGTTTGCCTTGCCCAACTCACTGATTAAGATCAAATTAATCTATTGTGAGTCTCAAATAGAACAATTTGTTTCGATGTAATTTGAAAATAAATAATACATAGTATTCATTATTTTTTTTACAAAGCAAAGAAACTAATAATTAGTAATTATGGGGTTTTTTGATAATCACTTTAATGATCCACTAAAATACACTTGATAGAAATTTTCAACAGGTATAATTTAAAGCACATATAAAGAAGGTCCCACAGGAAATAGTTGGTATGCTAATAAACAAAATTACACCAAAAATACTTTGTAATAAAGAAACTGTGTGCTGAGGTGTGCACAGGGTCAAGGAAATCAACAAGGGATTGTAAGATACCTACAAATAAGCAAGAAGGAAAATTGTTACACACACACCCCTCCTACCCCATTTTCACCCCAGCCTGAAGTGATAGGAGGAGGAGGAAATGATGTTATCAGAGCCCAGTGAAAGCTGGGATGGTGTACAGGGGCTTCCCAAAAGAAGCTGCAGCTATAAAGGAACACAACCACTGTCAGCACTGCAGCTAGGCCGGGAGAAAATGAAGAAGATAGATTTTGATCTTTCTCTCTCTCCCTGCCCTCTAATATCCACCATTGGCCAAACCCAAACACAAGCCAAGGTACAAGAGACTGCAGATAATACAGTTTAGAGATGTCAGCCCTCTGGGATAAAGAGGAGAGCAGAGTATAGCAGGAAATGCTGGGGGAAATAGAGGAGGCAACTAGAATGTTAGCAACAAAAAACACATGCAGTAGAGCAATGGTAAATCTTCAAGTGTCAACACTACTGTAAAAATTTGACAAATATGTCTATCTTTCACAGGTCAAAGGTCATATGTGATTATGACCACAAAAGCTCAGTAGTATACAAAAGTGACACACTAATAAGAATTTATTTAGCTCACATATTTATGAACTGCCTCGGAGTCCTCTGCAGGGCTAACCAGTCAGTCAGGCTGGGCTTAATCAGAACAGCTCTGCTTCTTGTGTCTTCCCTCCTTGCCCTGGGAGGGCAGATGAGCCCACTGACACCCTTCTCACAGCAATAGCAGGCAAAGCAGACCAAGACCAATAGTACAAGCGCTACTCAACCCTCTGGGCACATCACTCACATTAACATCCATGTGGCCAAAGCAAGTCACAAAGGTGCCAAAGTTAAGTGGGCTCATAAAGTCAATATCCCACCTCTTTCTTGGGCAGAACTCCATGCAAAGTCACTTGGCAAAAGAAATAGTTTTTATGGCACTGAACTCCACAATACAAAGGTTTTGCTTTGGCATTTGTTTTGTTTTGTTTTGTTTTCTCAGCTCCTGTGTCCCAGAATTTTTCCACACCATGGAGACAACTTTTACTACCATGTTCCCCTTCGGTATTTATTTTTGAGCCTCCTTTCTGATGATTTGATTTTCCTCCTCAATAGGCGATGCTCTCTCTATGGGTACCTTTTCTGCTTCACAATACTGATGACAAAGGTCCTCTTATTATCTGATTATTTTGCCCATGCGTTTTTGAAGAGTCTGCCCTCAAGACGAATACGGAGACAGATGGTAGGATGCAGGGACCTGAGTTTGACCATGAAGAAAGCATCCCTACTAAAAGGGGAGTGAAGCAGGGGGAAATCTGAGTTCCAAAGGATGAGACTTTTCCAAGGGAGCTCACCACAATACAGAGTCTGGCCTCTCTACTCACAGATTCTGAATCTTAAAAACTATTGACATTTCAAAGTTGATCATGTGTTTATGATTGTACTGTATGTAGTCACAAGCGAGAGAAATAAATAAACCAGAATTCTAAAATGAAATTTATAATTACAATTGTTAGGTGCAGATAGGGGTTTATAAGACAAAACTAAGATTTCTGCTGATTACTTTAATGTTCAAGCGATCATCGTGAAATCTGGAAAGAGTTTTGTTTTCTTTTGCCACTTGGAGAATGAGCAGGAGGAAGAATTCCAGAGAGAGGGGAAGAGCTGGGCTGTGGGGCTGTGGTTTGGTTATGGAGGGCGGAAGGTGGCCTGGGACTCGATGCATGTTTTCGGCTCTGGGGTCACAGCTCGATTATCTCTTCTCATGTGTCATCTCAATGGGATATGTTGAGGAAATTGTTTCCCTACTTTCTAGAGACATAGTTGAAGAGCAAACAGGAAAAATACAGAAACAAATATTTTTAAGTGGTCTTCTTGGGTGCCACTCCCAATCATCTCTTCACTGTATCTAATCTCTCTTGCTCTCTCTTTCCCTCTCCCTATGCATATATGTGTGTTTGTGTGTGTGTGTGTGTGTATGAAATGATCTTAGGAAATGTACTGTACATCTTTATACACAGATACACACATATGCATGTATATATATATACACATATACTGTATATCTCACGTAGAGATATGTGTATGTGTATATATACATGTATATATATGATGTATATATATATATGTGCATATATATGTGTTTATCTGTGTGTAAAGAAGTATAGTACCTTTTCTAAGATCATGCAGCTGATAAGCTCAAGACTCGTCTTTCCAACGTAACAAATTGATTAAAAACACCTATGTTTTTTAGCCCAATGCCATGAACTAGATTAAAGAACTTTGGCTTTTAAAACCATTAAGTCCTTTGGGAAACTCCAGAAGATGATTTGTGAAGCCCTAGAGTTTCATGGAGCAAAGCAGATAATCACTGGTCAAGAGGCTCTGCGTATTGAATTTATACTCCATCTGAGTGATTCTGAGACAGAGCTCAGAATATCTAGAGAAGGAGATCCACAACATGTCATTTTAGACGTTTTTTTCCCTGAAATAGTACTTCTTTTACCCCATGTATACACATGAGATGCAAAGCAGGTGATTTATAGAAGAAAGGGAAGAAATTAATGTCTGTAGAGCATCTTCTCTGTGCCAAATGCTAAATAGATTCCTTTATACACACTTCTTCATTTAGGTTTGGGTTGTGCTTCCTGGTGACAGCTCAAAGTCCTGCTCTTTAGTGCAATTTACATGACTTCTGAGTATTTTATCAAGGTTGGCTTTCAGTTATAAGTGGTGAGCAGGCTGCTGTGGAAGGCCACCCAAGCCAGCAGGTAACAAGCAACTGGAAGAATGCTTAGAGATATGAAAGGTTGCTTTGGATCAGACTGGGAGCCACCCTATACACCTGGGCATGATGCTGTGCTGAATTAATGAATTAACCTTGAATAAACATATATAGAAATGCCTTTCAAACTAAAAATAAAAAGAAGGAGAGCATAACAGAAAAAGCCATAGATTAGAGTTGAAGTAAAAATATTTTTTTCTAAATAAATGTATGAAATATACGATATAAAATGAGCAAACCTCCCCTTCAAAGTAGTTATATATTATGTGAGTATATAAATTTATTCCAACAGAGCCAGCTCAAGTTTTAAATATAAAACTTGATTCTGCTTTTATAAAACTACTTTTAGAACTCCCCATGGAACATTCTCTGGCAATTTTTGGTAATTTAAAGATGGATTGAAACTTAGAAAACAATCACTTTGCCCTAATGGGTATTTTATTGACTTCGGAATTAAACAATTCTGAGTGTGAATTTACACTGAGAAGCTTACTGGAATGACAACTAAAAACTGGGGATTATCACAGGATGACTGTTCCCACCTTGAAAGTAGTTGAAAAATTCATAGCTCAGGGACTTAACATAATAAATTCTATCTATTATTGTTTTCATGAAAAAATTAAAAAATAAATTGCATGGGTGATAAAGTTGGGCAAAACAATTTGGCAGGCAGGCAAACATAAGATGTCTGTTTTATTTGTAATTTATAACTGCCTCTGGGACCATGCCAAATAAAAAAGAATTCCCAATATTTTCAAGGTTGGGAATAAACACAGTAGGTGCATTAACAACAACAGAATAAGAACTAGACTCCAGCGGCATCTCTTTTGAAGGCCACTATTATTTTGTACGCATAGATATAGGAACGCCGGTTTAAAGAGCAGTCTCTGTGCTTTATAGTCACTTCAAGCTTCCAGATGGAGGATCAATGACAGGTGCATCCCATGCAGACCCTGCCCCTGAGAAATCTGATCTGAGGACCTTTGCAAACAGCTACAACTTGGCTGGCAGGGTGTTGTCGGAGCACAAGACTCTGGATTTGCAAACTTGATTCTTCCCCCAGGCTAAAAGAATTTCTTTGCTTTTTTTTTTTTTTTTTTTTTTTGCCCTCCTTCCCAGGGACTCAGACACATATCTATGTATTTGAGGAGAATGCATAAAGCAGCCAACAAGAACAGAGGCCACACCGCTGCAATCACAGCAGAGCCTCCCTTGTTCCTGGTTTTCTGAGCAACTGAGACCCCAGCCCTCCTAGGTGAAACAAAGCTGCTTCATATGCAATGAGGCCATGTTTTCATGCCATTCAGATGCTGCACATAGAGGGAGTTGGAAAGGTGGGGGAGTTAGGAAGGTGAGCAACCTATACATCCTCTGGGGAAGGTATACGATAATAATAAACTCGACCAAAAGTCTCCATAGCAAACAAAATAGAAAGTTATAGTCAACTTTCACCTTTGTGACTGTGATTGCCCCAGCAGTGCTTAGAGATTGGTTTCAGAGGTTAAAAAAGCAGGAGGTACAAGGGAAGGAACTGATCCAATTTGCTACAAATAACACAAAATTGTTCCCATGTGTAATAAAAATAGTTCAGTGTATAAAGTTTTCTTTCCAGTCCATCATCTCCCTGGGGCTTTTATTATAATTTTTATTGCCACTTCACAGATGAAGAAACCAAAATCTAGAGAGGTTTGGGGATTTTTCCAAGTTAAATTCAACTGGAAAGTGTTAGAGCAAAGGTAGAAACCTAAAGTTCTAGAAGCCAAACTCTTGGTTTACTCCCCTCTGTCACCTACTTCTGCTGCCAGTGCTACAGCCACTCAGACACATGGCCACCCCAGTGCATGCTCCAGGAAGCCCCCTAGTAGTAATAATAATCCCTAGTAATAGCAATAATATTCATCATTGACTATGTAATGTTCTGTGTAGCAGGTTAAGTGCTCAAAACTTTACATGAATTATCCCATTTAATCCTTAAAAACAACGAATAAAGTAGATATGATCATTGCCTTCATTTTAGAAATGAAAACTGAGTCAGGAGGTTAAGAATTCACCCAAGGTCACAGAGCTAACATTCCACCCTGTCTGTTTAATTCCAGGGCCCAGCCATACAAATTGTACATTCCCATAGCCAAGAGACAGCACACCCTTCCTGCAGACCCACAAGTCCAGAGAGTTTTCAACAAACCAGAAAGGGTCTCCTCCTCAAGAGCCCCCCCAGCTTTGGGCTTCTGATTGCCCATACTCCTAACTTGTAGGAGCTGAAAGGAAAATTGAGGAGCAGACACAGACATAGAGACCCAAGGTTTTTAAAGCCTCCCCACAAAAGATAATCTTTTTCTTTACTCTCTCCATTCTGCAGCAAATATTTCTTCTCCTTTTATTTCACCTATTGCTATATACCTGTCTGAGGGATCCATGGGCTTAATAAAATAGCCCCAAAACAATGTAAAAACCAAAGCCAAGTTAAAATGAAGTTGTAAGAAACAAAGTACTGCTGGCTTTGAGGGATTCCTTGAGCTGTTTTTCTTCTTAGTACCTTTAGCACTCATTCCCCTCTGTGAACCTTTCGTCCCCTATGGCCACCCCAGCCAATTACTTTCCTTCAGCGTGTCACCAGTGGGTCCAGACTTTCCCAGGGTTCTGACATCTTAATGAATCTAATTTCATGGCTTCCCCAGATACTATTCTCCCACCCCCTCCAGTTGGGTAAAAGGCAGCACTCGTAGTAGTAAGTCTCAGCATGAACTCTGGTTTCCCTGCGCACGCTGAACATTTGGAGCCTACTCAGATTGCATGGGTTTGAGAAGAGCCAGCCTAGGGACCGGCAGCAGAGCCGAGTGGTCTGGATGTCAGAGGTTCTGGGTTTAATCTTCTTTCCTGTATCTCATTCATTTTATTTGGAAAACTTCTATGGAGTGTTTGTCCCTTGCCTCTTACAGTGCTGCTGTGGACTGCTCACTTTCTCTTTCCTTCTCTGTACCATGAAATGGCCTGTCTGGGCCATCTCTCAGGTTCCTTCCAGCTCTCATGTTCTTGGCTTTATGATTGGAGGCTCATGAACATGGTAAAAGGTGGTGTGGAGTTGCCAGCTTAGATGGGGGTCTTTATTTATTTGATAGTGCAGGAAGCAGTGGAGGACAGGTTTGAGAAGAATTGTAAAGATAAAGAGACAGATAGATTTCAGTTTCACATTCCCACCCCACCTCTCCCTTCTCCTACTTCATATCCTCAGAGTCCTCCATCACCGATCCATGGATCCAGTCCTCCATCAGTGACCTATCACATTGGCTTTATCCTAGGGATAAAAGCAGGGTAATAACCTTCACCGCGTGACATCAGGCAATGTGGGCAGAGGCGTAAGGATCCACTTCTTTAACTGGGGAGCTCCACAGCAGTATGTATAAAGGGAGGGATTAGGCCACTGAACTACTCTTTGGAATGATTTGTGATTCTTTTTTTCTCCTTGTTTTCTATCATGAACTTAGCTCAGGTTAGTATCAGTGTGTTCCTGTGTTAACACAACAGAAAAGGAATTCAGCTAGTCTCCCAGCCCAGTTCCTTTTACTGTATCCACTTCTTTTAATCCAGTGTGCTTCTGCTGTTGTCTTCTAATTCTAAACACACAACTAAAGCCCTTCAGCTTTTCACTGGCTGTCAGTTTCCTCTCACACCTAGCCCATCTTTTCCCATTTAGAGCTCCCCTCGTCCACTTAGGGCTTCTGTTCAAAGCTCTGGGCTCACTCCCACCTCCCCTCCATTTCCTGCCTACCCATTCCTCAAAGCCCAGGCTATGTCTTTGCTTCCTCATGAGGATCACTCAGACTATTTCAAAACTTATCTACCTTGCTTTTCTCTGTACCCAATTGAAATAAACAAATATTATTTTACCCCACAGGTGTTAACCCCAGAAGCTGATGATCTGTACATGAAAAAAAAAGGTTTTTAGCCTTTGTTTAGTGAAAGACAATAAATTTCAAACATCCTTGACCTCAATAAGAACACTGTGTGTGTGTGTAACTTAAAATTGTTTTAATGAAATGATATTGCCAATGCTTAACTCTTTCTGATAGTTCTTGTTGTATTCTTTCTGTGATATTCTGTGTATGCAAAACTGATGGCTGCCAACCCACCACATGGATTTAACACCTTACTATTGGGTCAGGACAGAAATTTGAGGATACTGATTTAGAACAGAAGACAGATATTTAATCTCATGCCACTCAATGCATGTTCTGTGAACCAGCAATACCAACATCCTTTGGGAGCTTGTGAGGAATGCAGAATCCCAGGCTCTGCCCTAGACTTACCAACTCGGAGTTTATCATTTAACAGGTTGTCTGGTGTTTCATATGCTCATTAAAGTGTGAAAAGTACTGATGAAAAGAACCACGTATAAAACATGAGAAGTACTAACTGGGCATATGTTTGGGGGATGGAAAGAGAGGCAAGGGCACAAGGCTAACTGTGAGTGAGCCAGGCAGCAGACTGGGTTCTTCCACATAACTCAGTACATCTGTCACCTAAAACAATGCCACACATAAGTACATTAGATACTTGTTATTCACATTTTTTTAAGAGGAGAAAATTGAGACTGAGAAAGTTTCAGAGTCTTGGCCCATGTCACACAATTAATAAAAAGCAGAGCCACAGACTGGGAAAACATTTGCAAAATACATATCCAGTAAAGAATTTGTACCCCAAACATACAAAGAGCCATAAGACTCAAAAATAAGAAAACAAACCACCCTGTTAAGAAATGGGCAAAAGATCTGAGCTGACATCTCAGCAAACATGACACGCAGATGGTAGGAAAAAAAAAATTTATGAAAAGATGTTCAGCATCATATCTCATCAAGGAGTTGCAAATAAAACAAAAATCTCTGAGCTACCACTACGCACCTATTAACGTGGCTAAAACCCAGAACACAACCACCAAGTAAGTGCTGGCGGGAATGAGCAATAGGAATTCTCTAATTCATTGTTGAAATGAAAAACAGTATTGCCATTGTGGAAAACAACAGTCCCTTACAAAACTAAACTTAGTCTTACCATACACAATGCAGCTCATGCTCCTACGTATTTATCTAAATGAATTAAAAACATCTCCACACAAAAACTTGTGTCCACACAAATGTTTATCATAGTTTTATTCATAATTACCAAAACTTAGAAGCAATCAAAATATCTTTCATTAGGTGAAGGAATAAACAAATGGTGGCACATCTAGACAATAGAGTATTATTCAGCAATAAAAATAAACGAGCTATCAAGCCATAAAAGGACACAAAAGAAATTTAAATGTCTATTGCTATATAAAAGAAGCCAAGCTGAAAAGGCTACATACTGATTTCAACTATATAACATTCTGGAAAAGGTGAGACTATAGAGACAGTAAAAGTATCAGTGGTTGCCAGGGTGCAGGGGCAGAGATGGCAGGGTGAGTAGATAGATCAGAGAATATGTTTAGGGTGGTGAAACTCCTATGTGATGCTGTAGTGGTCAATATGTGGCATTATACATCTGTTGAAACCCATTGAATTGTGCAGCATGAAGAGTGAACCCTAATGTAAACAATGGATTCTAGCTAATATTTATGCACCAGTATCGGTTTATCTGTTTTAGCAAATTGGCTACATTAATGCAAAAATGTTAATCATAGTAGAAACTGTAGGGGCTGAAAAAAGGAGTATATAGGAATTCTTTGTACTTTCTGCACAATTTTTTCTGTAAACCTTAAAATGCTCTTTAAAAATAAAGTTTATTAAAAACAGAAGCAAAGTTAGAATTTGAACCCAAGTTTATCTGATATGAGAGACTGTGCTCCAGGAAGATACCAAAAGGACACTTAGACTTTAGATAGATGGGAGTAAGTTTCCCTCAGTTGTGAGATGGTGAAAACTGTGAGTGGGTCTATATTACTCTTAAAGTTTCTCCCGTTTGGAAAACAAATTACCTCTGCAGTAACAGTGATACAAATAGTGAGTGAACATTCATGAAATAAATCCCACAGAGAAGTAAACAAACCAGTTCTACACAGACCTTTCCAAAGATTATAAATAAAAGGTAACACTTCCCAACTCATGTTAGGAGGACAGCATTCCTCTGATTCCAAAATCAAAGACATTACAAGATCAAAAAATTCAAAAGAGAAATTTTATAATTCAAGTAATTGTGGCCTTTTCTATTTTTCCCCACTAATTCTCGGACACCACTCAGAGAGACTCTCTGACTTGGATCCATGTGTGAATTTCCAACAAAATTAATTCAATTACCAATAAAGCAGCCATGAGAAACAGCAATATTGACAACACCAGTAACACCTGTTAGTCCTACATTTATGAGAGCAAAAGAACATGTGACTAGCATAAGTCTCTTATACCCCCAGACTGAAGGTCCACATCACTAAAACACAGACCTCCCCGCTAGCCTGCTGTAAAGGACACGTCTGTAATGCTCTCTCCATGTGGAGACATGTGTGGGAGGATGGAGGCATGCCTGTGGTTGAGTTCTGTGAGCTGGGTCAGTCATGCCAGCACCAGTTTAATTGTGGGAGTTAATGGCTTTGCTCTTAGGAATTTTATCTGAATTCCAAGTGTTTATGAAAAAAATTAAAGTTAATGACAGTTATTTATTTATCCATCCATTTAGAAACTTCAAAGGAACTCCAGAACACATAAAATATGAGAGTTTATGATACCATGAGATATTATTCAATCATAGTAAATAGGAACTTCTTTTAACAATTTGTCTTTTCCTGGGTTATCTGAAAGGAATTATGAATGGTCAGTATCTTTTTCCATCCTACTACATTCAAAGAGAATATTACTGCCAAGTTATAGCTCAGTTTAAGGCCTGGAGGTAGCCTGTCCAGGCTCCAAGCTGAAAGCTGTCCTAAGCCTTTGGCTCAGACTCAGACCTTTGGCAAACCCCTCCCCTGATCTTTCTGGCTTAACTGGGGTGCTTTCTGGTGCTGCTCCCAAAATGAGTCCCCTGGTCTCTCTGAAAGTCTATTGATGACCCATGTGACATTAACTAATTTATTTTTTTCCACTTAGTATATTAAGTGTCAATCAAATGCCAGACAATGTGCTGATCCTTGCCCATCACCACTAATGCCTTTCCCATCCACCTTCACCCCAGCCACCAATACTGGTTACCTTTTGTCCCAGGTTCTACAGCTGAAGAACTTGACCCTCTCCACTCAGGGAAGTAGGTTAGATCCAACTTTGCTCCGTGTCTGCCGACACCCAGGACCACTCTCACATGGTCCCTCCCCCTGAGGCCAGCCAAGAGCCCATTCCAGGCCAGCAGTGAGTATTCAAAAATTACCCCCTGAAGCCTGGGTTTTTCTTGAGCTCCTATCTATTTCAGCCCTAGAGCACATAGAAATGCTGCAGCCCTGGGTGGATCTGCTGTTTGGTGGGCATCTAGAAACTCTACTTAACCATGTGGGTGGGAGATAAATGTCCGAGGTTTTCAGTGACCCTCCTAAATTATTGTCCCCTCCAGCACAATCTAAAGGACCAACAGCCAATCTAGGGGGCCCAAGTCCAGCGCAGGTCATTTATATGGAACACCATGTGCGTGCTCCCCCTCTGCCCCCGCTCACAGCAGAGGAGAGTGGATCAGAGACTTAGTCCAGTGTTGCTCCCAAAGGCAACGGCATAATAGTGCCCTCTAGTGACAACCGAACTGACTGTTCCAAAGGCTGTAATGTGAACTCAGAGCCTGGTGAATCCCTTTTTTTCTTCTGAAAAAACGAGATGGAGTAAATAATCTGATGCCTGAGTCATATGTACCTGGTTAAAGCCATGTGCTCCCTTAATGAGCCAAATGTTGGTGTCTTTCAGAGTTCATTAGGTCTTTTCTTCCTCTGCAACCGTCACCACCAGTGCTTTTTTCATTTTTTTAAACGGCTCTATTGAGATAAAATGTACATACCATAAAAGTTCACCCATATTACATGAACAAGTCAGGGTTTTTCAGTGTATTTACAGAGTTCTGCAACCATCACCACAGAATCATTTGAAAGCAGTTCTATCACCCACCAAAGAAACCTCGTGCCCATTTGCAGTCTCCATTCCTATCCCCAGCCCTCCACAACCGCTAATCTACTTTCTGTCTCTGAAGATTTGCCTGTTCTGGACATTTTACATAAATAAATTCAAACAAGGTGTGGTCTTACATGTCTAGCTTCTTTCACTTAGCATAATGATGTTGAGGTTCACACTTTTTTATGGTTGAACAGTGTTCCACTGTATGGAGGCACTACATTTTGTTTATCCATTCATCACCTGGTGCTCTTCTGTTGTAAAAATATTTATGAGCTGAAACTTTAATGCAGTCAACACCCCTGACTTTTGAGTTGATTCTGAAAATTTCCAAAACTATATGTTCAGAGAATTGCAAATATTAATGTTGTCTTTTTGTGGAAACGTAATAGGTGTACAGGAGCTTTCCAGACTCACCTTTGCCGGAAAGTTGTGGAGCCATTTGAACCCTCAATATCCCTTTTACCTTACTTGACAGGCAGCATGCCCCGGGGCCTGTGAGTCTCAGGAGTGTGAGTTACTTTGAAAAAATCCGGACACAGTCTCCAGACCTAGCATTTCATGTGCCCCTTGGCTAGACACTTCTCAATTGCCTTCTGAGCATCACCCCCAGGCTAACACTAACAACTGGGTATTTTAGATCTCAGATGTGGAATTCCAGGGCCACACCCTGTCCATCTAAGCAGCCCCCCATCTGGACAAGATGACAGCCCTTCTAGAAACACTCACCTATTCAATCTAGAAATTCCCACATTTTCTAACATATACCAGAATCCATATTATTCATTTTCATATTTTCATCCCCCGACAGTCTTAAAACATAATATAACTGACTCTCACTCTCAAAAAATAGTTTTATATGATCCCTGGAAGCTCCTATAGCATTAAAATGGCTAACAATTTAGTTCTTTCCATTCTGATAAAGCTCTACCTTGCACGTCTAAGGCAGGCTTCTTGCTCAGTGTTATAATCTTTTATCTCAAAGCAAGACCCCAGTTTCCTTAAGAGAGAAAATCCACCCTAATTCTTAATACTGTAGCTCCCTAACAATATTGACTACTTCACCAGTGACACTGAAATTGTCTGGCCATTGCAGGAAAAAAACTGTAGCATATTCAAAAGACACAATAGAGACAACTCTCAGTCATAATTCCACCAGCAATATTTATTCAAAAGGCTTTAAAGCTTCTATAAGCCAACAAATGACTATACTTTGTAAGAAAATACTTATTGAAAATTTAAGAACTGGATAATCGTTCTTTCCTACTATTGACAAAGCTTCAGTTTGAATCTGAAGCCAAAATATCAAACACCTGTATTTGGCTTTTTTCAGAATATTGAGATTCTCTAGTGTCAAATGAGTAAAGTAGACTCTAAGAAACAATATTTGAGTGGTTCGTGTTTCAGGTTATTTTTTGTTTGTTTTGTTTTTTTTTCATTTTCTAAGGACTGTGTTAAAATGGGAAACTGCCCTTCCCAAACGAGGTTAAGGGTAGCACCAACATTCATCATGGAACCAGCCAGGGCTCTGTCGTAGCTGTGGAATGTGATGCAGGTGACCCGTCTAAAAGTCAATTCAGTTACCTTCACTGCAAAGCAACAAGGAAAAGGTCTGTGTGTGTCACTTTTGCTAGAACTTATGAGAAAAAAGATTGATGGGTACAGTTTTAGGATGGCAAGAGACAGGGATTTCAGACGCTGGGTTTTACTCTCAAATCCAACAAGGCCTGGATGGATGACATTGCTCATCCCCTCACTGTATCTCAATGAACTGCTCGGACGCTGTAATGGAAAACTGCAGGGCAGCCCAGGTGGTACGCGTGTTTCTTATGAGGGCAATAGCTATGACTGAAAATCTAATAGCAATCAAAAGCGAGTCCCGAGGGGCAGATTCCTTTCCTTCAATGTTGCTGAACAATAGCGGCGGCACTTTGGATGCTTGAGAGCTGATGAATGGCCAAGGTTGCTGCAGTATTATATAACTTTTCAAAGCCATTTCTGACATCAGAAAAATCGAGACATGTGTTCAGCAAGCCTAAAAATGGCAAAGGCTCTAAAATAGGCTCTAAAAAATAATTGGAAGCTGAGCAGCTGAATTGTAATATAATACTTAAAGAACAGTGAGCCTGCTGTTATCCAGTTTTGCAAGGCTCTGCAAAAACCCTAACCCTCCCTCCCTCCCTCCCCTTCCCATCACCTACCTCTACCTCCAAAAAAAAAAAAGAAAAGAAAAAACAGGGTTATAAGGGGGAAGATGAGCATGCATTTATAAATGGCCAACTTATGACAGACTCAGTTTCCTAACTTTATTTAATTAAATAATGAATAGTGATCAATGTATAATAAAAACCACTATGCACTAATAGGTTTTGAAAGTAGGTGTTATAGTATGTGTTCAATCAATGTTTATGTTTACCTTTTTTCCTTTGTTTGGTGAACCAAATCTTCCCCTCTCATGAATTCTCATGAACTCTACTGGAGTTCATACTGTACTGAAGGTCTCTCTGAATGAACTTAAACCAATGTTTGCAAAACAAACTATGATCTATGTTCATTGGGAGCAATTGCTCACTAATTCTGCCAGAGGATTAGAATTGTTTTATTTTAGAGAAATTCTTAGACTGAAGAATGACCCCTTTTCTCTCAAACTCATGACTCAGGGTGTTAGGTGGAATGTTGGAGAATTTTCCAAGAAGTGTCTTTGTAAGTGGTAAAATATATGAACCATAGAATCAAGAGCTAAGGGAAGGTGAGAAAAAGTCTTTCGGTTTAGAAGACTTTATGTCCACTGGGCACTACACAGTCTGCCATTTCTCCAACCTTTAATGATATGTTTGTTCTTATAATTGGCATGAATCAGATGCATTTAAAAATGAAGTCCTATTTCTCCATTGCCTTATATTTGAATTTCAGAGATGAGGTTCCAAAGGAAAAGTGGCTCTAAGACATAATAAAAATTGTATCTGAGGATTTAGCAAATGCCACATTTAAAGGAAAATGGTATTCATGTCCTGATGCAATATTGATATGCTCAGTGTGTACCTCCAGCAGGACAGGCCTGGGCTTAAAGCAGCGGAAGACTGACAGCTACCACAGGGCAGGCCTCCTGTGTGCACGAGTCCATACACTGATCTCCCAGGGGTGCAGCCTGAACAGCTTACTTATAGTAATTTAGCTCTTGGAAACCTGGCTCATACAAATCAAATTCACATGGGACTGACTGGTATTAGAAAGCCACAAGAAGAAATCTTGACTGCTGGAATTCCAGCTATCCACAGCAGCCAAGCAGTACACACCCTTCCCAGTGGGGACACCTGCTTGAGTGATCATCTGTACCCCAGGCATTTGCTAGAGAAGTCAATCATAAATTGATGGCAAGCCAGTATCTGCTAAAGGATAATTTAAGACAGCTGATACTGGAACAGAAAGACTCCAATAGACTAGGTAAACAATCTATTATTCTCATTTTCAAAGTCACCAAATTATCAGAAAGCAAAGCATTTGAACTACATTAGCTCAACATTCCCCACCATGGAAGATGCGGTCTTCTCTCTCCTAGACTCCAGTGTTCACATTCAGTGAGTGAATGTTATGATGAAATAGTCATTGAGTCTAGGATGTGCCAAGGAGGAGATAAAATTTTAACTCTGCATTTGAAAATTGCAAATGATTTCTTGTGTTTCATTTAGTCAATATTTGTACAATAGATGTCACTAATCTCCTACTAGGTGTTAGGTGCTCTGCAAGATGCTAAAATCATACAATTGAATGAGAAGCAGTCCCCATCCTGGGGGAGTTCACTGTCGGCGAGAAAGTCACATACTGAAAATAGAGAATATAAGTAACACTGGGGATGTGCACAAAGGATGGAGCCATTAATTTAACCAGGGTGGAAAAAAAGAAAATAGTTCAGAAAGGTTGTACAGAGGAATTTGCAAATAAACTAGAACTTCCCAGATGCACAGAAATATAGGGGTATTCCAGGCAAAAGAAAACATTATATGTTTACTAGACAGAATGCTTCTGGTTGAAAGTGGAATAAATATCCAATACAAACTAGCTTGGAAAAATGTGTATTAACTTACACAACTGGAGTATCCACGGGGATATGCAATGTTCACTGCATCACTGGTTTCTTTCTCTTCATCTGTGCTCCCATCCATACCAGCTTCATTTTCAGAGAGGCTGTCTCCACATGATGGGAAAGAGCAACTAGCAATTTCAGGCTCACGTATCTCTTTGCAGCCTGTGATCCTAGAGGATATTAGGAAGCATCTTTCTCAACTCCTGCAAAAGCATAGGGAAAAACACTAGGTCTGGCTTGTACAGTATACCTATACCTAAAATAGTTGTGATATTCCTTTTTGTTGAGATGCTTTTAACTGGTCAGTGCAGTGATGTTGACTAAACAGGATTATTATGACATTAGAGTGAGAGATCCCCCATAGAAAGGAGAGCTGGAAAGGTAAATAATATGTGCCCACTACACTATAAAAACCTGAACACATACTGTGTTTTGAAACTCATAGGTGTGACTATAAGTGTATACAATTCAGGAAAAAAATCAGTCAATAAAGTCAGGCAGTTCTAATGAAGTGCAATGCCTCTGACAGCATGAACTGTAAATAGTTCACTAAAGAGATCCGTGTTTATTCTAAATGTCAACAGGAAGCCATTGCAATGTGTGATTTAAAATGTGCCTACTATCTTGTAAATGACTTTCATGTACATCGGTACATTGAATCCTTAAAAATTCCTACAAATTAGGTACCCTTATCTTCATGTAAAATATGGAGAAAAGAAGCTCAGAGGTTAAGTGACATGTCCAAGTCACAGGATCCATAAATAGCAGATGAGTATTCAGGCTCCTATCATATTCCAAGACCCATATTCTAGTCTCTTTCTCTCTCACACTACACACACACACACACACACGGACAGATGGGGGATAGAGAGAGAGTAGTTTAGGTTAGTCTGCCAATGTGAAGTAGGGTGTTTTTAAAATGTCAGATGCAAAAAAGGGAGCAGTCTTTATAAACTGAGAAAAACAGAGAGTTAAAAATTCTTCCATAATGACCAGGGGATCTGCTCTATGACTCCCTGAATGGCTTTGCTGGATTATATTTAGTGAGGGAATGTGATCACTACAAGTTAATAAAAGAAATACCCTTCCTTAAGGGCAGCCAAGCCCCTGTCTTTTGGTCTACATCCAATAGTTTCAGATCCTGCTTGTGCATCTGGCATTTGTCTTTTAACAAGCTCCACAGGGGACACTGACACTCATGCGCACGTGGGGTCCACAGTACCAGCCATCTTCCAATTCCGATGCGCCCACCCTGGTACCTGATTTTTATTCCCAGGACAAAGGGCTGAAGTGCTTAATAAAAATGCCAGGTATTTTATGCTTAGAACAGAGGGTAGCTGCCCTCTCATTCACTAGAATTTATGGTCTCCTGGTTCAAAATAAGCAAAGCTAATTCCCTTCAGCAGGTATTTGCCATCATTTTTCTTATTTCGAAGTTTATTTGAGAAGGTTCATTTGCCCTAGCCATTCTGAAAATTTTAGAATTGGAGCTGATTCATCTGCTGTGGCTTTACATTTTCTTTGACTTTTAAAAAGCTGTTTTGCATCAATATCTTTCTCAAGTTTTTATCCTTTTCTACCCTCTGCTAAAGATGTCTCTTCACTGTTTATCTTTCCTTTAATAAATCAGAACTATTTCATTTTAAATGCTTTATGGTTACATTTGGAACCAACATTTATTTCCTTGTTCTGAGCATTTTCTCAGATAATCATTCTTTGTTTGTGTCGTTTTGTGTGTTTTAAGCTTCAGAGATTCTAGCAGAAATGTCAGTGAATAACCAACCATCAGGAATGAATCTGTTAGGAATCGATACCTCGATGTACATGAGTTTATCAGAAGCTTCCTCTAAAATCAGATTAAGAAGAGTAGAAGGATATGAATGCTGTGTGTATCTTAATGGAACCAACTTGAAAGGGAAGGAAGGAGAGTGCACAGAAAGGGAAGATTTGAAAGAAGGAAGATAAACATTATCTGCTCCATAGTTCCTTGGAATGTTTCCCGATTTGAGTTCCCTGATAATTCTGAGGAGAAGAACTCAGAACAGATAATGTTTTGATTTTTTTATGTGGAACTAACTCTTTTCTAACAGAGGGCAAGTTTAAGAATATCTACTCAATATTTCCAAAGATCTCCATGTAAAAACAAAAGTGACTTAACAGTTTGGAGATCAAAGCAATTAGAAATGTTGTTTATCTCCCTTCCGTAAGTAAGTGCAGAATCATCACATGTAAGAATATTTATAATAGTAGTGTGTATTTCATTCACATCAAATACTAGTGGGAGTATGGAGAAAGGACAACTGACTTCTATCTGTAGGAAAATAAAGCAAATTTTGAGGATGGGAAGGAAAATTTAATTACGGGACATTTTCTTGAAGTTAATTTTCCTTGCTTTTCTCTTGGTGTGTAAGCTCTCTATCAGAGAGAAGATTTATGGATGTCTTATTTTAATTAGCAGTCTGGAGGTAAATGTTCTGTGAAAAGTTGACTGTGTGTCCTCACTTCTCAAAACTGCAAGGGGAACACATTATGAAATATATCACAAAGGCTTACTAGTGCCATATGTTATATATTCGGTGCTTTTGGTTTTGTGTTTTTAATTGCTTAAATGTGGCCAGATGCGGGTTAACTATGATGCTAATAAAGCCCCAACCTTGGACAGGTGCTCCCAAGGCCCCAAGAGGGGCCCTAGCAATGGCACATGGTCATGTTTTTTTATAAAATTTGTTAAGTAAGATATGTTAATATTTGTTGCAATCTTTACGATCAGTTTCTCTCCACCCCAGCTGAATTTCCTTCACAATTTCCCTTGTGCCAATTGATGGTGATATAGTTATAGGCATTTTTGAAATCCACTTAAGGGGAAGTAGAGTTGGAGGACATACTTATTTTGCATTTACTGGAATATAGTGATGTGGCTCAGAATCCCTTCTGTGTATAGCTAAATTATTGCCAAACACCCCAGTGTAGGAATGGCTCCTAGAAATATTCCTCTTGCCAACTGTGAAGATTCACTATACCATGATGAGAAAGTACAGGGCTAGAAGTTGAATCACAAACCAAAGGTATCCTTCAGATCTCAGTAAGGGCAGTATGTGAACAATGGAAGAGAAATAAACTTTGAATTTTATGGAACCAGAAGCTAGTCTCTGGAAATTTCTTCCAAATATCACATATGTAAAAGTATAAGTAGAGGACTTGTTTCTTAATAATGCCTAATTAAAAACAGAAGCTTTCTTGTCATGACTGTATGAAATAATTCAGCTTGAACACTTATATATGTATTGGGTGTCTTTAGGGAATTCATGCCAAATAAAATTTATCAGAATTCTGATGTTTATAAGGGGAATACCTTCAACAGAAATACAAAACAGAGAGCATACATGGGTGGGAATTTGCATGTTTTCTTAATACCCAATATCAGTATTTTTTTAAAAACTACATTTTGTTATTTATACTAAAATCTGAATTATTTGTTCACCATCTCATAGAAAATATTTTAAAATTATTATCCCATAAAGAGATGATTTATTAAAGAGGATGTGGCCAATAGTTGCCAACAATAAAATTATTATGGTGACAGATAATGAAGCAGTTAATGAATAAAACCATTGAATTATTTTTATAGATATTATGGTGTTTATGATATTTGTCAGCTTTAGCAAATGTTATATGTTATGTTTTTTTTAATTTTAAATAGATGTTAGGGTTAATATATAATTTGTATTCTTAATACTGTGTGTTTATTCTTACAGATGGACCCCAAACTAGATAAGCTTCAGGTACCTATAAACCTGGATCTGCTCTGTAAGCAACTTCTTCAAGAAATGAGGTCTCTGGAAATGGAACAGATAGTCCTGTACTATCAGGTTGGAATTGTCTTCCTTTCTAGAGAGCATGAGCAGTTGTGCTTGCTGCAAGGATGTCAGAATGGTTAACTTTAGGAAAATCTGCTAATATAATTTCGCCCATTAATTGATTAAAGGAGAAAAATCACGTGATCATCTCGGTAGATCCAAAATATATTAGATAAAATTTAATACCCAGGAAAGATAAAATTTATAACAAACTAAGTATCAAAAGGATCATCCTTAACCTGATAAATGTTGCCTATCAAAAGGCTATAGCAATGACTGGACTTAGAGTGAAATATTAGAATCAATCATTTTCATATCACGAACAGAGTGAAAGATCTCCACTATTACTGCCAACTAACGCAAAAAGACAATAAAAAGCAATGAGAAGTAAAAGGATTGGGAAAAAAAATTCATAATCCATGGATTATATAATTGTCCTCCTTGATTATTGAATACAATCTATAGGAAAATTCTAGACATAATGAGTGAAATTGTTGCATTGAAGATACAAAAATTAATTACATTCCTATGCACTAGAAACAGTCATTAAGAAGTATAATAATTGTTTTTAAAAACACCATTTGTATTAGCAGCAGAACCCATCACACAGCCAGAAATAAATCTATCAGAAAAGGTCCAAGACCTATATGGAGAAAATGAATAATATCTTTATTGAAGGCATAAAAATCCCCTAAGTAAATGGAGAGAGATACTTTTGGTCATGGATGAGAAGAATCAATTTCATAAAGGTGTCAATTCCCTCTAAATTAATCTATAAATTTAATGAATTCCTATCATAATCTCATCACAGTTTTTTATAGACTGTGACAAGCTGGTCTGAAAACGCATATGGAAAAGAATATAGCCAAGAATAGTTAAGTTAATTTCAAAGAAGAATAAAGAAGAGGAATTTCCTCTATCAAATAGACTTATAAAGTTATAGTAATTGGGAGAATATTTATTCAGAGATAGATAAATTGACCTTTGGGACATAATAGAGAGTAGGATTCTGAGCCTCCCAACTATGAGGATTTTACGCTTGACAGAGGTAGCACTTCACAACTCATTAGGAAGATGGACTGTATAATAGATAGTGCTGAGACAGGATTCATACAGGAAAAATATCAAATTATTTATGTAGTTTATACCAGTAGTTCTCAAATAGGGTGATTTTGGTACCCAGTGGACATTTGGCAATGTGTGCAGTCATTTTTAGTTGTGATGCCTGGGAGGGGAAGATAGTACTGGTGTGTTTAGTGGGTATATGCCAGGGATGCTGCTGAACACTCTATGGGCATAGAACAGCACCCTACCCACCCCCCAACAAAGAATTATACAGCCCCAAATGTCAATAGTGTCACCACGGAGAAACCCAGCTCTAGATGGAACAGACTTCCCCCAGCTAGCTATGGGCTATTTCCCTCACTCCTCTTCAGATTTGAAATCGCTACCTGTATTCCTCCCTTATGACGTTACTGATCCCTCTTACTCTGATCTCCTTTTTCATTACTCTGTAGCACTTACAGTATTCTAACATTCAACAAAATGCACTTATTTATTTTGCTCATTATTTATTGTCTGCTAGAATGCCTTGTTGTGTTCACTGATACATTTCAAACACAGAGAATATTGTTTAGCATATAGCAGGTGACAATAAATATTTACTGAATATATGGATAAACAATCCCAAGTGCTAATTAATATGTAGCATAGCAGGATCACTCATGCTGGTGGATAGGGTCATTCTGAAGAGAAATTTGGGATTGTCAAATGCATTTAAAGATTTACATCCCAAAAGAGGTTATGTGAAAATGGTAGGTTGAGTCACCACAGAATTTCCTAACCAGCATCTAACCATATGAGCCAATAAAGTCAGAACCAAATAAAACAGTTATCAAGTTATTCTTGAGGAATAACTCAAATCCATAAACATCAGTGACATGTAACTAAAAACAGAAGTAGAAGATTAAGAACAGAAGAAAACTGCAGCATATCAGAGTTCCTAGCCCTAATCCCCTCCTAATCTACATACCCTGATCTTTTTTTCCTTTTCTTTTCTTTTTTTTTGTTTTCATTTTCAGATAGGGATTCATGTCTGTGCATATGCTTCTTCTAATTGAACAAAGTTGGTTTAAAAAAAGCTATTATCCAAGAGCACAAATCTAATAGAATTACATGAGGAATACATACTCACATGCATATGTGCATGTGTATGTATATTTATACATTTATATCCTGATGCTCAACTTCAGACCTTTTTAACTAGAGCCTCCCTGCATGGAGCTGAAGAATGTGTGTATGTGTGGATTTTCCTTTTAAGTTTTTCAGCTGAGTCTGATAATCAGCCAAATTTTGCAACTATCCATCAAGAAGGTTTTCAAATATGTCCCAAGAAATCTTGGATAAGAGCATTGGTGGAGATACATGTCTTAGAAGTCATTTATTGGGCATTCTGGGAAATCAGATGGTTTTATCTTTATATATATTTATATATTTTGTAAAAATATTGTTTTGAGAAAAAAGTAAGTTTCATTTTTTAAAAAAGTTAGTAATCCATTGAGCTGGAGAAACCTAGTAAATGGAGTGACTTTTAAAAGTGTGTGCTAGGTGCTGTGATGGGCCACTCAGATCTGCAGGACTGAGGAAATTTTCTTTCCTGCTCTTGAGAGTGCATCCCGAAGATGACCCTTAGCTGCCATCCATCTTTGGTGATTGCCTCAGCTGAAGAAAACTGCCTGGTCCAAGGTCAGCCTCCTTCTAGGGAAAGCACATATCCAATGACTGATTTATGCAAGTGTAAAAAGTCGTGGTCCATTTTCCTTCAACTCAGGATAACTTTGAACATCCATCCCAGTCTCTAGAGCATGCCCAATGGGATCAGCTGAGCCCTTCATTAAGACAGCACCACAGCTGCCTCTGCCCAGTCCTGCTCCCTTCCCCTCCTCACTGTTAAATCTGCAGAGCACTCCCTAATAAACATCCTATTTGCCCATCTGCATCTTACAGACTGCTTCTGAGAAACCGGACTACAACACCAGGTGAACCTAGATCGTATGATTACATGATGCATCATACTCTACCATTGCCCGAGTGAGTGAACTGATTAAATGACTGACAAGCAGATAAAGGGAGGAAAAATGGACCACATGCCAAAATCAGACTGTTCTGCATTCATAACAGATGGAAACTAACAATCTGCCAGTTGTGAGTGAGTTATCAAAATAGGAAGCTTGCAACACACACTGGCATGATGTTAAATGGATACACATGGGTAGCATTAGCTCAAGCTCACGCTTCTGCAGTCACCTGCTTAAACAGATACACTGTTTGGAATCTCCATTTATGAAGAGTTGGAGGTAGACAAGAGCGGGAAATTAAAGTCTGAGAAACTTATCTATTGAAGAAAAGTCAAAGAAGTTGTTTTATTTTTTTCGATTCTTTTTATTTTTAATTTCAAAATGTTAAGGGGGTACGAATGTTTTAGATTACATGGATCACTTTTGTAATGCTTGAGTCCCGGCTATAGGTGTGCCCATCACCCACATAGTGTTCATAATACACATTAGGAAGAATTTTCCCCTTCCCCCTCTCCCCCCTCTGCCCTGGTTGATTCCCACTGAGTTTGACTTCCCTCTATGCACATGTGTGCGCATCAGTTAGTTCCAATTTAATAGTGAGTACCTGTGGTGTTTGTTTTTCCATTTTTGAGATACTTCATTTAGAAGAATGGTCTCCAGTTACATTCAGATTGTTGCAAAAAGCATTAATTCATCTTTTTTGTGGCTGATTAGTACTGCATGGTATACATATACCATATTTTATAAATCCATTCATGAATTGATGGGCACTTGGTTTGATCCACATCTTTGCATTTCCACATCTGGGCACTTCCACATCTTTGCAATTATGAATTGTGTTGCAATAAACATTTCAATGCAGCTAAGGGTTTTTTGTTTGTTTATTTGTTTTTATTTGTTATTTCAGAATATTAAGAGGGTACAAACGCTTTGGTTACATATATTGCCTTTGCACCTCCAGAGTCAGAGCTACAAGCCTACCCAGACCCCAGAGAGTCACACCATACCTGTTAGGTGTGAATTTACCTTAACTCTCCCCTCCTAACCTCCTCCCACCTCCCATCCTGCACATAAGGATGAATGTTACTTCCATATGTGCACAAGTGTTGATTAATTAGTACCAATTTAATGGTGAGAAGTAGTTTTAAAGTTGTTTTAAAGATAGTAGCCCCTACCTCTGACATCAGTGGGAAGAATGAAATGAACCATACCCATTTTCCAATTTGTGAACAATTACTGTTTATGTAATTAATTTATTTTAGGAAAAACAATGACAAATAAATAAATAACCTCAAATATATGCACACTGATGCCAGGAAAAAAATGTGTACCAATGTCCTGAAGATCATGTACCGTAGCAGGATTCCACTGATGGTGAAGAGGACCCAGTTAGCACCATTCTGAGTAAGGACATGAGGCCATTGTGGGAAATGTTCCCTCCCAGTTCCTTTGTATCATTCACATCTTCTGAGGCTGTGTGCTTTCTGCATTCTTTTTGTTTTTGTAGATTTACAGTTGTTGCTGCTGTTTTACTCTTAAATAAATTCCTGTCTAGAGAAACTTCAGTTAATGGTATAAGAATTCAGATGAAGAACCAATGAAAGAAGTGAAAAGATCGCTGTCAACATAATCAAAAAAACACAATTAACGAGATATTTGACAGTTCTGCCAAGACTAAACAATGTGCCAAGCCTGGAACCACTGACTATGAAGACAACTGTCCATGCAAGAATGTCTATGACATGACATGTCTTGAATGTCTCTGTCTATGACAGAGATGGTAGGGAATAAAAGAATAAATACTCTAGTTTTATTCCATGGCTCAATTGATCACTAACTTTTCTTTCATTACTTTAGGAATGCAGATTAGCATGCATTCATTACAGATCTGTGTATTTACTGTTCCAATAAGTAAATGTGGCAAAAACAAACAAAAAACAATTTCACCGTGGCATTTATTCCACTTTTTTTTTTACCTCTCGTGAGACTATGTATTTTGATTTGAATGTTTCCCTATGTTCTTTCCATGTCTTATAAATCCAACTAACATGAGAATAAAAAGGCAAGCATGATACTGCAAGGAACTTAGTCCATTTTCTAGAATTCAACATGTATTAGTTACCTACCCAAACTTTCTCCAATGCCTAAAATGTGGCTCAGTAGTACTAGATGAACAATATTGCTTTGAGTTTTTAAATATAATCAAAATACTTAGACTTACTCCAAACTTGAATAACTGCTAGAGATAAAATGAAAATGTTCTTCTCTCTTCAATAACTCTTTATTAAATAGGCTATTTAATAAGATAGGGAATGAATTATTTAACTGCCCACCATAAGAAATGAAAAAGACCTGTGAATTGGTGTTGAGGTTGAGAAGTACAATTAAAACTGTAAAATAAAATCTCCATTTTACCTAGATGGGTAATGGAGAAAGAAGACACATTGTCTAAGAATTTAATTAGACTAGAGTAATTTTAAAGCTTAGATTCACAAAAGGAGCCCCAAACTAAGCCTGTGTGACTGGCCTAGAAGAAGCTAACTTGCTATGTTTAAAAATACAAAAAAATGTTTGTTTTTATGTCTGAGAAGAAAGGAGAAGAGCAAGAAGGATAAGAAGAGAGATAGCGATGTCGAGGGTGGGTAGGCTAAACAGTTGACAAGAAACAGGATTTATAGAAATGGCTACAATACCAGAAAATGCAAAGGGTCTATTAATCAGTTTAAAATGTTCATGTGGTTATAAACCTCTCCTTATTCCCAAACTTTCAGTAATGTAACTTATACCCACAATGCCTTCTATGAGTGGTGTGTCAGTGGTGTGTGTGTGCATCTGTGTATATGTGTAGTAAAGAAAAGGACTTAATTCTACATGTCGATCCGTGTGAGCAAAGGCACATGCCTTTTGGACTTTTTCTTTCATTCCAGTGATCTGCCAACCCATCCTGGTATCATTCTCATGGTATATTAATTGCTATAGTTTCAAAATAAATATAAATACATATAATTATTTTTATTTTTTATTTTTTTAAAGATGGCTGGTCTTGAACTCCCAGGCTCAAGCAATCCTCCTGCCTCAGCCTCCCTAGTAGCTGGGACTACAGGTATGGGCTTTCCCACCTAGCTCTTAGAATATATTTGAACATTTTGAATGCTCATGTAATCCTCATATCAACCTTTGTGAAACACTTAATTTTATTTTTCCCCAAAGAAGAAACTGATGCAAAAAGGTAAAGAAACTTGTCCAAGCTCAAACAGCTAAAAAATGGCAGTTTGAATTTATTTCCAGGCAGTTTAATTTCAGGGCCCTTACTTTTAATTTGTAACTTACACTGTGTAAAGGAAATTTCTAGTGATCCTCAGGAAGGATGGTATTGAGCATATGTAGATTGTTTTCCATTTAAGAAAGTATTTTTCTATTATATATTATTTCATAAATAGCATATTGTCCTCCCAGTTTTAGCACTTACTGAAGTAATCATGTAGATTTCACCCTTAATATGTTTAAAACACATTGAATGGGGTCATATATTTTGATGGATAAATGTACTTTCTGAAGTTACAGAACAGACTCAGGGTCAACTCTTAGATTATAAATTCTCATGTCATTATAAAACAGATGAAAACATACTGCTTTCATTTCCTTTGGATATATACCCAGAAGTGGAATTGCTGAAATCAGTATGTTGAGGAAACATCTGAACTCTCGTGTTCATTGCAGCATTATTCACCATAACTGAGATATGAAATCAAACTCAGTATTCATTGGTAGGTGAATGCATGAAGAAAATGTGGTATATATACACAGTGGAACACTATTCAACCACAACAAAAAAAGGAAATCGGGTCATATGTGACATCATGAGTGAATATCGAGGACATTATATTAAGTAAATAATAAGCCATGCGCAGAAAGACAAATACTGCAAGATGTCATTTATGTGTGGAAACTAAAAAATTTGAACTCGTAGTGGCAGAGAGTAGAATAATGGTTACCAGAGGTTAGGAGTGAAGGGCAGGATTGGGAAGTAGTTGGTCAACAGAGACAAAATTTCAGTGAGGAGGAATAAATTCAGGAAATGCAGATATAAAACCATCCACATATTGCCATATGATCTTTGACAAAGCAGACAATACACCATGGAGAAAAGAATCCCTGTTCAATAAACAATGCTGGGAAAATTGGATAGACCCATGTGGAAGATTGAAACAGGATCCTTATCTCTCACCTCTCACAAAAATTAATTCAAGATGAATAAAAGACTTAAGTCTAAGACATGAATCTGTAAGAATTCTAGAAGATAATATTGGAAAAACTCTTCTAGATATTGGCCTAAACAAACAATTTATAAAGAAGACCCCAAGAGCAACTACACCAACAACAAAAATTAATAAATGATACTTGATTAAATTAAAAAGCTCTGCAAAGCCAAGAAAACAATCAACAGATCAAATAAACAACCCACAGAATGGAATAAAATATTTGCATGCTATACATCTAATAAACTAAGGGCGAATAACCAGAATCTACAAAGAACACAAGCACATCAGCCAGAAAAAATGAAACGACCCCATTAAAAAGTAGGCAAAATACATGGACAAAGGCTTTTCAAATGAACATAAACTAGTGGCCAACAAACACATGAAAAATTGTTCAACGTCTGTAACCATCAGGGAAATGCATTTCAGAACAATAATGAGATATCACCTAACTCTAGTGAGAATGGCTTTTATCCAAAAGTCAAAAATAACAGATGCTGGTGTGGATGCAGAGAGAAAGGAACACTTATACACTGTTGGTGGGACTACATACTATTACAACCTCTATGGAAAATAGTATGGAGATTCCTCAAAGAACTAAAAGTAGACCTACCATTTGATCTAGAAACCCTATTCCTGAATATTTACCCAAAGGAAAAAAAGCCATTTTACCAAAAAAACACTGGCACACAAATGTTTATTACAGCACAATTCATAATCACAAAGATGTGAATCAACCCAAGTGCCTGTCAATTAATGAGTGGATCAAGAAAATGTGGTATATGTATACCATGGAGTACTACTCAGCTATAAAACATGATGAATTAATACCTTTTATAACAACTTGGATGGAACTAGAGATCATTCTCCTAAGTGAAGTATTGCAAGAATGGAAAAACAAATACCACATATACTCACTATTAATTTGGAACTAACCGATCACTTATGAGCGCATATAGAAGTAAAACTCTATGGAAATCAAAGAGATGGGAGAGGGGAGAAAGGAATGAGTGGAATCACACCTGATGGGTACAATGAACACTATCTGGGTGATGGACACACTTAAAACTTTGACTCAACCTGTACAAGATCAATCCATGTAACCAAAACATTTCCACCCCTACAATATTATTAAATTAAAAAAAATCAAAACATCATTTTGTACACTATAAATATATACAATTTTTATTTGCCAATAAAAAATAAATAAACAACACACTAAAAAAACAATACAAATAAAAGAATCTACATAAAGCTTAATAGAGCATAATATTTTTATCATTATAAGTAAAGCCATAATATAATAAATAATTTTATTCTACTGATAAAGAAATAACCAGGTGGAAACAAATACTCATCTCAGATGATTTAGGACCAAATGTCAATAAGTAGACAGTTTGTTTCTTGTGTACCTCCTTAGTATTTACCACCTCTCCTTAAAGCAGGTGAATTGTCGAAATTCTTAGACAATCTATGGGTATGCATAGTTCCTGGCACTGGCCCTATTTTATTTCCTTTATCTCTAATTATCCCTGTAAAAGTCTTTTGTACATTACAGTATCCTATTTGTGAGTTTTCCTGTGCTTTGTTTATTTTTAATTTAGCCTTTTAAAAATGTTTTTCTTTTACCTATCCCCAGGAATGCACCTAAAGCCATCTCTTTTATACTGTAGCTAGACACTTCCTGAAATACCAGACTGAAAGAAATGTTGTAGTGGGTTTTAAACACTCAGAATCTATTAATAGAATCTATTAGAAACTAATATCTAATAGAATAGAATAAATAGAATAAATAAATTCTAATAGAATAAATGTAATAGAAACTCTGGCCCCTGGTGGACCAAGTACCTTTTTTCCCCTGAGAAATTTGGCTCAAGTATGTTTTGATTTTCTGTGAGGGGTTGAGGATAAAGGCTTTAAAATACAAACCCAATTTCCTTAATTCAACAGTAAAGAAGAGCCTACAGATTATTTATAGTCATGAATGATATTAGAAGAAGAGTTGAATGCCTTTGGTTGATTACAAGTTAGAGCCAAAGTATCACTATGGAAGCTAGAAAACCTTAGAAAATCTATGTATTTATTTATTAACAAGTAGTTATCAAGGTCTAGAGTTTAAATAGTATATAAGCATTATGATATAGTATTTAGCAGCAAGGGTTCCTATAAATTAGTATTTCAAGAAGAGAATAATCATACAAATTAGTGTCAAAAATAATATTTAAGGAAAACAAGATTTTGAGCTCCTCTAATTTCTCACTTAAGATTTAAATATTATTAGTATAAATAGTTCAATGAGAAACAGTTTTTCTCTCAGCTACTTTCTAGCTTTATTATAAGTACAAGCTTACATGAAATTCTGCTTGAGTATCTAGTAAAAGAATAATGGGATGATAGAAAGATCATTTTAAAAGATGCAGGTGAAAATTCAGAATCAGCTGTTTTAAAATTTATGAACAGCAGTAGTAATTTAACTTGCGATGGGGACAATTTTATTTCCATTTCCATGAATGCTAATGTTCATATTTCAGTTATTAGAATTAATCTGACTCAATTATATTCTGTGGGCTTGGGTTCAGCTATACTGATTGATAACACCAACAAACATTAAGTATAGTTTTGTGATCTGTGACATTATATGGCTATTTCCTTACCAAACAGGAAAGGGTTGACAGAATGTCCTTTTGACCCCAAATGCAAAACCCATTAGGAATTAATGATAAATAATATTCTAAAGATAATGCCATTCATTTATTCGACAAATATTGAGTCTATCCATAAAACCAAGCTTAAGGAAGGGAAACTAGCATTTACTGGGGACTTCAATATATGCCAAGAAGTGTTTAGCTTATTGCTAAACTCTTCTTCTTTAATCTTCATGGCAACCATGTGAGAATAGGTATTATTAATACAGTTTACAGATGAAAAAGTATAAATATATCAAGATTAACTTGTTCAAAATTGAACAAAGGATAAGCCGTGGCACTATAATTCACATCCATATCTTTATAATCCTAAATCTCAGTTCTTTTCATTATATGAAAAGTTCTTTTCATGTTCCTAGTCACTGAGTGGATTCCAAGAAGTCTAAGATATTGTTTCTTCTTATTGTCAAAGTTTATGTCCTAATTGAAAAGACAAGATATGCAAATTGTCACTCATTCTACAAACATGTTTAAGCCTCTATAATGAATAATGTTTTATACAGGTAGAAAAAATACAGTTCAATAACAAATGCAACTTATATCTCTTGCATTGAGAAACTCATGAATTAGGTTAGTTTGTTCTTTTATGGGCAAATAAAATTATGTATATGTTAAAAATCTATTTCAACAATAGAAATCTATTTCTCTTCTTTATAACTATAAACTGAAACTTGAAGTTTTCCAAGGGTGGCCACTTTCTGATGCTTGCAAACTTAATCAAGGCACTGGATTTAACTTAAAACACAGGAATTGTCCACAGAAGGTAAGTGGAAGCCTAATTCATGAATTTTCAAGTTTTGTTATACTTTATCCATTTTCGTACATATGTATGACCATAAAATGCATTGTCTCTCAGCTCAAGTGCTTTTCCATAGGTCATAGGAATCAATAGTGTATTCATTGTATCCAAAATGAAAGTCCCAATTTACATCCCCAAACTTGTTTCTATCCCAAGTTTTCCATCTCACTGAATGGCAAGACAAAAAACTAGAAGTCAATCAATCTATCTCTAATTCTTTCCTTTTACTCTCCATGATTCTATCACCCATATAGTTCATATAAAACCACCTTTTCTATCTTGTAAGTCTACCACCTGTGCTACAAAGACATTTTCCTCTCCATTTCACTCTCTCCATTATAATCTACCCTACTACCACCTGACATCTGGTCTATGGTAATAGCCACCAAACTCATCACTCTTCCTGCCCCACTCCATATCTCTTCTACATGGTAGCCAAGGTGACTCTTTTTTTTTCTTTTAAATATAACTCAAAAATTATTCTTCTCTATTTTAACACTTAAAAAAATTAAATTCATTAGTTGATTTCCAGGCTCTGAAATTCTATTGATCTTAGAATAAAATCCAAATTCCTTATTCTACAGGAACCCAGAAAAACTGATGTCTCTTTGCCTTTCATCTACATGACATAGTTTAGTACATGGTAGCTATTTTCTTCAATGTTGGAGTAGGTAAACCAAATACTTAAACTAGCATAATCTCTTCTTTAGCCAGCATCTTGTGTCCACATTATGTTCACCCAATAGTTTTCCATTGTTTTACTTTTTGTATTTGCTAGTCTAGGCAAACCAATTAAGCAAGATTTACTTTTAATCATTGTAGGGCTGAATTAGTCCTACTTATACTCTTAATGCAGCAAGAAGAGATCTAGCTTTGGACTGAGACTTTAGTTGGAATCTTGGTTTTCACCACTCCCTAACTGAATGTATTTAGTTATTTCATTCCTTTAAGTCTTAGTTTCTTTCACTATAAACTGGGAATAATAAACATATGTTTTATAGAAATGTTGTTTGGGCTAAAAGGAATTAAATCCCAGAAGGGGAATTTAGAGTAGGGACACAAATGTTAATTCCTTTTATTTTTCCTTACCTTATAGCACACAAGCCCAAACTAAACCATTCTTTAGCTTAGTAGTGGTTGTTTAATTTTATCTCCTAAACTATTCTTAATTAATTAATCTTATCAATCAACAATGCTTTCTTAAAGTGATCAACTGCTTTATCAATAATCTCATCTAAAACTATTTTTTAACACTTCCAGTTCTGAAGTTTTCTCCCTTTAATATGCTATGAATAGCAGCATGATATTCCTAGCTAAGGTACAAACACCCCATGAAATGAGGCATAGTTGCTTACATCTTACATTTTAACTAGCACTGGGAGCTGGTACTGCAGCAATAGCAGGAGACTTCTCCTTTGATTATTTTGAAATAGATTGAGGCTGCAACTATATGCGCTTTAGCACTGTTTGTTTATTTTTTTTAGCTTGAATATAACCATTTTCACACCTTGGTTCCAGAGTCTGAAAATTCCATCCATCCTGGGAAGAAAGGGAAAATAACACCATATTTTAAGGCAAGTTATACTCCTTAAGGAGATTTTTGTAAAGTCTATTTTAATGCAATGATTTCTTTTGAAATGAGAGTTACTCGATACCAGAAATGATCAGTTAAATCATTGTCAGGTCCATGTGGACCTCACTTTGGGCTTCCCAGTACTCTTTCCTTGACAGCTCTGCTCAGGAGTGTACTGCTACGTGACCACAGTCACATCTTGATAATCCTTAGAATGTTGAAGAATAATTTTATTCAAGAAGGCTGAATGTTCAAAGATAACGGGATCAGAATATGATGTGGGTGGTCTTACTAAGAAACATTAATCCACTGAGAATATGTCAGCCCTATGATCTTCTCTTCACACCTTTGGAGAGATAGACTCTGACTTGATATCATCAGGGTTTTCACCCATAATCCACCAGTTTTGCAAACCTCTCCTTAGTGAAAAACAAATGTTGTATCAATTTTAATAGACCCTGAGTAAAGATTTCCATGTTGTATTTTCAATGCCACCTGAATTTTTATGAGAGAAAGGGTAGATGGCCATTTGGAATATTAAGAATGCTTGGGAACATTCTTATGTAAGTCATAATAATGCCAGAAATTATGAAAGGTACAGAGTTTAAAATAAAATCGTCAGAGTACAAGCAAACAAGTGAGCAAAGAAATAATTTGTTGTCATGTTTGTCTGATTACTTGTTTATTTACTTTGGATATTTTCACTGCATTCACAGAGGGTAAAGATAAAAGCAAGATCAGAAACCAAAATGAATAGAATAATTACAAAATTTAAGCAATATGTTAATGTCTAGGCTTCCAAAACAAAACAGGAAAGGAGGCTTTACATAAGAGCTTTATCAGATAGGCTTCCTTATCTGATAAAAGAAAGCCTATAAGATCTTTAGAAGAAAGTTTTCCTGGCAGTAAAGACTAAAAATGTTATCTCATGGATAAATTTTTTCTCTAACCAAGTCTTACCAAAATATGACAGTCAAGAACATTGTTACCAATATATGACAGTAAAGAACAACTTAAGAACACACTTTTTTGAAGTATCCCAAGAATGGAAAAACAAGCACCACATATACTCACCAGCAAACTGGTATTAACTGAGCAGCACCTAAGTGGACACATAGGTACTACAGTAATAGGGTATTGGGCAGGTGGGAGCGGGGAGGGGGGCGGGTATATACATCCATAATGAGTGAGAAGTGCACCATCTGGGAGATGGTCATGCTGGAAAATCAGACTTGTGGGAGGAGGGGGGAATGGGCATTTATTGAAACCTTAAAATCTGTACCCCCATAATATGCCGGGAAAAAAAAGAACACACATTTTGAGTTCAAAGACTCCAGTCTTGCTTCAAGACTCAGTTTCCACATCTATAATATGGTGATAGCAACATAGACCTCATAGGACTCTTATAAAGATTAGACAGAAATTAAATAAAATGTAATATAAAATTTGAGAAAATATGTAATACAAATGGGAAGATCTTAGATTATTGTTTAGCACATAAAATCACTGTGTTATGATACTGATGATAATAATGATGATTACTGTTACCATTACAAGAGGATTTATAATAAAAAATCAAAAGTTTCCTGCCAAAACACTCTCCAATCTAGTTCCCAAGAGATTCCTATTTTTAACTATTTTCATATTTGGTGAATCTGCTTGTTAATTTCACTGTGCCAAATAGCATTCTAATATTACTTGATTTATTAACTTACATCTCTTACCCCCACCTTCTTTTTCCCCAACTCCTGTGTCACTATTCTCATTCCTCCACTAAGCAACTCTCCAAATATAAGAAGTATCTCTCCAAGCATCCAATACTTATTCATTCAAGCTAGACAGTACCCCTTGACTCTTAGGTTAAACATAATAAATCTTATTATGTTAACTATTTTAAACCATTATACAAAAGTTGAAAAACAGGTTATCCAGAAATTTTGTATATTGACCTCATAAAAATAGTAATGACATAGTATCAAATCACTTTTCCTACAGAATTTCTGCAGTGCCTAAGCCAGCAATATTAAAAACTGCTTTGCTTTCTGATGATGTGACCTGATAGGAGAATTTTGTGGAAAAACCAGAGAAATAGGTGAGTCTACCCAAATATTATTCAGTTTAACCATGCTTTTGACAGGAAACAAACCACATGCTGTTTAAGGTTATGGTGTAGATATTATGTCCTATTGATTGAAGAGAAATGTATACGCTCGAATTGCCAAGCTTCAGGTAGAAGGTTTAATAGTCTGCATTAAAAAAGTAAAGTCTTATTTTATGGCCTACCATATGATTTCTTGGCAACAAAAACAAAAACAGACAAATGAGATTACATCAAACTAAAAGGCTCCTGCACAGCAAAAGAAACAATTAACAGAGTGAAGAAACAGACCACAGATTCAGAGAAAATATTTGCAAACCATACATCTGATAAGGAGCCAATGCCCAAAATATATAAGAAACTCAAATAATGCAAAGGCAAGAAAATAAATAACCAGATTAAAAACTGGGCAAAAGTGGAGCAAGATGGCGGATGAATAACACTGCCAGACAGAGTGTCTCTGCAGAAAAGACAGATTCTAGCAGAAATTAGAGGAAAGAAGCAAGAAGACAAGCATACAGCGGACAAGGGCCGGAAGGAGGGGTACCTGAGACCCCGAGAGACTCCACGGGAGGAGGCTGCGGAGGACAACTGGAGGCTGAGACCGCCAGAGCAGCCCGGAGACCAGTGGCAAGGGTAGGTGGATTTGCTGTTTCCCCTCCCCTGCATTTGGGACTGCTGGTGGGCTCCCCAGTGGGTGGAGAGACCAGCGGACACCAGCCCAGAGACCGCCGCCGCGAGCCAGCGGTGAGTCTGTAGCAGACGTGGCACCGGGTTCCCAACTTCATCCGGGCACCTCCGTGTGCACAGACCCGAGCCGCGCAGCAGGCGCCATATTGCCTCCTCCTCCCCTCCGCTGACCCTACCCACGGCTTCCCAGAGAGACAATACAGCCACCAGCCGGAGGCACCTCCAGGGAACGGGACCTTCCCTTTTGGGACCCTACAGCTGACTCAGGGGAACTCAGACTGTGAGCTCCCTACCCGCCCACCCTCCCAGGTGCTGCTGGCATGGTGTTCCCAGGAAAACGGTGCCGACTCAGAGGCTGAGAGACATAGACCCAGCTTGGGCTCCCTGTGGGTGAATTGGGACCGGAAATCCTCTCCCTGGTGGGGATACAGTTTGAACTCTGGGACCCAGAGGTCTGACCTGCAGACCAGATCCCCTGCACCAAGGGCTAGCATTGCCCGGGGCACAGAAGGGTTATACGTAAACAGCCTACTAAGGTGTGTGAGCCTCCAGGGGCGGATCTGCGCCCTAGAGGGCAACCCTCCTCCCAGGAGGAGGCCGTGCGCCCAACCCAGGTGGCGTTCCTGTGCAGGGAACCTCCCCGCCAACATCACAGTCCCAGGAGGCCAGGTGGCTTGTGGTCTGGCCTGCTGGCAGAGGCCCAGGAGTAGCTGCGGACTTGGGGAGGGTAGAAAGAAGTGAGGCCCGCTCCAGACTGAGGGTCTCAGACAGTCCACCCCCACACCCAGACTTTCTGGCTGAGCAGGACCATTCCAGCCCCGCCCTGACAGCTTTCCCTGGAAGCAGAGAACAGAACTTTGACCCCTGCTAATGGCCTGAGGGCAGGCTTACCCAACCCAGCTCTTCCCAGAACAAGAGCTGATAACAGGACACAAAATAAACAGCATAGCCTGTTCCTCCAAGCGAACGCCACCTACTCACAGGGACGGCATCTTGCACAGCCTTTCCACGGTACCCACTGACTCAATATACAGGGAGTGGTCCAATTTCACCCACAGACACCACCTAACGCCTCAGAAACTAAACAAGGTGTGTGAATACCCAAACAAAAACTTAAGGAAAGAAACAACAACTGATCGACATGGGAAGAAATCAGCGAAAGAACTCAGGAAATATGAAGAACCAAACGGAAAACACAGCCCCAAAGAGGAGCACCAGCCCCCTAGAAACAGACACCAACCAAAATCAGGCAACCAATACGACAGAAGAGGAATTTTGTATGTGGATCATAAGAACACTCACCGAGCTGAAACAACAACTCAATAACCAACATAAAGAAACCACAAAAAGCCTCCAGGATATGGAAAAAGATATAGACACAATGAAGAAAAGTGTAATCAAACTCCTGGAAATGAAGAATCAATTCAAGGAACTACAAAATACAGTGGAAAGTCTCAAGAACAGGGTAGATGAAACAGAAGAAAGAATCTCAGAGCTTGAAGATAACACCCTTCAATTAAATAAATCAGTCACAGAAATAGAGCAGAGAAACAAGAGAAAAGAGCAAAGCCTACAAAAGCTGTGGGATTATGTGAAGAAACCTAATGTGAGGGTCATAGGGTTACCAGAAGGAGAAGAAGACAACACTCAAGGGTTGGACAAGCTGTTTGAAGATATAATAGAGGAAAATTTCCCAGGCCTTGCTCAAAATCTTGATATACAAGTTCAAGAAGCTGAGAGGACCCCTGGGAGATTCAATGCAAACAGGAAGACATCACGACATGCAGTCATCAGACTGACCAAAGTATCAACTAAAGAGGCCCTTCTAAGAGCTGTAAGACAAAAGAAGCAAGTAACATACAAGGGAAAGCCAATACGAATAACATCAGACTTCTCTAATGAGACTTTACAAGCAAGGAGAGACTGGGGCCCCATTCTCACTGTTTTGAAACAAAACAATGCCCAGCCTAGAATCTTATTCCCTGCAAAACTAAGCTTCGTATATGAAGGAGAAATAAAAACATTCTCAGACAAGCAAAGGCTCAGAGAATTTGCCAAGACAAGACCAGCCCTACAAGAAGTACTTAAAACAGCGTTACGCAGGGAACCCCATAATAAAAACTCATGAATATAAAAACAACCAAAACCCAAAGATATTAAAGGCCAGATATTACAATGGCTCAAGACAGAAATCATAGCAACAACATCCAACCCAACAGAATGATCAGTAATCTACCTTACCTATCAGTTCTCTCAATAAATATGAATGGCTTAAACTCTCCACTCAAGAGACATAGGCTGGCTGAATGGATAAGAAAATACAGGTCAAGTATATGCTGTCTTCAGGAAACACATCTAACCTGCAAGGATGCATATAGACTAAAAATAAAAGGGTGGAGATCAATATTCCAAGCAAATAGAAGCCAAAAGAAGGCTGGTGTGGCAGTTCTAATTTCAGACGATTTAGTTTTTAAACCAACAAAAGTAGTAAAAGACAAAGAGGGCCATTATATAATGGTGAAGGGCACAGTCCAACAAGAAGAGATAACAATTTTAAATATATATGCACCCAACTTAGGTGCACCCAAATTCATAAAGCAAACCTTACTGGAGCTAAGCAAATGGATTAATAGCAACTCCATAATCGCCGGAGATTTCAGCACTCCACTGACGGCACAAGACAGATCCTCCAAACAGAAAATTAATAAAGAAATAATGGACTTAAACAAAACTCTAGAACAATTGGGTCTGACTGACATTTACAGAACATTCTACCCAAAATCCACTGAATATACGTTCTTCTCATCAGCTCACGGCACATTCTCTAAGATTGACCATATCCTAGGACACAAAGAAAATCTCAAGACATTTAAAAAAATAGAAATCATACCATGTACCTTCTCAGATCACAGTGGAATAAAACTAGAAATCAACCCTAACAGAAACTCACATTTCTACACAAAAACGTGGAAATTAAACAACCTCCTACTAAATGATTACTTCGTAAATGAAGAAATCAAGACGGAAATAAAAAAGTTCTATGAAGAAAATGACAATGGAGAGACAAGTTATCAACTCCTCTGGGACACAACTAAAGCAGTTCTGAGAGGAAAGTTTATCTCCATAAATGCCTATAACCAAAAGACAAGAAGATCACAAATAGACAATCTAATGAAACGACTCAAAGAGCTGGAAAAAGAAGAACAGACCAACCCCAAACCCAGCAGAAGAAGTGAAATCAACAAGATCAAATCAAAACTAAACGAAATTGAAAACAGGGAAGCTATTCAGGAGATTAATAAAACAAAAAGTTGGTTCTTTGAAAAAATAAACAAAATTGACACACCATTGGCTAAGCTAACGAAAAGCAGAAAAGAGAAATCTCTAATAAGCTCCATCAGAAATAAAAAAGGAGATATCACAACTGATCCCAAAGAGATACAAGATACAATTTATGAATACTACAAAAATCTTTATGCACACAAACTGGAAAATGTGGAGGAAATGGACAAATAGACACAGCCTCCTTAGGATCAACCAGGAAGAAATAGATTCCCTGAACAGACCAATCTCAACAGCTGAAATCGAAACAGCAATTAAAAATCTCCCTAAAAAGAAAAGTCCCGGTCCAGATGGCTTCACACCTGAATTTTACCACACTTACAAAGAAGAACTAGTACCTATCTTGCAGAAACTATTCCACAACATCGAGAAGAACGGAAACCTCCCCGACACCTTTTATGAAGCGAATATTACTCTGATTACCTAAACCAGGAAAGGATGCAACAAAAAAAGAAAACTACAGACCAATATCCCTAATGAATATAGATGCAAAAATTTTCAACAAAATCTTAGCTAACCGAATCCAGACACTTATCAAAAAAATAATCCACCAAGACCAAGTGGGCTTCATCCCAGGGATGCAGGGATGGTTCAACATACGTAAATCTATAAATGCAATTCACCACATCAACAGAAGCAAAAACAAAGACCACATGATTCTTTCAATAGATGCAGAAAAAGCTTTTGACAAAATTCAACACCCTTTGATGATACAAACACTTAAGAAAATAGGCATAGAAGGGACATACCTAAAAATGATACAAGCCATATATGACAGACCCATAGCCAACATCATACTGAATGGGGAAAGATTGAAATCATTCCCACTTAGAACTGGAACCAGACAAGGCTGCCCACTATCTCCACTTCTGTTCAACATAGTGCTGGAAGTCTTGGCTACAGCAATCAGACAGGAAAATGGAATCAAAGGTATCCAAATAGGGGCAGAAGAGATCAAACTTTCACTCTTTGCTGATGATATGATATTGTATCTAGAAAACCCCAAGGATTCAACCAAGAAACTCCTGGAACTGATCAATGAATTTAGTAAAGTCTCAGGATACAAAATCAATACACAGAAATCAGAGGCATTCGTATATGCCAACAACAATCTAATTGAGAACCAAATCAAAGACTCAATTCCCTTCACAATAGCAACAAAGAAATTAAAGTACCTAGGAATATACTTAACCAAGGACGTAAAAGACCTCTACAGGGAGAACTATGAAACACTGAGGAAGGAAATAGCAGAGGATGTAAACAGATGGAAATCCATACCATGCTCATGGATCGGCAGACTCAATATCATCAAAATGTCTATACTACCCAAACTGATCTACAGATTCAATGCAATACCTATTAAAATCCCATCAGCATTCTTCACAGATATAGAAAAAATAATTTTACACTTCGTAGGATCCAAAGAAGACCCGAATATCAAGAGCAATTCTAGGCAACAAAAACAAAATGGGAGGCATTAATATGCCAGATATCAAACTATACTACAAAGCTGTAGTAATTAAATCAATATGGTATTAGCACAAAAATAGGAATATTGACCAGTGGAACAGATGTGAGAATCCTGATATAAAACCATCCTCATATAGCCATCTCATCTTTGACAAAGCAGACAAAAACATACGCTAGGGAAAAGAATCCCTCTTCAATAAATGGTTCTGGGAAAACTGGATAGCCACCTGTAGAAGGCTAAAACAGGACCCACACCTTTCACCTCTCACAAAAACCAACTCACGCTGGATAACAGACTTAAACCTAAGGTATGAAACTATTAGAACTCTAGAGGAAAAAGTTGGAAACACTCTCCTAGACATCGGCCTGGGCAAAGAGTTTATGAAGAAGTGCCCAAAGGCAATCACAGCAGCAACAAAAATAAATAAATGGGACATGATCAAACTACAAAGCTTCTGCACAGCCAAAGAAATAGTCATGAAAGTAAACAGACAACCTACAGAATGGGAGAAAAATTTTGCATCCTATGCATCCGATAAGGGACTGATAACTAGAATATACTTAGAACTCACGAAAATCAGGAAGAAAAAATAAAATAACCCCATTAAAAAGTGGGCAAAGGACTTGAACAGAAACTTTTCTAAAGAAGACAGAAGAATGGCCAACAAACATATGAAAAAATGCTCAACATCTCTAATCATCAGGGAATTGCAAATCAAAACCACAATGAGATATCACTTAGCCCCAGTGAGAATGGCCTTTATCAAAAAATCTCCAAACAATAAATGCTGGCGTGGTTGCGGAGAGAGAGGAACACTCCTACACTGCTGGTGGGACTGCAAACTAGTTCAACCTCTGTAGAAAGCAATATGGAGATACCTTAAAGCGATACAAGTGAATCTACCATTTGATCCAGCAATCCCATTGCTGGGCATCTACCCAAATGATCCAGTGACACTCTACAAAAAAGACACCTGCACTCGAATGTTTATAGCAGCACAATTCATAATTGCAAGGCTGTGGAAACAGCCCAAGTGCCCATCAATCCAAGAATGGATTAATAAAATGTGGTATATGTATACCATGGAGTACTATTCAGCTCTAAGAAACAATGGTGATATAGCACATCTTATATTTTCCTGGTTAGAGCTGGAACCCATACTACTAAGTGAAGTATCCCAAGAATGGAAAAACAAGCACCAGATATATTCTCCAGCAAACTGGTATTAACCGAGTAGCACCTAAGTGGACAGATAGGTACTACAGTAATAGGGTATTGGGCAGGTGGGAGGGGGGAGGGGGGTGGGTATATACATAAATAATGAGTGAGATGTGCACCATCTGGGGGATGGTCATGATGGAGACTCAGACTTTTGGGGGGAGAGGGGGAAATGGGCATTTATTGAAACTTTAAAATCTGTACCCCCATAATATGCTGAAATAAAAAAAAAAAAACTGAGCAAAAGATTTGAATAGACATTTTTCAAAAGAAGAGATGTGAATGACCAAGATATATATGAAGAAATGCTAAACATCTTGAATCATCAAGGAAATGGAAATTAAAACCACAATGAGATATTTCACACCCATTTGAATAGCTATTATGAAAAAGACAAATGACAACAAGTATTGGCAAGGATATGGAGAAGTTGGGGAGAGGATAGATATGTTAATTAGCTAGATTGAATCTTTCTGTGATGTATACATAAATCAAAACATTACGTTGTACCCAATAAATATACACAATGATTAATTTTCAATTAAAAATAAGTTTAAAAAAGAATAAGGGAAAGGACCTGAAGTATACTGATGTTTGCAACTTGCTTTGAGATACTTGAAAAGTAAGATGAATCAATAGATGGGCAAATGGAAAGGCAGAAGGATGGATATGTGAAAATGCAAATGTAACAAAATGTTAACATTTATAGCATTTACATGATAGAGATATATGGGTATTCACTATATAATTCTTTCAATTTTCTATGTTTCACAATTTTTATAGTGAAATATTGGTGAAAAAGCCTAGACACTCCTAATTTTCTTCTAAATTACATTAAAATTTAATTCTAAAATGCATTTAAAAATGCATTGAGGTGGTTTGAAAATGCAGAGCTACATTTTTCTCCAGAAAAGAAAAAACAGAACTTTAACCTGTTTAAAATCTAAATGTACACTCTGAGGCCCTTAAGTCTATATTACAAAGCAGGAAGGAAAAGTCTCTGTCCTATATACTTTTAAAGTAGATATTAATGATTAGCAAATTTGATGGATAAAACAAAATCCCTGTATGACTCCTACAGGCCATATAGTTTTCAATGGCATTCTAGCAATTTCCTAGAATAATGAGTTAGCATCAAAATCTACTCCCCCCAAGGAAACCACATGTATTGACCTGTGAGTAGATGTTCTTAAGCTTATCTCTTAAAAGTTTTAGTAAATACCAACCAATAACTTGAGATTTAGTTTAGTATTAAAGTATAAATATCTCTTAATCCAGATTGAGAGAATAGCATTCCAGGGAGAAAGCTTAAAGCAAAGCACAGAAATGTAGAAACATGAAGTGTGTTTAGCACATGGCAAGCAGCCAAGTATGGCCTGAGTAGGAGGAGATAAAAGGAGAAAATTCAAGAATGAGTCTGAGAAGGTGAGAAAGGTCCTAATGAATAGTCATGATCGGTAATTTAGACTTGGTCCCACATGTTATAAGAAACTATCAAAGCTTTCAAAAAGAGGGTGAGACTAGATAGATTTGTACTTTAGAAAAGTAGCTATCCTGGCATAAAGGAGAATGGACTGGAGAGAGGATAACATTAAAGTCAGAAAATCAGATTAGCTAAAAGTTGTCCTTTTTTACCTCTCATAATCCCACTTCACTTTTCTTGGCTCCTTTCCTTTCATGTATTTGGAAAAAGCACTGGTACCTATTTATTTGTACAAGTGTGTGTGTGTGTGTGTGTGTGTGTGTATGTGTGTGTTAGAGTCTCAAACATTAGTGTGCAACAAAATCCCCTATGGAGCTTATTAAAAATGCAGATTCCAGGGCCCCATTCCAGATCTTCAATGAAATGAAACAGCTCATTAGCTACACATTCTGAGCATCACTAACAAGCATATTACACAAAATGATGTTTCTATAAATGAAATTTTAGCAAGCATTCATAAGGGCAACATCTGTCCTGCCTTTGGCTCGAGGTTCACTGAATTTTTATGAAAAGGTGCAATTTGGTATCTAATTTGAGCTATCTCAGAAATTAGTGGTTGAAAGAGATTGCCTGAGGGGCCACCACATACGCATTAACAACGACTTCATTATCAGAGTGAGTTGGCATTTAAAATCTTATAGGGGAGAAAGCAAAGCCAAATGCCATTTCTTATGAGTCCTTGCATTGAGAAACTCACACATGAATTATTGTGCTTTACATTAGGAAACTCTAAGTCTAAGCAACTTGAGGACAGGGTGATGTCCATGTTTACATGGACAGTAGCCTTAGTACCTAATGCTATTAATTTATATCATCCTCGTTAGAAGAGCCAGATGTACATCTTTTAAACATTACTTATTTTTTCATCCATCCATTTACTCATTCATCAGCTAATACCCATGATATAATACTTATGTCTTGCAAGAGGACTCAATAAGAACTAAAATTAGCAGGACATAAAAACTTAGACAATTGGGGCATGCTGGAATGAGGCATGGGACCCTACTTTAGAAAAATCATTTAGTTTCTTAGAGGAAATTGACTTATCACAACACAGTAAAAGCATCTCCCACTGCCAACCCCACGCTCATGAAGTGGGAGAATTTTTTTAAGTTTTAGGAAATGAGATCTGGCTATGTGATGATCAGGCACTTACCAATAACCTTCATCCACCATGAGACAAAGAACCTAGTTAAAATGAAGAAATTACCCTGCAAGGATAAACATGCTCCAAAAATAATCCATTCATGATGAGTAGACACCTCGACAAAGTGAAATGTAATTTCCTACAGGATCTCAGAAATGTGGTATGACAAATTAAAGATTGCCACAAATTCTTAGACACCCATCCTCTTGGACACTTTCCATCTAGGGATGTGATCTATACTTCTCATCTTGAATCTGGGCAGGCTGTGGGGTTACTTGACCAATAGAAAGTGATGTTGTGCCAGATTTGGGGTCCAGGTCTTAGAGGCATGTTCTACTGCCTATCTTTGAAATATTCTTGGAATCCAGAGCCCTTAAGGACAACGCTAACCCAGAAGTTGCCCTTGCTGTTAAAAAAAAAAAAAAAAAGCCCAAGCCAGCTACATAAGAAAGAGGTCAGACGGGGGGATGGGGGAGGGGGGAATGCCCTGGCCAGGCCCTCTTTTGAATCATCTCAGCAGAAGAGAGTTTTGGGGGTAGTTTGCTTCCATGGGAATAGAAAGCCTATGGGGAAGCCTGCAATGGTGGCCACCAAGGAAAGGCCTTGAGAGATCAGGCAGACAGTTCCCATGGCTGAACCCATGAAGGAGAAATCGTGTTCCAAGGGAGCTTCCCACCCTCAAGAAGATCACCAGGCTCAGGCAGGGAGCAACAGCAGTGGTGACCACTATGGCAAAAGACCACGTCCCTCTCCCAAGAATTCTTGTTTCATCCAAGAGAAGGAAAACAACCTTGAAAGATGACTGTCATTGCACTGCCTGCCCACCTTAGTATGGGGAGACTGAACTAGATTTAATCAAAACTAAATGAAAAATGTTATATCTCACCTCTGAGTGCCAGCAGTTCTCACTGGTTAGAAATGGACTGAGTTGTCTCTGTCACTTCCTTGAAGGACGGACTTGGGAAAACCATTGAGAGCCTTTATTTCTTCTTCTATAAAATGAGAAAAACTTCTGCCTTACCTAATTGCAGAGTTATTGTAGGATCGGTGAATACTGGACATGAAATCACTTTGAAAACTGTAAGTAACATACATGCACAATAAATAACTAAAACCACGATAACCACCTAATCACTATTATGTGATGCAATATGTTTTAAAACAAAGGAAAAGGTAATCCCTTTGCCTCCTGCATATATATTTATGTACACACACATGTACATGGACACATACACACACACACACACACACATATGTGTGCTCCTCCTCCTTGGATTTCTCTATACATGACTATAAACTTCCATAGACGAGTAATAGGCCTGATTGGTAAAATCATCTCAGAACTGAAGAGGACAAGAACAGAAAAGAGTAAAGGAAGTTATTTATTTATTAGCAACATGCCATATGCTGTTTATGCATTTCTAATTAACCCTCATTAAGCCTAGTCATCTAGATGTTATTATTATCCTCTTTGTACAAATGAGGAAACTGAGGCATAAGTAGATTGGTTTACTGTGCCTAGAGTCATAGACTAAATAAGTGGTAGACCTGGGTTTAAACTCCAGTATATTTAATCTCCGTAAACTTGTGCTTTTTTTATGCCTCATTGAATAAAAAGAATAATAACAATAGTGCAGAACAATAAAAAGTTTTGCTTTGAGCCTTGAAAATATTTTGTTCCCTATAGCATGGCCAAGCCCAGTTATCTCAATGGCCCACGATATCACCATGACAACTGGTCCAACCCCAGGCAGCTTCCCTTTATGTGTTCCAAATTACCTTTGTGTCTAGGATGCTCTAGGGCTTGCTGGCCTCGTGAATTACACAGAGAGCCAGGCAAAGCAATGAGTAAACTAATTTCCACTAAACGTCTGGTCTCATCAACTTATGATGTGCAGATCCAAATTTCTGAGTTCAGCCAAATGCAAGAAAAACCTGACAAGATTTGAATTAAGGAATGTGCAAGAAATGAGAGTTGAAAATAGAACAGAAGTCTCATTATCCCATTAGACAAGACATGGATTTGCTATATTTCTGTCTTTTTCCCGCTCCTCATTCTTTCTACCAACACAGAAACTCATCTTGGACTTCCAGCTTTGCTGCCCCTTGTGTGAATCTTGCAAGATATAACTCTTAATCTGCAGAACCACCCCTTCTGTGTACCCCTGGACACCATAAACAATTCAGCCATGTGATTCAGAGAAAGCCTCTCTCCATCAATTCTGCAGGGTGTATAGAAGTATGAAAGAGAGGAAGTATTAAATCTGTAATCAAGAAATGAACTCCCAATGACTTTCTTAGGATGGTGGATCAATGAAACAACCTATATTGTCCACTGAGTGACTAGTGTTGGCTTTGGTTGGATGAGTTTAACTTGTTAAGTTTGAGGGAGGATGCTGAAGAGTTATGCTTAATAAGGAAAAAATATTGGGGATAATCTTTTTAGCAGAGAGGAAATGAAAGGAGGAGGTTCCATGATGCGACTCCTTTCCCGTGACCTCCATAATCTCCAGCAAATCTACAACTCTCACAAATGCTTCATGGAAATGTATTTCTCATAAAACTGATAGAAGGATTAAGTTTTGTTTCTGGGCTGCTATGGGGCAAAACAGAATATACATGTATGAATACTGGAGTGAGAAGTAACAGGGACCATGTTTTAGGGTTCTCCAGAGAGACAGGACCAATAGGATATAGGTAAAGACATAAACTTCAATACAGATGATATAGATATAGATATATGACAAGAAATTTATTAGGGGATTGGCTCACACAATTATGGAGGTTGAGAAGTCCTATGATAGTGTGCATACTGGAAACCCAGGGAAGCCGGTAGCATGGCTCAGTACAAGTCTAAAGGCTTCAGAAGAAGGGAAGCCAATTGTGCAGCTCTCATTCTGAGGCTGGAGAACCTCGAGTTCTGATGTCCAAGGGATGGGCCTGCCCACATTGGATGAAGGTTGATCTTTCTCATTCAGTCCATTGATCCAAATGCCAATCTCTTCCAGAAGCACTCTCACAGACATACTGCGAAATAATGCTTTACCAACTACCAAGAATTCCCTTAATCTAGTCAAATTGACACTTAAAATTGACTGTCACACACTGTAAGAGTAGTTGCCTTCAAGAATTACTCTAAATAACAGGCAAGGTCTTTAGACTTCTACCAAGCATGAAATCTGTTATTAGATCCAGTCTTAACTACATCTGTTAGGGGCAAAGATTCCTCTGCATCATGTATAGATTACATATGAATATACTTAAGATGTCTCATCCATTCATCTTTTCATTCATTTGTCATTCATTCAATACCTACTGCAAAGGCTATGCTAGACAAAACTAATGGAGAAATAAATAATTCATAGTTCAGTGCTGCTCCAACTTGTTGGTATTAAAATTACCCGGTGATTGTTAAAAATACAGACTCTGAAGTTTTTCTTCACCTCTCCAAATGATCTGATTTTTAAGTCTGGAGTAGAGCCCAAGAAATTCGATTCATATTGTCTGTGTACTGTACTTTAAAAAAAAATACAGATCTAATTTTTCACTCAGGAAACTTATAGTAGGGAAGACAGACACATGAACAAAGATGATTATGTTTAATTATTATAGGTAGTGTGATTGCTGTATGTTTCAGAACAGCAGGGGAACCAAAAGAGGGACTACCCATTTCTTCCCATGGACAGGACTTAATGGGGGAGATGACACTAAGGCTGAGAGCAAAAAATGACTGGGAGTTGATAAACAAGAGTGGGAAAGACTCTCCAAAGGGAGCAGAACAAAGAAAGTATGGAATCATAAGTTGTTACAAAGAACTGCAAGAGATGGGGAGTAGTTGAGTGTGGGGCCAATAAAAAATGCAACAAAATACACTGTACAGTTGATGAGCATGGACAAGATGCAAAAAGCTTTGACAGCCATACGAGGAGTTGGGCAATAGAGGAGCCACTGGAAGAATTTGCAAAGAGTAGGTAGGAGGATAAAATAGTTCAACTTTTATTTTTTGAGGCTTAATACAGATGCAAAGTAAGAGACCAACACTGAACTATGGGCAAGACCCTGGGAAAGCTGATCCTGGTAGAATGTCAAAGTTAACAGATGCAATTCCTCTAAGACTAAAAAATTCCTCAAGGTAAGCAGTAAGAGAGCTGTAAGAGAGCACTGCCCCAAACTATGGCCCCAAGAATAAGAATGTATTTCTATTGTCCAGGTGGTATCACGGGAAGTAGGGAAAAGTGAGCTGGTGAATGTCTTACGCAGACCACAAAGTAAAGTCATACATATTGTTATCTGTCCTATCAGTAGATGCTTCAACTCTCCCAGGCTTCTCCAGCACTCCCTTGTCCTTCTGTCAGAGCTTGAATTTCTACATCTGAAGCTTGAAATCCCCAAAAGAGATAAATAGTCTTTTGTTTTGTTTTGACTCCTTCTATCCTCTGTACCTTCACCATTTTGTCTGTTTGTCAGAGATTTATCACATTCTGGCCTCCAATCTGCAGATTTGTAAACTGAGTTCGGTGTTTGTATAATGTGTAGAAAGTCACAAGTCCTGTAGTCACCCTGGCTTCAAATTTAGTGTCAAATCATGGCTAGACTCATCCATATGGGAAACCTATAATATTGGATAAAATTGGGTATTATAGCCATTTAGGTCAAAAGGTGAGTGGCTCTAATTAATCCTCTTAATTAAACCAGTGGTGATTGGTTTTCCCATGAGTTGTGTCAGGGGTGTGTGTGTGTGTGTGCGCACGCACGTGTGTGTTTATAAGTGAATATTTTTACCATTTTATCTTTGCCATTTTATGGAGTGATCTTTTAGATTATTTTATTCATCTTATTTCTCTTTAACTCTTAAAAGTGGAATATAAAGTGACAGAGTGATGTAAGTGGTTATGAGAATAATCTAGACCTTAGAAAGAATAAATGCCTGTACTCCAGTTAGCCTTCCATAGGCCTGGGAGCATAGCTTGACCCTGAATACAGTCATGAAGAATGGGCTGACAGCTCTGTATTAAAAAGAGAGAGAGAGGGAGAGTGTAAAAAGAGAGAGACAGAGAAAGAGAAAGAGGAAGAAGACAGAGGAAGAGAAGGAGAGGAGGAAAAGGAGCAAGAGGAGGGCAAAAAAGAAAAATTATTTACACAGGGAATACTGAAGGACTCCCAATTGGCCAAAAATCACTCAAATCTTGGAGGCAGGAAACATTCCTAGAACAATGTTTTTATCCTGTTTCAGAATTCATAAAGGGAATTTGTTGGCTAAAACCTGTGTGCTCTTGCATAAATTTATCTAATATTGAGAATAATAGCTGGATAACAAAATATAGAAGAAATAACAGGTTAATAACACAGGCTCAAGGACCAGACTTTCTGGATTCAAATCCCCAAGCCAACTAATTATTTCATCACTTATTAGTTATGCAGGCCTTGGACAAAAGAGTAAATATCTATGAGTCTCAGTTGCTTTATCTTTAAAGAGAGGTTAATAAGTTTGTTTACCTTACTAAGTTGTTCTGACAATGAGATGAAATGAGCTTGTAAGCCGCACATTCCTTGACACAAATTGACTGACCAGTAAATGTTAGCTCTGATTGCTCATTATGAATTGAACATCTATCATGTGCTCTGAGCTACATTATAGCTAATCCTTACAAAATTTATTTTCCCATTAGACTGAACATGGTCTTTTTCTCAGGATGATGTAATGAATATACAATAGAGCTGTCATTCCAAATGCAGGTCTTCTACTACATAGCTGTCTTCAAAATAAGACACTACTAACAAAAGCAATCAGGGGAAAAAATAACAAGAGCCTGATGATGCAACAAAACCTATATGCCTGAGATGAAATAAATTAGTCCTTATTTAGAGTATTCAAATTTTCATAGAGTGATTTTTTTTCTTACTACAATTAAACTTCCATAGTGATGAAATGATTCACATCATTGCTCTACATTCTGTTTATTGAATATAATAAATGGATGTAACATTCTTTCAAAACATTTTGTATGAATCAAGAAAAAATGAGAAAATCAATAAGAATATGCAAAAACTCAAATGTAGAGATTTAAAAAATAATAATCTTGCTATGGAAAATAGAAACTTTCTTAAGTCATAAACTACAACAGAAAAAATAGGACACCATCATCACATATTTCAAAAACAGGACTTTTTTAATTCTACAAAAAGGCAGATATTTATTTTGATTAATAAGGTGCTCAAAATTGGATAATACAGCCACACTTCACAGTGACTGTACAACAATGAATTCCAAATGGCAACGAATCTGTGATAAAGCTCTGGACTGCGTTCGATGTTTACTGAAAGAGTTCGTTATAATTAATGTCACTTCACTGAATGTCAAAGGAATTAATAATGATTAGCCTCTGATTATAAAGAGCTGCCTATCATAGTTATTATGTTAACATTCAAAAACAACTTGCTTTATTAAAGCATTTGTTTTTGAATTGTCAACAGCAATCTGTAAATCAATGAGTTGCATTTTTCAGGATCAAGGATCTCATATAGGTCGTTGGTTTACTCGTTGGAGCTGTGTTCTATAATTACGTTATTTAGGCAGAGGATCAATTTGAAAGGGGAAGAAAATTGAAACTCCCTAAATAAGATTTTGGCATTGCCCCATTACCCTGTGTTGGATTGTGTCTATACTTATCTGAATAAATTGGGTACCATGTTTGCTATTTGAAATGTACTTTATATCATAAGTTATTATAAGTAACCTTAAAGACACAAGATTTATTTTTAAAAAAACTTGCAAACTTGCCTTTGTTAAATTCAAAAATATGTGTTACAAATCTATAAAACATATAGCCATGAAAATTAAAGTTGATGAAGTGCTAAATACCACCTTTCTCTTTACCAACTTGAGATTTTTAAAGGAATAAAATTCCTGAGCAAAATATTTTATGAAATAGTTGAATTTTTGAAGATTTAAAATTACTATTGATAAAAATAATAATTATATTATATTGTATATTCAGGTAAACTTGGATACCTGAAGAACAAGGTAAAAACTGATTCCAAGAGGACAATGGTATATTTAAATAAAAGGAACAGTTGATAACACTTAATGATTATCAAACCCCAGAAAACAAAAGTGTTTGGGGTTTCAGAAAGATAATTAGGCTTAGACAATGTGTGAAAAGAAGAAAAGCTTTTTTTCATATGTTAACTGGCCATCAAAAGATAATTTACTTTTTCTTTCAACACAAGATGATGCATGTGAAATGGGCATCAGATTTTGCCTGTGCTGTCAAGTTCTTAAGAGAGAAATAATAGAAACAGAGCTTTGAAGCATCAGTACAATATGAATTGAGACAGGGAAAGCAGGCAAGCTATCAAAGTGTGGCTCACTTGAACTGGCCTTGGGAAAAAATTTTAATACAATAAATAATATAAGAACACTTGCAACAAAAACAACAGTCCTTTATTATTTCTTCTTTTCTCATCTTCTTTAAAAAACCTTTCTATCCCAGGAGATGCTCACTGTTTTGACTTCTACTTAAATATGACCCAGGAAACTTCCATTTTAATATCAGCAGGAATCTTTTACAAAATGATAGTAAAGCCAGCCATCAAACCTACATTTGGTAGGAAAACTAATCACAACAAACTTCTAGCCACTATTAAACATGCCTTACTCTTTCAGGCTGTCATTCCCTTGCAGTATTATTTCTGATTTCTGGAATGTGTGGAATTCCAGAATAAAAATACAATTTCTGGATTCCTCATTCTTCTCTTCCTTAAAGCCCAATATCAAGTGCTTTCTGCTGGGATAAGTCTCCCTAATCTCTCACCAGGGACCTAAGTGTCCTAAGTGTATTCAACCCTTACCATATTACATTAGAACCATTCATTTGTGCTTCTGTTTACCTTCACTTGACTTGGGGTTGGAGGCTCTGATTACATTCACATCTCAGTATCCCAAACACAGGAGGCACTTGCTCCTGTTCACTAAATGAAAATAACTACTCAAATTCAGAATAGTTTAATGATAATTCAACTACGCTAAAAAAAACCCTTGCTCTAAAATGACTAATTATAAATTTTAAAATTTGCTTTATCATTATAGAGTATATAATATTAATAATTAAAAGAGTAGTTCTTAAACTTCATGATCTCAAAAACACTTTACATTCTTTTTTTTTAATTTCAAAATATTACGGGGACACAATGTTTTGGTTACATAAGTTGCTTTTGTCCAGTTTCAAAGTTATAAGCGTGCCCATCATCCAGGTAGTGTGTATTGTACCCGTTAGGTGTGAATTTACCCATCTCTTCTTCTGTTTGCTTGATTTCCATCATTTTTTACTTCCATATGTTCTTTAAAACTACTTTCACAAAGTTTTGGTTAATGTCAGATATGTCTGTTGATATTTATCATATTAGAAGGTAAGACTGAGAAGTTGTTAAAATACAAGAAAAGCAATATGCATTCTATCATTCATTAGAAGGGTGATGTCATCACATAGAATGCAGACTCTGGAAAATCCCACTGTATGCTCATGAGGGAATGAGAGGGGGGAAAAAAACAAATATCATGTTAGAAATATTATGAAAATATTTTGGGTTCATATACTCTCATAAATGATTTTGGGGTCCCACAGTGTCCCCAGACCAGGCTTTGAAAACCACTGCAGTAGGCTACTAGAGCTAATACATAATGACTCATGCTGTTATATCACTTTGTGGTTTCACAGTGCCTTTTCATGCATTATCTCATGTGATGTTCATAATAACCCAGAAAAGGAGGATAGAAAACTGAGAAATCAAGACTTGGGTTAAACTATTTGCTAAAAGACACATGATAAGTATCAGAACTAAATTTTAAATAAAGATTTCTGACTTCAAATCCTCTATCTTTCATATAATATTAAAAGCTACCTTTTACCAAAAGTCAAATACTTCATGTTCTCACTTATAAGTGGGACACATGGACATGGAGTGTGGATTAGTATTCATTGGAGACTCGGGGGTGGGGGGGTTACAGGGTAGGAGGAAAGTAAGGGATGAGATATTACTTAATGGGTACAGTGTGCACTACTCAGGTGACAGGTACACTGAAAGCCCAGACTTCATCATGACACAGTATATCCTTGTAACATAACAGCACTTGTACCCCTCAAATAAATACAAATACAAAGAAGTTGTCTTTCACTGGCATCTTGGAGAGGTACTTAAGAGATTAATAATTAGGTGGGTTTTTTAAAGATTTTTAAAATGTACTTTTCATTATTTTGTTATTTGGGTTATAACTTAAAACTTACTGTCATTATTTAGTCTATTGCTCAAACTTTCCCAGCTTTGGATATTAGGAGTTCTTTCAGGATAGTTCTATGTACTTTTGACATGCCCATATAAATATACATATATAATATTAATATATCCACATATATATACACATATAAATATATGTTTAATGGCCCTAGTGACTTATATTATATACATATCTATATGATATTTAGCACTTTGTTTTTAACTTTTGACCACTGCAAGATGCTCCAGGCTTATCCTGTATTGTCCATCCCCTAAAACTAGTATCAGCCATTTCTCCAAGGAGCTCTGGCCTTTTTGATTAAAGAATGGTATTTAGAAACTAAGATCTGGTTACTAGTTGTACATGTTTCTACCAAGATGTCACTGCTTCTAGGCCATCTCAGCAAACAGAGGCATAAAATATCTGTATGTATGCAAACTCATGTATACACACATATCTATACTTATCTATCATTATCTATCTATAAATATGAGTTCATATAGACATCTTGATTATAATCTGATACCAAAAGGATTATTCTAGCCTTCTCATTTTACTCATCTGTAAATTCTTTCTCTGACAGTGAAAAACAAGTTATGTTTTTAATCTTATATCTTTCCGATTTATGAATAGGTGTGTTCAAAAAATTAACTTCGGAATTTGTGATGCCTTTTCTCATAGATAGAAACAATTGTACACATGGTGCCCTATTCATGCATGGAAGTTAGGTTCCCAGTGTAGCCTACAGAAATCTACTAAGCCCTCGTGTAGGACTTAGGACTCACTTCCACATTCAAGAGTCTAATTTACTGTGCTTTCAAGTTTCGGTGGGATCTATTGCCATTGATACTATAATTACTACCATGTCTCACATTTTAATATAACTTATCACTTTACAAAGTGCTTGCACATAAATTGTCTCACTCAATCCTCATAAAAACCACAAGAGCTAGGTGTTATCATTTGTAACTTTCATCACTTCAGAAATTAAGATCTTGAGACAAAATATAATCATTAATTATAGAAAATATTTATTTATGTTTAATGTATATTCTATTAATTTAGCCTGTATTTACTAGGCATCATCTGTGTGCAAAATTAAGGTAATTGATACAGTAGTACTTTAGAGTAGTGCTACTCAAAATATACTCATCAGATCAACATCATCATCACTGAACACTTATCCAGGTATTTAGATTCCTTCCTTAGCCTATTGGATCAGAATGGCTGGGTTTAGGGGCCAAGAATTTATGTTTTAACAAATTCTCCAGGTGATTTTGATGCTCACTTAAACTTGAGAGGCAGGTAAACTTACTAAGGAATAGAAATCAAGATTCATAGAGATAGGATTTGAGCTGGACTTTCTCGGGGTCAGGGACAGGATTTTTCTGTATTCTATTAGATATTCAGATATTATTCTTGCCATATTTTTTATTTTAAACATTTAAGAATATTTTACAAAGCAAGCCATAGATAAGCTAATTGTTCCTTTCTTGTGCATGGTCTGTTAAAAAGATCATTGAAAACATTCCTGGTGGGCTGATAAATGTGCGATTAGTATTTGCAAGACTGGTCTATATCATGCTTGTCTTTTCTCAAAATAAAAGCGTATTTGGTTCTTATTGTGAATATCTTATTCATGCTCACCCTGAGGAATGAATAGTAGATCAGGAAAAGAATATTCTTGGATCTGGAGCTCAGGATAGGGAAGATTTTGGTGGTCATTGGAGCTCATCCTAGGAAACCTCTAAATTCCCTCATTAGTATTCACCATACCTGGTAAGCAGTACTTCTGAGCACAGACTTTAAATCAAAAGCTTTGCTCAAAATTCTCATCTCTTTGCAAATCACAATGAATATCAATGATGAAAAAATTACAGCATAGAAGATTGCAAATGGGCCTCAGAAATCATCTGGTCCAACTCTGTCACTTTACAAATGAGAAACCTGAAGTGTAGAGAGATTCATTGGTGTGCCCATGGTCACTCAGGGAGGCAGAGGCAGAGCTGGCACTAGATTCTGGGTTTCCTGCCTCCTGGGATAGCCGTGGATATTTAAATCAGGCCCTCAAAACTGGATTTTACTCAAGTATCCCTTGCAATTTGTCACTCACAAAATGGCAATATTTTTATAGGAAAGGAGCTCTTTTAGATGTCTCCACATCATTCTAAGGCTGCATGATAAATATGCAAGATAATGCTGGTGATAGGGAAGGCAGAAACACTAGAAAATTAACTAACATATGTGGAATGAACTGAAATAACACATTTGAAGCATGGTGTTTGTCAATATCCTGAACAATTTTGCTGTGATTCAACTAATTTTAGGTAAGTATACATATAGGAAGAGGCAGTTTAAGTTTTTAATGAAATGACAGTTATAGGAATTTTTATAGGAATGTACCAGAGAAGGCTGGGAGCCAAAGGGCAGAGGACCTCATGAAAATTTATGGGCACAGGAAGTAACTCCCTACAGAAGATTCAAAGGAATAGAGAAACATGACAATTATCTGCACAGTGGACATGATTCTTGCCACTCCTACTGGACAATCAAGAATTCATTGATGGGAAGCTGAGAGTTGAAGAGAAAACATGTAATCCACCTGTAATAATGGTATAAATCATCAAATCCTAGAGATTCGTAAGCAAACATGATTAAAGCAAAAATAACCAAGAGAGCAGCTTAGTATGTTCAGGGCAGACCTAAATCTTCAGGAAATTACAATGTACAAACTCCAAATTCTGCAGGTAGGTAAAATGAATTGGTTTTGGAGACAGAATTTGCCCAGAAATTGCAATTATTAGTGCGTGTGTGTGTGTTCCATATACTTAGCATTGAATAAATATAGTATGTGATATTTTGAATTACATGTCTCAATACAGGTTTATGGTAAGAGTACCTACACTACATTGAAGAGTTTTTGGAGTCCTATAAAAAGTTTATACGCTACTGACAATAGATGAAGAAAACAAAAACCCGGTTGAATTCATGAAAATGTCTATGGGAAAATGAGCCACAGAAATAAATTATCATTTCTTGTGTATTATCATTGTGTTTTTCTTAATCTTGCCATATTTTCATTTTTTTAGAATTAGCTATATGTCTATTAGTAGGTGCTATAAGATATGAGAAAAATAGGACACAAATGAGCAGATAGAAAACTGCAATCCTTAAATAAGGGTATGTGTGCTAATTTAGGAGAAAAATCTAATATGAAACCAGGAAAACCAGTGAAGTGTTGAACTGAGCACAGAAACAAAGAGGTTAGCATGAACTGAAGAAAATACAGAAAGCTTCATAGAAGTGGAATAGAAGTTGGATTTTAAAGGGTAAATAGGATTTGAATCAATGAATAAATGAATTCATGCAGTTCATTCTAGGAAAAAATCACTGAGGCAAGAAGTGGCTTGACCTGTAAGTATGGAAGGTGGTGGCGGCAAGAGAAGATTATGAGGGGAATATTCTATACAGATTAAAATACTTATTGGAGGGCAACAGATCAGGTCATCAGATGATATTGTACCAGATTACACAAGGCTCTGAGATTCCTTGAGTGTTGAGATTGCTGATAAAATAGGAAGTCACTTAACCAGGGGAAAGATATAAAGGAAACATTGATTAGGAAGATAATTTCCGAAGAATGATACAGGAAAAGCAGAGATGGAAAATGATATAATGAGACGTTTGAAGTAATACAGGCTGTAGTTTATGAATGTTTAGCCTGAAGTAATAAATTAGGTTATTAAGATTAGTATAATATCAATACAGTCATTCATTGTTTAATGATGGGGATATGTTCTGAGAAATGCTTCTTGAGGTGATTCTGTTGTTGTGTGAACATTACAGGGTGCATTTATGCAAAGCTGAATGGTGTGGCAAACTATGCACCTAAGCTGTATGGTGGAGCCTATTGCTCCTAGACTACAAACCTGTACAACATTATACTGTATTGAGCACTGTAGGCAACTGGAACACAATAGTAAGTATTTGCATATCTAAACATAGAAAAGGTACAGTTAAAATGCAGTATTATAATCTTATGAGACTACCAGCATATATGTGGTCTGTCATTGATTTAAACATTATTTTGCAGCACATGATTGTACTGAAAATGTATGAGTGATATTTTAGAAATGTTTATTTCTAAAATCGAAATGGAAAATTCTAAAATAGAAATATTTTAGAAATGTATGAGTGATATTTTAGAAAAGAAATAAATAAGTTTTGTTGTAAAATTTATGTAAGAAGAAAGTAGAATGATTTGTTTAAAATAACTTTTAAGACTGAGATACTCAAGCAGAAGTAGTGGATGACTATTGAAAATAGTTGTTATTCTTGGCTGACTACAGTTTGGAGAGGAAGACAACATCTTGAGCTTGTGAGAATGTTGTAGTAGAGAAAATATTCTATGTTCACCAAATCCCACTTGGTTTGTTTCCTCTAGTGCTCACAAGAAGTATATTTATGAGTCTCCCTCAAAGTTAGGTTGAGATCGTATGACTAGGTTCGGACCAATGGGATGTGGTTGGCAGGAATGGATACCACTTTCACATCTAGGTCACAAGGCTAAAACGGAAAGGATATGGATCCCTGAGTCAGTCTGGAACAGAACAACTTGCCCCACATTGGGTGTGGCATGAATGGCAATAAATCTTTTTAGTATTATCACTAATTTTTCAGGCTTATTTGTTGTGAAGCAGAGCCTATCTTATCCTGACTAATATAGATGCCCCCTCTTAACCCACATAGATAATGTTGGAATATAGATAACTAGGTTCATATTTTGAAATTTAGATATGGGATTCTTCCTCCTGATAGGAATGGTTGAAGAAACACCAGTGGTTAAACTTTCTGAGGGAGTGAGTGAACAGAAATAAAGACATAAAAGATGGAGCATGGGTGGAAAGTCACAGTAGAGTAATAAAAAAAAGTAATTAGGGAAGATGACAAAATGAAAAATTCCAGAGAGGAGAGGTTTAAGAAAACAATGTCTAATCAACACCATCTAGTGCTTAAAAAGTATCAAGGATAATAAATATTAGGAAAGGACGTTGGATTTTTCCAAGAATAGGTTTGCAGTAATCGTTGAGATAATAGTTTCAGTAGAGTGGTGGTGTCTCAAGCCATATTAATGAGAATTGATAAGGGAAAGAAGAAAGTAGCTTGTGCACACAGGGATAGGGAAAATGAAGGTTTTGTATATAGAATTGAGAAGAGGAAGGACATTTGTGTGACAAGCACAGCATGAGCTGTGTTTATATCTGCATCAGACCCTCTAAGCCAGTCTGACCTACTCCTGCAGGATGCCCCTTTTACCCAATAAATATGAAATAGTTTCTGAGGTAATCCATCTACCATTGCTTTGCTTTCTTTTTCTTAATTCCGTTTCCCCTGGAATTTCAGATCTAGCTTGATAACCTTGACTTTAATCTCATCTGATTGTCAAAAGATTTGTTACCCCCATGTGTTTAACCCAATACTTAGATATTGGCTTAAGTGAAACAATTTATATGAAGTGCTCAGGAAAGAGTCTGGCTCATAGTAAACATAGTAAACACACAGTAAACACTAATATAATAAAATATATTAGTAGTAGAAGTAATAATTATTATCATTATTATTATAATCATTCTTTTAAACTTAGCCTTAGCTTGTCTTTTTACATCTTATGATCCATCATTGTTTGGAAAGAATTCCTTTCCCACACTGGAAATAAGCATGGGAAGTTTGGAAGACTAAGAGGCTATTATTTCAACATAAAGTACAGGGTGTATATCCTGAAAGCTATGTGTGAACATGCACTGGATCTCTATTATTTGTTCTATCTGCAATAACTAGTATGTGGAAGGCTGTTGCTAAAAATGGGTTGAAACAATGAATATATGCATGAGTGAACAAAATGAATGAATGAGGTCAAGGTGACTGGCGTTATAGTGCTATTGTTGAGAAATTAGGTTTATGAGTCAGGCACACCTGAGGTCAAATCTCAGCTCTGATTATTTTGAGTAAATTTTAATACTCCATTAACCCATATCTTGGTGTGTGGAAGCACAAAGAGTTTATTTTGTGAGGTTGATTACATTAATGTACACACTTTGACTTGGTGTGTGGTATAACATAAACATTCAATAAATGTTAGCTATCATCATTACTAAATAGGAGGATTACATCTGATTCTGGAAGTTTATTGAAGTTTATTGAACTCAGCTCATTGTTTATGGAACTACAAGACAAATTAATATGTCCACCCTAACTCTCCCAAAGATACTTAACTGCCCAGTTGGAACTATATATTACTTACAGTGCTTGAACAGAAAGCAAACTTCATATAAAAGAATTCTAAGAGATACACCTAAGCCAAGATGTTCTTTCTAAAAATTTTATTATATTTAGTTAAGTTGTAAAACATGATGTTTTCAAATACGTGTACATAGTGAAATGATTTCTGCAGTCGAGCAAATTAATATATCCATCACCTCATAGTCAACTGTTTTGTGTGTGCATGTGAATGTGTGTGTGGTAAGAACACTGAAAATCTACTCTTAGCAAATTATCAGTGTATAATACACCATAAGAAGTCTTTTAAAAAGTTCATGGGATGTGCATATTATGAAAAAATTATGCATGGATTTCAAAAATTTTTGCATCACAATAAACTCATACTAACACATCTGAACAGGATCTAGTTCGAGAATGAACATTCATTCGAGAATGAACATGGAAAATGATAAGACATATGTCTGAGAAACCCCCCCAACAGAGCAACATAAATTCTACTAAAACGGAAGCAAGAACAAACCTCAAATTGATGGTGAAGCTTGGGTGGAAAAATGGCGAAATTACTGATGCTGTATGAAAGGTTTATGGGGACAATGGCTCAAAGAAATCAGCAGTTTACAAATGGATAACTCTTTGTAAGAAAGGACAGGATGATGTTGAACATGAAGCCCACAATGGCAGACCATCCACAACAATTTTTCAGAAACAAACTAATCTTGTTTTTGCCCTAATTGAAAAGGACCTGATATTTATAGCAGAAATAAGAGGCAATACCATAGACATCTCAGTTGATTCAGCTTACACAATTCTGACTGAAAAATTAAAGTTGAGCAAATTTTCTATTTTGAGTGCCAAAACTGTTGCATCTAGATCAGCTGCAGATAATAGCAGAATGTTCAATGGAAATTTTAAACAAGTGGGATCAAGATCCTGAAGCATTTCTTCAAAGGATTGCAACAGGAGATGAAACATGGCTTTACTAGTATGATCCTTCAGACAAAGCACAATCAAAGCAATGGCTACCAAGAGGTGGAAGTGGTCCAGTCAAACCAAAAGCCAATCAGTCAAGAGCAAAGGTTGTGGCAACAGTTTCTTGGGATGCTCAAGGCAGTTTGCTTGTTGACTTTCCTGGGAGCCAAAAAATGATAACATCTGCTTATTATGAGAGTGTTTTGAAAAAGCCAAAGCTTTAACAAAAAGTTGCCCAGGAAAGCTTTATCAGAAATTTCCTCCCCACCACAACAATGTTCCCACTTATTCCTCTCATCAAACAGTGCAATTTTGTGATACTTTTAATAAAAAATTATTAGACATCCTCCTTACAGTCCTGATTTGGCTACTTCTGACTTCTTTTTGTTTTCTAATCTTAAAAAAATCTTTAAAGTGCACCCATTTTTTCTTCAGTTAATAATGTGAAAAAAAAAAAAACCTCAAATTGACATGGTTAAATTCCTAGGACCCTGAGTTCTTTTGGGATGAATTAAATGGCTGGTATCATCACTTACAAAAGGGCCTTGAACATGATGGAGGTTATGTCAAGAAATAAAGTTTATATTTTTATCTTTTAATTGCATTTTCCAGGAACTAGTTGAAGTCCTCTGCATTATTAACTACACTCTTTATGCTGTACCTTAGATCTCTAGACTTATTAATTCTATATAACTGCTAGTTTGTAGCCTTTGACCTATTTCAATTTCTGCCCTTCTTTGCTTCTGATAACCAGCTTTCTACTCTCTGTGCCTATATATTTGACTTTTATAGATCTCATTTGTAAATGAGATCATACATTATTTTTTTTCTTTCTACATTGGACTCATTTCGCTTAGCATAATGTCCTCCAGGTTCATCCAGGTTGTTGCAAATGACCTTCTTTTTAATGCAGAATAATATTTCATGATATGTACATACACACACATATAAATTTCCTTAACTCTTCATCCATTTATAGAAACTTGGGTTGTTTCCATATCTTGGCTATTGTGAATAATGCTACAATGAACACAGGAATGCAGCTATCTCTACAAGATTCTGATTTTATTCCATTTGGATATATACCCAGCAAAGGGATTGCTGGGTCATATGATAATTCTATTTTTAATTTTTTGAGAAACCTCCATACTATTTTCCATAGCAGCTGCACCAATTTACAATCCCATCAAAATTGTATGAGAGTTGCCATTTATCCACACCCTAACCAATACTTATCTGTTGTCTTTTTGATAATTGCCATTCTAACAGGTGTGAGGTGATAGCTCGTTGCAGTTTTCATTTGCATTTTCCTGATGATTAGTGATGTTGAGCACCTTTTCATATATCTGTTGACCATTTTTATATCTTTATTGGAAAAAAGTGTATTTAGGCCTTTGTTCATTTTTTAATTGGGTCTTCACTTATTTTTGCTATTAAATTGTGTGAGTTCCTTACATATTTTGGATATTAACCCCTTATGAGATATATATGGTTTGCAAATATTTTCTCCCAATATGTAGGCTGTCTTTTTATTTTGCTGATGTTATTTTACTCACTTTGAGACTTGATGGCATAGGTTGGCTCACATGGTGTCTTCTAACTGCAGCTATCTTCCTGTTAAATTTCTTTGCAGCACACAGTACCTGAAAATTACTTAGTTGCCTTCTAATCATTGTATTCTCTCATCTATCCAGGAGCAGATTGGTAATTTTATTTTCATTTATCATTTTCTAATTTCACCAGTGTGGAAGGACATCTTATCTTATGCTGGATGAAGCTAAACAAATCCATTCATTTTAATCCTAGACTTTGCCACATTTAAGATGTCTTTGAGGGACTTACTGTAATCATGTTTTTGTTCTTATCATTCTTGGGCAAATCACATTTCCAGGACTCTGGCCAACTCTTCAACCTTGTCATAGTCCCTACACTGACTCTGCTTCTCCTCTCTGTTTTGTTTTAGATAAGGTTTCTATTCCACACATCTTAGGAGAAACAAAGCCTACTGTGTGGGTGGCAGTTTCCAATAAAACAGAAACCTGATTTCACCTGGATAGTTGATATTTTTATTGGAATTTTATTGTTCAAGTTCAAGTGAATTTTAATGACTGCCTTATACGTGTGTTAAGGACTGCCTCTGAAAGATCATTGACATTAAAGTTTGTTTGCATAATTTTAATGCCATACATAATTATATTCCTCTATTCATAAAATTTTATTCCTCCCCTGTATGTTCATTCATAAATAGTCCTGATATGATTTAATAAACATTAAGAAATATATATTGTTAAAATAAAACCATATTATTTCAGTATTTTAGGCAATTTAAATTTTATTTAATCTGATTACTTATTTAAGAATAAATACCCTCTATAAAATTTTATACAATACTTTTAACAGGAAAATACAAGCACAGTAGTTAACTTGGCAAATCCCAAACTGCTGCAGTCAAGACATTGTATCTTATGAGTAAATAATATGGTTATCATGCTTATACTCAAAGGAAAAAATCTGATTTTAGTTTGGATTCAAATTGGCAAGTAATTCCTTCCACCAAAGTTACTCTGCACCACAGCAATAGAGATAGCCCCATTTGGGGACACCATACACATTCCATTTGGAAAACTGAGATGGCAGACTGCATACAGAGAGAGAAACCTTTCTAGGGTAACATATCAGTGGGAGGAAACGTTTTCCAGAGAGCATTAGATTCCTTAGAAATCACTTCATAAGGACCATTCTTAGAGTCAATCTTGTGCAAATTCATAAGTAGAAGCCAAGGATAAAACCTTGATAAGGATATAAGAGTAACAAAAAACATTAATTGAATATTTATTAACCACCTGGAACTCGGTGCAGGGCTTTGTATTTATTGTCTCATCTAATATTTACGACAGCCTAAGGGGTAGTAATATGAAGAAATAGGTCAAATGTGAAGAAATGGAGGCACAGTGTTTGTAAAATTTGAACAAACTCATACAACTAGTAAGCTGGTAAACTGAGATTTCAGCCCAGGACTGTCCAACCCAGAGACATTGACTCTGATACGTTGTCATTATGCACTTCCTGCATTATGCAGGCAGTGACATCTCTGAAATGTCTTATATAGCACAAAAATAGAATGGGGCACAGAAAAGGGATCATACTAGTATTGGAAAGAAAATTTCAGACAGGAACAGAAGGGAAGCTATGTGTGGTAGAGTAAAGTTGGCCACAAATTCTTTGCTCTCCTCCCTTAAGAGGTGGAGTCTTATTCACTGCCCTTCAGTCCAGGCTGGCCTATGACTCGCTTTGAATGAACGAATGTGGCAAAAGTGATGATCTCGGACTTGTGGACCCTGGCCTTGAGGAGATTGGGAGCTTCCTCTTTCCTTTTCTGGGAAGCCAGCTGCCATGCTTTAAAAAGTTTAGTTAGTCCAGTAGTTCCCAATCAGGGACAAATTTGCCTCAAGGAACATTTGGTGATGTCTGGAAACATTTTGGTTGTCACAACTTGCAGGGAGGGCCTGCCACACATCTAGTGGGTAGAGCACAGGGATTCTGCCCAGCATCCTACAATGCACAAGATAGCCCTCTGCTGGCCTAGTCCACAAAGAATTATCTAGCCTAAAATGTCAATAGTGCAGAAGTTGAGAAACCCTGACTTGGACTATGAAAAATGAGAGAATTACCATATGAAGAGAAACAGGCCATATAGAGTACCACTGAGACATCAGACATGTAAATTGAAAACTTATTGGACTTGCTAGCCTAGCCCAGGTGTTGGCTAAATGGAGCTGAGTGAGTGAATGACCCCAGCTGACACAACTTGAAGAAGAATCACCCAGCTGAACCCTAACCAAATTCCCATACACAGCAACACACAACTGAAACACTATTCTTTTAGCCATATTTGGATGTACTAATTTATTTGTCAAAAATGGTTTACATTTAAATGCGACTGTACAATACTTCCAAACTGTGGCCCACTAATATGCCTAAATTACTAACATTGTTAGAGTTTATAGTACTCCCCTGGATTTGGGCTCATCCCTTCTCATCAAGATGTTTGTTTTCCGTATGAAATTCCATACAACTCCATTACCCTGATGGCTGTCTTATTTTTTGTATTTCAGCATATAATGGGGGTACACCACTTAGGTCTTGATCAGTGAAGCCACTTTGCTGGTGAGTACATGTGGTGCTTATTTTTCCATTCTTGGGATACTTCTCTTAGTAGAATGGGTTCCAGCTATATCCAGTAAAATACAAGAGCTGCTATATCACCATGGTTTCTTATAGCTGAATAGTACTCCATGGTATACATATACCACGTTTTGTTAATCCACTCGTGTGTTGATGAGCACTTGGGTTGTTTCCACATCTTTGCAATTGTGCTGCTATAAATATTCAAGTGCAGATATCTTTTTTTATTTCAGCATATTATGGGGGTACAAATTTTAAGGTTTCAAATAATGCCCTTGCCCCTTCTCCCTCCACAAGTCTGAGCTTCAAGTGTGACCATCCTCCAGACGGTGCACATCTCACTCATTATGTATGTATATACCCGCCCCCTTCCCCCACACACAATACCTAATTAATGTAGTTCCTATGTGTCCACTTAGGTGCTGCTCAGTTAATACCAGTTTGCTGGTGAGTATATGTGGTGCTTGTTTTTCCATTCTTGGGATACTTCACTTAGTAGTGTGGATTCCAGCTCTCTCCAGGAAAATACAAGATGTGTTGTATCAGCGTTGTTTCTTAGAGCTGAATAGTACTCCATGGTATACATATACCACATTTTATTAATCCACTCATGAATTGATGGGCACTTGGTTTGTTTCCACAGCTTTGCAATTGTGAATTGTGCTGCTATACACATTCGAGTGCAGGTGTCTTTTTTTGTAGAATGTCATTTGATCTTTTGGGTAAATGCCCAGTAATGGGAATGCTGGATCAAATGGTAGATCCACTTGTATCACTTTAAGGTATCTCCGTATTGCTTTCGATAGAGGTTGATCTTTTTTATAGAGTGCCGTTTGTTCTTTTTGGTAGATGTTGATGGGTGTCTTATTGATTAAAATTTTGAATTCTTCTTCAAATGGGTTGTTCCTGAGACATACATCATATATATATATATTTTGAGCAGTTGATTTTTTTAACTCAGGTCCAAGCTCTTACATTTAATCCTTTTAAATTCTATCTTGTTTGACTAATCTTATTATTCTGAACTGTCTTTTCTATTTTAGTTTTTGTATGTGCAAATAGTTTCTATGTCTATGAGCCTCTTGTCATTTGAAAATTTGATGAGCCTGCTCTCAATTGGTCATAAGAATCTTAGAGAGGTTAGGGTTGTAGATAGCATCCTGCACATGGTCTTTAAAGTGTCTGTTCCCCCAGTTGACATTTTGGGATATGCTATATGGCAGGCACATACATAGTGGTAAATTAGGAGGACCTGTGGATCTTTCAGGTACAAGTACAGCACTTTGTAAAAATGAAGTGCAGTGCGGAAGCTTTAGAAAGATGTTATCCTCTTGTGAATTGATCCAAAATAAACAATGTGCATGAAAACATTAACATGAGCATATTATGAGGATGCTGCATTGGTAAAACAGCAGGTTTCTGGAATGCTTTAGCTAATTGTGATTATTTTGGTAATAATGAAACAATTCCATTTAAGGTTGAATCACATCATATTCTCCATTAGCTTATGTAAATTCAGTTGTGCTTGTTTGGTCTATAATGACAAAGGAGGGATAAACAACGACTTAAGTAGCACATGATTCTACCTGCTATTCCATTCACTACACACAACCAAAAGCAACCTTGACAGGGAAGAGGCAGATCAGTTCTCTTACGTGCAGGTCTCTTGTTTTTCTGACAGCACACACTTCTCTTCTTCCTCAATGTAGTTATAACATTTAAAGATTCATGTTTTTAGTACAACTTTACCCCTAAATGCAAGACAACCGTCTTTATAGTTTTTATACATTTGTACTACTTTTTAACTAAAAAAAAAGAAAGAAAGAAAGAAAATGGTTTCAAGGCAGAAGGGAAGATGCTGTGTTAAAACCCAAGAAAACTAATTTCCCCCAACATAAAGTTTTTCAGCAGGCTTTATTAGGGAAATTTTGACTCTCTTCCATTTCCACTTCAAAATTATTTTATATTTTGACATTTAAGATTGTAAACCCACCATGCAGTGCATTTTCTGGTACTAATATGGTTATTTAACCATTTTAGACAGTGAGTGATCCATTGATTCAATCAGTTGGTGAACCAGCATTTTTTACTGCCTCCTATACGCTCATCCCATTCGGGGAAAGCAGACTGAAGAAACTCACATTTTTGTCACATGGAATCCCATGTTGCATGCCAGTATATAATTGATTTGGAGTTGAAGAAGGAGAATTTATAGTCATGCCCTGGGGAGAATAATAAATAGAGGCTGACAAAGCATCATTGCTGCACATTTTTGTACTACATTGGGCTGAAACCTCTTGAAGACATGGGCCATGCTGCTGCTGTTGTCTGGCTATGGTCTCCTCCATCACTTCCTTCTCTTTGTCTTCCTTTACTTAAATACCTATAAAGTTCTTAATTATAAATTTAAATATAAAATGTGCCAAATATACATTTAAGAATGGGGAAAATGTAACAGACACCCATATTTCCAGAACCTGATTGAACAATTTATCAGAACTACATTAAGGAAATGACACTTAATAGAAAGAATCTCACCCCTGGCCCTTTTTCTGGAGAAGTAAACATCACCTCAAATTTGGAAAGTACTTTTTATGCACATGATTTTAACATTTTCACTACATATACATGAATCACTAAACTGTATTTTGTGAGTTTTTTTGAAAAAAATATAAACATAGAATGACACTGTTCAGTGTTCTATTTTATGTTTTGGCCACTCAACATTGTTTTGATATTTATTTTAAAAAATGGGTTTTTTTGTTGATTGTTTTAACTGTTACATGGAATTTCATTGAATAAAAATGATGAAATTTACATATTTATTCCCCTATTGACTTTCTGGGTGGTGGTTAAATCCTCAACATTACAAGCAATTCTAGTGATCACGTTTGTACATGCCTCTTTGAGTACACGGGGAAGGATTTCTGCAAAATACATAACTGTTGTGTCATAGTCATGCACAGCTTCACTTGATCTAATGGGTACCCTTCCACATGGCTGCACCAATTTCCCATTCCATCAACGATAAGTGGTACTTTATCTTTTATCACATCCTCTCCTTCAGTTGATCTCAGTAAAATTTTCATGTTGTCCTATCTGGTGAGTGTGAAGCATTATCTCATTGGCATTTAATTTGCATTTTCCTAATTGCTAGCGTTGTTGAGCATCTTTTCACACACTAGTTAGCAATTCAGTTCATGTTTTCTCCTCTGAATTGCCCATTCATTTTTAAATTCATGTAGCTTATTGATTTGGTAGAGGTTGTCTATATAGCCTGAGTATGAATTGTATGTGGTATTGTTCTTATTTACTTACAAGCAGAAGAGTATACTCAAGCCAGTTTAAACAGAAAAATTACATATTAAAAGGACTTTGGATAACTAATAGAATTTCTGGAGTGACCAGAGAGGCAGACTTGGAGGCCCTGTGGTTCTCCTAAATCACACTGCAGGGTTGTCCCAGCAAAGACCTCACTGCTGCACAGCGGGGCCCAAACACTGCAAGGACCACTAAACAACCTGCAGCCTGAAGGCTGGAAACACTACTTGCTCTCTAAAGCCAGAGCTTCTGTTCATTCAAAGTCTTGGCCAAATGCACCTGATCATTGAAACCTAGGCCCCCACCTATGCACAAACTGGTTTCTGCCTTGAGGAGTCAGAGCTCATGTAATGGGGAATTCCCCCAATATCAGAAAAGGTGTGTAAAACATGCAGGGCATGATTAACAACCACCTCACTAATCATTTGTTGCCTATAAGTGATGCAAATATCTATTTCTTGTCAGTGGTTCACCTTTTAACTCTTCTTTGTTGCATCTTATTGTATGGAAGTGTTTTTACATTATGATTCTGTCAGATTTATCAGTCTTTTTCTTTATGCCTTATTTTGTTGTGATTTATTTTACCCAATTATGCCAGCACCATTTATAGATCAGCCCCTGATTTTCTCACTGATTTATGCAGCTATATGTCTCATATATCAGTATCCCCTATCTATCTAGGTCTCTGGGATTTTCATTGTTGTCTGCTAGTCTACTTAGCTAATTTTGCACCAGTACCATGTGGTTTTAATTACCAGATCTTTATAATGTCTTACAGAGTGAGTGCCACTTTCTCATTATTTTTCTTGTTTTGGCTATTCTCGTTCCCATAATATGAATTTTCTTAGTTTGATAACCCATAATGTGATTTTGATTGCAATTAATGCATAATTTATAACTTTTTAATTTCATAGATATCTTTATTAAATTTCCTGTTTTTTGCTTGTGCATCAGAATTTCTTTGACTTTGGCTATTGATTTGGTGTCAGGTAAACTTGCTGAATCTTTTATTAATTCTGTTTGTCATTGGATTCTTTTAGATATTTCTATTTATGCAATTATTAATATTCCTCAACAAATAAAGTCTGTTTCATGTTTTATTTTTCACTCTTATACTACTTGTTTATATTGTCTCACTGGGTTGACTATGATCTTAAGGGTGGTACAGATTAGAAGCCACAACAGTGAGTATCCTTGTCTTGTTCCTTCAAGGCAATGCTTATAACATTTTTTTTTTTTTTTTTTTTTTGAGACAGAGTCTCACTTTGTTGCCCAGGCTAGAGTGAGTGCCGTGGCGTCAGCCTGGCTCACAGCAACCTCAATCTCCGGGGCTCAGCGATCCTTCTGCCTCAGCCTCCCGAGTAGCTGGGACTACAGGCATGTGCCACCATGCCCGGCTAATTTTTTTTTTTGTATATATATTTTTAGTTGGTCAATTACTTTCTTTCTATTTTTGGTAGAGACGGGGTCTCACTCAGGCTGGTTTCGAACTCCTGACCTTGAGCAATCCCCCCGGCCTCCCAAAGTGCTAGGATTACAGGCGTGAGCCACCGCGCCCGGCCGCTTATAACATTTTATAATGAAGCTCAATACATGGTAGAGGTTCTTCATAGTTACCCTGTAACAGATTCAGTAAATTCTACTCTGTTATCAAAAATGGGTATTGAAATTTATCCAAAGCCTTTTCATCCATCTTTTTATGTGATCACATATTAATATTTCTATCCCTTTTTTTCTATTATTGTAGAAAATTCTGTTAATAGATTCTTGCATTCTTGCATTCCTGGTATAAATCCTATAAATCATGGCATGTTTGTATTTTTGTGCATGTGTGTATGCAAGGAGATGATCCAAGTTCTGTAGGACCTGAAACACAAAAACTTTGGAGCCTTCTTTTAAAAAACATTCCAAAATTAAAAATCCAAATATGGCAATATGACTTTGAAGTAGCTCTAACTGAAGCTCCAACCTTTTAACTGAAAGACTTTGAGGCTTCAGTTTCATTATCTTCATGGTAAATCCACCTCTGTATGTGTATGAACAACTAGATTCTGTTTGCTAAATATTTATTTAAGACTTTATTATTCATGGTAGAAAATGAAATTGGTCTAAAATTTGTCTCACTCACATTTTTCTTTGGTTTTAGTATCAAAGTTATACTATCATCATAAAATAAGTCAGACAGTTTTTCATCATTTTTATTTGTTGGTTTCTAGAGCAATTTGAATAAGATAGAATTTACCTATTCCTTGAAGTTTTCAGTCTAGAGCTGGTACTTTCATTAATTCAATTTTGACAGCTGGCCTAGATGTCAATCATGGGCAGAGGCGGCAGAAAGAGACAAGAGTACTAGCTAGCAAGGCCATCATATGTCATAATGAAGTCTTGTTCTCCACCCTGGATTTAACAGGTAATAAAACTGACATATTTTCTCCTTTTCCTTCCTCTTTGGTCTATACAGATTGGTTCAGGACTCAGAAAGGGAGAACAGGAATATCACTTATCAACACCTGTGCTCCTCAAAACCTCATACTTAAGTTCTTAGGAGCATGACCCACACTCAGAATTCTGAACTGTGGGCATCATTTGAAAAACCTACACTAAATGCTGGAACTTCTAAACTTCTACCAGTAGCCAGCCTGCCAGCCAGCTATTTACTGAGCACCTACAAAGTGTACATGAACTCTCAAGATGTTACTGAAGTACAAACACTATCCCTGCAGTGGGAAACAAAATCACACCTGAGAATGAAAACTGGCTTCTGTCCCTGGTTTTATAATATCATTAGAATACTTATAACACCCCAATAAATGAGCAATAAATTATTTCCAATGAAAGAACAACCCAGACAAATATATATTAATAATTCCAACATCAAAGCCAAAATTATTCCATGAAATAGTTTATTAGAAATATGTATAAACTGTTTTCTTTACTGCTCTATTTTCTTATCTGAAGCAATATCCTGGCATGGCCCTTTGCTTCTGGGCTCCGGATCCACGTGAGAGTCCTTTAAAAGACCTTATATATCAAGGTCCTGTTGAACCAGTCTTCTGAATAGACAGCAGCCAACGACAGTGTCTGCTTCCTGAGAGTCTGAACTGAGCCAGGCAAAGGCTGACTGAGTAGGCAATGCTGAGCTCCGCAGTTGCAAAGTCACATAGAGTTAGGAATGAAGTCAGGCTCATAACAAGCTATTGCCTGTGCAAGTCACAATTCTGGGGGGCGGGGTGGGGGGAAGAGTTAAGAGTCTGACTGAGAAAACATTCTCAAACAAAATCATGACCCATTTGGGAAAAGGTGGAGATAAAAACCCACAAAATTGTAGCATAGATTTAGAAAAATAAGCTAAGCAAGGTGGCCTGAAGACTCTTGAGCCCCATGAGATTCTATATTCTACATTTGATTCTATGAAATTGCCCAACATTCTTACAACATAGCCTTTATATTGGGCATTATTGAGTAGATTCTTTATCTTTGCTACCAAACAATCCCCAAATAAGAATTTGCAATATTCATTTGAAATATAAGTAATAAGTATTACATTAGTATAAATTAATTTGATCAAAGTTTACTGTAAAATTAAATTTTTCATCTGTTGCCACTTTTATGATAACTTAGTACCCATCAGGCCCAAAGATGTATAGTAATTTCACTAGACTGAGTCCAGACTTGAACAAATGAGTAATAGAATGGCAAAGGTTCATTCATACTGTAATATGTATTGAGTGTCCATTATGTTCCAGGGATGGGAAATATGGATAAAACAAAATATGCATGGTCTGTGTCATTCAAAAGCAGTAAGATATATTTTAAATAATCACATGAAAACTATAGGGTGAGTGCTATGAAGGAAAAGCATATGGTGACATGAGATAGGAAAACAGGTTAGTGGATCCATATTTAGGGAGGAAAATAAGTCTTTGAGAAAGTAGCACATCAGCTGAGACTGAGGTTAGAGGTGGGACAGACATGGTGGTGTGGGTGAGAGAAGAGGCACACTCCAGGGAAGGGAATATCCTGCTGAAAGACCTTCATTCTGGAAAAGAGGAAGCCAGTGTATATGTGAGAAGGAGAGAGACTATGGACAAATAGAGAAAGAGAGCCAGATTATTTAGAACCTTCCAGAGCTCATTGAAGTATTCAAAGTATACTTTGTTATAACATATTACAAGTCACAAAGCCAGTGCTCCACATTTTTAGACAGGATTGTTTTTTATGAGATTTGATGTCTGGCAGTTTCTTAATGAATGATTTTAGACATCCACAAAGCAGAAAAATACTGATCCTACTTCCAGGTTCTTCTCCCTCCCCACAAACACTCAGCAAGTAAAATAAAAGTCATCTGCAAATAAAAATTATTTAACATACATTATCAGCCTCTAAGGGAGTATCTATTTCATGCAAGCCTGCCCCAGTGTGTAAAACATCTAATTCTTCCAAGAAATTATTTATCCACTGTATGCTAGACTACTTTACCATCATCCCAGTTTGAGTGTGTGATACAAACAACAGTGTTAAAAGTGGGTGGCAATGGCTGGGCGTGGTGGCTCACGCCTGTAATCCTAGCACTCTGGGAGGCCGAGGCGGGCAGATTGCTCGAGGTCAGGAGTACGAAACCAGCCTGAGCAAGAGCAAGACCCCGTCTCTACTATAAATAGAAAGAAATTAATTGACCAACTAACATATATAGAAAAAATTAGCCGGGCATGGTGGCACATGCCTGTAGTCCCAGCTACTTGGGAGGCTGAGGCAGAAGGATTGCTTGAGCCCAGGAGTTTGAGGTTGCTGTGAGCTAGGCTGACGCCATGGCACTCACTCTAGCCTGGGCAACAAAGTGAGACTCTGTCTCAAAAAAAAAAAAAAAAAGTGGGTGGCACTGAATAAAATTACAAAATCTGTTAGACAACAAATTGACCTAACAAATATTAGTATTACAATCTTCCAAATAAATATATAATGGAAACAGTAACAACATATAGCATTTCTAACTAGTGTGAGCAACTTTGTGAGGACTGCTTTGCTCGTAATGTACCAGTGTGTTCCAGAATAAACTTTGCTGAGTTGCAGCTAGAGAGGCTGGTGGTAGGCGTAAGAACATGTAATTCAGCTGGGGAAAGAAAGTTTGATGGATTTCAAAACAAAAGCTGAGGCTGTGAGAGGAGATAATGAAGGTGATGGGCAGTGACCATGTGGGGACGAAAGCAAATTTGGTAAAATACCTTTCATAGGCTAATTGACCCACTTTCGAGCTGCCATTGCCACATGGGACAGGACCAGAGACAAAAGGCAGTATCCTGTAATGAACCAGTGTCTCAGCAACAAAATCAGGTACTTGAATAGAAGTAAATTTAGAAAGCTTGAGAGTAAATAAACATAAAAGAACTCTCTATTACAAACCTTCTTCTCTGCTCCTGGCATATAAAAATGTGGCGTGGAAGAAGATTGATATTTATTTTCAACTGCATCAAAGAATGCTAGCACTGGAAGAGACCATCAAAATACCTGCTCAAGTATCTCATTTTACAGGTAGGGAAGACCTAAGAGGTAAAGAGACTTACTCAAGACCTACAGCAAGTGATTGGCAGAGTAAGAATTACTCCAAAACCCGGATGTAAGTATATTCACATGTATGCATGTTTCTTCCTGTAAAGACTTGATTTAACCATCTTCAACAGTTCATGGAACACTATCTTCAAGTTTGCTCTCTAGTTTATCACTTCTCAGCCTTCATCCCAGATCCCGATGTCCATCCCCACCTTGCCAATGTATCATCCATGACACACGTCACTTTCCTTTCTCTTTTATTTATTTACAAGATAGAAATACTTGAATATCTCTTATGCAAATCACTTTGTAAACAGAGTCAGTTTTAGGCAAAATTATGGTTATTTTGGGTGGAGAGGAGAGGGGCCTGTAGGGAAATACTCATATTAAGTAGGAGGTAATATTATCATGTGAGGGTTTCTATCAATTTATCTCATGTGACATAATAGATATTGGAACAGCATGTCCCAGCTCCATTAAGTATCTCATGTGCTATCATCTATCTCCCAGGCAGGATGATATCTGGGAAGCCCTTACCCTCCATTGGCTTGAGTCTACTCAAATATAAAATAAGGGGTTGAGACTAGATTGCTAGTTTGCAGCCATTTGTTATGTTGATATTTGATCTGTTAGTAGAATCACTATTTCTTTTAAACACAGAGCAGATTGAAATGGAGAACTTTGCCCTCACTTTGCCCTCCAAGTCCCTTCATTCTTCATGTGGAATTGAGGACAACTCAGAAATCCCAAGGATCCATATAGCATAACTTTAAATCCTATAGGGGGTGTTGCCCAGGAGGCTGTTCAGCCATAACACTTCATAGTTTGTGACTCAAGCTCAGTCCATAAGGGAAAAACAATACTAACATCCAAGTTGGGGAGAAAACTAGCACTGTCATGCACTTACTCTGTGTTCAAGCATTATGTTAGCTGCTTAACATGCATTATCAGATTCAATTCTCAGAGCCACCCTGCAAAGTCAGTACTATGTTCCCATCTTACAAAAAAAAATAAATAAATAACTACAACTCAAAGGGGGTCAGTCACTTCATTTCAAAGGCATTAAATGACTCTCAGTCATGGGATTCGGAAGCAGCTGAGCTAGGATTCGAACCTAGCTCTTGCGGGTTTCAAAAGCCCCTGCTGTTTCTCCCATTATGAGCTTGAGTTATGAGTCAAGAGGTTAGGCTTGGTATTAGACATGCCCTATTTGTTCTAGCTATCAGGTTTCAGCTGCTGTGCCAGTGGGGCAGTAAGATTGAGTAGACCCTCTGATTTCTCTCAATCTGAAATAAGTCTGAAGTGGTTTACTAAGCTCCTGAGTGATCTTAGCTCCTTATGCGCCTTTGATTCCACTAAATCCCCATTTCCAAATCAGCTGTTCTTTCCACGCTCACGAAGGGCACAGAGATATAACAAATGCTCTGTCACAATGTTCTTTTTCTGAAGGAGAAATTAAGGGATATTTATTGAACATCAGCTGCACCCCAGACCTTGGGCTTACATATATGTTATTGCATTTTACCTTTAACAATACAGCAATGTAGAAATTAATATGCACAGTTCATGAACAAAAGAAGTGGACACTTAGCTAAAATGACACACAGGTAGGAATGGGTGATGATGCGATTTGAAATCCAGGCCTCCTGGCTCTAAGCCTTATCCTTTTTTTTCTTTTTCCATGCTGCCTCCCTAATGGTTCCCTGTTTGAACTAAATCACAATTCACCTGTTCTTTTATCCTGCCCTTTTTAAGGTTTATATGCTTAACCGGATTTCAAAATAGTTGCAATAGTTGCCTGAGTTTTCAAAGAAATGTGTATTTCATTCTGACATCTTTACTATTTCATTACTTTTAAATGCTGCTAAATTAACTGCCAGTTTACTTTGAAATTCTCCTATCATGAGATAATGATCACCAAGGCAGGGTTCAAACCAAATGACAAAGCAGAAAGATTATTAATGCGTGAATGTTAATTATCCAGCATGGAGGGCCCCAAGTGCTCTGTCATGTCACTGAAAAAGATGGCTTTATTTTAAAAGGCAAACCTCCTTTAGGTTGGCACCATATTACTCACTGGAAAATTATTATTGAGTGACAGACAGATGACACTACCTTAGCAAAAGGAATGATTGCCTAGGTGGACTCTCCCAAGTCCTTGATAATTTGGTCTGATTGTGGCTGAAATTGGGTCAATGGCTGGGACAGACTTCCTAATAAGAAGTAACCATAAGCATCAGATTTTCTGATCTCCGACATGTTCCTCATTCACTCACTACTCATTGGTAGTTTACTTCTTTAAGAAAATACTTAATGTCCTGCTATCTGCTAAACATTGTGCTAGGCACTGGAGATGCAAAGATGCACACACTCCCTGCTCTCAGGAAGCAGCCAAATGTATGCTTGCTCATAGCTCTGTGTAATGCATATGCCCTTAATAAATATAAAGTCATTAGTGATAGCTTGATGATGCAATAGTTAAGGAAGTTTGAGGAATAGAATAAGCAAAAAAAACAGTTTCCAGTGGTGAAACTGGGCTGGCCTGTAAAGGAAGAGAATTATTCAGCCTTGCAGAAAAGACAGGAAGGACTTGTAAAGAAGAGGAAATGGCATGTGCAGGAAAGAGCTCTGAAGAACATTACATGATCCAGGAATAATAATGATAATAATCTCAGATGACGAGCACATTGGTTTTGAGACTGAAAGTGATAGAAGATAAATCTGAGGGCCGGGTTGATACTAGATCATGACGGTGCTCGAATGCCCTGCTAAAGGCTGTAAATTTATTATATAGGCATTAGGAAGGTTGCTTGCTTTCTGACCAGGTGTCCCTGTGATCACCAGCAGGAGGGAGGCGAAGGTCATAAGGACTCTGGACAGCTGTTTTCAGTTCACACCAATCACACTGCGCGTGAGCCAGCATCATATATTAGGAAAAAAAAGATGCAATGTTCTCTCCATTTCAATTTTCATTTGCACTAAAATGGATGGCCTTTTTACACACTATCAATAATGCCTGTGCTGGAAGAGCTTTTAATAGGACAAACATTCATCATTTTAAGGTTACTCTTTCCCCAAAAGCATGAGAGAAATTTGTTGGTAAAATAGAAAAACCTTGTACACAAGGCTGCCCTGTTACCTCTTTTTCCCAGGTGGTGCCCACTGACAGGAGAGTCTGGCAGCAACCGGGAACAAAAGTAATAAAAATATTGCCGAGTACCCCTCCTTGTAAGAAGACTGCCACACAACGGAAAGAGCAGCTGACCAGGGCTCCGACTCCAGCTTTGCTACCAAATAATTGTGTCATCTTAGGTAAGTGATTCCTACTCCCCAAGCATAAACCTCTTCACCTTTAAGAAAGGACTAGACTATGAATTCTCAATTTTCTCCCATAATGGTATTAGAAGAGAAAATAGTTAATTTTTCTTTAAAAGGCATCCGTTGTTCAAAGTGCCTGGTATGTCATCCATCACATCACACAGTTCTGATAACTGATTCCGACACACCAGCTGTGCTCAGATTGTCTTATCACTCAGACTGAAAATATCCTTTCAACTCTAGCATACCCACCACTGGTACCATAATGAATTACGAGTCACTCATTTTAATTTAACAGAAGAACTGCAGATGAACTGTCAGTCCACACCAGAAGACCAAATATATCTGGTGCTCCAATATTCTTTATGAAGGTTTGAAACTCCTATTCCCAGGCAGTCCACTGGGTGGTGACTATGATGTAGAGAAGTTCCTCTCAGCAGGATCACTCTATGAATGCATTGGATTCAAATTTATTCTGTTTTCACCCCGTCAGCACTTAGAGACAGCATGGTATGTGCTAGGCCCAGTGGAAAGTCTTGGCAGCCATTGAAAATTATCAGAAGACAACATTTCACACCCCACACCCCAGGGAGACTAGAGTCTAATTCTGAAGGACAAAGCAAACATACAAGAGAAAGAAAATAAAGCCAAAGCATTCTAAAAGCGTGTCCAAGAATTCAAGATGATAAAAAACATAAGAGGGCAGAGTAGTCCAGGAGAACTTGCAACTGAGAGCGATCTCTTCCTTTTTTTGAAACATTCCATAGCAACAATTGTTCCTTTTCAATAGTTTGTCCCGTTTCTAACATTACAGCATAGTGATTGGTGTCTTCTACGCATTTATTTTAAGCAGTCCAAAGGCAGGAATCATACTGTTTTCATTTTAATGTCTTCCAAGGGGGCTAGTAAAGTACATGGCATGCACCAGACATTCAAAACATATATTAGAATAGATGGTTAGATTGCTGAAGAAGGTGAATTAGATGGAGTGTTGAAGGTTATGGAAGCAGGAATCACAGAATGCTAGTAGGAAACAGAGAGACTGAACCAAGGCATGTTAAAAGACAAGTTTATGTAGGAAGGGAAGCGCTGGCTGAGAAATGATTGGCAGAACATTCAAGCTGAGAAATTCCTTCAGATTTGGGCAAAGTTAGTGAAGGTTCTTGAGGAGAGAAGGGGTCTATGACAAAAATCTGTGTTTTAAGAAGATTTATCTGGCAATATTGCACGTGATGACTGAGTAGACAGCAAAGGCAGGAAAACCAAGCAGGAAGCTATTCTCATAGTCCAGACTTAGAAACACTACCTTTGATATGCAGCTTTGGGTCTTTAATTCATTAAGACTTAGTATGGGTAGAGCCTTATTTTATCTTGTCCTGGCTACTTGTCTAGTCTCATCTTCTGCTCTTCCCCCTTTTGCTTACTTCATTGCAGTCTTGCTGTATCCTTAGCAGATCTCTTAAAACTCTTAAAGCAAGACCTTTGTTCTTCATGTCTGCCTGGAAAGCTACTCTCCTCTGCACGGAATTCTCTTCTCCAGGATAACTGGTCCTCGCAATTCACACAGCATCCTATCAAATATCACCTATGGGACAGCCTCCCTGACCACCTTTTCTCTCTACCCTGGCATTCTCTACCCCCATAATCTGTGTCATTGTTATTTTCATAATCTTTGTTATCTACCCAAGTAAAATGAGAACTCTATGATGAAAGAGATCTGAGGCTCTTTTTACTTCTCCTTAGTTTTACTCCTCGGAATAGTACCTGATGTATAGCTGGTGCTGAATAATACTTGCTGAATGGATGAATGAATGAATAAACAACTCTAAGAACTTACGTGAGCTAATTAAGCAGTTTCTTTTCTTCTAGGTCAAAATAGAATCTTTCACCTACATACTTCTATTGAAATGAAACCATCTCCTTTGATTTTATTCTTATGATCACACTAATACTAAATTGTCACCTTGCAATGCAGTGTATAGGACAAACACTGAACTCTCAAATCAGGGATTTTGGTCATAGATTTGTCTTTCTGCATATTATATATTGAGTGGCTTTCAGCTATTCCTTTCATCATCATCTCCTGCTTTAACTCTTGAGCCATCTTCATAACGATTGTCCCTGCATTCTCCTTGCTTCCTCCAAACCATTCTCTAAAACAGCAGCCAAAGTGGTGTTTTAAAAGTCAGTTCCTTCTCTGCTTAAAACCAGCCAATGGACTCCTGTTTTCCTAAAGGTGGAGTCCATGATTCTTCATATGCCCATAAGATTCTATAAGCTTTGGCCACTGATTGTTTCTGTAGCTTAATTGTGTGTCGTACTTGTTGAATCTGCTGTGGCTGCATGGTGTTCTCCAGAATCTTAATCATGCCAGGCTTTTTTTCCTATGAAGTATTCTTACCTATCTTGATCTTACTGCCTGGAATGCTTTCCCCATCTCTACCGCCTTCCCTGACTTTCCAATATAGATTTATTAATTTTTATTCACTAGATGTCTCGTCTTGACCACTTCCTTAGGGAAACTGTCCTGGGTCTTTGAGCTAAGCTACACATCACATACTTTTCTCAGAAACATCATACTTTCCCCTAACATCAATTACTTTAATTTTATCCTATCAAAGTAATATAAGCAGATGGTTCTTTCTAAATAATAAGCTTATATTTCTCTTATGTATTAACTTCCTAGTATGAGAAATTAAGATTTAGTTCTTTTAACTGTTATTTCCTCTGTGACCCCCTCATCATTATCATGATATAGTATACTTTTTGATTAAAAGATATACAGTGTTTATATTCCTATAGCTAGAAAATATTCACAGCTAAGCATTGTTGGATACCATGATTCAATTTTCATTTTTACTTTTATTTTTTAAATAATGGTTTCCTTGGTTTTTGTTTATTTGTTTGTTTGTTTGTTTTCAGACAGAGTCTTGCTGTGTCACCCTGGCTAGTGTGCGGTGGCATCATCATAGTTCACTGCAACCTCAAACTCCTGGGCTCCAGTGATCCTCCTGCCTCAGCCTCCTGAATAGCTGGGACTACAGGCGTAGGCCACCACACTTAGTTAATTTTTCTATTTTTAATAGAGACAGGGTCTTACTCTTACTTGGGCTGGTCTCAAACTCCTGACCTCAAGTGACCCTTCTGCCTCAGCCTCCCAGAGTGCTAGGATTATAGGTGTGAGCCACCACATCCAGCCTTCTTTTTTATTTTATTTTTAAAATATTCTTTGTACCTATTTCAAATTCTTTCCACACCTTTTAATAACCTTTCATTATAATTTTCCATAAATTCAATCCAATCAGAGACTCTACCAGATCTGGGTTTTATTTTTCTTAGAGCCATTCCTCAGGTAGACATCCATTCTTCCATCTGGGCTGGTTGCTCAACAGTACTGTTGCACAGCTGTTATGCTAGGTTTCCCTTCTGCTGTTATTCTTGAATTTCTTTTGCTTATCTCCTGGGCTTCATTCCCCTTTTCCTAGATTTATGGGTTTTTTTTTCTTTTAGAATTTTTTTTTTGGAACTCTTTTATCAGTACATTTCTTAGGTTAAAAAGATAATACAATGGCAGAGGAGATGGTGATGACAGTCCTCAGCTCTTGAGTCAAATTCTCCAGACTGGAATGATCACTCTGCATGCCTGGTTCCCAGTTGTCATCTTGAGTTCTCCCTGCTCCATCATCCTGAGATGCCCACTGCAACTCCCCTATATCCAACCTCTTCTTGTGTGATTTACCCCTTGTAGTGGAAGTAATCCTCCAGTAGTTTGCAAAGAAAGGCTTCATGGAGCTTATTTATTAAGATGATGGAAAATTTTGTTGCTCTATCAATACAATTAGTTGATATTATTGATATTATTTTGGCCAAGTGGAATTTTAACTGTGAAATCATCTTTTTGAATTTTTCTGTTATCTCTATGCTTCTAGCTTTGCTTTGAGAGAGTCAAAGCCACTTGGATTTCTGTTTTTGTTATATAACATTTCCTTTACTGCTTTTATCTGAAAGCTTGTAGAACTTTCTATTTGTCCTCAGAATTCTGAAATTATACAATGATTTACCTTGGTGTGAGTATGTTTTCATACATTATTCTGGGTACTCATTGGTCCCTTTCATTCTGGGAAGTCCAGTACCAGAAACTTACTGGGATTATTTTATTGATGAACTCTATTCCATTTTCTCAGTTTTCTCTCTGGACTGCCTATTGCTCAGATTTCCTGGAACTGATATATATATATATATATACATATATATATATATATATTTCCCTCTCATACCCCCAACACTTTCTCTCTTTGCCCTACTTTCTGAGAGATATCTCCAACTTAATCTTCTAATTTTTTTCAATAAGGTTTTCAATTTTCTGAAGATTTTAATTATGCTTGAATCTATCTATATATGTATATATGACATTTTATTTTTGATATACAACTTCTTTTATCACTCTGAAGATATTAATAATGTATTTTTTTAAATTGTTCACTCTGAATAGTTTCCGGTTTCTCTAATTTCTTTTTTTTTCCTCCCTATCTCTTTTTCCTTATTTTGGTCTTTTCTGTGTTGGAGGCTGTTCTCGGTTATCTCAAACATCAGTAGATCGTGGTTCGTCTGCACATAATTAGGAGTAGATAACTAAAAATCATATCTGTGGATGGCACTTTCTTTCCCAGCTTGAACTTCACTTTAGGGTACTCTGGATGGGCTCTTTGTTGGTGAACCCTTAATATCAGCATTGCACCAATGACTTCAAATCAATGATGCCTCTCAGAATTCATAAATCTTTACACTGACTATGGGTTGGGCTTCTGACTGGTTTAATCAATAGAATACTGTGGCAGTAATACTGTGCCAGTCCTGGGCTTAGCCTTTAAGGCTCCCCTTTTACATTGCTGCCTAGTGAGACATTACTTGGAAACTGTCTTCATGATGTAAGGCAGCCCACGCAGCCATGTGCAGAACTGAGGCCTTTAGCTAACAGTTCCAGCTGAGCTCCTGGTTGAGGCTGCGTCCACCCTAATACCTCGTCAATGCCAAGAGGCGCTGAGAACTGATCAGTCCACACAGAGAATCATAACAGGTAATAAGGGGTTATTTTAAGCCCCCAAGTGTTTGCTGTAGTTTGTTAGATATAATAATTGAAACAGTCTCATTGAGTCTTTTCTTGTTCCTTATCCATAATCCCTGGCAGTCACTAATCTGGTCACCATTTCCACAATTTTCTTACTTCAAAAATGTAACATGAACAGAGTCATGCTGTATCCAACCTTTTTAGAGACTGGCTTTTTTTTTTTTTTTTTAACTCAACATGGTTTCCTTGAGATAGTGATTATTTTTCAAAAGTCTCGAATCCTCTCTAAGCCGCAGGCTCTGTGTGGGAGGGGACCATGTCTGTCTTGTATCGTTGGCACTGCCATATCCCTAGCATCGAACATACTGGCTGATGGATAGTAGGAACTAAATCAAACTGGTTGGCTAAGTGACTGAATGAAGCTCTGGTGCCTGGTCCCCTTTATTGATAAGGATTATTTTGGTACGAGGTAACACAAAAAAGGAAAAAGAAAACTTTAAAAGACTTAAACAACACAGGGGTGTTTGAGCTCACATATCAAGGAGTCTGGAGGCAGAGTGGTTCTAGCAGTATGCCAGCATTCTCATTAAGTATGGAGGAGCTGGGCTATCTATTCACTCTTACGGTCCCAGGACAGTCACCGCAATTCTAGGAATTCCATGAAGATGCTGCAATATCCAACAAGAGACATTTCTTCCTAAATATTTATTTTTAAAGAGAAGAATGTCTTTTCCAAAAGTTCTTAAGCACAGCCTTCCTTGCATTTTATTGACCAAAATAAAGTTGCCTGCTCATATCCAAACCAGTCATTAGCAGGGGGAGGGGACCATTGTAATTCTTAGACAAATACAGTTTATCTGTGGCTGGTACAGGGGGGGCTCGCTTCCTTTGGAGGACATGAGGTATAGTTATCTAAACAAATGGTGTTTCTACAAGTAAAGAAAAAGAGCAAAATTGCTATTAGTAGAATATCAACTATTAAATGGAGGCAATATTGCAATAGAATAACCAAAGATCATTTCTACCTCTGATCGCTGTGATTAAAATCTAAACATTTTGGTAGAGTTTTTAACTCCTACAAACCCAGGATCTGCAATGATTCTGGGAAAAAAAAATGCATTCATTCTAATAAACTTCTTATATTTATGATGCAGAAAAAAAGTGAAAACTTTTCAACTTATTAAGGATGTACTTCCGTTCCACTATTTTCCTAACCTGTGAGTACAAGTTCCCATCGTCCTTTGATTGATCTCCGCTTACTCCTAAAATAGTGTTGCTGTAGCCAAAAGAACTAACAAGGTATTTATTAAATGAGGGGAAAGCAAATGGATGAAATACGGACAATGGAAGTTCAACAGAGACGACATAAAAAGCCGCCTCGGCAATGCCAGAGGCTTCTGAGACTGCAGATTGTTTTGCATTTTTACTTCTTACATCTGATTTTCCCCATTATGAAAAGAACAATCATTAAAGGAGTCTGCGCAGACCATAATGTTCTTCCTAGACCCTTCATTTCAGTCCAGTTGCATTAATTTGGTGCTGAAATTTATTGCTTTGGAGTCTAATGTGCATTACTCCTGTCAGCATTAAATTTAATTTACTGCAATGGGGCAAAGGGGTTGCTGAAACCAGATTTTAATTCCCAAGCCATTAAAATGTGTTGTCCTTGACAAACAAGATCTTTATTATATACCAGTACAATGTCTGTGCCTATAGAGTCATAGCTCTGCAGTACATGGTCCTTTGGATAGGCTTCTCCTTTTTCTTTTTAAAATAATGTTTAGTCTCTTTATTCTGCATATATGAATGTTCCAGAAAGGCTGGGCTATTGAAGCATTTTGTTCTATGTTTCTTTTCTTTTCTTTTTTTTTTCAGATGATAAAATAGGAAATCTAACCCCAGCCAGACTACAGAATTCTGCTGTATTCCTGCTGAGATCTTCTCACCAGTGGATTATAGCCAAAGACACAATGTTAACGTTTTCTGTAAGGGCAGATACTAAAGACAGCAGGGATTTCTTTGTTGCCAAAATGAAAATAGATTTTTTTTTAAATCTTTAAAAATTTAAAGAACATTTTGTTGTTAAAGTAATATATGCTTGTAAAGAATTCGATTGGTGTGAAATGTTCTATATTGTCAGCATTTTGTCATATGTTCTTCATAATCTTCCCTGCCTTTCTTCCTCCCTCTTAGTTTCCCTCTTTCTGTGTCTATGTGTGGGTATACATTTGTTGTTTCTATATATGCATGTGTGTATACACTTGCTGTATATCTTTTTATCAGCTTCTCTATTTTCATGCACAGCACATAATAAGCATTCAATAAATGTCTGGAGAATGATCGAATTGACTAATTTATATATCTTATTTTTCCTCATTTATGAATTGTATGAATAAGATACATGATGCTGTATGTAAAACAAAACAAACAAAAACCACCTCAAATTGACTGAAAATAAGAAGAGAACTTTCTCACTGAAGAGAAAGTTCATACATAGGATGGACTTTGAGAGAGGATTTTTTGGCAGCTTTCTGATGCTTTGAAGGCCCTAGGTTTTTCATGTCTCTGCTCTCTGTGATCTCCAGCAGAGGGTGTATTCTAAGCTGATTCTCCTTGTTTCAGTAGCAATTAGAGGTCTGGGTTTCCTCATTCACAACTGGTGTGCTTTGGCTCACTCCAGAACAAGTCAAAACTTGTCCCGAAGTCTGTACTGTGCCTCTCCCTCCATATTGCTAGTGAAAATTAGTTCACATTCCTTAGTCAGTCACTGGCAAGGAGGTGCAAATTCCATTGGATCTATCAGGCCAATCTTCAGCTTATTCTGAGATACAGAATTGTGGATCTGAAGGGTCAATACCTAAGCAAACATTAGTTTCTAGAAGGAGGCAGAATCCTGAGAGCACCACTAACAAAATCCACTCACCATGCCCCTAAATTTTACTAACATCTACTCAAACTCCTTCTGTATCTTTGTGAGGTTGTCATGTATGGTAATGTAAGTGTTTAAGATCCTGAATGTTTTGAAATTTCTTTTTGGATTCACTCATTGACCTCAAGACTTATTGAAAAGAATATATTTTCTCATTTAATTTTCAGGGCAATTTTGTTTTGTTTTGTTTTTAATGTGTCCTTGGTTTTAAATGTTTTTGTTTTGTGATCTGTGTTTTTCTTTGTTGCTATATTTTGCCTTCTCTCCCTTTTGGTAATCCCAAAGCTATGAATTAAAATTGAAGGTTTTTCAGTGACTACATTTCAATATGTTATAACTTTAAAATAACATATCTAAATAATATTTACTAATTTAGTAACTTCAAAACAATAGCTATTCATATTCTGCCTTAAAAAATAAGGATATTATTGTACTTGAAATGTCTCCTACTTATTTTGTCTTATTTTCCTTGATTTTGATTAGCTATAATAATATTTTACAATGCCAAAGTTCATATCATTTGCATTATATTCTGCAGGCCATTGAATATAGATTCTAAAGTTTCATTTCTCTGTTTTCCTACATCCAATGATCTCTACTATTTCTTGTATAGTTCAGCTTCCAAATTTCTGAGTTATTCAATTTGAATTTTCTCCTCCACATCTTCCTCCTACTACTACTTATGATGGGCAAGATTTCAAGAAAATATTTATCCAATCGATCCAACTGAGTGCAATTTTTCTCTCAGTTCTTAAGTTACAGACATTAATTTCTTATGCCATTTTATAAGAACAGTAACTTAGCTGGGTGTGAAATTCATGTATCCACTTTTTTTCTTCTCACCACTCTGAAAATGTTGTTCTAATGTATTCTGCTATTGAAATATTGCTGAGGAGAAATGTAAAACCAATGCAATTTTTTACTCTTTTTAGATATTTTTGTTCTGCCTAGATAATAATAATGTTAATTTTTATATCATGGATTTACAGTAACTTCATCAGAGTATGTTTTAGTGATAGTTATTTAGAAGTGATAGATTCTTGAGAAGTTTTCCCTTTGTAATCACACAATATTCTTTCATACTATATATTTATGGCTTTCTTCATCTTAGGAAAGATTTCTTGTATTGTATTCCTGAATATTTTTTCTGCATGTAATGTGTGTTGATGTTGTTTCATCTGTTTTAATAAGAGAATGGCAATTATTCATATGCTGGATATCTTTTTTGTGTATTCCAAATATTTCTGCCTCTCTTTAATTGCTGTTATCTCTACCCTTTATATTGTATAATTTTCACAATCCAACTCACTATGCCCCTATATTTTATTAATATCTACTCAAACTACTTACACATCTATGTGTGGTTGTCATGTATGTAAAATACCTTATTTTTGCCTCTTTTGATACTCTTGTCACATCTGATTGTCCTTCTACAGTTTTATTAACTTTCCTTTGACTGCTTATAGTTTTTGAAATGTTTATGTTCTCTTAATTATTTGAGAGTATAGAAGAGTGTCTAAAACATTCTTTTATTAATAAATAATTCTTTTTAAGATGGATATTTTCCATTTGCCTTTTAGGGTTTTTTTGCCTTTTGCAAATTTTTTTGCAAATTGCATTGCCATTTGCCTTTTGTTTGTCTTTTCTGAATGAGAGTAATTTGTGACCTGCTATTTTTTCTGAAGAAGAGGACAGTAAGGTAGGGTGGGGCAGATAACTCCTAATTTCTGATTTGTTGTCTTTTTATTTTTTTTTAGACAGGGTCATGTTCTATTGCCTAGGCTGCAGTACAGTCGCATCAGCACAGCTCACTGCAATCTCAAACTCCTGGGCTCAAGAGATCCTCCTGCTTTAGCCTTCAAGTAGCTGGGACTACAGGCACTAGCCACTACATTAGGCTAATTTTTCTACTTTTTGTAGAGATGGGATCTCAGCTCTTGTTCAGGCCTGTCTCAAACTCCTAACCTCAAATGATCCTCCTGCTTCGGCCTCCCAAAGTGCTAGGATTACAGGTGTGAACCACAACACTCAGCCAGATTTGATGTCTTCAAATATGGTCCTACCCAAACTGAAATGCACTCTGGTGTGAGTATGGTCCCTCTCAATGTTCAGAGTTCCTTCTTTTTGGAGATCATCATATAAACCAGGAAGATGATTATTTTAGCCCTTGCATCAGTCAAGAGGGAATTAATCAGTGAATTTCTATAGCTCATGAGAATTTTGATGATGCAATGCCTATTTACTTCTGCTCAATTACTACCAATCAGGAACTATCAATAGCATTGCCATTTCCCATCTCTTTTCAACTAAATCCAGATATTATAAAATAAAGATCTCATCCTATACCTCCCCTCCTATATCCTTGCATCTTGTCCAATCTAAATGTGGATTTAAGCCCCCCCAAATGTATTCTCTACATATGATTATAATCATAGACTCTGGAACCATACTGCTTTAATTGAATCCTAATCTTACCTATGTCCCTTGGACAAGTTGCTCACCTCTCTGTGCCTCACAAATGTTTACTTCATCTGTAAAACAGGCACACTACAAATAGTGCCCACCTTGCAGGACTGTGCAAGAACTAAATAAACTACTATACACCAAACACTTAGAACAGTGTCTGGCACATGATAAACATTCATGAGCGCCTTGCACCCCTACATAATTACACAAAGAAACTTACCCATTTAACCTCACAGAAAAATTTTACTTTCAGAGCTGTATGTACCTTGTTTGAAATCTGGAAAGGCAAGAATTCACTTTAGGCATCCGTCTTGATTTGAGAGAAAAGTCACTATATTGCAGCTACTGTTTGTACCTTAGGATCTAAGGTTTTAGCTGCTTCCTGTTATCAATGCTGAAAAAGTTTTATTCTTTAATATCTGTTTCTGTCATTTATTTAGTATGGTTTCAGGGAGATCAGTACATGCATATGCCTTTTCTGTCCTTGAACAGAATTCTATTTTATTTTTATTCCAGGATTATACATGTTTTCTTATTTTTTTTAAGAAAAGTCAAAAGACACCGCAACAAATCAAAATAAAGAGATCACTAGAAATCTCACCAATCAGAATTAGCCACCATCAACAGTTTAGTGCACATATTATCGAGCATGTATATGCACATACATATGCACCTGTGCACACACATGTACACACACACATACACGTGTATTGATATGAATATTTTTTGCATCCTCTTTCTTCCTTCTGCAATATGTTATGAATTTCTTTCTATGTAAAGGAATATATTATTTTAAGTGGATTCATATTATTCCATTAGATAAAAAATAATCTCTTGATAGACATTCAGTTTGCTTCCAGATTTTGTGAGACCTTTTTTCCTGTAAGTAGTGTTTTAATAAGCATACTTGTCCAGTGATATCTCTAATGGTACAGCCCAAATTGTAGGATCTGTGCCTCTGTCCATTTAGCCTGCTCTTTGAAAGTGCACCTTTTGTCTAAAAGGCTGATAGCTCTTCTTCCCTAACAGAGAAGTCACATGCTTTTAAAAAATAGCTTTCTCAGCCAAAGCAAAGATGGACTATGACTTAAACCTGGAATGAAACATATTTTCTTTCTTTTAAAAAAATTTTTACAGGAGAATTCTGAAGTATTAAAGGGATGGATGCGGGGTGCTGACAGAACAATTATACCCTCTGATTGTTCCCTAAACTGGTATCTCTACCAGAGGAAGTTCTAAATATGAAATCCGCTTGTTCAGCTAAAGCTGTACTTTGTTCAGTTAAATCCAAGCTCAGGGGCCATCAAGAATAGTGAATCTCATCACTTCTCAAAAGTCCAGAGAAAAGACAGGGTTATTGAAATCAGCTGGAAGGGACAGGAAGGAAAGTCTCAGAGGTCTGCTACAGAAATCAAACTAAAAAAAAAAAAAAAAGTTTAAATGTCTAACTGCTTCCTTTTTGTATTTATATAAATTTCTATTTCTGGACAGTTTTGGAAATTAATGTGCTGGCCTGCAGTGTCTGTGTTAATGACTCCTAACCATACAGCAGTGAATCACCTTGTATGCTCTTTCTATCATGTACATTCTTCACAAAACTCCCTCTGTACATTGCATATTCTTTAAGATACAAATTCGGTAATATTTTTGTTCTCTCCTTTCATTTTTCTCATGCTGAAATATTCTCTTTCCCTGGTAGATATTTATCAGGCAGATTGTACCGTGTCACAAGGAAATTACTTTGCTACCATTTTTCTACATGTTAAATTGATAGCCCTGAAAGAGTAACCATGGGTATAAAATGTTCAGTAAAAGTTCTAGGACAAATATGGTAGGGGGCATACCAACTAGCATCATTCTTCTTCTCTTTAATGGCTCTTACTGTACTCCGAAGGGTATTTGGGGATGATTCCAGTGCCACTCTAAGATTCTCTTTTTTCCAAATCTTTATCAAGAAAAATAGATGTTAAATTATCCAAATAAAGTAAGAGCAGATTTATTCACATTCAACTTGTAGCTGGATTTGCTGTAATGCTTGTTGTAAAAACATGAATTTGTTCCTATACAACTGATATAATATGGAATAATTTAAGCATACTGCAAATGTCATATTTGTTTAAACATGATTTTATCCGAAAGAAATATTAGGTGAAGGCAGAAAACTCCACTCCATTGAACTCACCTGAGTAGAAATACAAAAACCACATACACACAGATTTCAGATTTCAACTGCCTCAGTTTATTGTGTGTTATAAGCCACACCCATCCACACCTGGTCTTACAACTTTAGTCTTATTGCAGATAACCCACAGCAATATTGGTGATATTGGTGAATTGTGTCTTCACTGTAAAGTTACTAATTCCTCCTTTCCATACTCTATGCATAAGAAGAGGGTCACTAGTCCAGCCCACTCTCAAGAAGAGAAAAATTAAGTTCACTTCCTACAAGTAAAAGTATAAATGATTTGTGGGTATATATTAAAACCATTACAGTAATTAAAAAGTGTTTAGGGGAGATACTTTGAGACTATACAAATGTCTCTGCTTCTCCTTAAAGCTTTGCACACTAACTTTAGCATGCATCAATGATCTAACCCACAGCAATTATTACTATAGTATTCAAATGGTGATTTCTATTTCTCTCATTCTTTATGCATCTGTGAATTGCAATTCTTCTGTAAAGAAGATTTGTTCCTTCTTCTCCAGTAGCTTATTCATTTCATCATTTATTTATATCAGTATGGACTCATGTATATATATATTTATGACATATAGAAAGGACATATCACCTTTGTCATTTTCTTCCCCAAAATCAAGAGAAAACATGAAAAGAATTCAAATAGAGGGAAATTCATTAAAATATTTGACCACTACTTTTCAAAAGGGACAAAATTATGAAAGGCAAGGGAAGACCAAGAGACAGCATGGATTGGAGAAGACTAAAGAGATATGACAACAAAATGCAATGGAGTGTCCTTCATTGGATTCTGAGAAAGAAAACATAAGCAGAACAACCAGGAAAATCCAAATAAGGTTTGTACTTTAATTAATAGCGTCGCATCAATGTTAATTTCTTAGTTTCGATAAATGCATCATCTTTATGTAAGATGGTAACATGAGTGGAAGCTGTGTGAAAAGTATATGAGAATTCTGCTCTTCTGTAAATGTAAAAATTTTTTGAAACAAAAAGCTTTAAAGCAATAGAGGGATATAAAATGGGGATAACAATCATTCTTTCACAGTTTTTTAAGAGGCAAATAAGTTAACGTGTAAAGCACTTAGAAAATTGTCTGGTTCATAGTAAGAACTATATAATCATCTATTATTAGGGTTTTTTTCTTCATTGGATACCTAATATGCATAAGGGGCTTTACATACATAATTTTTTTAATCTTTGAAGTAATCTTTGAAGTTTATTTTTTTTTTCTATTCTAGAACTGGAAGCTTAGAGAACTTAAGCCCCTTAAGGTTCCAAAGGTTAATGGCTGGTAGGAGGAGAAGCTGGGTTTTAAATCTGATCTCCTCCGAGTCTGAAGAACACATGCTGCCTTCCTGGGGAATGTATGGGGAAGGCTGTTATTTATTACGGATTAGTTTGTGCAACTTTTTCAACCACTTTAAATTGTTTTGGGAAATTGATGGAAAGGAAATCATTAAGCAGTAAGATGCATATAGTATTTTATGTTATGCTTAGGGGATAATAATGGATTGGGTGGTTGCATCTATTTGTATTCTCTTTCCATTCTTAGATTTCGTAGTATCTTCCTTAGTGGTCTTTACATTCAGTGGTAAAATAAACCCCAAAGCATCCTCAACCAAACAGAATTTGGAAACAAGTTGTTAATAAAAGCACAGCTGAGTGACCTATAGTAACATTACAGCTCTACAGTCAGTGAATTCATTCGATCATCATTATGCTTTTTGCCAATGACCTTGTAAAGTATTATGGACAAGCCAGGGATTGCTATTATTAAATACAATAATTATGCATTTTAGGACTCACATTTCAAATGTTTCTGAAATCATGATGTATCTTTCAGTCCATGTGCATATTTCAGTGTTTTCTCCCTGAAATTACCTGTTATTTTTTAAATGACAAGAATAATTATCAATGGCACCACCAAATTAAAAAAAGAAAAACCTCGTATCACCATCATTCTCCTCCTCATCATTGTCATTCCTTTCTTTCTATCCAAGCTGACCTTAAATGTTAAATTTACCATCCTATTCTTTTCTCATTTTGAAACTCTTGAAGTCCGTGTAACAATTTTCTTTCTCTCCTCCATGTACCACACAGCCAGGGTAAAAGCCAGCTTTATCTGTAACTAAAGTAGACAGTAGACTTTAATGTCATGGTTTCAGTGTCAGGATAATGGCTCTCCATTCTGTGAATTAACCCCACACACACCCATCCCAGAGGCTGCTGCCTACAGTTGAGTATTCACAGAGCTGAGGTGGTGTGATGTGATGCAACAGCATGAGCTTTAGAGTAAAGGAGGCTTGGCTTTACATCCCCACTGCTCCCTTTGCCAGCCCTGTGGCATTGGGCAAGTCACTTAACTGCTTGGAATCTCAGTATCCTCATCCATAAAATAAATATATTCATAAACTTCTCTCATGGTTGTTTCTAGGACTAAATAAAATAATAAATGTGAAATGCCTAGTGCAATGCCTGATAGACTATGAGCACTATGTAACTGTTAATGTCATTTAATTTTAGCTGGATGCTGTTGAAGTGAGCATGTAAATACACACAAAAACAAATTTCACATAGGTCAAAAGTGAGCTTTGGAAACAAGTTTTGGAATAAAGCTCACAATCATTTGAATTCCGCAACTAAACTGAAACAAACCAAAAAAAAGAAATCAATGTATGAATATTGATCTTTGGTGATATTCAAAATAAGTGAATGGATGTTATGTCTTTATTGTTCAACTATAGAAATGATTAGAAAACTGATAGAACAGACTTGAAATAAATACAGATATCCAAAGAACAATTTCTTAAGGATTTAGAAAACAGCTTTCATTGGACCAAAATCTTTTCTTTCTGGATTACAATCCCAACACAAAGAGGACTGTCCACCAGGAAGGAGTTATATTGCTTGAAATAAATAATAATAATATTTACTGTTGGTATTATATTTAATAGTAACAATGATGTAATTTCATTTATTCAGAGTTACTATGTAGCGGCAGGCACTACCCTAAATGATTTGCACATAGTAATTCATTTAGTTATCATACTAAGTGACAAATATTATTATCCCCATTTCAAAAATAAAGAAAACAAGATGCAGAATGATAATTGTCTAAGCTGGAAAGTAGGGTAGAAGGACTCAACACCTAGCATTTCTATTCCGGGTTTCACATCTTAACTACCAGGCTGTAAGGAGAAATTATTAGGTCCTATATATGTGTGGGAAATGTCCATCAGTAGTTCTGTACATGATACAACATATTATAGTTCAGTGATATTGAAACAGTAGAACTAAAAGATTGTGTCTCAGGAACATGTGTTTTAAAAGGCAAAATTGACAAAGATTAAGAGATCGTAAATTTGTCAGTCTTGGGACCACAAGAGGGAGGAGAGATCTAACAGGGTTTAATGTCAACAGCAGGCCAGGTGTGGTGGATTACTCTTGTAATTCCAGCAGCTTGGGAGGCCAAGACAGGAGGATGATTTGAGCCCAGAATTTAGGGCTGCAGTGAGCTATGATCACACCACTGCACTGTAGCCTGAGTGACAGAGCGGGACCCTATCTCAAAAACAAAAACAAAGAAAGGAAAGAAAGGAAGAAAGAAAGGGGAGAAAACTATAATGTGTCTTGTGGTATTGAATGGGAAATGGGGGCATTGGTATTTATTCATGATTTCAAATTTATAGAGGTAGGTAAAGAAATTTGCATGTGTAAATTGTTTAGTTGTGTATTCCCCACCCTTTTTCGCTGAGGGCCTGGAAACAATGACAATCCAATAGCAGTGTGCACAACTGCCACTAAGATTGTGGTTTCTTCTCTAAATGGGGCTAGAACACCTTGAAGAAATGGATGATCCCAAAAGTGGAGCAGAGTAAGTACATGATAAACCTAGAATATCATTTTGTACCAGAAATCAAGGAAGTGTTTAAAAAATAATGGGAACATGTCAAGATGACATGAAGGCAAGATTGAATGGGTTCCCACTGGCCTAAGAGAGAATAAACTAAGTATGAATAATGATAATTATGATGGTAACAAATTTAATAAAATAGAAAGCTGTAAGCCCATAAGTAAATAAGTGAATAAATTGAAAGTTTGATGAGGAACAAGACTATTTACATAATTCCAAAATACCTTCCTATAAACTGCTACTATTAACAATTATAAGTTGGAAAAGAGTAAATTTACATTGGAGTAACCTGGAAGATATCACTGTAACTAAGTGATCAAATTGAACATTAATAGTGATGGGACCAATCAAAATTGTGCACCATCTGATAGGATGCAATGAGAGGAACAAGCATCAACTCTGTAATGTTCCTGCCAAAGACACATGAACTAAATAGAATCATTTTGAAACATTGGACAAACCCAAATTAAGGGATATTCTGCAAAATAATTGATTTACACTCTTCGAAATTTTCAACATTGTAATAATCAAGGAAATCATAAAAAACTGTTCCGGACTGCAGACTAAGCATGTGGCAGTTAATGTGATGCCTGACTCTAAACAGGACCCCTTTGCTATAGATAGCATTATGGAGCTATTTGTCAAACTTGAATGGGGTATGAGGATCGGGTATAGTAATGTAATACTGTTAATTTCCTGATTCTGGTAGTTGGGCGGACTTTATGTAGGAAAGTGACCTTGTTTGTACAAAATTCATCTCAAAGTATTCAGGCATAATGAGACATCAGGTAGATAACCTATTCTGTTTGTTCGGGGCACTTCCAGGTTTTCTGTATATTTATAATTATTTCAAAATTTAACAAAAGACTAAAGGAAGTATTTTTAAAAGTCAATAACATGCTTTTTAAAATAAATAGAATAAAAAGGGTGACTGCTTAAGATGGTTAATTTTATGGCTAGGTCATGGTTCTCAGATATTCGGTCAAACATTATTCTAGACATTTCTGTGAAGGCATGTTTTAGATGGGGTTAACATTTAAATCAGCAAACTTGGAGTCGATCAGATCCTACATCTGCTAAAGGCATTAAGGAAAAGGCTGACCTACTCAGATAAAGGGGGAATTCTGCCAGCAGACTTAGCAGACTTAAACTGCATCTCTTTCTCTTTCTTTCTCTCTCTCTCTCTCTTCCTTCCCCTCTCTCTCTATATATATCTATATATGTATATATATATATATGTGTGTGTATGTATATATATGCACATGTGTGTGTACCTTGAGAGTAAAAGTCCATATATATGTGTGTGTGTGTAATCTATCTCCTATATCCTATTTATTAATTGTTTCCCTAGAGAATCCTAATATACTACAATTCTTATGTGAGAATTCATGTTCCATATTGAATGAACTTTAAAATATGCAGGAGAAGATAGAAAACTAAATTTTAGTGTGAATTATCTCTTTGATTAAACATTGACTCACGTTTTTGTAAAATGCTGTAAGGTGCAGACCAGCCACATCTATGTGCCACATCCAGTCTTTAGGATGTCAGTTTGTAGTCTGTGCTCTGTGGCCGTCACACGGAGAGCTCCACCAGCCTTGGGTACCACCACAGCTGGAGTGTCGGAGAGGAAAACTGGTTGCCAGGGTTCACACATCACACAATTGCTTCAACCTGACCGGCTCTTTTTATGTGTTTTTCTATATTAGTTTTCTAAGTAAGATTTCCTTTGACAAAAGGGTTTCAATGCTGAACTTTTAAGACGTCAGAAAACCACTGCTCTAAATAACCAGCATCAAACTCTGCTAAAATGGCAAAACATCATCACAGAGACCTCTAAATCATTCTCTCACTCAGCATCCAGCCCCGCAAGTACCACTTTTCATTCTATCACCATGAAATATGGTAGTCCCACAGCAGGGCCATCTCCCTTCACATAAAAAAGATCCTCATGAAAGCCTTTAGAACATCTTTCTCCTGGGAAGGCTGGAGTCTTGTTATTTGCATGTGCTGAGATCAAATGAAAAACTAAAATCAGTAACTATTTATTGGGAATCTCAATTGTACAGTGGTATCTAGGGCATCTCTTGTCTCCATCTTTTTCTCTTGATTCCTTCTCCACAGTCTACTCCTGTACCTCACCAGCTACTGCTTGGATCCTTCATGTTCTTAACTTTTGTGTACAAACAATAAACAAGATTCTAAACAATCAGGATCTAAAAAGTCTATGTGGTTATAGAGGAGGCTTTGGGGGCATTATCTAGGGAAAGTGAATTTGCCAGCCTACCAGTCTCTGGATCCTAACGGAGGTCAGTACTGGGACACTGTAACAAGAAGACATTCCAAACATCAAGATAACATTGCAATTTAGGAGTCAAGCATCCTGACTAGTGAGTCTCATGAGTGATTTGCCTATATGTGTCAGGACACTGGCGAACGTGCAAAGAACATGGAATGAGGAATTTAGCAGTCAGGGGGAAGTTAAGATAAGTATTAGAATTCCAACCAAGTATTTGGGTGGTTATGATGGAATTCCAGGTCTAGAATAAAACTAGACATCTACTCTACAAAAGAAGGCAGTCTATGGACACAGAGAGGTAAAGATCAAGTCTATAGGACTGGACTGACCCAGGAGATGGGGAGTGTGACAATCTGGAGGTCATGTGTCTATCCATGACTGTCAACAGTGGGGTCTGGGTCAAGTTGTCAGCAATAGATTCTGGTGAAACAGGATTTGGAAAGGCATGTGGGTAGAAACAAAACAGGAGCTGAGCAGTCTCTAATAGCCACTATTTCCTATAGCATTTGTTATACAACTAATTACTTTTTAGGGCAGGTCTCATTTCCCTGGAAAGACGTGGAGCCCTGAGCAAAGACAGACTTTTGCCGTTTTTCATCACCAGTGCCTTTCCCTGTGACCTACATGCAGAGTCTTCCAACCAATCTTTGCTCCCTCCCAAGCATTGGCATGAGCCTGATATTGTTCTATTTACAGATATTTAATGGTTCTCAGTGCACAGCCTGGCCTCGGCTCACTCCTTCCCTATAATCCCCTATGCGCATCAGGTCAGCAATAAGTGTTTAACTTTGCAAGCTCAGATATGCAAGAAATATCTTTCTTCTTTGTACTCTTTAAATTAAATCTAACTTTGCACGGTGTTACCAGGTTAAAGGCAAATTCAATCTCAGTCGTTATGGGCTCTCCCTCCACCCATCCCTTCCCCTAGGGCTCTTTACAATTTAAAGTTTAGTGGAACATTCAGAGAGATGCTTCTGGGGTCCTCCACTCTGGTCACTGCTGGTCATACTTATTGTCCAAGCCCAGGAGGTCTGCAGAGCTCCAGTTTCCCATCTCCACCCTTGCTCTGCTTGCCCAGCTATCGCCCTTCCTGCTAACATCACCCCTGCTGGAAGGAGGCTGCTTTCAGATAACGGCTTTCAGCCCTACAACACAAAAGTCTCCTTATTTATATATGTTTGGGGCAACCATAGACAAAACACAATCTAAAGATATATGTGCAATTTGTTATCCCTTCCAATCTAGGTTGGAGTAGAAACACCATCTAACAGACAGCTATGAAACACCCTCTAGGGTGACCCAGAAGCAAGCAGCTTCCTCTGAAAGAGCAAAAGAGTGTCCAGGTGGCAAACATTTTTCCTTTTTTTTTTTTTCACTTTTTCTTTCTCATGGAAAAAATTTTCATTAATGCTTCCTACTAGGAGACCATCTTCAGTTGAATTCTTCAAAAGCAGACCCTGAGATAAGGATTTGTGTGCAGATGACTTTAAAGTAAGTGAGAAAAGAACAGTAAATGAGTAGGGCAAACAAAAATGGCAAAAGGGAAGAAGCCAAGCAAAGGTCCAATTTCAGGCAAAGCTTCCAGATCTTAAACTCAACCTGATCCCGCAGTGAAACCCTAAAGTCTAAATTGTGCCTCAGCATCATTGCAACCTGAGGCAAAGCAGCTGAGCTTTTGAGCCTCCTCATATTTATTATCTAAGAACCATTCTAGAAATGGGAGGGTGGATGAGTGGGGGAGATAAACTCTCAGGCACTTCAAACAGTCACAAAGCATCCCAGCTTGCATAAAGTTCAGGGCATGACCAGGAGCACCAAGCAAACCTGCTCTGGTATACTGATACCAGCAATGGCAGCAGGCCCATCTCAGGCCATTATCAATCTATTATGAAAGTAAGGGGTGGCATAGGAGAGTCTGGCTTCTTTTCACTAATTGCTGGGGCACTGACAGGCTGCTCTTTCCTGAACATTTCCCTTCTGCATCTTTAAGAAGACTGGCATCGGCATCCTTGGCCTTGTGAGCCAAGTAGGTGGGCATCTTACATGAGAGAAGACATCCACTGTTGGCATTTCATTGGCAGGGCTGCCTTTGTCTTCACGATCTTAATGTAGTGTACGATCTGCATTGTCAGAGAAAGAGAGTTGGCAGGGAGCACATTGGTCCCTGTTATTTTTGGTGATTCCATAATTTATCATCCCTTAGTTTGCCTCTGCTGACATATCTGACAGCTCAATGGTAGTTTTGAGGGGGTCCTTGTGATGCCGAGGAATGACTTAAAAGCGATGAGGGGACCATGAGCTTGGCTATTAGGCTAGACTTATTGCCAGCATATGGCATCCAAAGGTACCTGAGTCCCTTTATGATAGGTGGAAGAATTCTGTGGCGGGACATACTGGACTGTATTGGCACAAACAAATGATGCTAACTGTGCCAGGGGCTTCTGAGTTATGGAGATGGACTGGCTGGCCCCACAGTTACTTCCCACATAGCTCATTTTGGAAAATATGGCTACTTCTATCCTAGAATTAGTTTCATGGGAATATGTCCTCTTGCTCATGAAAAGGAACATCTGATAGGCGAAAAAGAACTTATAATCTATCCTCTCTCATCCAACTTGGTTTCCCAGTTTCCAAATCAGAGAGTTAGTAGTAAAACAAAAAGGCTAGGGTGTAAAAAAAAAAGTCTAGATACCTATCCCTAGAAATCAGTAAAAGGAAAATGACCATTAACATGCTACTTTAGTATGGGGCTTTGCTATTTACTGTGTGCGCGCATGCGTGTGTATGTTTAAAATTAGCTTGTTCATTTGATTGTCATCACCACTCAGCAGCATATATGGGCCAGAGATCATTACCATTTTAAAGAATAAAAACAAACATACAAACCAACAAACAGAAAGAAAATCTGAGTTCCAGTGGCATTGTGGATACTTCACCAGAAGGTGAAAATTGGCAAAACCAAGTACTCTTATGCATGCATTTTATGATGTACTTTAATTTAACCCTGAACATGAAATATGCTAGAGAGACTGTCTAATGTTGCCTGTCCTACCTGTGTGTAAACATATTGCAGACACAGAGATGCACTTTCCAGTTCCCTTCAAGAAAAAAATTGTTGATTAGCTGTGGGAAGTGCAGTTGGCAGAGAGCATCCAGCTTTAAGTTCTTCAAGGATCTGCCTTACCTGTAAAAATCCATCTTGCCAAGATCATAACCTTACTGGGTCAACCTGCATATGGTGACTGCATGAGGCAAAGATATAAAGGCCTAGCCATTTCAACTTATCATGGGTAAGCTATGATTGTGAAAACAGAGCTCCCCACTGGGTTGGCTTTGTCAGGCCTGCATCACAATTTGACTTTTCCCTCTCTCAAACTCTGCTTTTCTTTCACAGGTGTCAGTCCATAATCAGCGCCATGCACCCAAAATTCCATTGTCCATGTCCTTTGAACTCTAGCTATGGCAGTTGGTACCATGAATGAACCAAGAATGCACATAACAAGACAGGATTTTGGAGCCAGATCACTCATACCTGGCTGGTAATGAGAACCCTCATCAATAGCAGCAGGTAAAGCACAGAGAGCCTCTGGCACAACGTAGTGGTCCAATTGTTAAAATGTTCACCAGTGGTAAATTGGAATGGTGTATTGGTAGAAGGAAATAATTAGATGGATTTTAAGAGAAATTGAAGAATTAGGAACTATGAGAATGACAGTACTGGATGCTATTGCTAAGTATAACTGATGTGCTACAGAAAGATAACAAATAAGTGGGAGCCAATAAAAACCAATTGAAAACCAGGAGCAGTCCAATGCCAGAGGATCTTGTTATTTGCCATACAATTAAGCTCTCATCTCCTGCCATGACAGTATTGATAAATCTAATTTGGGGACCTAATAAGACCAGTGTCTGAACTATAAAGAAAGTTAAACACCCATTTAAGTCAGGTCTGTTATGCCAAGCTCAGGACCTAGATCAGAAAAACCTGAATGGAGATATCTGGACAGATGCCTCCAAACAGTTTGACTTCCCAGACTTTTCTGAATATTCTTTATTTACAGAAGTGTTTCATCTTTCTATAATAAGAGTTCTGCATTCCTCATTCCAAGCAGGAAGACAATGGCAGGCATCTCTCCCACAAGGCAACAAATGCATTCCTTTGAATTTTCCTTCCACTAGGCCTATATCTAAGGGTTGAATCACAGCATAACCCAACTGGAAACATGCTGAGTCCAACATAGGAGGAAAGAGACCATATGCCTAAGGAGCTGCAAAGCCTGGCTTGCAAGTGTTTATGGAACAGAATCCTCAAGGGGGCAAAGAACATGCAGTTTGATAAGGGTGGGTTTATTGATTTGGGAGCACTCTCCTGAGATCCAGGATCTGACAGCTGGCAAGGATTCTAGGAGATGGTGTAATATACTCAGACATTTCTAAAATTTTACACACAGATGTGAGCTGACATTGAAACTCTGAGACCTAAGACATCATCAGGGCCCCCAAATTAAAGTGAAGGCACATGGGATTCAGGTGATAAATGGAATCCTGGATAAGATCCAGTTTATTGTGGTCATTTCACCAGTTCATAAATGTAAGATTGGAATTGGTATCATTGACAATTAGCATAACCCCCACAGCAGGTCTGTGGTCTGTGGGAAAAACTATCACACAGAGAAGGTCTAGCAGAAGCATTGAAACTACCGTGAAACCAGGGCTAGTGGTCCAATTAATTCTCCAGTGTGTACTCGCCAGTACTAAAAGGAGCCTTAATGATGACTACAGACTACTGCAAGCTAAATCAAGTAATATCCTCAAGCACAGCTGCAATGCTAGCTGTGGTGTCTTTGCCAGAGCAGATAGAGTCTTCTTGTTTGTTGGTTGCTGAACATAGGGCTTCAAAATGCCCAGGTAGCAGCTGTAGCTTTAATTCAACAGGACTCTTTTTTTTTATTATTTTTTGAAATTTAACAGGACATTTTATTTAACCTAATGTATCCAAAATATTTTTATTTCAACATGTAATCAATATAAAAATTATTGAGATATTCTACATTCTTTTTATAGTTACAGCACATCTCAATTTGGACACTAATTTTAATTAGAAATACTTGATCCATATGTAGATTTCATAAAATTTACAGGAGGAAAAAGTACATTTACAAGCCCAAGTTATTCCAAAAATATCTTATAATTTTTCAATAACTGAATTGAGCATTGGTTTTTAAACTTAAGTGTAAATTAATGAAAATTAAGTAAAACTAAAAATCCAGGCCCTCGGTCACAATAGCCACATTTGGCTACTATGTGGCTAGTGGCTACCATATTATACAGCACAAAACTTGAGTCACTTGACATTCTAAGGAAATTTTGAAAAACCATTTCAATTTTGTGAACAATTTCTTTGTATTTTTAAGGATTCCTACTGTATTAGTTTTCTACCGCTGCCATGACAAATTACTACAAACTTAGTGGCTTAAAACTATATATATGTATTATTTTTATTTTATTTTTATTGACATATAATATTTGTACATTTTCATGGGGTAAATGTGGTATTTTGTTACATACATAGAATGTGTAATGATCAAGTCATGGTATTTAGAGTGTACATCACTTCGAGTATTTATCATTTCTATGTGTTGAGAACATTTTAAGTCCTCTCTTCTAGCTATTTTGAAATATTCAATACATTGTCAACTATAATTACCCTTCTTTGCTATCAAATATTATAAATTACTTCTAACTGTGTATTTGTACCCTCAATGGGAATCTTTAACAAACATGTTAACACACCTGGGAAGGAGGCAAAGAAGATTCTATTATCATTTTACCCATTTGTAAACTAAGACAAGATGTTAAAACTCAAGCATCCTGCAACATACAAATTAAAAACATATAGGTATTATTATGGCCACACACAAAGGTACACAAACACACATAGATGACCAGGGATACATTTTTAATATCAGGTTAAATACCTAGAATTTTCTGCAAATCTGGGCAGTATTTTAGATGAAATTTTCATTCCTTAATAATATTTAATAATTTTGCTTAAAATAATAAAGTATTATTAAACTCTGGCATTCCAAATGAGATGAAAGATTTTGAAGGTTTTTTTAATTGATACTACAGATTATTTGTAAGTTTCTTTGCAAATTTACAAATAAATTATTTCTGCCACCAATTAATAGGGAATAAATAAATGAATACAATCCATTTTTGCTGTATTTACATATTATGTTTTTCCATTGAAAATGTTAGTATTAGTCACTTAGATTTCTTGCTGCTAAAAAACATTAACATTGGACTCTACAGTTTATACTTTCAACTTAAACTTTCCCCTATTAAAAATTAGTGGAGAGAATATAGCCTAGAAGTAGACCCAAGACAAAAGGGGCAAAAGATGACATTTCAAATTACTAGGGGAAAATCTAAATTGTTTAGTGTGTGGTGTCGGGGGAAACAGCCTCTTAGAAAAATATAAAGCTGGATCATATATTCCTTAGAATGAAATAACAACATGAACAAAATATGTAAATATAAAATACATTTATTTTTATAATAAGAAATTTTAATTATTTTATTTATTTATAAAATATCACATATCCATTATGTAACAAACATTGCCCTAAATTCTAAGACAAAACTGGTGAGCAAGGAAAAGTGCCTTACAAAAGTTTAGAATCTAGTAGGAAAGGGAGCCATTAAAACTAATTATATAGGTATTTGTGCAATGGTAAACAAACGAATAGATGAGAATACCAAGTCCAGAAACAGACATACATGTATAAGGTCACCTGATTTATGACAAATACATCACTGTAATTAACCAGGGGAAAGAGTGGTAATTTACAATAAATGATACTGGAGATATTAGATATCTGTGAGAAAATAATTAATTTTGATCCTTACCTTAATTTAGAAATCAATTAAAAGATTAATATAAACTAGATTTTGGACATAGATGTGACAGCTAAAATATAAAATTTTATAAGGAAACATAAAACAAAATCTTCATGACTTTGACGTAATAATTTATTAATGAAACATACATAAGAATTAACATAAAAGAAAATATTGCTAAATTGAACTTCATCAAAAATTAAAAACTCTGCTCATCAAAAAGTATCACTAAGAGCATGAAAGAGCACACGACATACTGTGAGAAGCTATCTGAAGTACATGTATCTGTTAAAGGATTCATATCCAGAATATATTTTTAAAATATTACAAAACATATAAGAAAAGATAATCAAATTTTAGAAATGACCAAATGACTCATACAGAGACTTCATAAAAATATATCACATTACCAAAATCCATCAAAGAGCATAGGAAGGTTTCTCAACAACGTTAGTTAGTAGGGAAAGCAAATTAAAACTCTAATGGCATACCACCACACACCTACTCAAGTGAATCTGCTGTTGAGAATGTAAATTAGTACAACCACTTTAGAAAAGTGTTTCACAGAATCTACATAAACATATGCCTACTGGCAATCCCACTTTTAGCAATAAACCCAAGAGAATTTTATGCATAACCCAAAAGCCATGTTCAAGAATGTTCATAGCAGCTTCATTCATCATAGCATCAAACCAAATGCCCATAAACAGCAAAATGGATTAATTAATTGTATTGTATTCCTCCTATGCAGTCCCACAGAACATAAAAAGGAACTACTGCTTCACACCGAAACATGGGTGAATATTATAGATGCAATGATGAGTAAAAGACAGACCCAATACAGTATAACTCCATGTATATGAAGTTCAAGAAGAGGTCAAGTCAATGGCAACATACATCAGAATAATGATTATCCTTGAGGCAAAATTAGGGTTCACTTAGACCTAGAAAGAAATAGGGAGTATAAAATATGATAAGTGCTTTAAATGTAAATATAGAGTACTCTAAGAGCATAAAATAAAGACAAATAATCTAGTATGGGGGATCAGCGAGGGCTTTGCTAAGTGTGTGATGTTTGAATTGATATATGAGAGATAACGAAAATCTAAGTAGGTACAGAGCATTCCTGATAAAATGAAACAGCATCAGTAAAGTCTCTCTGCAAACAATGAGGAACTCGGAGGTGGCCAGTGTCACTGGAGCACAAAGAGTTAGTAAGAGTTCAACGTCAGATACAGCTGGAGAGACAGGGCAGAGGCAGACCATACAGTGCCTTGAAGGCCATGTTCAGGATGCCCCAAAGCAATGGAAAGGCATCGAGGGCTTTGGGCAGAAGCATATGATGATCACGTTTGTCTTATAAAAGATCACTCTGGTTATGCAATGAAAAACTAGAATGATAGAATCAAAAGTAAAGGCAAGGGACCCAGACAGCATCCATTCTAGTCATCTGGTGATACAGGATAGCAGCTTAGACTACAGAGGGAGTAGCAGTAAACTGGAGCCAGCTCATACCTGCTTGCAAAAGCAAATTGTTAAAGTTTCAGAAAACTTGTGAGCTAGTCATTAAATACAGCTATTACTAAAAATTAAATCATATCAACTTACAATTAAATTCTACTTTAAATACTATATAATTGTTTGCTGTTGAGTATCTCCTCCTGATTCTGCATTCAGAGATTTTAGGTTGGTGTCTTGAATTTGGCCATGGTGGATATATTTATGCCACTTGAATCAGCAAATGCTTCTAAGAGAGTTTTAATTTTTTGTGTTTGATTCTTTTTTTCTTTTTTGGACATTGGTTTCAGAGAGCTCGTTGATAAATATATATCAGCACATCACTGGGTAGGAGGATTGATAGAGACCAAAACAAATGGATTTGAAGGATATTTGGGAAAAAGAAATTGATAGGATGTGATGATAAGTTATATACTGAATGTGAGAAAGAGAGAAGTGCCAAGGACCCACTTTTCTAGCTAGGTTTTGCAATTGCCTAAATAGTGGTGCCTTCTTCGGCAAGATAAGGAACACTGAAAGAAGACAAAGTTTTGAACAGAAAGAAGATGACTTTGGTTTTACACATTATGCCTAAAGACCTCTGTAGAATTCATGTGGATATATTGAGAAGGTCAATGTATATATTAGTTTAGAGGACAAATCAGAAACAAAGATATAAATTTGGACATTTACAATGTGTATACGCGCTCCATGGGACATCCTAAGATTCTCTTTACTCCTCCTTGACCCCCAACTCCCACACTCCACCCTAAAGCTGAAGTGATCAAATTCCAGAGCACCTTGATTTTTAAAGAGTATTTAAGGTGTCACAATGTAGACAGAGGTATTTACAGTTTCTATTCAATTACGTATGTAGAGAAATAGAAACATTTTACTCCCACCCTTACAATAAGAAAAACATCAGACAAAATTCAAGTTCACTATTTCATTTCATCCCATCAAAGACTAGGTTGCCAGACAACCAACTAATTAGAAAACTCAGCAGCAACTGACCCAAATAGTTTCTTACCTGGGGAAAATGAAACCAGATTAATGCTAAGAAGAATTTAGCTAGAATAGTTGAAGAACTATTCTATTTGGTGAAGGCAAATGAGGGCTGGTGTGAAAGAGTAAAATCCCTGGGGGCTACCTATATAGAGGAGAGAGGACCTCTTGTCATGCTTTTACTACACAAATCCCACCAGGACCTCACAGGAAAGAGTGGGGAATATACACAAAAGGCTTCCCTCATGCAGACCTCAGGAAGCAGAAAGAGCAACCACTGCTGGAGAGTACTTTGCCCAAGACCCTTTTTCCCCATTTTCCCTATGCCTTATGTGGGGAAGGGCAACATCTGTTCCCTTATAGCATTGGTAAAAACCCATTGGTAAAAACTGATGGTAGGAAACAGAAAGACCCTTCACCACCTAGGGAGGAGCAGGAACACTCATTGTTAGATCTATGGGGTAGGATTGGCAGGAATACATGCGAAGGGCACCCCCTTGATACTCAGGGACATGTTACCTACCAAAGATTAATCAGAACAAGAGGACATCCTCCCATTTCTCCCCACCAAAAAGCTAATGAGTGCTGACTTAACATGACAATGTAATAATCTCCACATTTGCTTCAAGAGACAGACCCTCAACCACTATCTCAAACTTTATATGAAGATTAACTCAAAATTGATCCTAGACCTAAATGTAATGCCTGACATCTATAAGAGTTTTAGAAGAAAATATAGGAGAAATCTTCATGACCTTGAGATAGCAAAATAATTTTTAGATTTAACACCAAAAACATGATCCAAAAAGGAAAACGGAAGATAAGTTAGAGCTTTTCAAAATTAGCAACTTTTGCTCTGAAAAGGACACAGTTCAGAGGATGGGAAGACAAGCCACATCCTGGAACAAATTTCAAATTACACATGTAATTTGTAAATTACATTTCTTACAAAGGACTTGTATCCAGGATAAAGAACTGTCAAAACTCAAAAATAAGAAAACAAACAACCCAATTAAAGAAAATAGGAAAATATGTAAACAGAAACTTTACCAAATAGATACTCAAATAATAATAATATATGAAAAGATGCTCAACATTATTAGTCATTAATGTCATTAATGACATTATTAGTCGTTAAAGTCATAAGATTCTACTGACACCCATTACAATGACTAAATTTTTAAAAAGATTACAATACCTAGGCAAGGGTGAGAAGCAATTGGAACCCTCATACTTTCCTGATAGAAATGTAAAATTGTACATTCTGAAAAACAATTTGGCAATTTCTTACAAAGTTGAATACAGTTAACATATGAGCCAGCAAACATACTCCTAGATATTTATCCAAAAGAAGTAAAAACTTATATTCACATAAAAACCTGTACACAAAGGTTTGTAGCAGTTGTATCTGTGATAGCGAAACTGGGAAACAACACCCAACTCCTTCCACTGGCAAATGCATGGCCAAACTGTGATACAGCCAACACAAAGGACTACTACTTATCAGTGAAAAATAAAAACCAACAAGCTATCGCTTTATGAAAGGACGGCATGAATGAGGCTCAGACGCATTTTGCCGAGTAAAAGCAGCTCATGCAGGGAGAGGCAAGATGGCGGATGAGGAAAAACGCCAGCCAGAGTGTCTCTGTAAAAAAGATAGATTTTAGAAGAAAGTGAAAAAAAATAAACAGGCAGACAAACATAGATTAGATGAGGGTCGGAGGGTGCCTGAAACTACAGGAGACTGCTCAGGAAGAAGTTGCGGAGGAGAACTGGAAGGAGAAAGGCCCCGGAGAGGCTTGGAGACCAGCGACAGGGGTAAGTGTAGCAGTTAAAGTTTCCCTCTCTTGCATCTTGGACTGCTGGCGGGCTCCCGTTAACACCAGCCCAGAGACGGCTGCCACCAGTGAGCGGTGAGCCTATTGTGGACATGGCACCAGGCTCCCAACTCCCTCAGGGCACCTCCCAACAGCCACCCCCAGACCCCAGCCGATCAGCAGGCACCATATTGCTTCATTCTCCCCTTCCCCTTCTCTACTTGCAGCTGCTGAGAGAGACAGTTTAGTCACCACCCAGAGGCATCTGCAGGAAATGGGACCTTTCCTTTTGAGGTCCTACAGCGGACTGAAGGGTACTCAGACTGTGAACACCCTACCCACTAGCCCTGCCAGGTGCTGCTTGCCTGGTGACTCCAGGAGAGCAGGGCAAATCCCGAGGCAGAGAGACATCAATCCAGCTTGGGCACCCCCGTGGGTGACTTGAGACCAACACTCCTCTCCCTGGCAGGGTCATGGATTGATCTCCAGGGCTCAGGGAACAGGCCTGCAGACCAGATCCCATACGCCCAGGTCTTGATCGCATTGCCAGGGGGCACAGAAGGGATATTTGTGAACAATCCTACCGAGTGTGTGTACCTTCAGGGGCAGATTAGCATGCTTGAAGGCAACCCTCCTCCCAAGGGAGGGCTGAGCTCCCAGCTCAGGCTGGGATCCTGGGCAGGGAACCTCCCAGCCTGCATCACAGCCAGGGGAGATCCACCTGCTTGAAGTCCTGCCTGCTGACAAAGGCCCAGGAGAAACTGTGGAATAAGGGAGGGTGCGAAGGAGTGAGTCCTGCTCCAGACTGCAGGTCTCAGACAGCCCACCCCCACATTCAGACTTTTTGCTGCATGTGGCCATTTCAGCCCCTCATTGGCAGCTTTGCTCAGAAGCAGAGAACAGACCTTTGACCCCTGCTAACAGCATTTGTGGAGCTTGAGAGCAGACTCACCTAACCCAGCTCTGCCCAACCTCACTCTCCCACCTGCCCCCACTAAGGTGTAGAATAAGGACACACCTGGAAGTCCCAGGGCCTCATCCACCACCTAAGACGCTAGACTGCCTCTCCAGAGGAAGAAGAGCTGGTTGGTCACAGGACCCAAAACCAACACTGTAGCCTGCTCCTCCCAGCAAGTGCCACGTACTGACAAGGAGGTTGTTTTACTGCATCTACTGACTCATCATACAGAGTGTGGTTGAATCTCACCTGCAAACAGCACCTACTGGCTCAGAGTCTAAACAGGGTGCATCATTATCCAAATGCAAATCTAGAGGTAAGAAGCAAAAGCTGATCCAGATGGGAAGGAATCAGCCAAAGAACTCTGGAAGTATGAAAAATCAAATGGAAAGCACATCCCCAAAGGGGAACACCAGCTCTCCAGCAATGGACATCAACCAAATTCTGAACACTAAAATGACAGAAGAAAAATTTCGAACATGTATTATAAGAAAACTCAATGATATGCAAGAGGGAATTGTAGCAATATGCAGCAACATTCTAAACTGCAAATCTCTGGTTTCACAAATGCTTCTGCTAAAAAAAAAAAAAAAGTACATGAAGGAGGTAATCACACAAGTTTGCAAAAACAAAAATATATATATAACCAATGCAATATATCCATAATGGTGAAAACTTAACAAAAAAATAACACATAAATATGCATCATAGGAAATTGTTTAAATATTTTATTTTACATAGCAATAGTCATTTCCAAGACTAACACTTCCTGGCTCTGAATTCCAGTAACCTGATTTACACTTAACATTGAATTTCCAAAGCATATTAGGGCCTAGGAGGCACACATCACTGCACTAAGTGCTCAGGTTACAAAGATGAATAAGGCACAGACCCAAACCTCAAGAATCTCATGGTTTAATGGAGCTAGACTTGTACATTAACACCTTTGGAAGCCATAAGTGTATATGATAAAGCTATTTGTAAGATTCTAAAGGAGTATAGAGTAGAAACACTTAATTCAGACTCTAATTAAAAAGTCATACTTGCCAGAGAGTTGATACTTTTCCTATTTCCCACTAATAATTTGCTCAACACAACACAATAGTTAAGTTTATGTGCCATTATTTGAGCATGCATCTGCCTAAGGGCAGATCATTTAGATTCTTCTGTTGTACCTGCTATGGTTGAGACCAGTGTTATCCACAGGGAAGAATCAATTCTTGGAACAAAAATAGTGAGCTCTCTGACCAGTACAATAAACCAGCTCAGAGCATTTAAAGAGTACAATGAACACAGCAGAGTCTCAATAAATGCTTGTTGGTTAAATCTGCCATCCCCAAGCCACCCCTCCCCCGACTCCCCCCCCCCCACTTCCCACCTCCCTGTCAAGGACCAGTACCCCTGTAGCCACCCCCACCCTCCTAACCGCACAGCAGGGCCATGAGCCAGGGAAGCTTCCTCTGTACTTACAGTCGCTCCCCATCCCCCACATCACTACAAAAGCTCCACCTCCTGTCAGATCAGCCACAGCACTGGATTCTCACAGGAGCCCAAACACTCTGCGATCTGTGCAGTCGAGCTAAGTTCTTCCTTAGGAGAATCTAATGCCTGATGATCTGAGGTGGCAATGTTGGTGCTGCGATGTAATAAATGTGATGCGCTTGAATGATCCTGGTGCCATTCCCCCCACCCCCAGTGCATGGAAGGACTGTCTTCCATGAAGCTGGTCCCTAGTGCAGAATGGTTGGGGACTGCTAGGTTAAGTGATTTTCTAAAATCTTCCAAAAGAGGATTACCATAAGCTATGCTAAAGCAAAGTGCCAAGGCTTTCTCCAGTACTGGCAAAAATAAACTGTCTTTGATGGACATATATATCTGATGGAGTGATATACTGATAAATATTGAGGATGAGAATTCTTAAGCCAAATTCCCTCTTTAACATTGGACCAAACAGGTAAACTAATTTGCTCCCGAAAAGATCTGAACACCAAAAGGACTGTCCAGAGAAAGCACTGAGAGAAGTCACACTAATCTTTCAGTAGCTGCCAGGCCCAAAGAGAACTTTAAAAATCAACAACTTTTTAAAACCTTGCATCTCATTCCAAGAAAGAAAGAAAAAAACTTGAGGGAAGGAGATACAAAGTAAAAAAAGTGATAATGAAACTACTCATTGCAGTAAATTTAAAGATAAATCACTGATGAGGCTTTTAGGAAGGAGGGAAGGGAAGAAGCAATTAATTTATTTTTTTCTTTCATAGAACAATGCATAGGTAATAGCCCATTGTGTGCATGAATTACAGCTGAGCTGCAAAAATGCTGTATAATTTTAACATTCTACTGGCTTTTCCCAATCAATCTCATTGATGTTCTTTCCAAGGATAAAGAATGGAAGCTTAGCTTCTTCAACTTAAAGAAAATATAAGATCTCATTCTGTTTCTCCATTTCTTTGTTATGATGCTTTAATGCCACCCATGTAATTGATTTCTCTCTTTTTCCTCAAGTCGAATGCTCATTTTTGATTCTAGAATGATAGAATCTGCTTCTCCGGAGCTGTGATGAATGAGGTATATGTACTTCTCTAACTCTTCACTTTATGTCCAAAAGATGTGTTGGAAGAAGGAAATTGCTGGTTGTCAGAATTGGAGACTCATCTTTCCACACTGGTGAAATATTTCCTGACCACCTCTGGCACAAATAAAGAACAAGTGAAACAGTTGTGATAAAATCCTAAAGGAGTAGGCAAAAATCCCTTGCAGGCTTGCCCCAAAAAATCTATATCACAATCTGAGAGATGCATCAATTGCAATGGCACATGGATAAGCATTTTTAAGCAATTTCTTTTCAAATGCCTGTTAGCCACCTAACTCTCAAAGAATCTTTGAAACCTCAAATTCTCACTAGAGACAAGTAATGTGTGAGGAACATTACATATGTTATCATTAATGGTTACAATATCCTAGGAAATCCCTATCATTAATTTCCTTCCCAGATGAGAACAATGTGATTCCCATAGCTTAATTAACAGTCAGTTCCAAGGTCACTGAGCTAATGGGTATTGAAATTGAGATTTGAACTCAAGACCATCTGTCTTCAAAGTCCAGTCTCAACCAAACTATCTCATTGACAAGAATGTGGATGAACTCAAGATATATTCTTTACTATTTCGCTCAGTCTCAAAAACAAAACCAGTGTGTACTTCTCCATTCCATTGCCTCTCACATCAACCAAAAAACACTGCTCCCCACACCTCACAAAAATAAACATAATCAAGGGCTATAAATAATTATTAAAATACTTTTGTTAGACTCCAACATTATATAATTTGAGTTAATACTGTGACAGGCAATTAAACTTAGTTTAAAAGGATTTTGTTCAATACAGACTTAATATTTAAGGTTAATTTTTACCCATTTGCTGCTAATAAAACCTAGATGCATTGCCAGCCAGAAAAGGTAGGGTGTCACGGTAGCAAAAGTGCTTGCTTTCTTATTCCTCAAGACAGTGGCTTTTATATCTTACTCTCCCCTGAAACAACACTTTATATTTCCCATACTTTGGGTAGATATTACATTTCATCAAAAACTAGTTTTCTTTTTTATCTCTCTATTTCTCCTTGAATTTGTCACTCTCTTTTCCTTTGTCTATGGGCCTACTCAGTACCAAGAAACTTTCATACTATCTCATTTCATTTCTACCAGGAGAGAACTGTTATGTCAATTTTCTACTGTGAGTCTAAGACGACATAGCCAATAAGAGATGAACCTAAGATTTAACGCCAGAAGTTCCTGACTTGAAAGAAGTTTCTGACTTAAAAGCCTATAAACTTCCCATAATATAATGATGCACTTCTATTATTTTCTTTCATCTCTTTACCTTTGTTTATTTTTTTATATAGCCCTTTAATTGAATCTCCTTTTATTGTTCCTCTGGTCAAAGATGTAATTACACTTCTGTTCCATCCACTTCTATTTCTTTTCACTTTTCTATTCTACCTCCACTAAACAACCACCAAGACCAGCTCTCTATGTTGAGCAGAGGCATATTATTTATTCACTCATTCACTCAATCAATCAAGAATCCCTTCATTTAATAAGGGAGAGTGAGAGTGGGGAAAGGGTCTTGCAAGCCAGAGTAATGTGCACACCACTGGCTGGGGACATAGGGTTACCACCATCATAGCCAACCCCCACCTGCTTGCCCTGAAGTCAGGCCTGAAGGACTGAGCAAGCACAGAGTGTTTTGTTTTGTTTTGTGTGACATTCAAAAGTTTTCATTTTTATGTCATACAGCCTAGTAATCCTTGTTGTAAGATTGCTTCTATTGGTTTTTATGCTTAGAAAATTCATCTTAACCACATAATCAATTTAAATATTGCCGATTTTATCTAAATATTTTTTTAATTTTAATACTTTAAACACTTTGCTGAAAATATATTTTCTAAAATATTACAAGATCAAACCTAACATTTCAAATATCAGATTTCCAAATACTAATGCTGGTGTTACTTATGTACGTTTTTATGTAAACCATCAATTTTTCCCATGTTTTTTCCCATGTTATTTATTATTTTCCAGTGAGCTGTCTCATGGCTAATGTGTCAATTCCATTCTGTCTTAACTCTAACTTTAAAATAACTCTTTATCATTGAAAAGGAAGACTCCTCATTATTTCATTTTTTCCAAAGTTATCCTATTTATTTTGCAGGTTAATATCATTATACTAAAGTCCCCAAAACTTCCCATAATATTTTAATTGATATTATCTTAAAATTACAAATGAAGAATAGATATAATTAAGATACTTAGTCTTCCCATTCAGGAAAATGATACATTTCTTCATTAATTTATGTTTTTGTATCCTTTTGGTAAAATTGTCTTCACGTGATTACAATATATTTTTCTTCACATTGTCTCTAGGTATTTTTGTTTCCATTGTTATTGTAAAGTGATATTTCTCTACCATAATTATTTGTTGCTATTGCCAGTAAGTTTGTATTTTTATCAAAATTTACACACAGAGAGTAAAGAGTCAAATAGCTCTACACCAAGAGAAATCCTGTAACATTCCCCCTCCCCCTTTACATTTCCTGATTTCCAACATCATCCGCCTTCTTCAAGCTAATCCTTTTGATATTTGCTTCTATGCTTCTAAATAATCTGCTTATATTACTATTTATTGATTTTTCACTTTTAAGAATTATCCATTGATTTTGTACTTTCTATAGGAGTTTGTACTCTATTGAAAGTACAAACTAAGCTTCCTTTCACAATCCCCCCACCCATCTTTCCAATCTTTTAATTGATCTTCCTATCTCTTAATTTATATTTGATCAATATTTACATTATTATTTTTCTGTAAATATTATTGACAGTTGAGCAGTAGTTTAATTTTCCTGATCCACTTTCTATTCTTCTTAATATTATAATTGTCTTGTTTCTATTTGTATGTTTGTTTGGGTGGGATTTTTTGGGGGGCGTGGGGAAGAGGCAGAACATAATTTTGTACTACTTTTTAATTTATCTCTAGATTCTTTCCCAGTGCTACAACACTCTCTTGAGACATTCAAAAACATGAAGTGTTCTACCACATTCATTTTGGAGGAGCAGTTTTTCCTGGAGATGTGCACTCTGAAGGCATATTTCAAGGGGGGCTCCTGTCATGCATTTATTCCCTTGAACTTTCTTTAGAGTTCAAGGAAATAAATGGAGATCTCTCCTTTTTGTTGTATCCATTGTTTTCCAGATTCCATTTCTTCCTCTTTTTTTCTTCACTGCTGTATTTTGGCAGAGCATATTCTTGAGTAGCTTCCTGGAAAACAAGTGCATGGGAGGTAATTTTTCTGTTCATCCTCCGTGTCTACAAATGCTTTTATTCTGCCCTCACACTTCATGGATAATGACACTGAGCACAGAATTCTAAGTTGGAAATTATTTTCACTCAAAAGTGTGAAGGCATTTCTACTATAGCCTCTAGTCTCTAGTGTCTCTGTTGAGAAACACTTTTGCCATTCAGACCTTTTGTCCTTTGAATGAACCTGTTGTGCTCCCTCTAGAAGCTTCTAGAATGCTCTCTTTCTCCCATGCATTCTTAAATTTCACAGTGAATTGATTTTCATTCATTTTGTTGGATACTCAGTGGGCCCTTCAAATATGAGTGAGTCAACTTGAGTCCCTCATGAGCCTTTACATTATGGAATTATTTCATTTTTGCACACATGTTCTGTTTTTCTAAAACTCCTCTGCCATTGTATTTCCTAGACTCTTCCTTTAACATTGTCTTTTTTTTCCCTCTTCTATTTCCTATCTCTTTGATACTGGTTTTATTTTCAGAAATATTTCTTCAATGTTATTGTCTAATACTTCTGTGAAATTTTGCTTTTCCTAAAATCTTAATTTATTTGTAATTTCCTAAAGCTCTGGTTTATTCTCTAAATGTTTTTATTTACTCCTATTCTTGATAGATTTTTTGTAGTTTTTTTTATATCTCTTGAAATAGTTTGTTTCTTCTAAGTTTCTTTTATGATTATTCTGTTGGCCTTGATCTTTCATGTTCCCTCAATTTTTGGAAAGGAAAACTAAGACGCTGATAAGAAACATGGTGTATACCAGTGGGACCCGCGTCCCAGTGGAAAGATCTCACTAAAACATATTCTTTGGACCCTTCTTCACCAGTGGTATAGTATTAATTATAATTTTTCCCCTGAATGGTCAAATTCACCAGAAAAGCCATTTAAGATCTCTCGACTAGAGGGTCTAAACTGGTTCTTAGCCTTCCAAGAGCCACTAAGAAAGAAGAAAGCTGAGGATCTCAAAAGTCAGTTCATACTATGTGCTTGTTTCCTGCTTTTTGTGCCAGCTCTCTTAACTGAGCCTGGAGGTTCCTACTGTTATTTCCCCAGAGATCAATCATTCAGCCAACATGGCCAAGGGCAATTGGCCAAGTAGGTGAAGCTAGGGACAGATTCTGGGCATCTATATAGGCTTTCACTCTTTCTTTTTTAAGATCCTTGCTCACCCACTATCTGATCATCCCCATGTGCCAAGTCCCATCAGTTCCTAAGCCTCCAAAGGGCCCACAGTATACATTAGCTTGCTTCTCAGTGTGCCCCATTTGGTGGCTTAGCATCTACACTTTTCAGGTCTGATAATATGCCAGGTACCTTTCTCCCCTCTGCTTACTGTTTCCAAAATATCTCCCATGGTCTTTTTTCTTGTGGGTATATGCCTTTAGCTGATATTCTCTTTACTTTTTTTTTTTCAGTCTAGTTTCATGAGGGAGCACTTCTCGGATGTATATTTACTTGTCCTCTCTAACAGAAAGTGCCCATTGATTCTGCATATTAATTTGGTAAATAAATCTACAGACTTATTCTCACTTTCTATTGATATATTACCTGAACTCGTTCACTAATTATGAGTTTGCCAACTAATTCTTTTATATTTCTAGACTTATGATCTATAAATGAAAATATTTTGACATATATACTTCATATATATACACAAATATTTATGTTTTATATTTTATAAAATATATATAAAGTAGATATATATAAATTAAATATATATTTACATTTATTTATAAATTATATATATTTACTCATATATTAAAAATCATGTATTATTTCATTTGTAAAAAATTTCAGAAAAATGTTATATAACAATGGTTTTAGAGGTCATCATTTTTTATTACAAAGTGTCTAATGTTTTACCATTAAACATTTGTTTCCCCATTAGTTGGTAATATATTTTTTATTATCTTAAGAGAATTTCATTTATTCTCTTAGCATTTCAAGAGAGCATCAAATTGTATGTTTACAGAGGAGAACAAGCAAATTTCATATGCTACATTAAATCCATATGCATTTTTAAATTATTTACAACTAAGATATATAGGTTTGCATATTGTTTTTGGAATTAACTTTTTAAGATAAAAAACTCCCCCATTTAAGATTTATAAAAATATTTACAAAATTCCATTATGTCAAATGCATGTTCATTCATTAGCTATTCATTTCCAATACTATTTAGATCCTACTATATGACAGGCAGTTTAGTTTGCTAGGCCCTGGGCAAGATAAGCAGGCCCTTTCATCCATGGAGCTGAATCCTAGTCACTTTAAAATAAAAGTGTCTAGACATCCAGATTGATAATCAGGAAAGACTTCTCAGAGTGCATGAGATTTAGGGCTTGAGTAACATGGTAAATGGTGGTATCATTCAATAAAATGGGAAATACTGGGAAGTATAGTTTGGGGGACCATGAGGGAAGAATTTCAATGTTTTATTTGGGCATATTAGGTATGAAATGTCTATTAGGCAACCTGATTGGAAATGACAAGTAGGCAGTGTGTTACAGGAATTGAGCTCAGGGGAGAGACAGAATTATAGGCAAACATTTGTAATTTTTTCACAAAAAATTGTCTTTAGAAATATGAGCCTGGACAATATAATGAAGAGCATGAGTGTCACAGGATGGAGAAGAGGAACTAGGATGGAACCCCGAGAAGCTCCAAGAGGTTAAAAGGGGTTGGAAAGTAGCCCGCAAAAGAGTCTGAGGGGCATCCAGGGAAACAAGAAGAAAAACAAAAGCATGAAAAGTCGTCAGCACAGTGAAAGCAGCATCTCCAGAGGAAGGGGTGATCAGTCATATCAAAGACTTCTGAGAGAGCTGGTAAGAAGGAGCTAAAAAATTGACCATTAATTTGATAAGAATACTGTTGACCTTGCCAAGTGTGATTTCAAAGGAGTGGTGTAGACACAGACAGCCAACCTTTTCAACTGTGTGTGTATCTGTGTGTGTGTGTGTGTGTGTGTGTGTGTGTGTGTGTGTGTGTGAGAGTAAATATAAGTTTCTTCTTTGGTTCATGCAAAGACTAAGCGGAAAGTTGGGTCTAACCAGGTTTGGAGGTTTCTCAGGTAAGTACAACAAAAGAAAAAGATACACATACCGAAAGAGAGAGAGAACTGTAAGAGTATGTAATGATGCACCATAACATATGAATTGCAAAAGGAAAGAAGAAAGTGATTGATAGTCATAAAATAACAGGGTCAATGGAAAAAAACAACTTCATGGTATTTAAGAATTATAATTTTAAGAGTAATGGAATAAATGAGCTGGAAGGATAATATTGGTGATAAGAGAATTAGATGCCTAAAGTCAAGAATTCCAGAGTGTTCAGAAGTGGTGATGAATATTCAAGTATATGGTCATTGGAGAAGACAAATGAGATAGGGTGGAGAAAAATACCATCAAAAAATAGAATATTGAAGACCTGAGAGGACAAGATTGGTACATCATTCTTATGGTTGATGGATTACTAATATTTTACCATTAATCATTTGTTTCTCCATTAATTATTGGTAATATAATTTTGAAAATATTACCTTGGTCTATAATGTGACCAGCAATGGTAATATACCACTGTGTTGATAATATGCTATTATTACTATATATATTGTGAATGAGTGGTAGCATACTATTTATTATTTTGCTATATACTGTGAATGAGAATGATCACAGTAGCAAAGATTTAAAACAAACAAAAACAAAAAAAAGACAAAACTTTATCCATTTCCTCTACATTTTCTAGTTTTTGTGCATAAAGATGTTCATAGTAGTCTCAGATGATCATTTGTATTTCTGTGGTATTAATTATAATGTCTTCTTTTTTATTTCTGATTTAGCTTATTTGAATCTTCTCCCTTCTTTTCTTGGTTAATCTAGTGGCCTATTATTGACCTTGTTTATCTTTGCAAGGAACAAACTTTTTGTTTCATTGATCCTTTGTATTTTCCATTTGTTTCAGTTTTGTTTAGTTCTGTTCTGATTTTTGTTAATTTTTTTTTTTTGTCTAGCTTTGGATTTGGTTTGTTCTTGTTTTCCTAGTTCCTTGAGGTATGATGGCAGGTTGTTAATTTGTGATCTTTCGGTCTTTTTGATGTAGCGATTTACTGCCATAAACTTCCCTCTTAGCATTTCTTTTGTGTTATCAGAGAGATTTTGGTAACTTGCATCACCATTGTCCTTCAGTTCAAAAACTTTTTTGATTTCCATCTTGATTTCATCTTTCACCCAAAGATCAGTCAACATCAGGTTATCTAATTTCCATATATTTGTACAGTTTTGAGAATTTCTGTTGGAATTGATTTCCAGTTTTATTCCACTGTGGCATGAGGAGATATATGGTATGATTTCAATGTTTTCAGATTTGCTGAGACTTGTTGTGTGCTCTAATGTATGGGCCATCTTGGAAAAGGTTCTGTATGCTGTTGAGAAGAAGGTATATTCTGCAGTCGTTGGGTAGAATATTCTGTAAATGTCTTTTAGATCCATTCGTTCTACAGTTTAGTTTAAGTGCCGTGTTTCTTTGTTGATCTTCTGCCCCAGAAAGGACAGAAAATTATAAAAACCAACAACATTAATAGCCATTTGGATGATTTATAAAGTAGTCAAAATATACATTTTGAAAGAAGAAATAAGTATCAAGGAGTATTTACAGCTGAATTCTACCAGACCTACAAAGGGGAACTGGCACCTATGCTACTGAAACTATTCCAAAGTATTGAGAAGGAGATAATCCTCCCTAACTCATTCTACAAAGCCAGTAGCAACCTGATATCAAAGCCAGGAAAGGACACTAGAACACAAAAAGAAAACTATAGACCATTTTTCATGATGAACACAGATGCAAAAACTGCTCAACAAATACTAGCAAACCAAATCTAAAAACACATCAAAAAGATAATTCACCACAATCAAGTGGGTTTCATCCCAGGGATGCAAGGATGGTTCAACATATGCAAATCAATAAATGTCATTCACCACATAGACACAATTAAAAACCAAAACCATATGATCATCTCAATAAATGGAAAAGCATTTGATAAAATCCAGCCCCCCTTCATAATAAAGACCCTTAACAAACCAGGCAGAGAAGGAACATACCTTAAAGTAATAAAAGGCATATATGACACACCCACAGCCAACATTATACTGAATGGCAAAAGTTGAAGACATTGTTTCTAAGAACCACAACAAGACAGTATGCCCATTTTCACCACTTCTATTCAACATAGTACTGGAATTCCTAGTCAAAGCAAGCAGGCAAGAGAACATCTACCCCCAAGTTCCAGGTACTCTAAGAGTGAGCAAAGTAAAAGGTTAGAAGCAAGAAAGAAGGAGAATCAGATTGATGTTGTTTATATGCAAAGTTTGCAGTGAAAAGTGGCAAGAGAGAAAGTGGGAAAGGTAGCAGAGACAATACACAATATGCCATACCATGGTAATTAACTTGAAGTGTTTCCTCTGGGTAAAGAAGAGCCATGGACGGTGTCTAAGCTTCTGTAATTATTTTCCTTACCTCTATAAAGCAATTTTAAAGGAAGGGTCAAATACAAAAATACCACTTCAAAGAAGCATCCTCATGGGAGTAAAGTATGCTACAAAAGAGGCAACCTAGACACTAACATATGAGGGAAATGCTTAACATTTATTCATTTATCACAAATCTCTTGAATGTCTGCCTGTTTCATGAGAGGCATTGTGGTGAATATTGACACAGAAGAACAAACCACAAATGGAGTTGTCATAGGATTTTAGAGTCACAAAAGAATAAAATCCTTTAGTTGGTTGGTATCTATTGAGAAAAGAAATTGAACATTTTGAATATATTTGATTGTATATGAACTCAGTATGATATATAAGATATATCTATATGATACCCACATATTCAATATGAGATATATGAATTCAATATGAATGCATTAAATATGGCAGGGATTTTAAAGGCCATTTAATCCAACTGTCTCAATTTAAGAACCAAGACCCAGAGTAGTTAACATGAATTGCCAGAAATCACATAAGTGTTCTAACACCCATAACTGTTAGACCTATCACATTTGCCATTCAGGATTGCAGAGTTGTAAGTGAAATGACTTCACCCAAATTCTCTTCCAACTTAGCTAAAGACCCTGGGCAATAGAAGCCTAGGGAATCAAATAGATGGAGAACATGCTATGAACTTATTATTTTGTGAAACCAAAGCTTTAATAGTGCACAGAAATTCACAGGTGAATTATCAAGTAGTGATTGTCTGGAAATTGGAGCACTGTACTTAGACCCTTGGCTGCTTGGCGAGAACTCAGCAGCCCTTGTATTTCTTAACCAGTGCCTCTACACTCAGTGGTTTTTGCTTAGCTATTTGACATGTGGAAAAATTATTCAACCCAGAAGCCTTCGAAGACAGTCTGTTGAAAATCACTTACATACTTAGGAAAACTGAAAATTGTTCTTAATTTCTTATTTGCTGGAGGTGGCTTGAATCCCAGTTAATCAGCAAAAGCCTTTGCTTTCCTCCTTTTATCAAAATCATTATTTCCTCTGCATTTATCAGAATTGTGAAGGTATGTTTAAAGATAGAAAAAATACCACATCTCAAATTTTTAAAAGACCATCTTGTTAATAGTCCTGTTTTAAAAATTTCAAAACTAAACAAGCTACAGGGTATAATGGAAAGAATGGACTTTGGCATCAGCCACACCAGTATATGAATTCAGGACACTTGCTAGACAACCTAGGACATGTACCTGAATTTTGAAAGTAAAAAGAAAGTTCTTCTTTTCTCTTGTGTAAAATAGGGAGGAATGCCTCTGTCATGGGTTTATTTCATCAATTAAAAATAATGTATTTAAAAAAGAATGGCACATTCTTGGCACTCAGTACCTGGTAGATGTAATAATAATGATAATATTAGAAAGCATTGAACCTCCAGATTACACCTGAGTGAAGAAGAAACCATGATGTGTATTGTTTATGGGTAGAATTATCACAAGAAGTGTGCAATGACATTTACAAGAAAAGTGATCAATGTCAACCTAACCAGTAATGGTCAAATTGACCTCCTGTGCCTCCTAAAACAGTGCACTGAAAAGGACACGATATCACTTTTGTAGTATCTTATTCAAAATCTATAACCTGAATATAATCATAATGAAAATATCAGCCAAATCTCAATCAAAGGACAGTCTACAAAATAAATGGTCAATACTCTTTACAAGTGTCAAGGATGAGAAAGCTAAAAACAGACTAGAGACCTGTGTCAAACTAAAGATGATGGAGAGACATGATAACAAAATGCAATGTATGATCCTGTACTGACCCTGGCCAGGAAAGGAACATTAGTGGGACAATTAGCAAAGTAGTAATAAGATTGGTAGATGATATAATATTACCACATTAATGTCAATTTCCCAATATTCATAATTGTACTGTGGTTATGTAAAATGTTAGCATTTGTGATGTCCAGGTGAGCAGTTCATGGGAATTCCTTGGACGATTTTTGCAACTTTCTTATAAATCAAAAATTATTTCAAAATACAAAGTTTAAAATTTAAAAATAAATTTTAAAACATGAGAATGTTACAAAATTTAAAAAAAAAGTAGAAAAAGATAAAATTATATAAGAATATACTAAAATTCAGACCAGCCTTTCAAATCAATGTTGTTTTGTCTCTGGGCTCTAACTAAAAAATCATTGTGGAGAAGTTTAACAAGTTTTAAATTAAATAATTAAATGGTTAGGAAATAAGTAGTCTAGGGACTTCTAAATCAAATAAATATTGATGGCACGTAAATAATAGGAATACCTATAGAGGATACAAAATGAAGAAGACACAAGTTTCTTTTCTCAGTCAGCTTCCAGTTCAATGAACCAGCCAAGACTTGAAATAATGTAATAAAATAAGCAACCATATTTAATAGTGATCAAATAAATACAAATAAACAAGAATAAAGAGATGTTATTATTTGGTGATGCTGACAAATGCATCATTCTAATTTGATGGATAGATTCACGAGAAGGAACAGTTTCTTGTGTGCAGATTGCAGCTACATCTACCCAGCAGCTCCAGCCCACAGCCTGGGGTCAAGGAGCGTCCAGAGAAGCACCACAAGAGTCAGGATAGCATAAGAAGTGCAAACATAGATTCAGACGCCTGAGTTCAGATCATGGCTCTGCCATTTACCAGCAGAATGGCTTTGGTCATGTTATTTGACCTTTCTATGGCTCAGTTCTATAATCAATACACAGAGTTGTTAATTGGACCAAATGAATCAATATGTACAAAAGGCTGGCATATAATAAATGCTGCGTATATATTATTCTACATTTTTCTGTTTCTCTTATGCACCCCACCTGCAACAGCTCCCCTCACACCCACACATATACATGATTTTTCAGCAAGTCCTTTTGCTATTCTTCAATAAATATTCCCTAAGACAGTTTACTTTTCTCTATTTCCAATGCTAACTTGTCTAAGTCACCATCATCTCTCACTTGGATTAAAATAGTAATGTAATTGCATCATAACCAGCCTCTCTGCCTCCACTTTTGCCACCTTGCAATCCATTCTCCACACAACAGTGAGATCATCTTCGTAACATAAAACAGATGCCTCTACTCAAACCAACCAGCAACTTGTAATTGCACTAAAGGATAAATTCTAACTTTCTTACCATGGCTGAAGGTCTTCCATGGTCTGGATGGTGCCTCCTCTCTGAACTCATAACGCTTTCTCCCTTGTTCACTATACTCCAGCCTCGGGCCCTCTCCTTGTGCTGGGCACATTCATTTCATATTTCACATCACTTCCATCACACTTGTTCTGCTCACTGCCTGTGCTCTGCTTTCACATCTTAAAGTTCCTGTCTCCTTCCTACCATTTGTTGTATTTATGGCACTACCGGTTACCTCAGCAGCAATACTTTCATGTGTTGGAATTGAATTTTGTTCAGGTTTTTATCCCTCCTTCACATCATACATAGGATGACTCTATCACAGTCTCATTTATGCCTTTTGTTTAAGAATAATACTTAATAGCACCCCCTTTTGTTGTCACAAATGCCCTAGTTTGCGCTAAAAATTATATGGTCACTCTATCTGTGGGCAAATCCTAATCAGTATAAGCCAGGGGTCAGCAAACTATGGCCTGAGTATCAAACTAAATGGGTGTTTTTGTAAATAAAATTTTACTGGACACAGCCACACCCATTTATGCACATGATGTCTATGACTACTTTTGTACTACAAAAACAGAGTTAAGTAATTAAAACACAGACCTTATGGTCCACAACTCTGAAAACATTTACTCTTTTGCTCTTTACAGAAAATATTTGGCGTCCCCTGTTCTAAGCCAATTAAAGTTATCCTTTCCCCCTAATTAGTATAGGAAAGTGTACAAAACCCTGGTCAATGACATGTAAGAGGATATCCTCCTGGGAAGAACTTCAGAAAGAGTTCTTGGCTGGTGAAAGAGACACACAGGGGAGTTGCTACTCCTCTTTTTCATCCAGATGACCTAGATATCTAGATTTGCTATCTATAATGCTGCAGTCATTGTTCAACCAACCTGAGGATAAACCCAGCAAGCAGAAATCAGAGCCCAGAGAACTTTGGAAAAGTGTAGCTGGATCCCTGAAGTACTGTGCCCAGAGGCTCTCATATCTATGTTTATCTTCTCATGTGAGAAGAAAATCTGATTACTGTTTAAGCTAATTCAGTGAATGTTTGTTGTTAAAGCTAAAATTATTTCAGCTTATGAAAGTTCAACCTGGCTTTGCTAGAACACATGCTGGGATTTTAGTAGTGGCCTAGTCAACAAAGAAAGGGAACTAGGACTGGACTTAACTAGGGCTAGGAAATCGACTAAGCTGTAGGACAGACTCTTGAAAGTATTTTTCAAAAAACTAATGAATGTGCAGAGAGTGGGTTTTGTATATTGGAACAATACCAATATCCAAGATGTGGTATTTAGTGTTTGGAGTGTGGGGTGGGGATGGAAGAGGGTTTAGATGGTGATTTGCTGACCCAGGTGATTGCAGTTTCCCATGATTCAGTGTAATCTTTCTGAAGCAGGACAGAAAGATAGCAGTTAGAGATCCAGAAGACAGAGATCCTCTCCTGACCAGAAGAGAAGGTCTATGAGAGCTCAGCAAGTAGCCAGATCTCCAGCCAACCAGACTGAGGTTCTGAGCAGGGGTCCAGAACCAACATGTGGACCAAACGTGAATTATATTGGCTAGAACAGGAATGATAAACTCATATGTCTACAAGGCCAAGCCTAAATGTGGATGCAGCAGGTCAGTGAATATGAGCCCCACCTAAATAAGAGAGTGGCTACTCAGATCCATCTGAGGGATGCCATGTGCAAGAATGAAGGCAAGGGCCTTGCTAGATCTCAGCTGGAAATTTGCATACTTTTATCTGAGAACCCTGAGTTTTAAATGTTAGAAACTTACTTGGATGTTTAAACAAAAACATGTTAATCAACCAGGTGAGGTGTGAGGAAAATCTCTCTGGGTCTGGGCAAAGTAAACACGGTAGTGGGTAGGCTGCAGCTCAATGAATGTGGGGGACCAGACTCTGTACCTGGGGAAGCTAGATGACTTCTGGACTCTACTCGCCTGTGAATAGAGACGGGACTCCAGACACACTCCTTTTGCTGGTCAGAACTCCTGCAGTAATGGGTCAGCCCTCAATGTGTAGCTCAAGTCTCAGTGAATCCACCTGCTGCAGGCAAAGGAAATCAAGTCTGATTCAAGTAGAAAATTTGTGTATTGGAAGAAGGAGAGATAAGTCTAAAGACTAAAGACAGTGTAGATCCAGTTTGTTATAGAAAACCACCATTATTCAATGAATGAGGCTAATAAAGAGACAGAGATCTCTTTGCCATAAGTTTGGTGAATGTGCCAGAACTGCTTTACCTAATAATGTTGGCACACAAGTAAGCAAATATGCCTGTTTTATTAGCAGGCAGCCTGAGACCAAATGAACAAAAAACATTCACATCACAAATGTTATAACAATTCAAATTCTCATTTTATTAAAATGTAACTGTGCTGAGCTAGCCCTAAAGCTGTGGGGCTCAATATTAGGAATGCTTGGAAATAAATAAGTCTGCAAACATTGAGAGTTTTGAGCTCATACTTCTTCTCCTAGACTCCTAAATTTATTCTCAAAGCTGAAAAGGAATTATTTGGGAACCACTGCTACTTCCTACTTGCCCTCAATCTGCCTCCCATCAGTTTATATCTCCCCGGAGAAACAGTGACAGTGTTTGAACAGAAAACAGCCTGGAGAAACCTGGCCATTTATCTATTAAAGTGAAAGAAGAAGAAATCTGTATCCAACCTGTTGTAGGTACAGATAGGAGTCTGTGAATGCATAGTGTCAGCACAATCGCCCGGCAGAGCCAGTCTGCATCCTGCTTCAGGAGCTAACACAATCTGCTAATGAGAGACTGTGTGAAACACTCTGACTACAAACTACTTAGCCCTTTGCTGATTGATTTCAAACCCACAGAAAAAGACCCAGAACAGTGACTCATTTGTAAGAATAATTATGTCATGAGATCCAAATCTGCTGTAAAAGAAATTAAAGGTTTTATACCAGGTAAATTCTTATTGCAGGATTTCAGACTATAGCTGATGCTTTTACTTAGCTAGACAAGTTCTCTCAGTCTAATTTGTTTCCACAAATACTAATTTCTCTTTATCAACATCTTCATCATCATCATCAAGTCACAGTAGCAGTTAATAAATATGCAACATTTATAACATGCTAGCATTTTGTTAAACGCTTTATATGATTTATTTTGATGACTGCAACAGCCTTATAAGGTAGGTACTATTTTTATTCCCCATTTAACAGATGGGGAAAAATAAGGCTCAGAAAAACTAAAAACTTGACCAAAGAACACTGGCCAATAAATGACAACACCAGGATATAAAACTTGGTTTTTCTGAGGCCAGAACTTGCACTCAACCATTATACTCTAACTGCCTCTTCCCCTTTGAGGACTGTGTTGAAATTTCCTAAAAGGCATGTTTAACAGGATAGTATCATTCAAACATTTAACTTATTGTTTTGTCAGTTTCTGTCTTGTCCTTTTAAATGGACCTAAGTGTGCAAAAATATGGGAAGTTTATGAAAACTACATGTCAGGATCTTGCCTTTGTTGCCAGGGTATACATTGGGAAAATCTCTACCTCATCAAAGCCAACTACTCCATTCTCATCTTCCCTACCTCTACGTCTCAATTTCTGATTGTTTTTTCAAGCACCATTTGTCTTTGGCACTCTGTTTTGGACTTTCATCTCCAACTCAACAATAGAGTTTTACCTTTGAACATGCCTAAAGGTGATCTCCCTTTTTGTCACATGGCACTTTCCCTCTGCTCACACCAAATGACTCAGACTACCTAGATCTACCCTACCTGGTCTTCTCACTAAGAAAAGAGAAAACTGACAATGACCAGCTATGCGATGTCAGCTGATTTTACTCTACATTTCATGTCTTTTTCCCCTGTTTCATTAACTGGCAATAAGATATGGAGACTCCACATAGCAAATGTCAAAACCCAGAAGACTCTACCTGCTGGCAGAGTCATTTTCAGGTCATTTTCAGTCTACAACTAAGGCAGGCAAACCAGCAGCCAATGACAATGAGCTAATTATAGGCCTTGGAGCAAGAGCTGGGTCTAACTCAGGCTTATGGCAGTGTGAGGTAAGAGATTTAATGAGAAATAAGAAAACAGTTTGCCCTCTATATCCCTGCCTGATTCCATGTGTTCAACCATTGTAAGGCAGGACTCATAACAGGCTGCTGACCATTCCCTAGGGAAGTACAACTAAGGTGGATCTGGAGTCTGTTTGCAGCTAATAAGGTCAGAATGTGAATGCTCAACCCAAAATAGAATAACAATATATGGTCACTCAGAGTATAGGAATTCAACTCCCATAAGTCACATCATTCAATAATAATAATAAAGCTTCAGCACCCTCTGGTCTAATAATATATCTTATACCTTAAAGAGGGTGAAAAGTAATACCTTGCCTTTAGTCCTTTGCTTCATACTACTAGATATTTCCTGTGTCTGGGGTCCTTAGAGGCTCTGTCCAAAGCCTTACATGGGAGCTGGTGCCCCTAAGTGATAAAGTTAATATATCTCTTTGCTTCGTTAAGCTAATTTATAATTTTTCTTTTAAAAATCCTGATTGATAATATTTTTAATTGATCCTCCCTGCTGTGTTAGTCCCTACTCATATTTTCTCTTTATATGAATACACACACAAAGTGACTTGTGTTCACAAAACTGTAGCTCTTGGTTCAATTAAGAATTCTCTTGTGTGTTTCTGACCTTGGCATGTACAGGTACCTCTTCCTGAGACTCCTTCCTCTTTTCTCAACCTGACCGACTCTTATCCATACTCTGTAACCAAGGTGAATGTCTCTCCTCTGGAAATCCTTCCCCGGCTCCTCAGGTAGATTCCATTATTTCTTGCAGTTAAGACTTCAGGTGTGACCACAGTGACCCTGAAAACTGCTATGCTCTTTTTTTACTTTCTGCACAAATCTATTCAAAGTCAGATAAGACTATAGTTTTCTTTTTCTTCCATCAGCTTTTGACTCTGTAAAATAGAAACCCAGGAACTTAAGTTTATTACCAACTAGTAATGTTTATCATTTCTTCAAAATCTGTACTTTAATATCACTTCCCAAACTAGAAACGATCCATTAATGGAAGATGGAATGTTTAATACTCCACAGGGATGCAGTTTAAAACCCATCCCCTGTTTTAATATTTATGTAAAAGTGAATTGGGTCCTGTGTCTTCTCACCACACTGAAATAGGAGGTTAAATATAGCAAGTTGAATATAGCAAGCATATATCCACAGGACAAAGAGTCCTGGTTAAGTACCCATTGCTCTTGATATATGGGATACCATTACTCCAAAAAGTAAAGCATTGCCTTTGCAGAGTGTCTCTAACATTTAAGGAGTCCCGGTTGATCGGTGGAACCGTGTGCGTCCACTGGAGATTCCCTTCTGCAAGTTTCTACATTGTCAAGGAAAACTTCACAGTCACATTACAGATTGTCTAAGATAATCAGCCAAACTCACGTTACACTAGAAGATAGAAATCCAAAATGCAAATATATATGAACCACAGGGCCATACATCCTCATTGCTTGAAATGCTCACATTGCCTCTTCAGGCCCTGAGTCAGAATTTGGGAAATGTCTCACTTGAGCTCTGGGAAAGTCCAGGTGACTTTACCAGAGGACTATTTTGATATTACAGATTGTTTTACCCTTTGGGCAAGGCTGTATTCATACTAATAACATTAATCTCTCTTGATTCCACTTTTATTTTTAAATGATGACCTCTGTATCAGCTATTTATTACTGCATAACAATTCTTCTAAAACTTAGTGGATTAAAACAACAACCATTTATTCATGCTCACAAGCTTATAAGTCAACTGGGTGGTTCTGCTTATCCAGGGAAGGCTCAGCCTATCTTACTGGGCTTGCTTTCACGTCTGTGGTCAGCCAGCAGGGTGGTGGGAGGCTGGCATGTCTTTAGTGATCTTACTCACATGTCTAGCAGTTGTCTGGCTATAAACTGGGTGTTGCATGGAACTGAGCCATGTGTTTCTCCTCCAGCAGGCTAGCCTGGGCTTGCCCACATGGCTGGGTTCCAAAGGAGCAAGTAGAAGTGCTGAAGTCTAGGCTTAGAAGTGGCACACTTAAAATAATTGGGAGGTCATTAGGCTGAAACAGCTCCAGGACCCTGGGTTCCTATGTAAGCAAGCCAAAACCCAACTCAGTGTCTACAGAAACACAAAACTAAAGCATAACCAATCAGAAACTGCCAACTAACCTCTAACTAGAGACTTTCCACTAGAGTGATTCAAATAAGGCTTCTGCTCCACTTTAACCAATCAAATATTTTGTTTGCTTTGCTTCTGTATTTACCCTATAAAAGCCTTCCTCTCATGCCCTCTGTCAGAACCCCATACTGCCTGTGATCTGCCCAATTCATGAATCACTGTTGGTGCAAATAAACTCTTCAAAATTTTTAAAGTACCTCAGTTTATCTTTTAATAACACCACGACCTCTATTGCATTCTATCTGCCAAAGGAGATGACAAGTTCAGTTTATATCCAAGGACTCCTATCTTGAAGAGGAGCTATAAAGTTATACTGCAAAAGGCATGGGTGCAGAGATATTTCAACAATAGGGGTTATGTCTGCAGCATATCACAACTTCTACCTACTTGTTGGAGGAATTGTTTCTTTAGATGTGGCAAAATCATTGCTTAAGCTATGGTCAAGTTTCTGCCAGGCTGTTGTATCCTAAGAAGCACGCTGGCTCTTACTACCTGGTACATTTTCTGAGGGTATCTTGTATTTACTGCCTATATCATGCATTGCCCAGGCACATATTTTTGTGGCTGACTCATTGTCATGAATTCTTTGCTCCACAGAGCATTGTTGTGGCCACAGTTAATGAATGGTGGAGGGTGCAGTTGGGCAGGATGACTTTTTCCAAAAATTTGGAAGGAGAATTGAATAAAAGTGAATTAGTAGCCACTTTTTAATTCTTTAGCATCATGTGTGTACATCTACTAAAACAATAGTTGGTGAAGATGGCTGCCATTTCTTGCTAAATTTCCTGCTACAACTATTCTAGCCTTAGTCTATTGTGTATCTCTTTGGAATATTTTGTAGGGGATTTTAAGTGACAACATGTAGTGACTTCAACCACAGTTTTATGACAGATACAAAGTGGAATCCATGAGACTGGCTTCAGCAGGGCATATCTGAAAATTCTTGCTCAGAAAAATCCTGGTTTGATGGCAGGTACCTCTGCTGCACAGGCCTTTGTGGCCTCCTGTTTAGGCAAGAATGCAAAGTATGTATTTTAATTTCCAGGCTATTAACTATTCTTCTGTTTTCCAAGCCACTGGCTCTCTCATTAGTCAGCAGTTGAGGATATGTTTTACTTAGAATCTCAATAGACCATTATAAATTTGAAAAAATCTATAATCTAGCCAGCGCTTGTCAAAAATATGGGACATTTAAGATTTTAACACCACTAGTCAGTAGTTTGCGAATATAGACTTCTTTAAAGTTGCATTTTCCTGCATTGAATGTCATTACAAGATACTGAAGAGAGAAAAATCCATGGAATACTCTTCAGAATCAAAATACAATAATATGGGATTTTCCTGCATCTTGGCAATTGTAGGAATGAATCAAGCCTCATGCTCAAAATTTTTGTTTCACTAGATAATTGAGAGTCAATATATACAAGCACAAAGTCTTTGGTTCAAATATATCAAGGTTAAGCCAATATTATTGGGAGGATTATGAGAATAATACAAAAGTGGAAGAAAGGAACTATAACTCATCAAATGTTTTATCTGTAGCCGATTCTAATAATAGTGCAACAGAGAGCAACATGCTGAAGTGAGGGGAGGAAATCTAAAGGCATCTCTTTTGAAAAATGCAGTTCTTCTGCAGGAAAGAAAAGCATTGTATATGCTATCCCCTGGTGGATTTGTTCTATCCTAGATGTTTTGATAAAGAAGGTATTTCAGACAGTGAGCACTAGGCTGTGGTTTCAAGGGAGCTGCTGATGAATTTACACTAGCCAGAAGTTTCAAGCTAAAAAGGATGCCATGCTGGCTACCATGATACTGAAAAGTTCAAAGACTCAAGTCATAGACAGACCATAGGGTCACAAAAGAACAGAGGAAGTGCAGTCCTATGACTTAGCCGTAAAATGATTCAACCCAGAAGAGACGAAGGCAGTATCCTGCATCCATAATCACACTCTATATTTGCATAGCACTTTAAAAGACATCTTTTGCAGAATTTTCACAACTCTCAGCTTATTTTATCCACACACCTTCCCTTGGAGACAGTTGAAAACAAGTTTTATAAAATTCACACTATCGTGTCAGGGAGGAAATGACGGCAATAAGAGGGAAGGTGATTTGTCCAATGTCACCTAAATAATCAGGAACAAATTCAGAATTAGGACGTCTCCAGGTCCCTGCTTCTTAAGGACACTGTTCTTATAAGATGCCAGTAAATTTGACAAACATCTTTGATAACATCCCTATAAGGCGAATTCCTAATTCTTCTTAGATGCAGCCCCTCCACAATTCTTCCTGCTGATCCTCTCCTGCCCACTGTTTGATCTCTGGTCAGCTTCCAACCAATCCCCTCTGCACCACCCCTCCCTGAGACTGGTTCACTCTAAGGGGATGGGAGATGAACCTGTCTTAGCATTTGTTTGCTCTTTTTTATTAACTCAATCTAATTCTAAAATTAGATTGAATTGATAACTGACAAGCAAAGAGGAACAATCAATGTTAGACTGGGTCCTTTGCTACAGATCCTGGTCACATTGCGCCTCCTGTTCATCCTTGGGTGATAGGCATAGGTAAAGGCAGCCCAGTGGGATCAGCAAGACCCCATTCAAGTCTGGAACACACCTACTTGCCTATTCTCTGACCATAGACAAGTTATTCAACCTCTCTAAGCCTCAATTTCTCTAATTACAAAATAGGTATAATACCCTCCCCCAATTTCATAGGATTCCTGAGAATAATAAATGATATGTTAAATAAAACTCCCTTAATCATTATTACTTCTTTCATGAAAATTCTGTTACAAAACAACATACAGGATAATACATACAGCTTATTCAAACATATGTCTAAAATATCTAACATAGTGTCTTAGTTCAGGCTGCTCTGACAAAGTACCATAAACTGCATGGCTTATAAACAACAGAAATTTATTTCTTACGGTTCTATAGTCTGAGATCAGGATACCAGCATGGACTGGTACTAGAGAAGACCTTCTTCAAGGTTGCAGACTACCACCTTCTCCTCTTACCCCCACATGAAAGATAAGAGTAAGAGAGATCACTAGGGTAACTTTTATAAGGGCACTAATTCCATGCATGACAGCTCTACCTTATGACTTAATTAACTCCAAAAGGACCACTTCCTAATATTGTCACATTAAAAGTTAAGATTGCAACATATGAATTTTGGAGGGCCATAAATATTTGGTCCATAACACATGGTTATATTATTTTTTATTATTTAAATACATTTAGAAACACAATGGCTAAATGTTTCTAAACTAGAAGTAATACTGAATATGTGTTTTGTTAAGCAAAATACAGCGTAATTTAAACATGGTATGTCGATAGTAGTAAAGTGTTAGAATTAAGTGGGATAGACATTTCTTCTTCACTTCGGTTTATATACTTATTCACTAAATTTCTGTGATAGTTTTTTTGATATGTCAACTTGGCTAGACTGTGGTCTCTGGTTATTTAATCAAATGCTAATCTCAATGTTGCTTTGGAGATATTTTGTAGATGTGATAGGGTCCACAGTCAGTTCACTTTAAGTCAAGTCAATTATCCTAGGTAACCTAGATGGACTTGATTCAATCAGCTGCAAGACCTTAAAAGCAGAGCTGAAGCTTTCCAAAGGAAGAAGAAATTCTGCCTCTGGACTGCAGCTTTAGGTGATACCCAAGACTTCCAGCCTTTTATTCTTGATGGCCTGTCATATAGATCTCAGATTTATCTAGGCAAATATACATTTATGTATGTATGTATGTATGTATATTGGGGTTGATATATATTACATGTATATATGTATATATATGTATATAGTGCACATACACATAAACATATGTGTATGTATAGTGCACATATACATATGTACATACACATATTACTAGTCATGCATAATGTTTCTTTGGTTGAACCTTGACAGATACACTTGCTTTTCTCTCGAGCAAAATGCATACTTTTATTCAATTTGTATAAAAAATACTGTATATATGTGTATACTTGCATATATCTGTATGTATGTGTATGTTACTGTGTGTGTGTGTATGTGTGTGTTGTGTGTGTGTGTGTGGTTTGACTACCTGATTTTGCTCTTCTGTAGGTCAAAAAAGATTCTCATGGAAAACATATCCAATTTTCCTGTACTTCTATGTGCTAGAGGGTCTCAGCCTGTTTATCTGATGAGTACTAGTGAAATGAAAGCACTTAATGAGCCTAGTGATTGATAAGGAGCTGGCCCTCAATCCCTTCACAGTTAGCATCACAAATTGGGAGTCCCTAAGAATTTTGTGTCTTGCTGTTCTTACAGTACTGGAAACTCCCACCAGCTTATGAAAGTGTACAGCTTGTCTTCCCTTGATTTTAGCCACGTTGCTTATTATTAGTCCTCAAGTTAAGAATTGAAAGAATCCAAACAATCATCTCTTTCTCAATGCAAAGCTTCAGAGAAACAAAATTCTAACTAATAGGCTGCTGCTCCTTTCATTCCCAGACAAATGTAATCAATACCACTGAGATTGAGGATATAATTTTTCTTGCATCCCCCCAATCTTCCAGACATCCCCATTGTTCCCAGAATCATCTCCAGCATAATACTGCAATGAGGCTTCCAGTCTGCTTTGAACTGAACCAAAATATTTCTCCTTCCCAGACAAAGCAAGGAAAACTTTCCCTTATGCACTTTTCAGCTGATGTGCAGCTTCCTATTGTGTGAGCAAGCAAGCCACAATCCATCTTCCTTTCGAAGATTGTGATGCTGCTCTGCAGTTCCTAATGAACTGGCAAGGCCAATTAAGCGCTGCATAGAATATCCGTAGCCAACTAACCCAGTGAAGAACACATAGATGCATGTCTTTTGTAGATGTAGATTACTGGGAAATGGAGCTTTTGTGTTATTTTCCAGCCCTGAGGGAAGTGGTTGCCCATATTCACTTGATCAATGGCTTTTTTCCCATAGGGACCTATGGGCCAACCAGACTCAACCAGCATTTACAGAATGTCTAATATGTGCTGGGTGCTAAGCCAGTCAGTTTCATGGGTATAATAACATCCAGTTATCACAATAATGACTGAACATAAGGATCACTCAGTGATGAAAATTCTGGCACTCATAAACTTTCCAAATCATGAAACTGAAACAATGGCAGGTCTGGGATACAGAGGCAGATTTCTTAATGCCAAGTTTGATGTCATTTCTACCCTGTTATGGTTTTTGTATATATTAGAGCTTATGCTTATGAGATAACTGACTTCATGGGATAGATACTTTTTAGGGTAACTTCCCCCAAAGGTTTTCTTTTATGGAAACTGTCCTCCTGCTTTCTTCTGAGTATGTCCTTATGGAAACTGAGAAGGAAACACATGGTCTCACCCTTGATGGCTGAAACTGAGAAAAATGTCCTGCCATGATTATTCAATCTCTGAGAAGGAAGATGATAACAAGGTAGAGAGAAGGGTAGCAGCAGCAAAAGGAGAGATGGTGCTTGATTCTTCTAGGAGTTCTAGTCCCTCTCTCTAGTCTGTTGCTGGCATCAGCAACCTTTAGATAGCCCCCAGACATCCTTGATTCATCTTCTTTTACTTAAAGTAGACAGGCAGTTTTTGCTTCCTGGAATCAAAAGAGCTCTGCTGCACTAGAGAAGTCACATGACACAACTTAGTCACTGGAAGCTAATGGAGAGCCGTGCTTAGATTCATATCAGGAGCCCACTGTAAGCATTACTGTGGAGCCATAAGGCAAATTGTATACAAGGCAAAGGGAGTACAGGGTAGAATTCTGGTCGATTTAGGTATTAGCCAAAGCCACTGGTGGAACTGCCAAGGCATAGGTAGAGAAGAATGGAAGAATTTATACACACAGATAATGCTGCATTTATAATATAAGAGGAGTGAGATTAGCAAGGAAAAAGAAAGAAGAGCCATGGTTAGAGAAGTAGAAGAAACAAGATAGTGAAGAGTCATGTAGCTAATAAGAGCATTTTTAGAAGGGATCAAACTTTCAATAGCAACTAATGCAGGCAAGATTGTGAGAGTTGCAAGAGGGGACATGGAGGCATGTCTGACCCCTGAGAAAGCTTATTCATACAATACCAAGGAACAGAAGTCAGGTTGCAGTGGGTAACAAAGTAAGTGTGTGTGTGTGTATGGTAGAAAGGTCTGTATACTGAGAGTGAATTACTGTTTTCAAGAACGTTGGTGGTGAATGACATGAAAAGAGAGTAGTAGCTTGAGGAAGTAGCAAACCAAGATTCATTTTTATTTAGCACATGGGAAATTTCAGTGTCCTCTTAGCCAAGGAGAAAACACATTCATCTTCCCACAATATTAATCTACAAATATGGCAAAGACTGATAACTGTCCCACAATAGCCATTCTTCCCTTCTTCCTCATTGTAATAAGCTCTTTCTATAGCGAGAGATCACATCCAGCCCTGCACAGCCTTCCATGTGCCAGTTTTCATAAATGGAGTAGAAACAACATAGGCAATTTTCACAATCTTTTCTTAAGTAAACATTCCTTGCCCTCTATGTAAGTTCTTTCCCTTTTTCCATAATCTGGAAAGTGTAAGTGCTGGTGAACCAGCTCAACCAGGGCTCTAAGGAATGGTAGAGCAATAAGAGAGAAGAAACTTGTGCTTCTCGTGGAGTGAAGTTGCTCATCTGTCCCCCATCTTACAACCCATAGACCTCTGGGCCATAATGAAAGGAAGAGAGAAAAACAAAACAAAACACTATTATGCTTCAGTAACTGTATTTTAGGGTCTACATTTCAGAAGCTTATTCCATGCCCAAACATATACTACTAGCAAAGAAGAAAGCTACCATTATCCTAGGTAGTTTTAATAAGAGCGTGTCTTAGTGACCACTGAATATGATTGGCTAAATGGAAACACGAGAGACTCTGTGTCTTGTAGATCTAGATCAAGCACTACAAAAATGTGGCTATTTCTTAGATATAAAATAAGTCTAATTGGGATATCCTCTTTCACAGAGAAATGAAAAATGAAAAAATATTTCCAAAAGCAGTTTATAAATGGACGATTGGAAAAATCTTTGGTAAGAATGGCAAAAGATTCCATTTTGATGCTATGTATGGAAGTTGCATCTTGCAAATGACAGAACTGGACTTTGGTTAGCTTAGGCAGAAAGAGATATTTATCGGTTCATACAAACAAAGAAAGATCAAAGATAAGAATGACATCCAAGACAAAGGGGATTTCTCTCTCTCTCCCCCCAGTAAATGTAATTCCTATATGTGCAGTTAGGTGTTGGTCAGTGAAACCAATTTGCACATGTACTCAAGAAGCATTCTTTACATCTTATCATAAATAAAGTTTAGGTTCCTGAAAGGAAGCATGCTTGGCTGGGGACAATCTATAGGACAAATCTATATCCTTCTCATCTTTTCTCTGTTTTCTGAAACAAAGTCATAAAGTAGATTTGTGGAAATCAGGCCTTAATTCAATTATTCAACACTCACCTGCATAGTTTATGAGAATGAACTTCCTATTAGGAAATAATCAAATCTAAGCATAATGAATATGGAACCTAAATGACTTGAAATCTCTGGAGACAACAGCCAAAGGAAAGGTGAGACGGCATTAAGATAAACAATCTCTTGCAGTTATGAGAGGTAGAAGTCTCACCTGACACCAGATTCCTTAGGGTCCTTGAACCTAAAGCTCATCACCTGAATTTTCTGCATGTTTGTATACCTGAGCCTGATTTTTTTGTGCCATGTTGTGGAGAGAATACCCTTCATGGCGCCACAATCAGAACAGAGTCTGGAACCATCTGTCTCTTTCTTCTTTGGTACAGGGGAAAAATTCAAAGGGAGCTATCCCAACGCCATAAAACAACCTAGCTTTGAAGCTAAATCATGACACCAGATCCCAACGCCCCCCATCTCCTCTACTCCAGAGGGAGTGGATGTTCTGCTGAACACTCGGCTGCAGAGTTAAATAAGATAAGAAGCTGGAATCTTTGAGCCCAGACTATAAAACATAATTGGACAGATCTCCACAGACAGTATAAAATATTGTATCCTGTCTCACACAGATGGGATTATTTAGCCTTCACACAACCTTCAAATAACACGTTGTGCTCCTTTTAATCAATCCATAATTCAAAGAGGACATCTTTTAGCCTCCAGAGGCTTCCGCTATGACAATAGATGTGGGCAGGCTAAGGCAAGGCATGTTTTATTACGACAGTCAAAGCCAGCTTGGGCCATCATTTTATAAATCTCATTAGTGATTATAGTGTCTTATTTCCAGGTATGATAAAATAGCACTTTTACTTTGTAAATGTATCTCAGCCCGGGGCAGGGATCCCAGGGCCTCTCCACCAGGCACCCTGAACAAAGGGATCCCTGGAGTGGGAGGCTGTGCCAGTGCTGATAATGCTGTCCTTTGCTTACAAACTGCACTGTCCTGAAAGGTCAGGGAGCACAGCAGCCTCTCTCTGAGTCTCCCAGGGAGGGAGAGGCAAGGAGTTCTGTGAATGCCACAGTGAATGGTCTTTCCCTGCTTCTCATGCTCTGATTGCCCTGTATGGCTCACTGTCCTACAAACTGGGAACAGAAACTCCTTACAATCACCTTACAATCACGTGCGCTTGCAAAGGCTGAACTGTAGACTCTCAGAGAGGTTCAGTTGCAGCTGGAGAAACCCCAAATGGAAGATCATAAATCTTCCTCCATCCATCAGTCAACTAAGCAATTGTACCCATGTGGCCACAGATCCTAGCTGGGACGAGAGGGGAGAGGCAATTAATATTCATTTGGAAACAATTTTCAAACACCAATTTCAGGCAAGGCCATGGGCTAAGTGTTGGGGGACAATAGTAAAAAGATGTATCTTGTGTGCTCAAGAAATAAAAAAGCAGCAGGGAGGCCAGCGGGGAATGAAGACACAGCCCGAACCTCAGAAAGAGGGCTTGTTGAGGCAGTGTATGCAGAAATCACTCCAGATGAGTGCCCTGTGGGAGGGGGCCTTGGGAGAGAGGTAAAGATATGTTTACAGTGAAACCTGAGAAACCAATGGTGGAGAATCATGGCAGGAACGAGGAGGAAGAACACTTTGGATGGAAGGAAGAGCAAGTGCAAACATACGTGACATGTGGATCCACAAAGCTGGGCTATACATGGGGTCTGCTTGGGCCAGTCTTTTCATGATAGCTGTACTAATTTAAATTCGTACCAGCAGTTAAGAGCTCCCTTTTCTCTACATACTTACCAACACTTGTTATCTTTTGTCTTATTGATAATAGCTGTCTTAATAGAAATGAGATGAGATCTCCTTGTGGTTTTGATATGCATTGCTTATTGCAGCACTATTCACAAAAGTCAAGATACAGAATCAACCTAAGTGTTCATCAGTGGATGAATGGATAAAAAAACATGTGATATATATATATATATATATATATATATATATATATATATATGATGGATTATTATTCAGCCATAAAAAAATTCTGTTATTTGAGACAGCACAGATGAACCTAAACGACATTATGTTAAGTGAAATTGGTCAAGCACAGAAAGACAAATACTCCAGGATCTCACTTATATACAAGGTCTGTCCAGAAAGTATCCAGCCATCGTTAATATAATGAGAATGGTTTGCATGACATCCATGTAACCTGGAAGCCAAGGAAAGTGGACTGGGATGCTCAAAGGTAAATAGTGACAACGTCACTGTACTAGTCAGTGGGGCACTGGATGCCATTGCGTGAGCATGTGTACTGTGTGGCTGTCGCATTCAACATGACTGAGCGAGCAGAGCAATGAATCTGCATCAAATTTTGTGTTAAGCTTGAACATTCCTGAAAGTATTCGGATGATTCAGAAGGCTTTTGGGAACAATGCAATGAGTGCAGCACAAATAAAAATGTGGCACAAATGCTTCAAAGATGGTTGAGAATCTGTTGAAAGCAATCCATGTTCTGGAAGGCCTGCAACAAGCAGAACACCTGAGCATGTTCGATGTGTAGGAATCAGGTTAAGAAATGCTGGAAGAACTGTGTGAGGTCCCAACATACCTACTTTGCAGGAGACTGAGGTGTCCTTGTCCTGTGTACAGTGTTTCTTGTATCTTGTATATTCTTCACTAAATGTCTCTATTTTTCCTATTCCTTGGCTGGATACTTTCTGGACAGGCCTCATATGTTCATATTTTCAAAAAAGCATAGAAAATATGATGTAGAATTGGTAAAAGGTGAGATTTAAGTCTTAGATGAGAACTTTATGTCAGAAAACTATGCTCTGGACTTTAGAGTTCTTTTCCTATAGGCAATGAAGAGACATTAATGTGTTTTAAGCAAGGGAGTGATAACTTATTGTGCCTTCAGAAGATGATCAAGTAACCACATGGGGGAGGAAAATAAGGCCAAGCAAACAGGAGAGTAATTATGGCATATGGTGTATGGTATGTTCGGTAAATATTTGTTAAACAGGTAAATGAGACAGGCAAGATATAGTCAAACCTTTACATTAAAAAAAAAAAGGTGGTGCCTTTCCTTTGTCTCACCTTTTACATGTAGAGTCAACTGATTACTAACATCAGACTCTGCATAAATGAACCATAATTCCCAACTTTCCAGCAAAGAACCAAATCATTACATGGCAAGCAATATTGAGAGCATAAGTGAGTGAAGCAGTCGATCAGAGTGGTAATGGATTTCATCCAGGACTGGAGATGGAATTTCATTAAGTTGCATGTCAATAGCAGGAACAATTTAATTTAGAATGTCAATGGTCTTCCTACTTTTTTTTTAATCATGTGCTGTAATAATTTATGTAAGTTTCAGCAGTAATACTAGGAGTTAGGGGAGTGATAAGAGAAGAAAAAGTACTGCATAAATTACTCTCATCCATATTTTATAATGAAAACTAAAGCATGAGAGAAGATCTTAAAAGGAGATTTTATTTTCATCCCTTGTCTTTCAACTTTTGTCTGGAATTTTGGTTGCATTGTTTAAATACTATAAAGGGATGCAGTCTTATCCCCTAAACACCAGTCTGGCCTCTTTGTCTGCATGAGATAAAATTGTAGCAGCCTATATATTTTTCACCGACGCCAGCAAGAGAGCAAGATTACATTCTCTTTAAAGTTGGAAAACAACTGTCCCAGGGTTTTGAGCAGGCAGATGGACCCAAATGGTTGTTTTGCTATTTATGGCTACATCTCTTATTCTGATAATCAGGGAAATTTATACAAACCAGCATTTCCCACGAACCTACTGCTTTAGAGGGCTACATGCACTATCACTTTGCTAAATTAAGAAGAGTCACCAGGAAAAATTGTATGAGCTCCTCAACTCCAAAATCCTAGTCCTAAGATGACAGAGTATGAAATCAGTACAAATTCTCCTATCGTGATAGACATTAGCTGTGTGTCTCTGGACCTTGGTTTCTCATCTATAGAGATCTTTCAGATGATCTTTAAGGGCCTTTCTAATTTTAACATTCCAGAATTTATAAGAGGAGATACAACTAGAAATACACCAGAGATAATTACGGGTCAAAACCTCTAATGATTACTGGAAATACAGAAGAGTCAAGACCCAGTGCTCTTGACTTTTAAATACCAAATGTTTCACATTCCCTTCAAATCATTAGTAAGATACAAGACTTTGGCATAAAACTCTTTAGAATGTCCTAGATCACAACTGATCCCCCCACCACACTTGAAATACACTGCCTTTTAAAATGTGAGTGAATTGTTAAAACTACCTCTGCATTGTGTTTATTTTTAGTACAGTTAATTTAACAGGACTGCATGTTATCTATAAGATCTGCCGGGGCTTTCAGCTCTCAAGTGCATTGTACAATGTATCTTTTGCTCCAGACACTACCCAGTGTGCATGTCATAATATCTTTTCAATAAAATATGTGAACTTGTGCGGAGGGAGTCGTAGGGGGCAAGAAATTGGAAACTCAAGTCACACACTGTGTGAGCCACGGGGGAATCGGGCCTTGTGTGTTTTAAATGAAAACCTTTCATCTTTGGAGATGCCGCTCTGGCTCTCTACTTAACACAGGTCTGTTTCCAGGACATTATACTCATCATCAGACCTCTTCTTGCCCCTGCAGGGCGACAGTGTCGTAAGCACAACTCCAAAGACTTCTCATTGTTTCAAATATAGTCGCTTTCTCTTATTTCCTTGTTCTTCTTTATTTTTTTTTTCCTTAATTTCACAGACACCCAGCAGAACTAATGCAAATGCCCTCACTGCAATCTTTCTTTTCCAAAGAAAGAAAGGGGTGGCGGGGTGGGAAGCATGAATTTGTTCTACTTGAGTGTTCCTGTTTTTCTCAGCGGAACAATTGGACCTGTTTTTTTGTTTTTTTTTTTTCAGGCGTCTCTCACCAGACCATTTTAGATTTCCTAAAATAAAAGTGAGGATTCTAAACCCCACTCCTCTTTCCTCTTATGGCTCATATCCCAAGGTTTGTAAGGGTCATGTGTCTGGGTTCCTCAGCACTTCCTTTCATTTCTTTCCTCTCTAGATCCTGACTTCTCATTTGATTCACCAACAGGACATTACCTCTAGTCTCAGCTGTTTCTCTGGACTCCAACTAATGAAAACCTAATTGCATTGTCTGTCTTCTCTCCATACTCACTCAAATTCCTGGCGCTGAGAGCCAGAGCTGTGAGTGAGTTTCTGTGTACCTGTTCTGTTCTGGTGACTTGGATAAAACATATCTCCTGCTTTCTATACACCTGCCACACAGTTTGCTCAGGAGAAATGAGGCACAATCGGGCAGTGAGCAACATGCCATGCAATACCCCAAAAGACAGAAAACTGGTAGGATTTTTAGAAACAATTCAAAAAGAAGCACTTTTAGCTCAGACCCTCAATATCTCTTACCTGGACCCTACAGAGTAGGAGAATAGGCCACCCCAAAATATGCCTCTTTGACATAAGGATTATTTTAAGCTGAAAGCAACTGAGAAGTAGACACGGAACAGCCCTCTGCCTTCCCCCTATTTACCCAAAAGCAGGACCTAAATTTACGAAAATGCCCTCCTTCTCTTTCTACCAGGAGGGACAAACTTTAGATCCTTATCCACACCAGAGGAATGTGCATAGCAAGCTTTAGGAACCTGCCTTTGTCTACCATTTATTTGCCCTCTCCCAATTTGCTGTCCTTAGAAATCCCAAGTCCTTTGTCTTGTCAATTCCCTAGTAATGTACTGATGCCTGTTGAAGATGCTGTATAAGCTGAAGTTCTAAGCCACCTCTTTGAGATTTACTCATTCCCTGGGTATCTCTGTTGGGGTTCAAATAACAACACCCCAAAATGAAGGCCTCATGGGCAGTGTCCTTAGCAAGTTTTTCTCTGACCTTCTCCTGCCCTCCTGTCTCTCAGTCCCATCTTTCTCTGAGGCAGGCCATAGAAACTAGAATCCCTCTTCCCCAAGGCAGGTGGTAGAAACCAGACCACTTTTCCCAAAAGCCAGCCACAAAACAGACTAAAAATAGTCTGTGTAAAAACTGACCATAAAGAAATTATTTGACCTACTTGGTTTGACTGTGAGTCCTAAGACTCCCATTCCATAGAGGGCCCTGCCCCACACCCAGAAACAAGGAATGCATGCTCAGAGAGGCCAAGAAGAATCTAGACACACAGGCCTTGCTGGGTTTTCCCATCTGTCTATTAGCATTAGATTATACCCTTTTTACCTAATTGTGTTTCTACACAGCTATCCATACTTTGTTGATTCTAAGCATAAAAAATGGACAATTTCCCCTGTATCTTTGGGTCTTCATTCTGAAGGCTCCTGTGTGTGCACACTAAATCAATGTATATGCCTGCTCTTCTATTGGTCAATCTGCCTCATGTCAGTGATTTTCAGGGAAATTTCCACACTCCCATGTATATGTGAGATATGTATGTTAATAATACTGTCTGTTTTTCTCTTGTTAATCCGTCTTTTTATAGGGGTCCTAGCTAAGAACTCAGAAAGGTAAAGGGGAAAATATTTTTTTTTCTTTTCTACAACTTATCTAAGAATGTCATATAAAGTTCCCCAGCCACCAGGCTTACACCTTTCCAGCCTTCCTTACAATCTCACCAGTGCCATCTCTCCAGACATTAAATCGGATGTGTCACATGGCTATTTAAGTCATCCATAGGCCTCTAGGATAAGATCTCAGTCTTGGCAGGGCATGCCAAGCCCTCCAGGGCCTCACCCTTCCTGCTCCTGACCTCCATCTCTTCCCCCTCAGCTTGGGTCACACTCAGCAAACTGCAGGTCCCTGAGTGCATCCTGCTCAAACATCTCCCTCTGCTGAAAAGGCCCCCTGCACTTCTTCCACACTCAGAATGCATCTTTACTTTTTAAAATCCAGCACATGCTGTGAAGGCTGTTCCTGACCACTGTCTTTAAGGAAAATTGAAAAGTCACAAACATATTTTACATAGACTTATTAGTATATGAGCAACACTTCTTGGACTTTAAACAAAAAGTTGCCTCTCCTAAGCAAGACTGTAAGTTTCTATAAAGCAAGAACATGCTGCCCTGTAAGAGGTAGCACACTATTTTCTTTTCTAAAATCTACCTATGAGCGCCTTCACTCAACCTAAGCTAGAATCAGTTTATACTTTTAATTTTTCTCTACCGATTCTGTTCTGCATTTTGCACCCTACTCAGGAGAAGGATCTCACAGTCATTTTGATAATTTTATCCTAAGGACCGCAGGACCCCAGGGGGAACACTAGGTCAACTGTGACATGTACTGTGGTATTTTTTTAATTATGCAAATATCCATCTGTTCAGCTACCATTTGGGGCTCATTTAATGTGTATAGTTTAGGATAAAGGGGAAACTAGAAAAAGTGCATCTCAATTCAGCTCCATAAAAAGCCAAGTGGTACCTGATTCATTTTAAGTTATGAAGGGTCTCCATTTTAATAGGGCATCCTTTCTCTTCGGTCAGAATTCTAAATCTTTTTAATTGCACTTTAAACACCTGTAGCCAGTTTTAAATGTCTTTCTCATTTAAATTCTAAACATTAAAATTCCGAACATCTTGGTGATATAAATGGTAAAAGTAAAGGGCACAGTTTTTCTTTAAGATTTCCCCCCCACACTACCTCCCACTGTTCCCAATTATGGTTACTCTTTAAGCCCCCAAGCAAGGTGGCTGAGTTTCCTAGATGACCCTAGAAGTTCATTTTTGGAATAGAACAGGAAGGCTAAATCCTGGCAATATGTTTTTAAGAGAGAGAGGGGAAAAAAAGTGAAAAGAACTATAATTTGTTCAGCATTTACTTCCTAGTCACCACACTGGGCCATTGAAGCAAATGTGTTCTCTAGATACATGTCCAATCCTCACAACCACCTAAAAGTTTACTATTGTCAAACCTATTTCTTAGCTCAGGAAACTGAGGCTAAGGTATGTGAGCAACCTGCTAGGTTAGCCGGCTAGCAATTGGTGAGGTGAGGATTTAGAGTAGATGAGTCTGAGTCTGTGTGGTCGCTGTACCATTGATGCCTGTTTCTGCCACGACACGCCATTGGAAGTTTTCTAGAGAATTGCGATTGTCCAAGGGAGATTAATTCAACAGACAGACAAAGACACAGAGAAATATGCTTTAATGCAAAGAGAGGGTAATATACAGAATAAGTAATGTTTGTCACAAACACTAATTTTAAGAAAATGGTCTGGCATGTGTGCCAGGCTGAAGTGAGAAGGAGACACTACCATGGTCACCAACTGATTGAAGGCCTCAAGGCACTCACCTTTCAGTTTGAGACCCTCTTCCATGTTTCCACCCTACTCTGGCTTCCAGTGAGACCTACCTCCAACTCTGCTCCACCTGATTCCTACACAGAATGGTCTTTGTCACAGTTTGATGATACAACTCTGCTCTTGTATGTTTCGAATCCTTTCCCTAGCATCCCAATTGTTTCTCCAGACCCTAATGTTGGCATCTATACCTCCATCCCCTGCTAACCTGCTAACCTTCGAGGGAAGGCTGTGGTGCTGATGGGCAGGAACACCATGATGCACAAGGCCATCTGAGGGCATCTGGAAAACAACCCAGCTCTGGAGAAACTATTGCCTCATGTCTGGGGCAATGTGGGCTTTGTGTTCACCAAGGAGGACCTCACTGAGATCAGGACATGCTGTTGGCCAATAAGGTGCCAGCTGCTGCCCGTCCTGGTGCCATTGCCCCATGTGAAGTCACTGTGCCAGCCCAGAACACTGGTTTGGGGCCAGAGAAGACCTCCTTCTTCCAGGCTTTAGGCATCACCACTAAAATTTCCAGGGGCACAATTGAAATCCTAAGTGATGTGCAGCTGCTTAAGACTGGAGACAAAGTGAGAGCCAGCGGCTGGGCGCAGTGGCTCACGCCTGTAATCCTAGCACTCTGGGAGGCCGAGGTGGGCGGATTGCTCGAGGTCAGGAGTTCGAAACCAGCCTGAGCGAGACCCCGTCTCTACTAAAAATAGAAAGAAATTAATTGACCAACTAAAAGTATATATACAAAAAATTAGCCGGGCATGGTGGTGCATGCCTGTAGTCCCAGCTACTTGGGAGGCTAAGGCAGGAGGATCGCTTGAGCCCAGGAGTTTGAGGTTGCTGTGAGCTAGGTTGACGCCACGGCACTCACTCTAGCCTGGGCAACAAAAGTGAGACTCTGTCTCAAAAAAAAAAAAAGTGGGAGCCAGCGAAGCCACACTGTTGAACATGCTGAGCATCTCCCCCTTCTCCTTTGGGCTGGTCATCCAGCAGGTGTTTGACAATGGCAGCATCTACAACCCTGAAGTGCTTGACATCACAGAGGAAACTTTGCATTCTCGCTTCCTAGAGGGTGTGTGCAATGTTGCCAGCGTTTGTCTGCAGATTGGTTACCCGACTGTTGCATCAGTACCCCATCCTATCATCAATGGGTACAAACGAGTCCTGGCCTTGTCTGTGGGGACTGACTACACCTTCCCACTTGCTGAAAAGGTCAAGGCCTTCTTGGCTGATCCATCTGCCTTTGTGGCTGCTGCCCCTGTAGCGGCCGCCACTACTGCTGCTCCTGCTGCTGCTGCAGCCCCAGCAAAGGTTGAAGCCAAGGAAGAGTCGGAGGAATCAGATGAGGATATGGGATTCGGTCTCTTTGACTAATCACCAAAAAGAACAAAATGCAGCCGGTTTTATTTGCAAAACAAAAAATAAAGGCTTAAAAAAAAAATGAACAATGGCTGTGCCCATACCTGAGCATTCTTTACCCTGACCTGTATACTGTTTTCCCACCAGTCACAGCACCTGTGCAGCAATGTTCTAAATCCTTCTTCTTGCCACCTAGAGGCATGGTGTACTGTAGAGAATCTGCAACAGACTCATTGTGTTAGTTGTGTCAGAACATGCAAACTCTTTGGGTCTCGTTTTTCATCTATGAAATGTGGACAGTAAAAAGCTACAGTCCAGAAGTGTGTCTGATGAATGGAAACAATAAATATGATAAGGTTTATGACACAAAGCAAGCGGTCTGTGAATCTTACTCATTCAACAAATATTGGACATGTGGGGTGCTCTCTCCTGTATGTTTGGAATACATTAGTAATGAACAAAACAAAGTTGAATCAAATCATAGACAGTCAAATTAGTGACATTTACACTATGGGATGGGTGATAAGTGCTATAGATTTTTAAAAAGAGAGAAATTAAAGTATAAACAGGAGGATCCAGAGTGCAGAAGAGAGTGTAGGTTGGAGTATTAAAGAGGATGATGAGTGAGAGGGTTAGAAAGACAGACAAGTGATATCTGGAAGAAGAGCATTCTGGGCAGAAGAAATAGCCACTGCCAAGGGGAAGTTCAGGGAACAGTAAAGAAGACTAAGCTGTTGGAGCTGAGTGATGGAGGAAGGGAGTGATGGGAGCTGAGATCCAGAGGCTAGAGGAGTCAGATATGTTGGCCTGGGGCCGTTGTAAGGACTTGGACCTTTACTTTGAGTGATGTGTTTAATTGACTTAATTTTCCTCTGGAGCCTAGTGTGACAGTTGTTTTTCAGAACTTTTCCTTATTCTTATACATCCTCTGGGTCTTGACTTTAAGGCTAACTACACAAGGGCAGACCCATGTCATGTTCATCTTTATAGTGCTAGTGCCTAACAGTGCCTAGAGCATGGGCCATGCCCAATGAACATCTTTTGCTTATCTTAGGAATTTTTTAGAGATATCATGCTTTTACCTGGTTAAAAATGTATGTGTCTTCTGAAAGCCACGAGGAAAGAAAATTTTCTAATAGACCTTCTTCTGTGTCTCTCAAGTCATAGCCATAGATGAGTATGTGCACCTGCTGCATAATTACTCACCCAGTATTACACCCTTTAATAAAAGAGTGTGAACTTGAAACTCAGAAGACTTAGGTTTGACTACCAGAAATGTCCACTTACTAGTTATGTAACCTTAAATAAATTACATAATTTCTCAAAACCTTTTATGCCATGCTAAATGCCATCCAAATCATGGGATCAAATAAGGACCTAAAATTATAATATGGAGGAAAGTGTTTTGGTAAACTGCATTACAATATACAAATGCTAAAGATTGTTATTATAATTTAATGTTTAATATATTAAATTTATTTAATATTAAGTCCTAGCTAATATTTAACCTAAAATATGAAATTTTCTCTAAAAATGACAAGCACACTATATGGCAGAAGAACCAGAAATTATGTTGTGTGGCTTTGAATCCACAATGTAGAGAAGACCCATTCCATTTTATCAAAGAAATAGACAGTTCTAGTGTTCTCAAAGCTTGCCATACTGTTGAATTTTTCCCACTCTTCTGTAACAACTCTGCTTATGTTAGAATACTCTTCAAATACCACTTTGTCCAATTAAGAGGCCAATAAAGACACAGAAGGTATTGTGCCTGATCAATAACACCACTCCAAACCACGTGATCTACACAAAAACTCAGTTACAAGGTGATAGATGCACTCATCTCGCCATCGGTGTTCTCTGGATTGATTGGGCACTTCTCTGGGCAACTGCCCAACCCTGGGGTGGAGGCTCTGTGGTCCTGAAGGGATTTGCTGAGTACTTTCCCAGCTGGCATGTCGGGAGCAAGCTGGGAGCTTCCCAGTGGCATTAGCAGGGCAACTGCCCAGCCGATCCACAGGAGTCCCACCTCCCAACTGCAGCCAGAATCTCTCCAAAACTGACTGTGATTGTAGATATACATGCCTCAAGCATCTCTCCGCAGAGGATTATATAAACCTACAAAGAAAATGGAGAACTACATCAATTTCCCGTGACTAGGCGGGATAACATATTCAGTTTTAATTGACTCTGGAGAATCCAAGTCAATTAGACTAAGGGTATAATAGAAATGAGAAGCTGTATTATTTCACTAGCTTGATTATTTTGTAAAAATAGGAAGAAATAAATGTAAAATTTAAATAGTCCCACAGCATGGAGATGTGCCATCCATACCAGGCTGTTTTGAGCCATGAGGGATAGATCTCTTTAGATTATATTTTAAAACTAGCTGAAAAGAGGATTCGGGGGTTCAGTAGTCTGAGTGTCACATTGTCCTGTGAAATGTTACGTCAGCTCTGGCCAAGTTAGCAAACCACTTCTCGGGTCTGGGTTAAGTATACTTATAGAAATGGAGCCAGATGTCAACATATTTTTTGAAAGAGTTAATTTAAACAAAAGAATTCTGAGGAAAAGGCAAGAAATTATTTGTTTGACGTTAATTAAGCACTTACTATGATCCATATGCTGAGCTATGTTCTTGGGATTGAGGGATAAAAAATTCTTCCCTAAAGGTATCTCCAACAGTAGAAATATACCGAAAATCAGAGCAAAACAATTTATTTGCTATGTAAAGATTATTTTCAGAGAGAGGGCCACTAATGAGTAAGTGATTAATTTTTAAATAGAAAAAGGTGAATGTATGGACGTTTTCATCAAGGCAATGAGGTGGGTTTTGTGAGATTAATAGGATTTCAATACAGAGAGGTGAGAGGGACAGCTATTGTAGGCATAAATACCATCAGATAGCTCCGAAAGTGCCTGGAACATATGAGATTGAGAATAGCTCTGTGTACCTAGATCGTAAAGAGCATATTGAGAGAGAAAGGTAAGAGAAAGTAAAGACTGGGAAGATGAAAAGAAATAAGGCTGGAATTGTCAATTGAAGCTAGATTGTAAAGAGAATGTCTCTGCTGTAGATTTTGAACTTTGTATTATAGAAAACAAAGAACTACTAAAGATTTTAAAGAAGAGATAAGGCCTGTCAAGGTTGGGAAATACAAAGAAAAAACAAAACACGAATTATGTAGTAGGTCAAATATCAATAAAGAAAGAAGCACATCTCTGGAAGTCCTGCTTTATCTACATTCTGTTTCCAAAAGATAATGCTTTGCCTAGACTTTGCAATAATCACTGATTTTTTACATACTTAATCATCCCTTTATTCAAAAATTAATTAATATTCCTCTACTGTGCTAGATTTGAGGACTTAATAATGACCAAGACAAATGTAGTTTCTGGTCCTCATGGAGTTTACAATCTACTGGGGAGATAAATATTAAACATGTAAAAGAGATAATTACACGTTTCTGCAATATCACACTGAATAGGCACAGGAACTCCTGGGTTCTGATTAACAAATATTTCAGATTTCATTCATGATTATCATCCTCATCAAACATCTGTGGAAGTCACTTTTTTAAATAATGGAAATATATTTTTCTTTTGAGCATGGCATTTGCCAATGAATTTAAGATTTGGTAACCTCCATGCAAACCATTGCAATATTTGCATGATTTTTTGCTATTTCAAACCTTTATAAATTACTGAGAATCGTTATATTTTGCAGGAGAAGAGAAATAGGCAAGCTTTTCTCAGCTGGAGTCTTTGAAATGTATGGGTTCACTGGTAAAAAGGACAGATGGCTGAGCTAATGTTAGTAATTGCCAAGAAACAAACCCACTGTTGACCTAAAAATGCAATGAAATCTATTACTTTCTAACTTTCTCGTGAGTATTTTAGCTTAAATCCTAATTATTACAAAATTGAGAAAGAATATCTTAACATCAGAAAATTTCCCTAAGAACATAGGAATATTAGGCCACATCTCTAACGTGACTGTTAGCCCATTTACTTAACAGCTTACTAAACCAATCTTATTTGGTCTGTGATACATCCAACAATTTAATTACCCACATGTCATATTATAGAAATGAAAGTGAAAGTTAGCCACGGTGAGAAAGTAACTCAGCAATCTACCATGAAAAGATTTCCATGAGAGTATCTTTTTCTCTGAAAACTTAAATTCTTATGGAGTCATTTTTAAATGTGTAACCGATGCCCTTTCACATTTTGATAATAACATTGTATTACTTTGCTAAGGCTGCTGTAACAAAGTATCACAAATGGGGTGTCTTAAATAACAATTTATAGCCTCACAGTTTTGGAAGCAGGATATCTAAGAAGAAGGTGTCTGCAAGGTTGGTTCCTCCTGAAGACTGTGAAAAAGAATCTGTTCCCAGCTTCTCACCTACCTTCTACCTACTTTAGTGTTCCTTGCTATATAAACGCATCACCTGATTTCTGCTTCCATCTTCACGTGGCATTCCCTCTGTGTACTATGCCTGTGGCCTGTCTCCAAATGTCCCCTTTTTATAAGGACACCAGTCACACTGTATCAGGGCCAATCCTAATTACCTCATTTCAGATGAATTCTCTCTGTAAAGACCCTGTCTCCAAATAATGTCACATTCTGAGGCACGGGGGCTTAAGACTGTAACATATGAATTTGGGGAAGCCCCAATTTAACCTATGATCAGCATCCCATGAGCTGAAAAATAAACTTTCTCTTCAGCAACAAAACTGCAGCATTTTTGCTATCAGCATCACATTGCTTTATTTTTCTTATATTCTGATTGTGTGTGTGTGTGTGTAGTGTGTGTGTAGTTCATTCTTATTTTCCATGCAGTCTGTACTTGAGCACTTGAGAGTGTTTTAGTTGTGAAAACGAACGTTGGAATACGAGCTGCATGGCAGACAATTTAAGTGGTGGCTGCTGAGCTCAAAATGAACACTCCTTCTGTAAGACTGACCCCCAGCCACAGAATGAGGCTCCAGAAGCTTTATCCTTTCTGTGTGACCCTTCCCACTGACCATCAGAGCTAAATGCAAGGGAGGACACCTGACTCAGAAATATCCAGTGGGATATTTGACATCTGGAATGACAGTATTTGGAAACTGGGAACAATGAAAGCTGACTTGTTCTTGCCCCAAGAATAAGGCCCACAACTTCTGCTGATGAGGTATCCATGCTGCCCCCATTCCTTTCCCTCATGAGCCTCGGTTATTTATTCATTTCTTCCTTCAGTTCTGTAAGATATCACATTGTGATCCCAATAAAATATTTTCAGTGTGCCTAGGCTTCCCAAGGTGACTTTCTATTGCATGTGACCAAGCGGATCTTAACAAATACAAGTGGCTCTGCAGTAATCCATGTCCCGTTTGTGCACTTCTGATTCTTTAACCCATCTAATTTCTTCTGGTTCATGATTGCAGATGATACTCCTGGCTCCTGTCCAATCCATGTCATTAGTCATAATGGGAACCCAGGGAAAAAGTAAGAGTTTGGGGCAGAAATCCATCCCTATTCCTGTAAAAATAATTTTTAAAAAAGCCTACATTTAATCCATGGTGGATTTATAATATGATCTTTTTGTACACATGACTATAAAAAATACATTGGGCTGCCAAGTTCATTCTCTAATTTTAAAGTAATAGAGAATACCCTGGGGAAAAAAAATCAAAATAAAGAGCCCTTATTGAGGAAAATTGCAAATACAGACCCCTGTAAGTTAATATTTACAATCCATGGCTTCTGTTCAGGGGCCTCCCTCAGAGTTTCTGCTTCTGCCTTCCACACAGACAAGAATAATTGATGTTGCCTCCGAAAGGGAACATATTAAATGTGGGCACTGGCACAGGGCAACTTAATCCACTGTGTTCCACTTGTTCTCACTCAAGTGCTCCTCATACCCAAACATTGCAGCCAAGATTTCTTTAGGGCTCTGTTATCATTTGTGTAAATAAAGGCCCAAATTAGAACTGATTATATATTTTTATTATTATGTTAAGTTTCATTAGAGGAGCTCCTAACAAGTTGATGTGCTGCTATTTAACACATTTGCAAGCATCTGTGCAAGGCTCTTTGGTTGGTGGAATGAGTAGCAAAGGAGAAAGTTAGGGATGCATAAACCTTGTCCAAGAAACATGGGTCAATACCAAAAGGAAGGACAGATTCCCAGCTTTGAATCTGGATTTTCAAATGACTCCCTGTTCCATCAGTACTCCTAGGAAGGCAAGAGTTATATCGCTGAAACTCTACAATAAGTCTCTAAGAACTTAGCTGTAGCTTTATATCAGAGAGTAAGAGAGAGTTCTCATGTAACCCACTTGAGGATATTAATGCCCCACACAGGTCAGCTTCATCCATGCTAGTTACATCAACCTTTTCTTTTACTTGAGATCTTCTAGAGACTTCTTAGCTCAGGACAGCTTGGTACAAGGAATTGTAGAAATTCATCAATGGAAGAAAGAAAAGAAACTTGGATGGAATAGAATGTAGGTAGGTGAATTAACTAAAATAGAAGATTATCACCTGATAAGAGTAACCTGCAGTACAATTACAGTATTCAGAAGGATGCAGTAAGCTTGAGCTTATTCTGGTCCTGAGTTCTTCTGCAAGAAATAGCAATATTTCCAAGCAGTGGAAGCATTCTGTTTACAAATGAAACATACACATGGAACAGGAGCCCACTCTACATCAAAGGCTACAAGTGGCAAGTGTCCATCTCTAAACCACATGGGTGTTAAGGACTGGTTGGGATGTCAGAGTCTCAGCAAGTGTCCTGGGTTCTACTAGTGGAACCACAGTACAAATCAGGACACCAAGGCAGAAGTTTAGTCCCAAAGCTGGACAAACTAATGATTGTTAAAAAGTGGTAAAACCATGCAGGTGGGGTTCCCAAACATGCTGGCTACTAGACTGCAGGATACAAAGAATAGTTCCAGGCCTTATCAGCTGGAGTGGCTGATTTTGATACTCCGCCCCCATCTCACTCAGGTTTGGCTAAGAACATAGACCAAGTGCACCTGTAGTTCAAATACCTTTCAATATCTGAGCTGACTCATGTCAAGGGAGGCAGGAACTAACATTTTGAGCATCCAGTATTTACCTAGAGTCATTTTATCAGTTCATTTACTTTACACGGATACCTGCACAATACACATTTTTCCCTGTGTTTCTGAGATTATGTATCCCTCACTGTCACTTCTGTAAAAGTTGGGTTTGATGTTACATTATAAAAGTTGCTATTTTTTGAGTACCTATTATGTTCCAGCTACTGTGCTAGGGTAATTACATATAGCACTAATTTGAATAACAGTGCAAAATAGGCATTCTTATTCTCAGAAGAGGTGAGTAACTTTCTTAATGTAAAGCACAGGGCTAAGATATAAACCCAGATCTGTCTGACTCCCAAGCATCTACATATTGCACTACATACCACTGAGAAATGTTTAGAAGGGATGATTTGTTTAGATGTAATTTTGCTTTGTGAGGTTTTTAATACCACTATTTAAACATTAGCTCTTTCCTTCAACTTGAGTTTGATTTGAATGCACATTCAATACTGTTTTTAAAAAAATACTTTTCATATTGCAAATCTGTTTTAGCAGAATGAGCACTGATCAGAAATGAGATTTGAGATTTCATGCCAATGAGTCCTGTGACCTTTGGAAGTCTTTCACTTCTCTGAGAAAATGTCCTTACTTATAAAATAAAATTGTTAAAAAGTAAAGCCTGGTACATGCCTGAAGCTCTGACTCTGGGTGGGGGAAAGGGGGAAAGGTAACACATGTAACCTAAACATTTGTACCCCCATAATATGCAGAAAAAGAAAGAAAGAAAGAAACAAACAAAGAAGAAAGAGTAAACAAGCAAAAAGAAAAAAAAATGAAAGCCTGGTGGTAGGGGGAGGGTTGAACTTGAAAAATTGAACTCTAAGAGTCACTTCTAGCTCTCCCAGCTCTAATGGCAAGCGTTCTCAAACTACCGCCCGTGGGCCATATGCCCGGTGGGTGTTTTTGCCACCGCTGCCTGTCCTGCTTAGCAGCCGACTCATCCAGGGCCCACAGTGCGCATGTGTGGAACTCTCAAACGGCCCTCCAATGGTCTGAGAGACAGTGAACTGGCCCTCTGTTTAAGAAGTTTGATGACCTCTGTCTAATGGTCTATCCAATCCTTCAGAGTCCATTCTCTTTATATATTTTCAACATTACATTTGCAAAGAAGCCACAAGAAGGAAGATAATTTCAAATTTACTTTTATTTTTTTAATTTTTTTTTTTATTTCAGCATAGTATGAAGTACAGATGTTTAGGTTACATATATTGCCTTTGCCCCAGCTGAATCAGAGGTTCAAGCATGTCCATCCCCCAGATGGTGCGTACCATACCCATTAGGTATGAATGTACTCATTCCCTCCTCTCCCTCCCATCTGCCCAACACCCGATGAATGTTATTACTATATCTGCACTTAAGTATTGATCAGTTAATAACAATTTGATGATGAGTACATGTGGTGCTTGTTTTTCCATTCTTGTGATATTCCACTAAGTAGAATGGGCTCCAGCTCTATCCAGGATAATACAAGAGGTGCTAGATCACCACTGATTTTTGTGGCTGAGTAGAACTCCATGGTATACATATACCACACTTTATTCATCCACTCGCGTATTGATGGGCACTTGGGTTGTTGCCACATTTTTGCAATTGTGAATTGTGCTGCTGTAAACATTCGAGTGCAGATGTCTTTCTTTTAGAATGTCTTTTTTTCCTTTGGGTAGATGCCCAGTAATGGGATTGCTGGATCAAATGGTAGATCTACTTGTATCTCTTTGAGGTATCTCCATATTGCTTTCCACAGAGGTTGTACTAGTTTGCAGTCCCACCAACAGTGTATGAGTGTTCCTATCTCTCCATATCCACGTTATTTATCAAATTTACTTTTAAAGAAAAATTCTCCAACTGTCTGCAAAGCCCAATAAGTTAGTCAACTTCCTTCACTTGTATACAGCTTAAGAAAGTAGCAGTTATGATGTTGGAAGTTGACAAACAAAAGTTGTTTAAAGCCTTGTTGACCAATAAAAAAATATAGATAAATAGCAAATAAATCAAATTCTTATCTTTGACTAGAAATGCATTTTCAACTAATTCAATTTAATGAACTGGTGTCTTAGTTTCAATCATGAAAATATAATTAGATGATTTGAGTGCAAAAAACGGAGACTGGATTTAATCATGACCTTCACCAAATACGGGGCAGCCACAATATTATTAGAAGTACTACAGATAAAAGCATCTTTTAGACCTTAAAGTAAAAAGGCTAAGGAATGCTTCAGGTAGACAGCTGTTACAAAATCACCTAACTCTCTGTTTTCGTGGCTTATGTTAAGGACTATGCATTATAGAATAGAGAGAGAGAGAAATAAAAAAGAAAAGAAAAAAAGAAAGGGAGGGGATGAGAAGACCTGGAAAGAAACACATAAGGGACTACTGTGACTAGGTAATTTTTCACATAATGGTAGGTGCAGATGGTTAGACTACTTCACCATGATTTTGCAGTCTGGTTTCAGATTTATCACTGGAATTAATTCCTGCATTTCTATGAAGGGCACTACATATTCCATTCCCACCATTTTAAATAATAAATTAATTTTAATGCATTTTTGCTCTAGCTTGAATGGAAAGGATGGAGAGCAATTGATAGGTTCTGAGTTTTTAGAATGCTTTTCAACACGATTAAAAGCATAAGGCATCCCAAGTCAGGCTCTTCTAAAAACAGAAAGTAGCCATCTGCTGGGGCTGCAGAGTTATTCTACTCTAAAGTGCTGCATAGTTCAGCATAACAGACACAGCGCAAAGTCTGCTCCTGGACCACACTGATCCTTAGACAGCATCACAGCCCTGTGTGCTTCTAATCAATATATTTAACATGCCTGTGTAAGATGCCCTCTATTTCTATTTGACAGAACTGGTGAGCAGAAAGAAGCCATTATAATTATACCAGCCCTGAAAGATGAAAATAACCCCAGTGAACTCACTAGCAATCCTAAAGATGTCCTGGGTTTCCCTACAGTTATTCCAGCTAGCAGGTGGGACTAGAGAGGGAAATTGCCTTGTTCTTTTTAAAGTAAATTCTATGTTGAGACTTGAGTAGCGAGAGAGATGAAACTATTTTTATTTTGCTTGTTCATTTTGTTTTTTGCCTCTTCTAGCACCTCTTTCTTGTTTCTAAATCTTCACCTATTTTCAGATCTTTGTCTTTCTACACTGCATTGTACTGCAAACTATACTTGAAAGCCAGTTCTCAGGGAGTCCCTGTGTCTCTTACATTCCTCTTCAACTTCTAACAGGTGCATTTTCTGGGGGTAAAGCACACAGCTAGTGTGACCTTCTCTACCACCAAAGATAGAACTCCACAATCTCTATTTAAAATGTATTGATATCTGAAGGAAAGACCAGACATTTAGAAAGACATGCTGACTCTTAATTAGTCTTAATGATTAATCCATCGCCAACGAAAGCAGCTTTGAGAACACAATGTCTATGCTTTATTGTTCAACAGTTGATTGAAAACTGAGATTTTCAAGAAGATATTTGTGACAAACACTGTTGGTTTGCAAACTCAACATCTATCCATAAGCCCCTGCATCCTTGCCCACCTCCATGTAAGGGCTGAAAAGGCTAAAAACACCTCTGCAGCCTCCCACACAGTTCAAAGCAAGGTAGGAGCAGAAGTCTGATGAAAGCTTCTGGGAAAGTATGTGCTTCCCTAATAAAAAGAACAAATAAAGCTTGTGCTTCCCTCTTTATCTGTCTTCTTTCTGCCTTGGATGCACATGTGAGATCTGTCATTGCTACAGCCATCTTTGAGGCAATAAGCATAAAGAAAAAGCCAATATGCTTTAAAGATGATGGAGTCAAAGCAGAGACAGTTCCTGCCCTGATAGCATTATTGAGCCAGCTGAACTAACTGTTTACTTCCATATTTCTAGTTGATGAGAAAAATAAGCCTTTATTTGTTTAAGCCAGTTTTTCTGGTTTTGTTTCTTGCAACTGAAATCATTCCAAATGATAAAGCAATTGTGTTTTCAATACCTGATATACCATTTATGTGCCATGGTCATAATATCTTGCATGTTTAGCACTTCTCAATTTACAAAGTTGTGGTTTTTTTGCCTAATATTATTTCATTTAATCTGCATAATGGGATGGTAAAGCACTAATTATTACCATAACTTTAAAGATGAGCCAATTGAAACTCAGAGAGTTTAAGGAACTTGCCTAAACTCACAGAAAGAGAATATGGCAGGATTTAGGACTTGAACCCTTTACCTCTGACTCCAATTCCCAACTTAGAATAGTTTATTCATGTGGGAAGTCAAACTCTTGTCTTTGCATATTTATTATGTTCTTAATAATCCTTGAAGCACTTCTGTGAATCAGTCTTTAAAAGTTACCAGACAGAAATTGGATAAAAATTACTGAACTCATAGTCTGGAGTGAATTAAGGCACTATGACAAGCCTTGGAGTTTTAAAAATGAATAGTATTAAATATCAAATTCTGGGGATTTCACAGGCTACTGAAAAAACAAACAAACATGTAAATAAATTATTCCAAATATGATACAGAGTATGGTATAAGGGATGCATGTTTATTGTAATATAGCGACATTAATTCTTACTTTGGGGGGAGTGGAGATGAAGGTGGGTGCAAGAGGGAGCCAAGGAAACAAAAGCAGGGCATGTCACTAAGCAGTTCTGTATGGCTGCAGGACATTTGGGGGAAGAGTGGTGATTTATGGGGCTTCAAAGCTGACTATGTCTAGATCATCAAGGTTCTTATAGGTCCTTGGGTTTTGTATTCATGTGGGTGACTACAATCAATAAAATGATTCAAACATGATCATATTATGTATAGAATTATATTTTTGAATACTTGTCTGGCATCAGGCAGTAGACTGGAAGTAGACAGGACTGGAGATAGGGGATGAGTGGGATGCTGAGGCAATCTTCCCAGCTAGATATAATGAGACCACAAACTCAAGTAATGTCTGTGGGTTGGATAGGAGGAAGCAGATTGGAGAGATATTCAGGTATTACAATTTATGGGCTATAGTAGACAAGTGGAGGGGTGGTTGGTGTGTGAGAAGGAAGAAAATAGGATTTTATATAGTTTTCTGGCTTGAGCTTCTAAGGAGATAGATGCATCATTCATGATGGAAAATGATAGAGTAAAAGCAGAGAAGGTTAGAGAAACCTAGAAAAGGAAATAGATTCTGCATTGCATATGTTGAGTTCAGTAGCCCTTTAGAACATCCAGATAGAGATGTTCATAATGAGTCAGAAATGACAGCCATACTTCAATAAATAATTATGGACTAGAGAAGTCAGTTTCTATAGTTATGTAAGCAAATAGAATCTCACTTGGAGCATGTATAGAGAGAAAGAAAAGGAGAATAGAATTCTGGTAGAACACCAACATTTAAACAGTGAGCATGTGATCCAGTAAAGGGGATGAAGTAAGAGAAATTAGAAGAGTAGGAGAAAAGCAAAGAAATGAAAATTTTTCTCCAGAAAGCCTTGAGGTAAGTCTCAAGGAGTTGGGGAGTAGGCAGTAACAATCTCAGTAATAATTGATGACCTCATTGAACATGTACATTATATGCAATATTGATTTTCACCTTTGTCGATTATCATGAAGAGGGTAAGTAAGATATGAGCTGAAAATGTACAGTTGTATTTTGTCACAAGCCAATCATTTTGACCCTCCAAAAAGGAGTTTCTATCATGTGGTGAGAGTAGAAGCCAGATTCCAGTGGGCAGAGAAGTGAGTGGGAGGTGAAGAAATAGAAGGCAGTGAGAGTCTATCCTTTTTAAGAAGCTTTACTGAAAATAGGAAGAGAATCTCCCAAGTCCCCAGGGTCATTTTTGTAACACAACGAAGATTTCAGCTATGGAAAAAGAGTGGAAAGAAGGAACTGCATGAAGAAAAGAGAGGTTAGAAATGATGTAGCAGGATCCTTGAGAGGGTGAAACGAGATGAAACTGTTTCCACACAGGTGAAGGGAAAATGATCTCTGGACAGGAAAAAGCATACATCTTTCTCTGAGACCACTGGGAAGGTAATATGTACAATTGCAGAATGTGATATCAAACTCAGCATACAAATATTGTAGAAAACTGGGATTAGTATATGTCTAACTACAGAGTTATTTACGATTGCTCCAGTAGTTGTTGACCAAAGTCCTGTGTGGTATGTCTTTTTCAGTCATTGATCTCCATAGATGCCCATCTCCTCCTGTGCCCAGTCCAAGGGAAATCAGTTTGGGCAGATTAGTTACTTTCATTTGTCAAGCTGATTTGTTAATTGCAGAGGACTCTAATATTCTCTATCTTCCAGTGCTCAAAGCTTAGATTTTTAAGAAGGAATGTCTTAAGTGAGTTTCCCACAGAGGCAAGACTTGAGATTAGAATTTTAGTGCAAATAGTTTATTGGGAGGTGATCCTAACATGTAGAGCAAGGAAGTGAGGTATGGAGACCAAGAAGAGAAAGAAGCCAGTTCAGGGCCCACTAATAAGCAAGTTCCTGCTGCGGGCAGTTGAGGTTCCATCTCCCTGGGGAACTGCAAGAGCCGGAGCTGAACAGACCTGAGAATTGACCCTTTCTCAGTGGAGGGTGGAGGATTGTGGGAATTTATCTACAAATAACTATTAGTCATTGCTAATAGCTGCCCTGGGGATGTGAATTCCCTGTCACTTTTGACTTGCCCTGCTTGTGGGCTGAAGCATGTTCCCATAGCCAAAGAAAGCTCCAGGCAGACAGTCCAAGTTGTTAGCAGTGAAGAAGCATAGGTAATATGGACCAGACACCAACAGTGTCTGCTGCAAACTCCTCTTCATGAATTGAATTTCTTAGGATGGGGGTGGGAAAAGGACAGATATGGTCCCCTCTATCTTTCAGCCATAAAGGAACAAATTCTAAGCAGAGTACTACCAGAAAGAGTTCCTGTTCTTTAGTTACTTAATTTTCACAACAAATTAAAAGTAAGCAGCTTTGAAATTATAATAGTCACCCCCACCCCATGTGCACACACACACACACACACACACACACACACACACACACACACACACTCACACACACAAATGTACCAGACTTGTAGTTAGAAAAAATGTAAATTCAAATCCAGGTGCTGCCACACACTGTGCAAACTTGGGCCAGTTGCTTGGCCTCTTGAAGCTTCAATTTCCTCATCTGTAAACAAGCATTATATGTGTTTCTCTACCAAATCAGATGATTGTGAAAATCTAATGTCATCATTCGCATAGGACTTTCCCAGCCATGAGATTAACGGGAAGAAGCATTCTAGTTAGAGGCATGGGAGGCATGCAAGCTCTGAAAGAGCATGACTGTGGGTAGAAGTAGAGAACAGTCATGAATTCCACTCTAAGTAGTTTAGACTTGATTCTATAGGCAATAGGGAGCCATAGAAGTTTCATGGAGGAGAGCAGTATTGTGGGCATATATTTTTGAAAAATCACCTTGGCAATTATTTGGAGAGGTGTTTATGTTGCTTTTTACCAAGAAAGGTGGAAACTGGAGACAGGAATACTAGTTAAGACGTTATATCGCCCAGGCATGATGGCCTGCACCTGTAATCCTAGTTCTTTGGGAGGCCAAGGTGGAGGGTTGCTCAAGGCCAGGAATTTGAGATCAGCTGGGGGGACATACCAAGACCTCATCTCTACAAAAAATTAATTAACTTATCAAAGCATGGTGGTGCACACCTGTATTCCCAGCTACTCAGAAGGCTGAGGTGGGAGAAGCACTTGAGCCCAGGAGTTTGAAGTTATAGTGAATGATCATCAAGTCACTGTACTCCAGCCTGGGCAACAGAGAGACTCTGTTGCTAAGGAAAGAAGAGGGAAGGGAAAAGAAAAGAAAAAAGAAAATGTGTTACATCAAAAATGCCCCTCTGAAATCTATCTAGCAGTTTCCTTTTGGGTGAGAGAGTGGGAGCTGAAGAAAGGGTTAAAAAACTGAGGAAGCAATTAATATCCAGAAAGCAGCCCTGGGGTGGGCCAAGCTAGTGCGTGAGCACATCTCCACGTCAGTGACCAGAGCTGGATCTCCACACTGTCACGAGGATCCAGAAACCAGCTTCCAGCTTCAGAAGACATGTGTGCAGGGGCCAAGATTACAAGCAGCCTTTGGGCTAAAATGAAGCTTGCACATATGCTTATAAATACACAAGACATCCAAATGGTCTTCCTGATTCAGCTCAAATTAAATACAGTTACTTTGAAAGGTTAGTAAGCTTGGCTTTTGCTGAAGTGTTCTTTCTTCACACTTTGTTTTAATATTGTGCTGACAAATTGCCTTCACTCTGAGGATGTATTTCCCTTCAAATGTAGCTCACCAAATAGTAGCTGTAAACTCATAACACTTGAAGGGGGTGATTAGTGGTAATGGGTAAAAGGGTGGGAGGGCAGAAGGGGGGCCGGCGTGGGGCGAGGACTCGAGGACTCGGTGCAGTGAGTGCTATTTCAGGAAGAGGAAACATCCCTGGAGCCAGCTGAAAACATCTGCAACCCAGGTTTTCAAGGTATCATTAGCCCTCCAGCTAATCGGCACTCTGGTATGCCACAAAGTGAAATTCTGCACTTGTGACAAGACTGGGTAATCACACAGCTCAGTGGTCCTCTCTCAGAGCTTGTTCAAGAGCAATCCTCAGAGAGCAATGATTCAGTTAGAGCCTAGAAAGGAAAATCTGTCTTCTAATTCAGATCTGGGCTTCCAAGGATCTTGTCCTGACAGCCACTAGGCTCTTGTCACTGAGAAATGAACAGAGCAGCTTCAACGCAGAGCAGGCAGCCCTCTGGGTACGCAGACTCCTAGGAAAAAATAGTCTGCCCTATTTTGGTCCCTGCTCATGAACTCCCCTGGCAGCACTGCCTCCAAGGTATTTCTGTACTCACAGCTGGGCCTGGCTTTTCCAATTCATTGAGAAGGAAGGCTGCAAGAAATCAGGTATTGTAAGGGCACGGAGCAAGGTGGTGGCATCTGCAAACCTTCAATAAATGTTAGGGTTTTCTTAGTTTTCTTTTTTTTTTTTTAACTGCAATTACTTTTTTTTGTTTAAATCTTACCAGCTTGATGAAATGCTGGCATTACAGTTTAGCTTCCTGTTCTTCAAAACCTTAAGCATTTTTAACAGCTTCATTGAGTTTTAATTGATATACAAAGAACTTCATGTATTTAATGTGTACAATTAGATGAGTTTGAAAATATGCAAACATCACCACAATCAAAGTAACAGACATATCCAACACCTTCTGAAGGGTCCCCTGGTTTAGTTGTTTTCTGTGCTATTTTTATTGTTTATTTTCTGTGGTAAGAATACTTAACACGAGATCTACTGTCTTAAGAAATCATAAAGTACATAATACCATACTGTTAACTATTGGCACTATGTTCTATAAACAGATCTCTCGAATTTATTCATTTAGCATAACTGACACTGGATACCCATTGAGCAACAACGCCCCATTTCCCTCAACCCCTAACTACCACCTGGCAACCTCTATTGTAGTCTCTGCTTCTATGAGTTTGACCGTGGCAATAGGCCCTCTCCATCCTCGGGTTTCACATCCACAGATTCAACCAAACGCAGATCAAAAATACTAGAAAATATTTTTTAAAATAATACAACAATAAATAGTAATCCAAATAAAAACAATACAGTATAACAGCTATTTACATAGCATTTTCATTGTATGAGATATTATAAGTAATATAGAGATGATTTAAAATATATGGAGTATGTATAATATGTAGGTTATATGCAAATGCTGTCATTTTATACGGGACTTGAACATCTATGGATTTTGGTATCCACAGGGGTTCCTGAAACCAATCCTCTTCTGATACTGAGGGACAACTGTCTAGATACCTCATATAAGTGGAATCATGCAGTATGTGTCCTTCTGTGACTGGCTTATCTAATTTAATATGCTGTTCTCCAGGTTCACCTATGCTGTGCAAATGGCAGGGTTTCCTTTTCATGTAAGGCTAAGTAATATTCGATTGTATGTATAGACCACATTTTATTTATCCATTCATCTGATGATGTACATTTGCATTGTTTCAATATATTGACTATTGTGAATAATTAATGCTACAAGGAACACAGGTGTGTAAGCATCTCTTTGAGATCCTAATTTCAATTCTTTCAGATATATATACCCAGAAGTAGGATTGCTGGATCATATGGTAGCTCTAATTTTAGTTTTCTAGGAAGCCTCCATACTGTTTTCCATAGTGGCCATAGTGTTTGACATTCCCACTAATTGTTTACAAGGATTCCAATTTTTCTACAACTTTACCAACACTTCTTATTGTTTGTTTTTGTATGGTTTCTTTTTTGACAATAGCCATTCTAACAGGTGTGGGTAATATATCCTTATAGTTTTTATTTGAATTTCACTGATGATTAGTGATATCAAGTGCCTTTTCATACCTGTTAGCCATTTGTATCTCTTCTTTAGAGGAATGTCTGTTCAAGTCCTTTGCCCTTCTTTTAATTGAGTTATTTTTATTTTCTCTGTGTTTGCTACTGAGTTGTAGGAGTTCCTTATACATTTTGGAAATTCACCCCTTATTGCAAATATTTTCTCCCACTGTAGATTGCCTTTACGTTCTATTGATTTGCTGTTCAGAAGTTTTTTAAGTTTTGGATATTACTACTTGCCTATATATGCTTTTGTTGCTTGTGCTTTTGATGGCATATCCAAAATATCATTTCCAAGAAGTTTATTATCGTATTCTCTTCCAGTAGTTTTAGAGTATCAATTCTTAGGTTTAAGTCTTTAATCCCTTTTGAGTTGATTTTTTGTATAGTGTAAGATAAGGATCCAGTTTCTTTTCTGTTTGTTTGTTTACATGTGGATATTCAGTTTTTCCAATACTATTTATTCAAGACATTCTCATTTCCTATTGTGTATTCTTGACACCCCTGTCTAAGATTAGTTGAACATATATGCATAAGTTTATTTCTGGGCTGTCTATTTTGTTCCCTTGGTTTACATGTCTGTCTTTATGCTGATACCATACTATTTTAATTATTGCAGCAGCCTGGCAATATATTTTGAAATCAGGAGTATGATAACTTCAGCTTTGTTCTTCTTTCTCAAGATCACTTTGGCTATTACTGAGTCTTTTGGGGTAGCTTATGAATTTTAGAATTTTCTATTTCTGTGAAAAGTACCATGGAGATTTTGATAGGAATGGCATTGAATCTGTCTATTGCTTTGAGTAGCATGAACATTTTAACAATATTAAATCTTCCAATCTGTGAACATGGGATGTCTTTTCATTTATTTGTATCTATTTTAATTTTCTCATTTTTTATTTCAGTTTACAAGTCTTTCACCTCCTTGATTAAATTTATTCCTAAGTATTTAATTCTTTTTTGATGCTACTGTAAATGGAATTTTTTTTTTTTTTGAGACAGAGTCTCGCTTTGTTGCCTAGGCTAGAGTGAGTGCCATGGCGTTAGCCTAGCTCACAGCAACCTCAAACTCCTGGGCTCAAGCAATCCTCCTGCCTCAGCCTCCCAAGTAGCTGGGACTACAGGCATGTGCCACCATGCCCGGCTCATTTTTTCTATATATATTAGTTGGCTAATTAATTTCTTTCTATTTATAGTAGAGACAGGGTCTCGCTCTTGCTCAGGCTGGTTTCGAACTCCTGACCTCGAGCTATCCGCCCGCCTCGGCCTCCCAGAGAGCTAGGATTACAGGCATGAGCCACCGCGCCCGGCCTTGTAAATGGAATTTTTAAAAATTTTTCCTTTTCGGGATGGTTCATTGTTAGTATATAGAAATGCAACTGATTTTTGTATGTTGATTTTGTATCTGGCAACTTTACTGAATTTGTTTATTAGTTTCAGTGGTGTATGTGTGTGTATGTGTGTATGTGTGTAGTCTTTAGGGTTTTCTTTCTACATGTAGGATCATGTCATTTACAAGCTAAGATAATTTTACTTCTTTCTTTCCAATTTGGATACAAAAATCCTCAACAAAACACTAGCAAACTGAATTCAACAGGACATTAAAAGGATTATACACCATGATCAAATGGACTTTATCCCTGGGATTACAAGGATAGTTTACCATATGCCAATCAATAATTGTGATATGCCACACTAATAGAATGAAGAATAAAAATCACATTATCATCTCAATGAATGCCAAAAAGCATTGAACAAAATTCAGTACCCTTTCATGGTAAAAATGCTCAATATATAGATATAGAAGGAACATACCATAACTCAACATAACATATGACAAGCCTATAGCTAATATTTAATATTATACTCAGCAGTGAAAAATTGAAAGCTTTTTCCTCTAAGATCAGAAACAAGACAATGATGCCCATTCTATTACTTCTATTCAACATGGTATTTGAAGTTCTAGCCAGAGCAATTAAGTAGGAAAAATGTTAATTTTTCTTATGGTGATGGTGGTGACTCCTCCTTAGTTAGTGGGAGGAAGGGTAAGTTCAGTCCATTACCTTGAAAATAAAAATCATTATTAGGCAATCATGAAATCTTAGAGACTTGAGGTGGATCAAAATGATTGTTTATTTTCCTTATCAAATAACCAATCAGTTCACACACAAGGGAATCCTTTTAATCTCTGGTCTGTTCTGTTATTTCTCCTTCCCATTTTTCCTAGTCCTCTACTCTTTTTCTACTCATCTACTCTTTCCCAAGGGTCAGATCTTCATCCTGGAGAAAGGGTAACAGACTTTATTTCAGACCTAACACCAGGGGTGGTGAGTGTAGGTCATTCTTCTGCCTCAGGTGCAATCCTACTCAAGACAAACCAACTCGTCTGTACACTGTGTTGCCTTCCTCTCATAGCATAACTTCAATATATTATTGTCCAAACACTGTCTCTGCTTCACCATTTTTTTCTTACCGAATACCTCTAATCCTAGAAGAAATAAGAGCAGACAGAAAAAGAGTGGAAAAGAAACATATGTCCTGCCACAATACTGTTGCTACTGCTGCTGATGTTATTGATGATGTTACTGCTTTATCATTATTAGAGCTGGAGATAGGAGCTCTCCATTCAGATCCAAACTCTAGTAATTGAAAAATGCCTGCGTTTTAACATGATGTGTAAGTGTTCAAGTGCCCATTTGTTTTCTAGTGAATAATTCAAAACTTTTTTTTTGTAATTGAAAAAGAAAGAGAAAACTATAAAAACTGTGCCTTAGTTTAGAAGCCAGTATCAGGAAAATAGTAGCAAAAATTTCAACAAGGTGAGGAGAATTGGTTTACAAAACATTAAATCCAGGTATTAGACGAGATGAAAAAACAAATTAGGGACCAGATCATTGGGAAGCTGATTCCAAAGTTGGGTTAGAACTGGAAGCAATATGTACTCAGATCTGTGCCAAAAAGTCAATGATATGGAGCTCCTTCTATAACCCCTGCCCAGAGCCAGGATTGGTTTTGGAGTCCAGGCATCCCAGGCTGAAGGCTAGGATTAGGAAGTGACAGCTGTCCCATGCAGAGGCGGTGGGAAGTAAGAACTGATATTCCTATCATCTGTTAAGAATGTGTTATTCACATTCGATTTTAAGAAGATAGGGGAACCTTTACCTTTCAAGAGCAATTAAGAATAAAACATTTTAAATTCTGAATACTGCAATTGTGTCAGTGCCTTTTAAACATATTTGGATATAAATTATTGTTATTTCATTCTCAATTAAGCCTGCCTCTTAAGCCCCAGCCTTATTCCAGAGAGGAACAAAATGTGCATTCTTAAAATACAAAAGAAGTACTTGTAAATATATATATTCTCTAATTTCAAGTTATAGCATTATATCTGTATACAATTATATCTAACATAATAGAACAAACCTCCTAATTATATTGTCTGAACTTGCTGTATTTTTTCCTTTATCTATTACGGAAGAGTTAGTCATTGGTATATCATTGACCTATGCTCAGATCACAAGAAGCTTCATCTGTAAAGCTAGTGAGCACTTCTTCCTTCTCTGTCTCACACTTAAGATCAGAGAAAACAGAGATGGTGGATATGTTTCCATAATTGCTTCTCTCTTTTGTTCCTTTATATTCTCTTTTCCACCTAGTCAGGGTTATTCTTTAAAACAATTATTCTTAACTGCCCGACAAGGGACATATGGCAATGCCTGAAGACGTTTTAAAGTGTCACAATGAAGGATGGGGTTGCTACTGGCATCTGATATGTAGGAGCCATGGATTGTGCTAAACATACCACTATGCACAGAAATCCCTCACAGGATTATCTGACTCCAAATGTCAATAGTACCGAAGTTGGGAAACCCTGGTTTAAAACTTTAGTTAGGTCATGTCACTCTTCTACTTAAATCACTTCAATGGCTTTCCATAAGACTCAGAATGAAATTCAACTCTTTTTTTTTAAAAAAAGTATATGATTGTAAATAAATAAGAAAAAACATAAATAAATTACAAGATTTGTTTTCCATCCTCCATGATCTTGTTAAAAAATATTACATTTAGCCAAAAAGGACTATGGGATAAATGTCACATGATTCAGACAGAGTTTAGATATAAAAATTAGTGGATTTAGTAAACAAATTACATATGGAGAAAGGGTAATACATGAGTAACTAATATAATCAAAGGAGCAAACATGAGAAAATAGAAGATTCATGAAAGAATAGACAGACTAGCTAGAATAGACATTTCAAATATAGGAAAGAGTCAAAAGGGAAAGAAACAGACAGTCAGATGGTGGATTTATTGTGAAGGTTTTCGAATGTAAGAATGAGTTTTCTAATGATGTAAAGCCATTGAAGATTTTTGGACTGGGCAACAAATTGAAATCTCTATTTTAGGTAGATTTTTCTGGCAATACAGTACTATATGAATTACAGAAGAATGTCTGGAAACAAGAGATAAAATAGTTTGTGTGTTATATAATTTGTACCTGAGCAAGGGTGGTGAAGGCAGTGAGAATGAACAGGCAAGCACCAAATATTCATAATTTGTGAGGGTTTTTTTAAATTTTTTAAATTTCAGTATATTATGGGGGTACAAATACTTAGGCTACATATATTGCCTTGTCCCACCCAAGTCAGAGCTTCAAGCATGTCCATCCCCCAGATGGTGTGCACCACACCCGTTAGGTGTGTATATACCCATCTCCTCCTCCCCCTTCTCACCTGCCCAACACCTGATGGATGGTATTACTATATATGCACTTAAGGGTTGTTCAGTTAGTATCAATTTGATGGTGAGTACATGTGGTGCCTGTTTTTCCATTCTTGTGATACTTCACTTAGTAGAATGGGCTCCAGCTCTATCCCCATAATACAAGAGGTGCTAGATTACCATTGTTTTTTGTGGCTGAGTAGTACTCCATGGTATACATATACCACATCCATTCATGTATTGATGGGCACTTGGGTTGTTGCCACATCTTTGCAATTGTGAATTGTGCTGCTATAAACATTCGAGTGCAGATGTCTTTCTTATAGAATGTCTTTTTTTCCTTTGGGTAGATGCCCAGTAATGGGATTGCTGGATCAAATGGTAGTTCTACTTGTATCTCTTTGAGGTATCTCCATATTGCTTTCCACAGAGGTTGTACTAGTTTGCAGACTTACTAGCAGTGTAGGACTGTTCCTATCTCTCTGCAACCATGCCAACATTTATTGTTTTGGGACTTTTTGATAAAGGCTATTCTTACTGGAGATAAGTGACATCTCATCGATTGATAGCAAGGCAAGAGTAAGATAGTGTGGAATTGTTGTATGAGTAAAGTATTATGTTGTATAATATTAGTAGCTCAGACTTTGGAATCAAAGGATCTTGATTCAAACCAGATTAAATGCTTGAGAACTAAATAATCTTTATCATCCTTATAATCTTTATCTGTAAAGTGAGAATTATTACCATTACCATTCAATACCATCAATACCATGTAAGTAGCATTAAATAAAGATGTAAAAATGTACTTTTAACTTTGCTTTCAGAGATTTTTTTGTTACATATATCTGTTTTATATAAGACAAATGAAAAGATAAACAGATTAAAAAGTGAGGTTCTTGTGAGCATAAAGTGAGACAAAATTTGTAAATTATAAAGATTTATATGAATGTAAGTTGTCATCATTGTCATTGTCATTCTCTAAGAACTGTAAACAAAAAATTTTGCCACACAAGACAATGACAAGTCCAGTGAGATACTGTCTTAGGAAACACATGAATCCTATATACTAGTAGTGGTCACAGAGAACAAGAACTCCCGCCTGAGACTAATAGGATATACAGCTTTGTAACTTTTATCCACTTTCCTTAAGGGACTAAACAAATCAGTCTGCAATTATTTGTAAATAGCTTATCATATAGTTTTAAGATACATACAGAGTAAAGAACAGAAATCAGTGTTGAGTAAGACACTGGCATCCCTTTCCATATAGAAACAATTAGAATGCACTAATAGACAGCTAGGCTGATCCCAATGTATTCCTGCAGCCAAAATTCAACCTTCAACACACATCTCAGACTTTCAGTTCTGCCAAAATAATAGACTAGGTCACCATAAAATGTTCTAGAACACTTAGAAAGTCTAGAAACATATACTGAACATGCTTTAAACTTACAGCTAAAATTCTAAGAAAGTAAGGGAAATTCTTACAGATCAGACATAAAGAGAATACTGAAAACTACAATTGAAGTAGGAGAGCAGAAGTTACAATTTCCCTAGAGAATACTGTCGACCTCAATGATCTGTATTTTATATTAGTATACGTTATTATCATAGGAGATGAAACCTCAAATCAGAAGGAGCCAGTTCTATCCTTCTGAGAAACAATATGGCAGAAGTGGCTTCTACATAAAACTGACACCCTTGACAGCTGGATTAGCAAAACATATCAAAGATACTTTATCTCTGCTTGGTCTTTGAATAGGAAAACAGATCTCTCTTAAAATTTCATAACTATAAAACTGTGTCACACGTGGATTAGGAGTAAAATTCATACAACTTACATGGTATGTGGACTTCTAAACAGAGAATATTAAAATTGATCCTAATTTTTAATAACAGAAAGCTCTAGGCAGAAAAAAATTCAAAACTACCTTAGAGAAGCATGCTTTTAAGGCAGGTCATACAGAATTTTCAGAGGTAAAGCCAGTCCAAGAAAGCCCTCACATCCAAAACTATAAAGAACATAAGGAAACAGCCCACCATGAGTAAGAGTAAGTACACACACACACACACACACACACACACACACACACACACACACACTGAGGCTACCCAGAAAATCAGGGTGTAAAATAATCTGAAATTATACACAATTGTGTTTAAAATGAGTACCAATAAAAAGAAGAAATTAGGATATAAAAGTAATCTATGAAAAAAGAACAGATATATTTGAGACAGAGCCACTTAGCACTTCTAGAAATAAAACTTTATCATTTAAATTAAAACTCAACAAATGAGTTAAAGGGCAAGTTGGATACAAAGAGAGTTGAAAAATACCTAGGAGAAAATTACCCATTATAAATCATAGAGAAAATGAAAAACAAAAAAATATGAAAGGAAGGTTAAGAGGGTAAAGGAGAGGTTCACTATATACCTGGCAGGATTTCCAGAGAATAAGAAGACAGAAGAGAGAAAATGGAATGTTTGAAAAGATAATGGCTGAGAATTTTGTACAACTAATGAAAGATAAAAGTCATCAGATTTGCAAGACTCAGTCTTACTAATGATCTTAAAAGTTAATGACAATAATCCACATCTAGACACATTGTAGCAAAACTGTAGCACACTAACGACTATTAAAAGATCCAGAAAGCAACTGGTGGGAGGAAGGTTTCAGCAAGAGTAGCCAGAACACAATGTTATTTCTATATACTAGCAATGAAAAATCCAAAAAGGAAATTAAGAAAACAATTCCATTTGCAATAGCATTAAAATAGGAATGAAATTAAAAGAAGTGTAATATTTGCACATTGAAAAAAAGCAAAACACCCTTAAAATAAATTAAAGAAGAGCTAAATAAATGAAAACACATCTGTTTTTATAGACTGGAAAGCTTTCTATTGCTAAGATGGTAATGCTCTCCAAACTAATCTACAGATTCAAGGCAGTTTCTACCAAAATCACAGCTCACTTTGCTGCTGAAATTGACAAGCTGAACCTAAAATTCATATTAAAATGCAGCATTATTCATTGCGGAAATGCATATCAAAACTGCAGTGAAATACTGCTTTATACCCTCTAAGATAGTTACCATAAAAAATGGAAAATAACAAGTGTTGGTGAGGATGTAGAGAAATTGTAACTATTATATACTACTGGTGGAAATGTAAAATTGATTAGCCACTTTGGAAAAAAGTTTGGAAGTTTCTCAAAAAGTTAAACATAGAGTTAGCCTATTATGCAGCAATTCTACCTCTGGGTATACCCCCAAAGAATGAACACAGAATGCTCAGAGAAGCATTATTCATTCTAGCCAAAAAGTGGAAACAATCCAAATGTCTATCAATTGATGGATGGATAAACAAAATATAAACATATTCATATAATGAAATATTATTAATCCATAGAAAAGAATGAAGTACTTGTTCATACTGCAGTATGGATGAAACCTGGAAATATATTAAGTAAAAGAAACCAGAAAGAAAAAGTTACATATTGTGTCATTTATATGAAATGTCTACAATAGGAAAATCCATTGAGATAGGAAATAAATTTGTATTTTCCAGATGCTAGTGGAAGGGGGTACTGAAGAGTTACTGCTAATGAACATGGGGTTTCTATCAGGATGATAAGAATGTTCTGTAATTAAGTAGTGGTAATAATTGCACAAGTTTGTGAATGTATTAAAAACCACTGACTTGCATACTTTAAAAGGATAAATTTAATTGCAGCTGAATTACATCTCAATAACAAAAAGAAAATGAAAGGTAGGAGGAGTCCCTGAGAGCAAACTGCACTGCACAAACACATCAAGTCCCTGCTCATATCACATTTATGAATATGTTGTTGGCCAAAGCAAGCCCACATGGTCTAGCTTGGAGTCAAGAGACAGGGAAGAGCACTTCTCCACCCGCAGAGATGGAGATGCATGAACATTTATTGTGCAATAATTTAATATGTCATAAATCGTAATAATCTATAACCGAGTATATACAATTATGGAGGAATAAAAATACTGGACAGAATCAACATGTAGGGTAAGTGACTTAAAATATTTTAAGGTTATTGTATTGATTAGATGGCAGATAAAAATATTGCTTTTAGACTTAGTCAAGTATACTTCACATTTAAGAATAACATAAAAATGAGAAATTTTATACATAGAAACATATACATTTATATGTGTTTATACCTATACATAGATATCTTCTAAAACAATAGAAAAATAAAATGAGAATAAATACTACTTAATTGATCCAACAAGATGAAAAAGGAGGGGGAAAAAAGAGTTAGAAGCCTGGGGAATAGAAAACACAAAGTAAAATGACAGCAATAATCCCAAATATATGAGTAGTCACAATAAATGTAAAATTCTCCAAAGTAATCAAGTAAAAGACAGAAATTCTGAGTTTAGCATTTTAAAGTAATAAATACATTTATATGCCATACACAAATGAGAAGAAAGAAGATTTTTTCTTACCTTATTGCTAACAGAATACAAATATCCACTTTTCCCTCTTAAAGTCTGGTTCTAATGAAAACATATTCAATGAGTATTTTAAGATGTATATGAACAGTTCGCTTCAAATCAAGGACATTTAAGCTCTCTGTAGAATTATTTTACATTCATCTTCATATTCAGCCCATACTGTGGGTGACAAGTAGTAAGGGCCAAATTCTTCAAGCAGAAAAAATGGACAAGCCCACAGGAATTTGCAAGTGATCTCCCAAGTTTATGTTGGGGGAAGCTGGAACATACAACATATTGAACGTCCATGGGAGGGTAACGCTGAGATGTAGTCTGTGGCAATGAGCAGATCAAAGGTCTCTCCCAGTGCAGCCTAATGTTTTGAATTGCTCAAAAGCACAGTCCAATGTGGAAGCTATTGAAGTGAGGGCTAGAAAAGTAGACAGAAAACTGTCACAGGGAGTTGCTACAAACCACAATTCCCATATTGGGTTCTGGACTCAAACGTTATAGCTCACCAAGCTCTCTGATTTGAAAGAAGCAAATAGACAAATAGCCTACTAAGCATTTAAGATACCTGTATTTAAAAAATGAAACAAAACAAAACGTAAGCTTGTCTGTTGTCTGATTGCTTAACCCCTAAGGAGATCACAAGTCCCTGAAGCTCACACTGTGTTGTCCAGGATGCTAAGGAGGGGCAACCCACACACAGAAAGGGAACTCTAGCCAGTGTCCTTCTTAAATATGGTCACAGAAGCCAAGGTAGAAAGAAGAACCTGTTAGAGAATACCAGGGGCTAATAATACCAGACTAACTGACCAAGAAATTTCCTCTTCTATCAGAAATCAAAATTCCTACATTTCTGCAGGATATGATGACTACCATGGATATATGACCACTGTGTGTTATTCACCAATATTTACTTCTCCAAAGAGGAGTTTTACACCATATATACACCACAGTGCATTGGTGAACTAGGTGTGGATAAATTTGTAATTGAGACATATATTGAAAGACACAAAGGTGCTACATCTTGAAGTGAACAATACAGTTACACAGCAGTTTAAGAAGGGATCCTGGACTTGAGCTTTCTCTTATTGAGTTTTCTGTATGAAAAAGTAGGTATACAGGTATATGTTGAACAGCAATGGGTATACTTCCTTGAATATCTATTGTTTCAGCCCATCATCTATTTATCCTCTTTCTGGGGACAAGATCATGAATTCCCTTTGGAAAACTAAGCCACACCTATTCTCAGCCACATGGATTGGGGTAGATTAACCCCATATCTACTCAATGGACCCTGAATAGCTAAAAACCAATCAGTGAATCCTATCCCATCTAGATAAAATGAAATTAATTCTATCATGGGAGGAAGGGGAGAATAATTCCCTCTTTTCCTCCTAACTCTAAAAAATCAACAGAGCATGTATCTGTTTGTATGAAAATTACTTGTTTTCCTTGTGTTTATTTGTTTGATAGTGCTATAATTTGACAAAATTATTTTGGTCAATTTTTATTCAAAGATAAATACTGACATTAAGCTCAATCTGTGGTTTTATCTGAAATATAGATATCATCAAAGGAGACCTATCTGTGAAATGCATATTGGGTAGAAGAGCAGTTATTCTGTGGGAAATAAGGAAGGCATGTTGGTCTGAATAAATTCTCTTCTCTTTCTGAAAATCACTGAAAACTTGGAAATAAGGTTTTCTTCAAATAAGAGATGTATTAGTTTTCTATTCTGTCGTAACAAATACCCACAAACTTAATGATTTAAGACAATACAAATTTATCTTTCAGTTCCATAGGTCAGAAGTCTGACATTTGGTCTCATCAGGCTATAAGCAAGGTGTTGAAAGGGCTACATTCTTTCTGGAAGCTCTCAGAAAGATTCCAATTCCTTATTCATTCAAGTTGTTGGCAGAATTTGTTTCCTTGTGCTCAAAATACTAAGGTCCTGATTTCTTTACTGTCAACTGAGGGCCATTCCCAGCTTCTAGAGGCTGCCCCCATTCCTTGTTCATGGCCCCTTCCTCCATTATTAAAGCCATCAATAGGAGGTTGAGTCTCTCTCATACTTGCAATGTCCCCTCTTTCTTCTTCCATCATATCTCTTAGACTCACTTTTCTGCTTTCCTCTTCCACCTTTTTTGAAAGTGGAAGATTGGGCCCACCTGGGTAATCCAAGATAAACTCATCTCAAACTCCCTTTTACCGTGTAAGGTACCATCACAGATTCCAGAGATTAGGGTGTGGACATCTTTGGGGGAGCCACTATTCTGCCTACCACAGCATTGCTACTGTAATTTTTAGCAAGACTTCAATGGAATCACCACAGTGAATGTTAATAAGAAGCAACTCAGTTCACTATCTTAAAATCAACTAAGCATTTTATTTGTAACATTTGTGCAGAGTCCTCATTACCCAGATTTGCTGCTGTGTGAATGCACCACTTTATCTCTGAGTGCCATCTACAACGTAACTCATGTAGGAGAGAGGTCTAAGGTCCTTTCTTCCTGTAATGCAAGGGCAATAGTTTGGTAATAATGAAGTGCTTTCACACTTGGTCCCTGCAGAAGATAATCATAGATTATCCTCCTCTGCCTAACAGACCATCATTTCCCCATCTCTAACTTTTATTTATTTGTATGACAGGCTCAATGTAGCTTCTTAAGGTAGATATGAAAACCATCATCTTCATATTAAGGTTTGTCCTAATTTTGTTTATTTGGTCTGTATCAAAGCCACATGCATTATTGCTTGATTTATTAAAATTAACACCTACCTATAAAGTGAATAAGAAAAGACAAAAGCACCAGGGACCAAAGGAGCAGGGTTCTAGTCTCTACTTTGCCACAAGCAGCCAGTGTCCTTGCATATGCCACTTTACGCCTTGGGTTTTCTTATTTGCAAAATGGCAGGGGTAGGAGAAGTATTTTCTTAGGCTATTCCAGTTTTGTAAGTCTCTGTGATTAGCTATGTCAGGTATTGAACCCAAACAATCCTTTCAAAGTCTCTCATTTTTATTGAAATTTAAAATTTAATCAAGGCCCTATGGAATACCTATACTTTAATATTTGAAAACATATACTAATTTATTCTACTAGCTATTAGAAGTTGCATTTTGGCTTTTTATCAACTCATCTTTTGAGAGGTTATTTCTGTGACCCCCTACTGAAAAGATAATGCATATTTCTTCTGCATGGAAGAGGCAGTGTGGTATAGTTGTTAGACACACAGGATCTATCTGCAGCAGACTATCTGGGTTAGATGCCCCAACTCTTACAGAGAAGCTGTATAATTGTGAAAAGGTTACTTAACCTCCTCATGCTTCAGTTTCCTCATCTGTAAAATAAGAAGAATGGCAATAGCTGTCTCACAAGTAAAAGAGATGAGTAAATAAGTTCATACAAAGTTCTTACTATACAGCCTGACAGATAGCAAATGTTGAATAAATGTGACCTAATATTACAAGACTAATATTTTTCTTTTGTAACTGAAAGGTATACCTTGAAACAAGTCACAAGACTCATTCTCAGATTTGAATCTATTCCAATACACCTGGGTTTCTCCAGCCTGTGACAAATATTCACCTGAAATAATAGCAGAGAAGACAAGGAAAGGACTTACAAAGAGGTCCTCCTTGTAATAGTGGTGGTAAAACATAACTGAGCTCAAGTTGTTGTTGTTCGTATGCACTTTAAGCACATATGTGATTTTAAGCAAGACTTGGATCTGTCAAAACAAAATCCTCTAGTTCCCAAATCAAGGCCTGGGATTCTATACTCAAAAACTGAAAGCGGGATGTGAGGGTCATAGTTCAGCAGGCTCTGACATGTGCTGAGAGTCCTTAGACATTAGTATTGGTGATATTTAGGGCAGGGTAGCGCTTCTGATGTAAACTCTGGAGTTTAACTGCAGCTTCTGAAAAGGCACCATTTTTCCTTCTCTCCAAACATCCAACCTTCACCCCTATTTGTCAGCCTGCGGCATGGGCAAACTGAAAGTGCACCCTTTTCTTCAAGGTTGACTCTCAGCGGCTAGGCCTTCTCCGCCGAGACAGGACAGCACCAGATGTGACAATCAGTTCAAATTGCAGTTTCTTCTGGGTCTTCCCAAAGCGGAGAAAGGCACATAATAAGCAAAACTTGGTAATGAGAGATAAAGATGAAGAAGTTGATACAGATAAGAGGAAACATCTCTATGCTAAATATCAGCACTTTATCTAACTAGCACATTAGGTAGCTCAATCCCTATAATAAACCATTGAGATGGGAGGATTTTGGCCAGTCTGTGGTTCTGTGGGAGAAAAGCAAAGTGCATGGAGGATAAGAAACTGGCCCAAGGTCACAACGTTATTTAAACCTGTGTCTGTCTGAATGTAGAGACCCTGACATTGACCGCTGTACGCTATTGCCCCCTTAGAGACTGCGGGCAGGGCTCCCCTCCCCCCTCCTCCCCTCACCCCTGAAGATGTCTTCCCCTCATCTCATTTTTCTTTAGCATCCAGGCTCACATTCACTGTTTGTGTTTACTTACGAAGGGCTTTGCTCCAGTGATTAAGGACCTAAAGCGGATAATTACCCTGTGATTTGCAAGCAGTGCAGTGGCTGGTATTTCTCGAAGTAGTATTGCCGTATAAATATTACCTGTGTGCTGTGTCAGCTTATTGCCCACCTTGAGAGCAATCTTCCTGTTAGTTTTATGGCACATTAAGTCTCCTTTTTGGAATGAATTGGGTTTGTACGAGTCGGATTGGTTACATCAGAATAAAAGAGTAAACAGCAGGGATGACTGGAAAGCTATAAAACAGAAGCATTAGAGAAAGAGAAAGGAAATGGAAAGGGGAGGCATTTAAAGGAGATATTTAAAGTGATAAAGTAATAGAAATGGGGTGTCAGTCTGAGAGGGTCATACTAACTGCAGTCATACTAACTGCAGAGCGAGTGGCTGTTACAACAAAGGTGTCAGTCAGAGAATGAAATGACACTTAGTGCTACAGGAAGGAAATTATCTGGGAGGGGTTGGGGAGGAGAGAAACATTGATATTTATCAACTGTCTACCCTCCCATGTGTTTCTCCCTGTACCTTTAAGCCAGCTGCCAATACACACTTACTGATCTTTAGAGCCCAAACTGACACCCCTTGGAGTCCCCCGACTTGCCACCGTGCCCCCTGACCATCACCAGTGCAATTGAGGGGGCCAGCAAAGAGAGAGGGATGAAGAGAGGCTTCAGCAGCCTGTGCCAAACACTTACCAAATGCTACAAGGTGCTGGTTGGTATGTTTCCTCTGCTGACATTTTAACTACTTGAAGCCAGAAAGCATCTTGCGTATCTTGGTATGCCTGAAACTGACAGGAAGCTCTTGATACACATGTATTAATTCGAAAAATAAAGAAGATGTACTGAGCAGGAAAATCCATCCATGAAAGTGCCAACAGAACAGGATTTCTTGGTGTGAATTTGGGTACAAGACTTGAGCCTTTCAAATGCAATTTCATTTACTAATTACGAAATACTGGGGGCCTGGAATTTGGTCAGAGTCCCTATCTTTAAAAAAAATGTGTTGATTTTGAGATTGATTTGTTTTACAGGTAGGAATTCATAATATTCAATATGCAAAATACAGTATTTTCTCTATATATTTCTGTGATGGGGAGGAGGTTCTATGATGTATCATTAGAAAAAAGCAAGGTGAAGAAAACTGTTTTTAAAAAAGGATGCAAAGATGTGTGCGTTTGGGTTGCTCATTTCACAAAGTAACACATAAATTTTAAAAATCAAAATGGTAATCTATGGGAGAAAAAATGAAAAAGGGTATAGAGGACAGAGATAGAAGTTAGAAATTTTTAAAATATATCTTGTTTTATATATTTGTTCTTGGAGTTAAATAGTTAATGTAATAAGAAAATAAAAATAAAATGTAAAAAGCAGTTCCAAAAAATTGAAATCATAATGAAATAAATGAACCTGTGTATTGAGTTGGTGGTGTACCCATACATAGATGGATTATTTCAAGTGCTTTAAAACATGTTTATTATACTGACTATCTCTACTGAATAGCCCAAGAACAGTAGACTGTATTTTTAAAATCTTAGTAACAATACATTTGTGGCAGTCTTGTACTGTTATTCTGATACTGTTATAAATTTTGGAATTTTAAAAATTAGTACCTATGTTGATGACATTAGAAACCAAAATTTTTTATGAGAGAATGAAATATAGATCTATGATTGAAGAGATTAAGTTAAAACACAGTAGTCCTAAGCTTTAATTTGAAGTATCATGAAAAGTTATAATGTGTTTTATCTTTAAATATAAATATATTTGAATAAATATACATTTATTTGTGTGTGTATATATACATATATGCACATAAATACATACATATATGCACACATTTCCTCCTCTAATTCTGTCTACTGAAAAGACCTCAAAACTATGGCCAATCTAGGAGCAATGAACACCCCTACCATATAGATTCTGGTCTCAAATATCAGGGCTTTTTGAAAAATTGTTGATCTTAGGCAGGATTGTATAAGATAAGCTTATAACATCTCATCAGAATGGAAAGCAAGGAAGTTATCAAAGGCTATGTTGCTTTTTCACTTATCAACATATTCTGCAGGTAAATAAAAATGAATTTTTATTAATCATTGTTTAGTGTTTATACTAGTTTCTTCCTCCATTTAAGGTAGTGCGTATATACATACACACACACACAGGCTTTGTGAATTTATAGTGGATAAATACTAATATAAATAGGGTTACATTTGAAGGAAGGAAAAAGGCAAAACCTCTAAAAGCCCATTTAGACAATAAAAACTACTCTTTACATTTAGCATATAATCTGCTGAAAACTACTCTCCCTTAAAGTCACTGTTACATGCAAGACTTGAAGTCTTGGCTATTCATTGACTTTTCGTTTTTGCTTTTGTTTCAAATAAATATTATTTTCAGCTACTCTTTTGTTTTGCTCACATTCTATGCTCTGCTTTTCAATACTAAATTAACTAGGCATAGAGTAATTTTTATATTTTTACTAAAATCAATAAAAGATTTATGTTGCCTTTAATAGAATAAATATGGAGGAAAATGGATGAAACTAACTGCTAGAATATTTCAGTTATACAATTTATAAGATATACTAAAACTTCCCATTTTGTTTATTTTCTCTCATTTTAAAAGTTAGATTTTCAAAATGTATTTGATGATTTATTAATTGGTGCATAAATGTTCACAATTGTTACCTCTTTGTTGGAGACTATTCTTTTAGTAGTATGAAATGGCCACCTTTTTTTTTTTCCATTTAATGTTTCTTGCCCTGAATTCTACAGAGCTGGGATAAAAAATTTCACCTATGCCCTCATTTTCTTCATGCATTTCTCTAAAGTGGCATAGGATTGAACTTTGCATTCTGCCAAATCAGCAAGTTTGATGATACAGTTTCAGATATAGTTCCCTCTGTCTACGAAATTTCTGCAAGGATAAATGTCCCTAAACCATAAAAAGTGTCCTTTTCAGCTCAAGTACAGTATAATACAATAAAAGGGAAAGAACCAGATTACATACTCTGTTGCCTCTTAAAATATGGATAATTAACTGTGGTCTGTGGACCACCTGCATCAGAGTTACCGGGATGCTTGTGAAAAAGGTAAGGTGGAGGACCCCATCTAAGACATGCTAGGTCTGAATCTTTGGGGGATGGAGTCCTGGAACCTGCCTTTACAGCAAGCTCCACAGGTGATTCCTATGGTCATTGCAGCTTAAGAATCAGCTGACCAAATGAATAATTAAAAATGTATCACTGAAATAAATTCATTTTTTGTGTATTTGGATGATTTTAAATGGAAAGCTTCCAAATTAACATTTTCTCTGTGCAGAAAGAGTTAAAGAGTTAATAAAAGGCATTTGACAATATACATGGATTTTTTTTTTCTCTTCTGTCTCACTAGCTCATAATAGTGAAAGAACAAGAGGTGGCATCGTATTCAAATTTTCCCTCTCTCCTCTGGATTTTTCTTCTATTTTGTGCAAAATTTTTCCCATTTTCTACCTTCACTCTATCTTTAGCTATTGCTGCTTTCCTATTTATATTTCATAATCCTCACCCATAGGATCTTTTATATAAATAAACCAAGGCTCTTTTTCAGATTTTTTTTTTTTTGCAAAAGGGAGAAAACACACATTTGAAATGATAACAGTGTGTTAACATGCTCTGATTACACAATGAAGGTTTCCTCTTCGTTTTTTTTATTCCAATGCAACAGAGTTTCAATTTACCAGGCCAAATATCTCAGTACTTTTGCTGTCAGTCAATGAAGCTATAATATGTAATTCAATCATCATGCATTTCTTTCCCCACTGAACAAACATTTACTGACTTTCTAGATTAATCTTTTGGCTGAGGGAACTCAAAACATTGTCAAACACACAGAGGTGTATAATAACTAGATTGAGCCTCTTCTCTCTGCCCAGGCATTAGTGAGGCAAATTTTTGTTTATTCACTCTGTTTTATTAGGTCAGGTCATCAAAATGAGACTCTTGGTAAGCTGTAAGTGACATTTAAATTCACTGGGTACAATCCTAATGGAATTCTTTATACTTTTCCCCTGGGAAATATTTATCCTACAGGTCCCTATGAAGCAAAGTCTGCTCCAATGTCATTAATGAGTTCAAACTATTACCAAATAAAGGTTTTGTTTAGTCTTTAGAAACATGATACAAATGAAATGAATGGATCTTTAGAGAGAATCTAATTTATTTAGGTCATTAAATATGAAATGTCTAAGATCAAAAGTTTAGTTTATTATATCTCAAGCAAAAAGCAGTACAATGAATCAAAGTATGTGCTTAAACTATTGACACAGTTTTGCCATCTTCATAGTAGCTTGCTTATGCCAGCAGCCAAGAAGCCTGGAGAATGAGTGCCAATGAAATTGTGAAAGGTGTTTTTCACGGCTTGTTGAGAATTGAATATTTTTCCTTACAAGAAGGGATCCAAAGCCAGGAAGAAGTGGTAGTCAGTTGGTGCAAGGTCTGATGAATACAGTGGATGACAGAGAGCTTCCAATTCCAGCTTCTGTAGTTTGAGCAGCGTTGTTTGTGTGACATGTGGTCTTACAAGAGAATTGGCCTGTCTCTAGTGACCAATCTTGGCTGCTTAATCACAAGTATCCTCATCATTTCATCCAATGGGTGGCGGTAATGGATTGACCAGGTTTCATGAAGCTGTAGTGGATAATACGATTGCTAGACCACACAAAAGACACCGTTAGCTTTTTTTGATGACTATTTGGTTTTGAACTGTGTTTCAGCATTTCATTTTTATTCAACCATTGTGCCAAATGCTTGTGATTGTTGAAAAGAATCCATTTTTCATCACATGTAATAATATGGTATATTAATCGTTGGCCTTTATGTCATGACTGCAAAGAAAGGCAAGCTTCCAGATGAATTCTCTTTTGATGCTCATTTAATTCATGCAGTACCCACCTATCCAGCTTCTTTACCTTGCCTATTTGTTTCCAATCGTCCAATATTGTTGGAACAGTAATGTCAAACCTTGCTGCTAATTCATGCATGGGTTGAGATGGATTTGCTTCCACTACAGCTTTCAGCTCATCATTATCCACCTTGGTCTCAGGTTGCCTACCTGGCTCATTTTAAAGATTAAAATCACCAGAATGGAACTTCTCAAACCATTGATGTACTGTGTGTTCATTAGCCACATGCTTCTCAAACACTTGGTTGATATTTTGATCTCTCTGAAACGTCAGAGATAGCAACTGTCATATTTGGTACTTAAGGAAATCGGACATTCCATACTTAATAACCTATAACTCTTTCATTTTTATATGTAAGAAAACTTCGATGCCCAGAGATGGAAAATGTGTTACTGAAGGTCAAATTATAAGTGCAAAGCTCAGAAAAGTATCTGAGTTCTAGCCCAGTGCTACACTAGGTGCACCATGCTGTCAATGGGAAGTGTCAGGATATTATTTTTCACATCTCAATAAAAGTTGTCCTCGGACTGCTGATTTTCTGCCTGTTTGAAGACCATTGTGTGTGATGTGTGTTCCACAGTAAAATCCTAACTCTTCTCTTTTCTCCATCCCCTACCTTTATCCACAAGTCCAGTAGACACTACCCTTGAAATAGATCCCAAATGCAACCACTTTCTCTCCCCCAAGACCCCAACATTTCTTCCTAGTATGCAGCTGTTGCTTCTCCCTGGTGATCTCTCTGCTTCCACCTTTGTGGCCTCCCCTCCACTGTCACTTGGGTCAATTGTCTACACTGGAGTCAAAGCTAGTGACTTTCTCAAAATAACAAAGCCCTTGATCAAAACACACAAATGGATTCTGCATCCCTGTTAGAATAGAATCCAAACACATTACCATAGTCTACAAGGTTTGATAGCATCTGATTTGAGCCCATCTTTCTGATCTCATCTCCTGTTACCCTTCCTGTGTATTTAAGTAGAGCTGCACAGGTCTCTTGTGGTTTCTCTCATATAGCAAATTCATTTGTTTCTTGATATTTGCACATGCTACCAGCCCTGCCAGAAATGCTCTTCCTTCAGATCCTACTGGTTCACCCCTTGCTTTGGTCACAACCCTATTTAAATGTCACCCCCTTAGCCAAGCTTTTGAGATTACCCCCTCCTCACCGTCCTGTGACACTCTGTTATCTTATTTTCCTTTAATAGTTTCATTTATCTATCATATATAATTCTATAGTGGTACATTTATCGCTCCCCAGCTAGAATGTAAGCTTCATAAAAACAAACAAACAAAAAAAAGTGTCTATTGAGTTAATCTCCAGTGTCCTACTATCTATACCAGTACTTGTCACATAGCAAGGCCTTAATCAATATTTATTGAATAAATAAGCCTCATTGTTTCTTTCACTGTCTATAAAAAGCAAGAGCACATGTATACACACTCACACACACATGCACATCCACACCCAACCTGCTCTGATCAGACCACATATGAAGTATTGCACTTAATTCTGAGTATACTTTAATATTTTGAATAAACCAGGCTATTTATCCTTTTTAAAATGAGTGATTCCAGGGAGAGTATAATAAAAGAAATTCTTTGAAAACCTAAAAAAAAAAAAAAAACCCTGCTACTTGAGAAAGGAGTATGTAGAGCATGAATAGAGCCAAAATAGACAGAAATTTTGGAATAAAAGTTACAGAAAAATAGATTCTAGGTTCATTGTAATAAAAGACTTCAACAGTCATAAATAACCAAAGATAGAATGAGCTACAATGTGGAATAGTGAATCCCCCATCACTCAAGATGTGCAAGTACAGCCTGGACAAACATTGACAGGCATAGCTGTACAAAGTATTATAGCACTAAATAGATAGCCACAGGAAGTGGTCTGATTGGTCTGTTCCAGCCACAAGATACTCTAATACAGGAATTTTACCCATGTTATTGTGATGCAGAGCATTTATGACATATTTACTTAGAAGTTGTTTTCAAAGTCTGTGGTTCATTCCTTAGAATATAGTTATTACAGACAAATTCAAGTTCACTGAAGAAAGTGAATGATAAAGCTTGTTGATACATTTTCCATTTCTTGAAAAATGGTTGTGATGGTAATATAGCAGTTTTATTTTGGAGTAACATTTTTAAATCCCCACTTTTTCAAATAAGAATTCTTATATTATTTTGAGAAATATAGGACTTTTGAAAAACTCCTTTTATGAGGCTCTTCCTTAGAAGAACAAAATTATTTGACTTCTGATTTGTGTGAATAAAATCATAAACATACAAAAATCATCAAATTATAATCTTGCCTCTTGTATAACATTCATTAATTCCTTTAATATATGCAAAGTTACTTAACTGAACATTTACCTTTAACTCTCAGAACACATTTCTTAACAATGAATATCATGATATGTAATTGAAGATCAGAAATGTTAAGTTACTTGGTCCATACTTTAATAGCAAATTGAAAATTAAGCGTAAACCAAGTCTCAAATCCTGATTCCAGATTCATGGTCATATAATTCAGCTCACTCTATTCACCCTGGTCTAGAGTAAAGACTTTCACCAATCCTGCAGAATCCCAAGCCCTACCAAAGGTACATAGAAACAGTGATTCTGAAAGGTTTACTTTGCTGTTTTTTCTCAAGCCATGCTGTATAGGAAGCTTTCTATTCAACCCCCTTGTTGGAATGTTCCAGCTATAAAGCACAATAAAAATGTCAAAAATTATTCTCTCCTGTAATGTGGGCCTTTTCTTGCCAGCATGTAGAGAAGGCAATGATGGATTTTCAATACACTTTATAAATTGTCACACCCTTGTTATTTTGTTTTCCAAAATCTATTTACATTCCACGGCTTTATGTTAAGCTTGGGTTAATAACTCACACATTTATTCTAAACTTAATTGAATTTTTATTACTCATGATAAAATTGGTGTTTTGCATTTTGCACAGTATTTCTCTGCTGTGGACCTACATGGTAAAATTATATGAGAATCAGAGCCTGGATCAATTAATTAATAATGAATGGAATAAAGATATTAACGTTTATTTGTAATAAATGAGAGACTGCATTTGCTTCCCTCAATTGTCACAGCAGACCTTAGATTTTGATGCACTTTCTTTGCCTTAATCAGTAAATTCCAATCCCAGGATTACAATAGTTAGATTATCTAATATTAAGATACTGGCTGGGCACGGTGGCACATGCCTATAATCCTAGCACTCTGGGTGGCCAAGGCAGGAGGATCACTTGAACTCAGGAGTTCCAAGACCAGCCTGAGCAAGAGTGAAACCCCATCTCTACTAAAAATAAAAATGTTAGCTGAGTGTCATGGTGCATACCTGTCGTCCCAGCTACTAGGGAGGCTGAGGCAGGAGGATCACTTGAGCCCAGGAGTTTGAAGTTGCTGTGAGCTAGGCTGATTCCACGCACTCTACTCAGGGCAACAGAGTGAGACTCTGTCTAAAAAAAAAAGATACTATCTAAAATAAGGTCTGTGTTTATGCATGTGTCTACATATAGATACATGCACATACAGATATACATATACATATGACAATATACATATAAGTATAAATACACATGCACACATATACATACAAGCATACATATATACATTCATATATATGTATATACAAACACATATAAAGTATTTTGCACTGATTTTTTTCCATCAGATCCACTACCCAGTAACCCCATAAGGTAGGGAGACTCAGTATTACTGTCTGTGTTCTAAAGATGAAGAAATTAAGACCTGGAGATTTTAAGTGACTTACCCAATACCACACAGCTAGTAAGTAACAAAACCAGGATTCAAACCCTGAACCTTTGGAATCTTACTGATTCCAAATTCCATAAACACTGAGCACTCAGGAGCTAACAATAACGACCCCCAAGTTTTTAGGGTTTACTCTGTGCCAGGCACATTGTATGCATTATTTCATTTATGGCTCAAAACAGGGCAGTGGGGTAAATACTAGTCCGCCTATTATAGAGGCAAAACACAACACAACAGCAACAGAGACTCAGCTGGGAAAAGTTAAGTAACTTGCCCACCTAACTTTAAATGCCAGGACAGTTACTTCAATGCATGTCTTCTTATTTCTATTTCAGTTCTTCTTTGAATCTCATTTTCCTGGTATTTTTCCTCTCTGATAAGAATAAGGGGAAAAAGCTTAATAGTGAATGCCAAATAAATATTTGCTTAAAGTGTAAATATTGCTTGAAAAATTGTTTACTCCATTTTTCTTCACCTTCACTAATCCCCCTCCCCATCCAGATAATCAAAGATCATTGCATCCTATTGGCTATAATATAAGGGAAAGGATGTAGAACAGGATGCATGAGAACCACAACTTGGTATACGTAAGTGTCTGGCAAATCATGTGCTTTTTAAATTCCTGGTTGGCATGTTTCATGAACCACATAATGCATTCTCCAATTACAGTTCCGTATAGACTTAGATTAATTAATAATTATTGGGTATCTACGATGTATTAGATGTTTTTTATGTATACTATTCCATGTCATTGTCTCAAGAATCTATTGTATAGTTGTTTTTATTCTGCTTTTTCAAAAGAAATTGTAGCTCAAGCACTTAAAGTGCCTTTTGAAATCCCATAGCTGGTAAATGGTAAACTTCAAACGCCAGCCTTCTGATTCAGCATGCAGTGCCCCTTTATCCACTGTGTTTGCCATAGATCCTGAAGTTGACACATCTTTTAGTTCAAGGTGACTCACCTCTTTCATCAGCCTTTGCCCAACTGTTATGGTTGATGTTGGGCATTCCTTTTCTCGGTTTCTAAAAGGGTCTCTAAAATTGTAGGTGAGCAGCAGTATTGCTTCCTTAACTCAGATGAGCCCAGCGTCAATTCTCTGCACCAGAAAACCTGTCTCTTCTTTTAGCATTGACATGGTTATCTGGCAGGTTATAGAGACATGGAAGTGAGGCAACATCTGTGGTGCCATCAGCTGTTCGAGGGCTGGTCCCTGTTGTGATTATAAGGAGGGCTCAGCCATTGACTATGAAGGGACCAAGCCAAGGCTGTGAGATACCAAATTTGAAGGTAGGAAAGAGACTGTACAGTTAGCTGCTTAGTTGCACAGGGCAGCAAGAGCTTAACATGAAAGCAGATTTTGGAATGTCAAATACATATGACATAATGGATTAGATATCAGAACTGCTGGTGAATGAGAGAGAAAAGCACTGCTCCAGCATAAAGCCCTGTGAAAAGCATCTGAGGAGCAACACTTCATCCCTGAAACCTTGCATGATCACAGCTGCTATAACTCTACACCATTAGAGGCTATTTTTTCCTGTATCCAAGTCTTGTCATTGTTGGAGTGAATGGCTGTGATGCTTATAAACGTACCATCTTTTAATTCCCAGTTCTTCCATATTCTGTGATGATGTCCCTCGGTGTCTACCAAATACATTTCTCAGTTGTGAACTTGCTCTCTATCTGGCTTTTGCCAACAGAGGGTGCTAGAGAAAGATTAGAGCACTGGAGGTGGGGGAAAGGGTTTGATCCGTTCAGGTTTGCATCCAGTTTTTGCAAGTGTCTCCTAGCCACAGCTCTCCACTTGAGCAAGCAGCAGTTGCTTCCACTTTCCAGGTTCTTGCAGTAGTCTCAGAACCAGCCTGCAGCACGCATTGGCACCAGTGGAAAGGCATGCTGTCTTTAGAAGACGTTACAGCTCTTCCTCTGAGCTTCTAAGGTACCAGCACCAATGGGATGTGCCCTCTCTTGAGAGATGCAGGACCTAACTCACACAGAGGACCACTCCTCTAGGCTTCTAGGTTCTGACGATCCTAACATCTTTATGTTCTCTCCCCAGCCACTATAGTGGTAGCTGTTTCCTAGAGTTATTTTCTCTGTATTAATGCAGTGTTTCCTGGTGGCTTTTTAGTCCTTCAATGCCAGTTCAACCAATTCTCTACATTAAATTCTCTCTGAAAAATAGCTATGGGCCTTTGTGTTCCTTAACAGGACCCTGGTTGGTCCTTTGGGTCTGCATTAACTAGTTTGGCTTTCCACCAGCCTAACCAGAAATGTCTCCCCCTCCCTGTGAATAGTTAGGTTGAGGTTCTTAAGTTCCATTACCTCCAGGTACCTTCATTTTAAGTTTGGCCATTGCTTCTCCACATGGATAAGGCATAGCCAGGCTGGCTCAAGGTCGCACTCTGCTGGTTTAAAGCAAATAGCTGGAGACAGGTGGTGAGAAGAGGCTGTCCAAACAGGGTTCAGTTGCCAAACAGTTTGGACAAGAGTCGATCTCTGAATCATTATAGACCCTGCTTCCTTATATACCAATGAGTCTTATCCAAACTTTTTGTCATTTGATTTTTTGTGACACTTTCACCCTACACCTCCTTAAGAATCATTATAATTAGAGTATATTAAAATCAATTTTTCTTTGAAAATTTTATAAAACTTCTAAAGGTAAATAAGAAGTCTTTGTGAGTAGTGCCCACTTTCTACTTGATAAGAAGCCCTATTCCCTTTCTGAGAACTATTCCCTACTGAGAACTATTCAGCAAGCTAACTCAAGTAGTTACTGATTTAACTGAATCCAAGAATCCAAAAATTATTATGACAACATCTCCAAAATTACCACAACTTCCTTCTGAAATGTACTTCTACAAAAGGAGAAAATAGAGCTTAGTCTGCTTATTTTCTTTACAACAGAAAAATAACCAAAGTGAAAAGGGTAGGATGCCAGTCTGTTTCCCATTTCATGGGGAGGAAAGTGAGAAACAGCCATTATTTTTTATGGGAAAAAGTTGGGTGACCTCAAATGAAAAGAATACAATTTTTATTATAATAGTTGATCATTTAAAATATATTTAAGATTTCATCCACATTCATTTAAAATCTACTTTCCTAAAGAAATAATAATTTAAGAGATATTAAAATGAAATATATTTTCATAAGTAATATTTATGTATTTCTTCATCCCAAGAAGAAATTCAGCATCAGACATTATCAACTCATAAAAGTCTTAAAAGATTCATTAAGAGAAAGTATTTGAACTACTGAGATAAGAACGATCATTTAGTTATAAGTTTATGTGACATTTGCAACAACCTTGATATTTTGCAATATCTAAAAACGGCATGTTCATATTTTTGTAAGAAAAACTCTACTCTTACCACTTCCTTTGGTTTCAGCTGTTGTTAACTCTGTCATAGGGTTAAGGCTACTCATCTCTCCTGTCCTGCACGGCAGGAGGTTCTTTTTATTTTAATGAGTTTTCTCCTTGGTCTACTGGCAACCAGAGAACAGATTCAGAACTTTGAGGGCTTCCTGCTATGGTAACTCAGTTGTTGCTTTAAGTCCACAGAGTCGAATCAGGGGGGAAAAAAATCTGTTGCTGAAGCTTGATACAAATGTGGAAATCCATTTGCAGGAGAAGATAAGCGATATCTCTATAGCAGGGTCACATCCTCTGTGTTGATTCAGAAATGGAATTCCTTTTATTAAATAGAACCTCCCAGTTGCAGCATTCCTCTCTTATTGAACAGCTTCAATGCTTTAAATAAAAGGAATGTTATTTCACACAAACATTAGACATTTAATTCTGTTAGATGTGTGTGATGGGGAGATCTCTTTCCCCAAAAGTAGACTGCAATGCTAGTGACTACACACCTAGGAATGAAGGTGCGGCCAAAGAATAGCTGTTTAAGTAGATGTGTGTAGAAGCATGATGGTCTTCAGGCACTTGAGCTTGAGACATCTCATACAAGGGTGAAAGACCCCAGATGAGGCCCTTGGCAACCAGGATAGCCAGGAATGGGAAGCAAAGGGGGAAGGGCGATGGGCTTGGGGGAGGGGAGACTCTTGCCCCAGGCCTCCAAATGTTCACATTGGGTCTGTCTGCTATAATCATCATTTGTAGATTTTCCTAATAAATAAATGGGACACATGCCTCTGTAATCTAGCCTGTAAAAATTGCTGAGTAGATAACGGGAAGGTGTCTTTCAAGTGCAAAATGAAAAGTGCAACTTAATACTTGTAAATTTAATTCTAATCATTGAGGATATAATGTAAACATAAATCTTAGCAAATAATTTCAAACCATAATGCACTAGTTGCTAACTCCAAAATTATGTAAGTTGAGATGGGAGCAGACTGTTGTCCTAATTAAAGTCTTTAAAGCTGAGAACCATTATGAAACTAACATCCTCTATACTGATCTGTAACTGCTACCTGATGGTACTGCAGCTGACTCATGGAGAAGAAGTAAGTGTTCCTATGGGTGTAAAACTTCAGTGGAAAGTGTTTGATGTAAAAGAAACACATACCCCCCTCCCCCATACAGTTGGGTAGAGTTGAAAGTACACTGGGCAGAAAGAGAAAATCTTGGAAAAGCATCTTCCACTAAGATGCATGGTTTGGGATAAAACATTTAGCCTCTATGTTTCAGCTGTTGCACATGTCACTTGGTAACAAAAGAAAGGATAATGGGGATGGAAGGTTTAAGAAATGAATTAATCATTAGGAAGGCTGAATTCAAGTTCTACCTCTTCCTCTGTTTCTGCTTCTGTTTAAATTTGGACACATCATTTGACTTCACCTTAAGCCCCCATCTTTTCACCTAAAAATTAAAGAAGTTGGACTAGATTAGAAATTAAGGTGTATTAATGTGTACTTGCAATGCATTGGGAAACATCTGCCATCCAATCCATGACAAAAATACGGGAAAATGGATTTATTTGAATAAGCAAACAAACTTATTCCATTTTTCAGCAATCAGTTACAGAGTGCCTGCCATTTTTTATTGCAAATAAATCTTCCATCTGTATGATCTTGAGTTCAGGCAGCTGGATGTTTGAGAGAGATTAACTGTCTTAAAAAGAAGAAAGATGCAGCATGGGTTTCATTCACTTCCAAAATGGAGCCCAAAATATTGGCCATAATGCCTTGATCCTAGTGTGTCCCATTTATTTAATAGTCATCTGCCAAAATTTAAATGGAAAATAAGGCAGAGAATTTTAATTCCTCTATGTTGGTCACAGATTATAGTATGCATGAAAAGAAAGACTATTTTTAATGAATGAACACTGGTGGTAGCTAACCTATTATCCATTTTGATGTCAAAGAGAGGAAAATAATATTCTCCTGGTGGTATATGCCATTTCAGCATCCTGCCACTCTTTTTCCAGAGAAATGAATGGCATCCACTCAAATACCTTAACATCTCCTCTTGATAGACTCTTTTATAGAGAACAAGGTCTCATACCAGTGCTTCAAATAACCCACATGAACTCACTATTGAAAAATATAAGGTACATTACTGTACAGATTGAAAAGTGGCAAGCATTTCTCTTTTCAATGACTTCATGAGATGCTCCATTGATGTACACTTGGCATTTTTAATGTGACCTAAATCTACCTGCTTGTGGTAGGCAGAATAATCCCCCCCCCAAAGATGTTCACATCCTGTTTCCTGGAACATGGGAATATGACACTTTACATGGCAAAAGGCATTTTACAGGTGTGATTAAATTAAGGACCTTGAGATGGGGAGGCTATCCCAGATTATCCAGTTGGGCCAAATCACAAGGATCCTCATAAGGGGAAGATGGAGTCAGAGACTCAGAGAAGGAGATATAAGGATAGAGGTAGATGTTGGAGCAAAACCATTGCTGAAAGAGAGCCATGAACCAAGGAATATGAAAAGTCTCTGGAAGTTAGAGAAGATGAAGAACAAAGAAATTCTCCCCTAGAGCAACACCAAAGAATGTTGCTCTGCAGATCCACTTAAGATTTCTGACCTTTAGAAGTCTAAGATAATAAATTTGTGTTAAGTCACTAAGTTTGTAATAATTTATTACAGCAGAAATAGGAAACTAATAGGCAGCTTGACAGCCTCAAGCTGCATGTTGAATAGTAGATTTCTAATCCTGTTTTTGAGGTTCTTTCCTTCCTACTAACTCTTGCGCAGTCCCTGCTGGGTGGCTCATCTGTTCATAATCCGTGTTATTTCCAGCATCTTCACCATCTCCTATCTCTGTTCTGCCACAGGTCTGCTCCCTGTCCATCCCATGCTGCAGTTTGGGTTTGAGGTACCCCCAAGAGTTCACTCTTGCTTCTGCTACCATCTCCACATTGGTTTTGGAACTATGGCAATACTTTTTATTCTTTTAGCCCAAGGGTTGGCATGGAAATTTTCCCACAGTAGGATACAATGTTTATCCTGGTCATCTAAAGAGAAAGCAGAAAGGAATACCATTCAGAAATTAACTTTTAACTGGTTAGTAGATATGATTACTCTCAGATCACAGAATTACTTGCCAATTTTACTAGATCACTTCAGTATACCTGCCTGTCTTACTAAAGGCTTCCTCCTTGCCTAGCTCACAGCCCACAGCTCAATAGCAGAATTCAGCTTCCCCATCACCACTACACATACCCTCAAGTGTCCACAGACTCCACCTGCCATCCTTGCTCAATGTAAATGGAACATTCCTTGCTCATCCCCGGCTGAGGCTTGTCCTTCTAGTCTTCACTTCTGTCCCAAGATCTGCCTTTCTCCAAGATGGACTGACCTGGGTCATTTCCACTACTTTCCAGGGAAACATCCCCAGTTAGTAATAGGAGATCTTACCCTATGGTCCCAAGAGGATAATTACATTGTAACTTAATAATCCAATACCTGTAAAACAGATGAAGATACAAATATAGCATCAGAGCTACCTCTTTACACCAGACCCTGAAAATTATGGAAAAAACAAGCAGTTTAATTTTTTAATATTTCTAAAAGTCTGAGTAATTTAGTAGGTAGCAACATTTTACATAGAACAATGACAGTGTGGTAAGGTTGAGTTTCTCTAAGCCTAGTCCAGACACTCAGTTTATTAATATATGTATTTATAATTATAGTCTCTGCCTTACATTTTTAAAAACTAATTCTCTTATTTGGATGCATTTTCTTGAAGAATAATTGATATAAACTGCACATGTTTAAAGTGAATAATTTGATAATTTTTGATCTATGTATATATACATAAACCATTAACACAATTAAGATAATGAATATAGCCATTACTGGTAAAAGTTTCTTTTACCAGTAGTCTTTGCAATCTCTCTCTCTTGTCCCTACCCACTTCCTGGCAACCACTATTCTGTCTTCTGTCACTATAGATTAGCATATATTTTCTAGAATCTCATGTAAATGAAATCATAATATATATATATTAATAGTCCATTTTGCCTGACTCCTTTCACTCGTGTAATGATTTTGAGATTAATCCATGTTGTTCCATGTTCATCACTTTTTTATTGCTACAGAATTCTTCCACAATTCATTAATCTGTTGAGGGGCATCTGGGTTGTTTTTAGTTATAACTATTACAAATAAAAGACAATAAACATTTGAGTAGAAGTATTTATGTGAAAATAAGCTTTTATTTTTCTAGGGTAAATACCTAGGATTGGAATGGCTAGTTCCTATGGTTTATATATGTTTAATTTTTAAGAAACTGCCAAACTTTTTCTAAAGTGGTTGTACTATTTTCATTGGCAATATATGAGTTCTAATTTTCCCACATTCTTACCATCACTTGGTATCCTCATTCTTTTTAAAATCTTATCCAAACTAATATATGTTTGCTGGCATCCCATTGTAATTTTCATTTTCATTTCCCTAATGACTAATGATATTGATAACTTTTTTATATTCATATTTGCCCACAATATATCTTTTTGGTAAATTGTCTATTCAAATCATTTGCCCTTTATAAATTCTTTTGTAAATTGAGTTTTGAGAATTATTATTATTTTACTTTTTTTTTTCTTTTTTGAGACAGAGTCTTGCTCTGTTGCTTGGACTAGAGTGCTGTGACATCAGCCTTGCTCACAACAGCCTCAAACTCCCAGGCTCAAGCAATCCTTCTGCCTCAGCCTCCCAAGTAGCTGAGACTACAAGCGTGTACCACCATGCCCAGCTAATTTTTTCTATATATTTTTAGTTGTCCAGATAATTTCTTTCTATTTTTAATAGAGACAGAGATGGGGTCTCACTCTTGCTCAGGCTGGTCTTGAACTCCTGACCTTGAGCAATCCTCCCGCCTCGGTCTCCCAGAGTGGTAGGATTACAGTCGTGAACCACCACGCTTGGCTGAGTTTTGAGAATTATTTATATGTTTTGCTTACAAGTTATTTGTGACATATATAATTTTCCAATATTTTCCTCCCAGACTGTGACTTTTTTTATTCTCTTAATATTGTATGTGAAGAGCATAAGTTCTTAATTTTTATAATTTTTTTCAAACTTTTGGCCTCAAGCAATCCTCCCACCTTGGCCTCCCAAAGCATGTGATTACAGGTGTGAGCCACCACTCCTGGCCAAAATATTTTTTTAAAAAAAATGAATCATGCTGTTCATATCATAGGTAAGAAATCTTTGCATAACTGAAATGACTGTAAATTTACTCCCTTTTCAAAATAGTTTTAAAAGCTTATGTTTAGCCTGTAATCCATTTTGAGTTAATTTTTAATATAGTGCAAAATGTGAATTTTAGTTCATCTTTCTTTTTTCTTGAAAATGGATATCCAAATGTTGAGAAAGTAATTTGTTAAAAAGGCTATTCTTCCTGCAAGGAAATACCTTTAGACTTTTGTTGAAAATCAGCTTAATCAAACACATGTCAGTCTATTTCTATATTCTCTATTCTGTTCCATTGATTCATTTGTCTACCTTGTTGCTAGTACTACATTTTCTTGATTACTATAGTTTTATAAGTCTTGAAATCAGATAGTTTAAATTTTTCAACTTTGTTTTTCTTTTTCAAAAATGTGTTGGCTATTTTAGGTCCTTTGTATTTTTATATGGATTTTAGAAACAGCTTGTCAATCTTTAAGAAAAAGTTTTCTGGGATTTTCATTGGGATTATATTGAATCTATAGACAAGTTTGGGGAAAATTGGTAGTTTAACAATATTGAGATTTCTCATCCATAAACATGGTATATCTTTACATTTATTTGGGCAATTTCAGCTTTTTGATAGAGGTTAGGGGTAGTTGAATCACTAACTTATTTTTCCCTCTAGCATCAAAGCAATTAAAAATAGATACATTTCCTAAAATAGGGATGGAACATTCATTAAATTGGGCTTGATATGTTCCAAAATGCTCTACTATATAGTTATATGGGATAAAATGGTTTGGACATAAGTTATAATGGCATTTTCCAATTACTCTCCCCAAATCTAGAACTAGGAAATCACTTGTAATGATAGTTGGGTCTACAAAGTAGGCTCTCAATATGCTTTCCCAGCCACATGAATGATAGGATTACTGGCAATTACTGCAAGAAAGCAGAGACTTTACTGACGCTGTTCTTTGAGAGTTGTATAAAAAACAGATACACATAGATATGCATACTAAGCTCATTAATCCCGAATGCACGTTTACCAAGAGAGTAGAGGAATAGGGGAGAAAGATGGATCTTCTTTTTCTTCTAATACAGTTTGCTCAGCTTCTGAGAAATGTGTCCTAATGAATGTCAAGATCTTACAAAATTCACCATCAAATGAGTCACTATTTCTTCTATGGGGTTGAGTGAAAGAGAAGGTACAGAAAGAACTCAAAATATTTCAGTATTATCTTCTCCTGGGAATTGGAACTGTAATCCCATATGCCCTACAGGGCAGCTGGAGTTGTCTGTCATACTTAGGCTTGGTCAACACTCTCTGTTAAATGTATAAGACACTCGCACTGAATTTGTAGTGGAGAAATGTAGAGAAGTAGAAAAGAGACAAAAGTTGAAGGCAGGTATTGTGGAAAGAGATTTTTTATAGTTATTGAGGTATGGATATAAGCTCATTAAAATATGAAAAAAGACTAAGAATAAATATTTTCTAGCTTCATGGGTTTTTTTTCCATTTTTTGTTTGTTTTATTAAGAAAATACCTTAATAAGGGAAGACAGAATTTATTTCAGTTTGAATGTTTCTACTTAGTACATTCTTTACTGAGTTGCTTTCTGTACTAAGATGGAGGATTTCTCACAAAAACATATAGGTTAAGCCTAGAAATGACTTAAGAAAGTGTTATTCTTTCTTCTAGTAAATGCTAATACGTAATTAAAATGTTGGGGGATGGTTGTGTTCATTGCTGTATTCCAAGTGCCAAGAACAGCATGTGCTTCTAGGAGTCACTCAGATTATTCCTTAGAAAATGCTTTTGAGGCTGGCTCAGTGGCTCATGACTGTAATCCTAGCACTCTGGGAGGCCAAGTGGGGGGGATTGCTCAAGGTCAGGAGTTTGAAACCAGCCTGAGCAAGAGGGAGACCCCATCTCTACTATAAATAGAAAGAAATTAATTGGCCAACTAATATAGAGAGAAAATATTAGCCAGGCATGGTAGCACATGCCTGTAGTCCTCAGGAGGCTGAGGCAGTAGGATTGCCTGAGCCCAGGAGTTTGAGGTTGCTGTGAGCTAGGCTGACGCCATGGTACTCACTCTAGCCTGGGCAAAAAAGCAAGACTCTGTCTCAAAAAAAAAAAAAGAAAGAAAGAAAGAAAGAAAAGCAATGCTTTTGATTACTCCTAATCACTGGTGATCTTTTCTTTCTTCTCTTAATTCTAAGGTAGTTAAATTCTAATATGCATAATCTGCCATTACAATTTCATCCTGGTTTTGATTAACTTCTAGCTATGTTCTTCTGCTCTTACAGAGCATGTAGGGAGGTGGTTTGGCATGGCTTCTGAGTTTGGACTGCCCAGCTATGGTTTCTACACTACCAATTAGTAGCTAAGTGACCTTGGGCAAATAACCATTCTGAACTTGTTTTATCATAAGTAAAATGGGAATAAAAATGATATTTATTTCATAAAGATGTTATGATGATTAAATGAGATAATTCATATAAGGAATTTGGCAATTCCTGGCACATAGCAAACAATCAATACATTCAAGCCATAATTTTTACTAACAAATACTCTCATGTTCAATGATTTAAAAAAAAAATAAAACAACTTAGTATCAGAGAATGGATTAAATAATTTGGGGGAGTGCCAAAGGTGAGTATGCGGGCTGAAAAGATGGAAATGAAGTTAATTTTACTGACATTGGCTTTGAAAGCAAAATGTAGAGGGATATGTGGTCTGTAAGGTTTTTGAAAGCAAGGGTTATGCATTTTCAATTACAAAACTCTTCACGCAGTCTACTTTCATGGTACCGAAACAAACAAAACACCCCTGTATGTTTTTCAAACACCCCCTATATTTCTCAAGTGGGCTAATTCTCGGATTCTTTTAATGTTCTGAAGTTTCAATGCTTTCCCTGCTCAGCCTGGAAGCCCTGCATAAGAATCCTGGATTTATTTTATGTGGGCCTAGATTTTTAATGTGATGACCACCTGGAGTTCGTGGCCTTTATCTCAGAGAACGCTCAGCGACCTCGTCTCCTTACAGAGTAGGCAAGTCTGCCAGCGGTTCCTTTTTCGAATCCCTGGAGGCGGCGGGACCACGCAGCTCTGGCTCCGCGGTCGGCCCAGCCCAGACAGCCTGGAGAGCCGCTTCTCCTGTCTGCTCTCTCTCTTGTCCCTCCCTCTATTTCCGCCACTCAGCAAAAAGACTCCTGGGCAGCTGGAGTCCGTTCAAGAATCCTGGGAGCAGTGTAGTGTAACTCCTTTGGCTCCCTCCCCGCACCCTCCTATGTCACGCAGTCTGCGTGCTGGGATCTCTACGGGAAGACTCACTAGATGGACTCTGTGCTGAACGGCACTGTGCCCTTCGCTTCCTGCGTCTCCACTTATGCACCCTTTATACAGTTATTACACAGAGGCTTAAACTGAAATGACTTCTAAACATCAAAAATTTAAAAGTACAAAAAGAAAAAAAAAATCCCAACGGGTTATGGGTGTTTGTTTGGTGTGTGTGTCCATCCGCGCTTGTGCAAAACCTCCTAACGTCACAGTTCGCAATCGGGACAAGCGCATCGAGAAATCCGAGATCTTTCCAGGGATTCCCTGTACCCTGCCCTCCTCGTCTCCAGCACCCCCCAAAAGAGGTAGGTTTGGGCTTTTGCAAGCCACTACTGCAGCAATAGAAGGACACGAATCTGCCGCGATTTTTTTTTCTTTCCCCTTTCGTTCCCAGCCCTCTTGGGCGAACGGTCCCGAGCGCAGGGTTTCCTTCCAGGTGCCCCGCACCCGCACTGCAACCGAGCGCAGGTCCTTCCCCGGCTCCAGACAGCCTGCCTCTCCGCCAGCCCTTCCGCGGACCGCCTGGCTCCGGCCTCCGCCTGGGTGGTGGGTGGTGCTCGCGCCGCCCCTACCTTCCCCCGGGGCCCTTGGAGAGCCGGCGCTGGGCAGTGCGTGCGCGCGCGCGCCAGTTTGGTGGGGAAACCTCCTTCAGTGGAAGCTGCTGAGTGTCGTTGGCAGAGAGTATTCCGGAGCCCAGCAAAAGCCTCCAAAGCACCAGAGCTTCCCTAAAGAGAAACAGAGTAAAAGACAGACAAGAAGGGAAGCCTGTTCCCCTAAAGCCCAGGTTTCCAATACTCTTGGATCCTGCTGGAGCTGAGCAAAGGCGCAGTTAGCAGTAGCTGCTGCTATCACCCCGACTTGGGAAGAAGATTCCCGCCCCCCCCTTTTCGGGAGGAGGGAGGTCGGGATTTGCAGGCAAGAGTTGCACCTGGTCTAGAAACCTGCAGAGAAGAGAACTCTGGGGTAAGTAGTGTTCTGGCACTGGAGCAGAAAGGGAGAAGGAGGAGGGGGCATGAGAGGGACGAAAGGAAGAGGGCAGGGAATGCATTATGCAAAAAAAAAAAAAAAAAAAATCCCCAATATTTCGCAGCAGAGGGAAGCACTGCACAGCACTCCCAGGATGAGTCCCGCCGGGGTCTCCTGCGCCGGACTGGCAGGCGCGAAGTTCTTTTTAAGGAGAAGAAAAACTCAAAAATCTTGGAGGGTATCAGAGGCAGACGGAGCGGGGCGGAGCGGGGAGGCGGCTTCTGGGGACTGGGGCCGACGCAGCGGGCGAGGTGGCCTGAAGCTCTGTCGCCCAGCCTTCTCCGCCTCCTCATGGCCGCGTTCAGCCTCGGCTCCCCACCCTGGCCTCCTGCCTCCGCCCCGGGGCGCCGGGCTCCTGGGCTGACTTTGGGACACCCAGCGGCGGCGAGGACGCTCACCTGGCCGAGCCTCCTTCTCCTCCTCCTCCTCCCATCCTCCTCCTCCCGCCCCCACCTGCCCTCCTCTCCGAATCGGGAAGAGTCGGGATCCGTAGGCGAGGAAATAACGACCCCTGCAGTTGCATTGCGGAAAATCTCGGCGGCGGCGCTAGTTGCGGGCGATGGAAGCAAGGCACCTGGGGGTTCTGGGGAGTCCAGGAACATAGGAAAGGAGCAGAAAGCGCGCTCGCGACTTGGGGAGCCCGTGGGCCCCACCGCGCCCCAGTCCCCGGCGCCCAGACGTTCCACTTGGCGCCCTGGACGCGCGGCCCAAACCCGGCTCGGAGGCGGCAGGCTGCGCGCGGACTTGGGGAGCAGGGAGGGTCGGCGGAGGCTGCCGGCGGCTGGCGGTTTCGGGCAATAATCCCTGCCTCTCTTTCTCTGTCTGTCTGCTGTGTCTGCTCCTCCCCCCGCCCCCCGGAAGCAGGAGAAGAAAGGCCCCGGAGCGGAGCAGCCACCCTCTGACCATGCCCCGGTGAGGGGGGCGGACTTCGAGGGCAACTTGTCGCGGACTGCCGGGGCTTAGCCAGCGAGCTAGGAGCTGTCTGGAGCCCGGAACTGCACGGCGCGGCCCGGCGGGGGGCTATCGTCTATGTCTTCTTGGGGCGCCAGGCGGATCGGGGTCTGGTTTTTCCAGGAAGAGCCCAGCGCTGGTGGCTTCAGGTGGCTGCCGCCGCCGCCGCTGCTAGTGCTGTTTCCGCCACTGGTGCGAGGAGCAGAGACGCGCGAGCGGGGAGACCTCCGAGGCGGCGAGGCATCGGACATGTGTCAGCACATCTGGGGCGCACATCCGTCGAGCCCGAGGGGAGATTTGCAGGAACAATTCAAACTGCGATATTGATCTTGGGGGTGACTGTCCCCGGCCGGCTGTCGGGTGGGAGTGCGAGTGTGCGCTCGCTCGGGAGTGTGTGCGTGTGTGTATGTGTGTGCGCCGTGTCGGGCTCCCCCTTTCCCCCCCTGTTTTCCCGTCGAGTGATGCACTTGGAATGAGAATCAGAGGATGGAAATAGTCTGGGAGGTGCTTTTTCTTCTTCAAGCCAATTTCATCGTCTGCATATCAGGTATGGGGCGCGCTGGAGTCACGGGCGGGCTTGGGTTGTGTCGTGGTGTTTGGATTGTACAGGGTTTTATTGTGTGTAGACGTGCGGCGCGAGGGGAGGGGGTGGCGGAGACCCTTTCAGCTCTTAGGGTTTGCCGCTCTCAGAATCAAAACCCTTGTGGGTTGTGTGTCTTCGTGTGTTGTGCGTCTGTGTGTGTCTAGTGGGAATTAGGATTTGTGTAGAGTCTTGAAGGGTGGGGGGAGCGGTGAGAAAGAAGAAGCAGATGGGTGTTGATTTTCAACTGCTTTCCTGGCTGAGAACTCTGGCGCCCAAACCCGAGCCTTGGCAACCCCCGCCCCCATCCCCGGGCTTTCAAAGTTCCCAAACTCGGTGGTTCCTAGCTGGCAAAATGGATGCAGGGCTGTGCTCTGGTATCTAGGCACTTTAGAGAGACTGCAGGAGGATGCGGGACTGGAGAGTGCCAGCAGGGACCAGAGAGATGTCCTCCATGGCTTCCCCAAGCACATCAGGACTGACTGTGATGGCTTGAAACCTGCTGGCACACACCCCCTCTACCCCCAAATAAAAGGGGGGAAAACCTTTCTGAAACGACACAATGTCACAAATACCACTTTAGATTATGGTGTTTCTTAATTCCCAATGGCAAGGATATGCTGGCTCAGACTCACTGATTTCAAGCAACTTGTGCTGATCTGTGGTTTTAGGAACAAATGGGAACCCAGGATGTTGAGGTGAATGAGGCAGGGCTTGTGCATACCTGCGCCTGAGTGTGTATGGGGACAAATTCTGATTTTTGAGCCCTGTCTTTGTTGGTGCAGGGAATTGGGAACGCGAGGGCGCTGCGGGAGGGCCCTGCCAGGGAAAGCCCCAAGACCAGCCGTATTCCCCAGTTCAGTGGCTCCTCCCCTCAACAGCGCCCACCCACGTTTCCCTTCACACCTGCCACTTAAACACCCAAGGCAAAGCCCATTTGTAGTGCTCCTTTCTGCCTGCATTCCCTCTGCAGAATTGGGGACTCAGCCGACTTCCCAGCAAGTCACCAGAAGAGGAAAGCAGGGACCTTGCCCCTGTGAGCAAACACATTTGAGCAGCATTGGGGTAGGGGGGACTATGTGTCTTGTCTCTTCCTTCAGCCCTGTCAGTCCCCTCCCCCTAAGCCAGACCTGATTCTGGATATTAAAAACCCTTGTTCTGCCCTCAGCCTGGGCCCGGTTCCAAATACCACAATCCAGTTTCAATTTTCTCCCCATAGGGCAGGAATGGGAATCTGTTATCAGAAATCATTCTGTTTTGGACTCAGCCACCTTACTAAGAAATTTGCCTCTATAATATTTTAATGAGATACGTTGTATACCTGGGAGACAGGAAACAGTGCCCTGTGGTCACGCTAACTCCTCTAGTGGGACCTTTTTTACTCCATCCTGCATGGAGTAAAAATTCTAAGAGTAAAAATTCTCAGGTGACTCGTGAGTGTTTATATCACTCCTACGACCAGGGGTGGACTGGGCGGTATCTCACAAGGCCACATTTTACATCTTTCTCTTTTATGTGTCTATTTCAAACTCTCTCCTTTGTTCCAGGATATTTCGCCAGTTATAAAATAGCCTTTCTCTACTTGTCTCCAGCATCATAAATAATTTTCAAATCAGACAAGCCATCTGAGCGCCTTTAAGATTTGCAAAGGGTTAACATTGATTGAGACTCTGGACCCCCTCCAGCATCTTCTTAGTCCCCAGCCCTTACCCTGAATTTGGCCAGGAAATCACAGAGGGGAACAAGCTGAGAAAGGGTCTGTTCTCGGCCTCCAGAAGAGGCATTAGTGGGATACCTGTCACAGCTATATTTGATTTGGTATATCAGCAACTAAATTATTCAAATAGAAGCATTAGGAAGGGGTTATTTCCAACCTAGGCGGAGTGCTATGGAGTACATGGCCTTTCACATGTATTTACTAAATAATCATTATTGCTATGTAATGAGAGGATAAAAGTGTAAGCAAAATTGCTAGCTATTAGCTAAACAGAAAACTAGGTTAGCGTTCCAAATGCCTACTTAGTATCTGCATTAATTTGCACTTTATGAAGACATTTAGGCAGAGACGCAACGTTATATACTCTATATTTCACACACTCATAAACTTAACTTTAAAAGGCCATTCTTTCTCATGGCCAAGGTGGACTCCTCCTCCTATAAGCAGAACTACTCATTCAGTGATGCCCATGTATGTCAGGATTATTAGTAATATAATTATGGCTCACAATGGCTACAGTTTGGGAGACTCAGACTCCTTTCTTTCCCCCATCTAACAGCCTTGGGATGTGTAAGAATGCAATGCACTAAGACTGAATAATTGTGGCTCAGGGAGACTTTAGTGGGTCTTTCATTTCTGTTTCCATGATTTGCAGTTTTAATTTACTCAGGACTGAGTTCTACCGAAAGGAACATAACCCTGTGATCATAGAACCGACTAAATCTTACGTTTAAAAAAAATTAATAAACAAAGCGCCTCTTCACCATCGTGGGATGAATTGTCCTGACCTGTAAATGGGTGCTAATTCTTACAGAGTTACCAGGCACCAGTGATTGATGCATTGGTGGGGTTGGCTTTATCACTGAGGAATACCAGACTGGAGAAGGCCAGCAAAAGTCTGCAGTATAAACAGTTTGCAGAGGAAAATGTTGCTAGTAGCTTTGGCCTATGGAAGGTATACTGACTGAGTTTCATTTGGTGACATTTGCTTTCAGGAACACACTGGTGCTTTGTAGCTTAGTATATTGTTAACCAAAGGTTCCAACCCCCCTCCATCCCACCTGCAAAATTAAAAGTGTACCCATGGAGTTTTCTCCCCGGGTTTGTTTAAACGCATTGCTTAAAGTACAGACACCTGGGCTTACTATAGTTGATGATTCTACACTAATAATTTGGTTGTGATGCGGCTGTTGGTAAATGGGACTGAGGATCCATTTGGCCAGGCTTAGCTAGATGCTGGGTAAGTAGCATGCATGCCTTTTATTTGGGAGACCATATCTATTTTGGCTACTTAATGCAACATAGCTAGGCTGAAGGGAGAATGCCACGATCTGGGAGTACTTCTGGCTTTACATTAAACTCAGATCTCACTTTACTAGCAATGCAAGGTAGCCAGGGTCTGTGAAGAGAATAGAGAAAGAGAGAAAGGAAGAGAGAGAGAGAGAGAGAGAGAGAGAGAGAGAGAGAGAGAGAGAGAGAGAGAGAGAAAACAGGATGATTTTTCTCTGTGCTGCAAGAACACCATTCCCTTCCTACAAAAGCAGCTCAGATCAGCGAGAATGTATGCTTAGCAGCACGAGGAGAAAATTCCCTGGTCAAAAGAGAGCTGCCTGATTTAATTTATACAAGGCGTGCTACTTCCCTCTTATGTAACTTTACTTCTTTGCCAGTTTATTCATAATACTAACAATAATAATTTGAATTATGTGGTGCTTTCACATATTTTACATATATTGCATATATTTTAACTAATCTATTCATAGAATTTGTGGGTTAATTTCATAGATGAGGCAACCAAAGCCCCCAGAGGTTCAACTGGAGTAGTCACACTCAGGTCTAACTGAGTCAAAATTCAGTATATCATTTATGTTAAGGCTCAAGATTCCTTTCAAATGTTTTTACTCAATAATTTTTTTATTTTGATGTCTCCAACTGAAGTAATAAATTGGGTTAAATAGATGGAAATCTTAGAGAACTTGGAAGTGAAAGTTTAAGGTAATTACAGTTTAGAGCTAGAATTAAGGTAGCATTTGAGCTGCACCTAACTGGCAATCAAACAGATGAGACTATTACCCAAGTACTCCTCAGCATTTAATGATCAACAGTCACTACAAGCAAGGGATATTTAGTGCATTCTTTTCTTAATCTGAAAATTAAAATGGATTGACTTTAGTTTCTTTGTGTGTAGAAAGAGAATTATAGTGCGCATGTTTGTTATATGGATTAAATGAGATTGTATGTTCAATGATTTTCATTTAGTGTCTGACACATAGTAAGCACACAATAATATCATTACTTATTTCCTACAAATCTGACATTATATAGGTTTGGTTCATGGTAGAGTAGAGCTTTTACCTCCGTCCAAGTCAACTGATTTAAAAGCAAAAAGGAAATAATCTTCAGCAAGCACATTTTATAACATTGAGCATGATTTCCATTTTCAAGGAGGCCTCGGCTAAATAATTTTGAAATGTCTAATTTTTCTTCTCATATTGGTACGATACCGGTAGCAGTTAGCTTTGGTGCATAGTCATAAGTGTAACCCATTTTACCTCTGTGAGCTTGGAATATTGAGGTGAAGCTTGGAAAGTTTAATAAATTACCTGGGAACCATATAATGCTTATTACCCAGGGATCAACAGAATTTTTCTCCTTCTGCTGGCATGTTGGAATTCGGTATCAACCCAATTTTAAGGTGCTTCCAAGATGGCCAACTACATGGGCTTTCAATATGGTTTGATATAGGACACCCCATTAAATAAAAAAGAGCCCCAGCCAAACAAAGACTACTCATCTGATTATTTCATTAGCAATACAGTTTCTTTAAATCCAGTTTCTCACATGATGTCATATATCTCAATCAGTGCCACACAACTATCATCATAGATGAAACTCTTCAGATAGTCAAGAAAGTCTTTCTGAGTTATATAAAATCCCAAGGGGAAAAAGAAATGTCAATGTGGAGAAACTTTCCCTTGGGTGGGGAGAGGAGTTTGATTGCTATCCTAAGTCAGTAGCTAACATCTCAACTTATCACTTTAATTAAGCATTACATGTTTAGACCTAGGGTTTAGGTCCAAAAGAGGTCCAGGTACCCTAAATGTGTATGGTAGCGAGCCATTGTGTATAGAAAGAGTATGAAATCAGAAGACTCACATTGAAATAGAACCCTGTTTTAATTACCTCTGTGACTTTGGGCAATTCTCTTGACCTCTCAGAGTCTCAATTTCCTCATCTGTAAAATGAAAATTATGTTTGCTTTGCCTGTTTCAAAGAATTGTTGAGGGAAACATGATAGAGCAGTGATAGAGCAATCCTAACCATTTTTTATGTTATGCAAATGTAAAGTATCTGTGTCTTTACTATACTATGGAGTGATCTCTGCTTAAGATACAGTCATAAAAGCAAAATAGAGATACATGCACATAGTCTAGAGTGATATAAAATAATATGAATGATGCTTAATTTTAAAGATATAAAAACAAAGTTGTAATGCCAAAATGTATTATGGTATAAAACAATAAGAATAATTAATGCCTGTTTAATAAGAGACGTAAAGTCTATAGAAGGAAGCAGTCCAGACAGAAAATAAAAGGAGGATATTAGATTAATGTTGGAGTCCGGGATAAAAGACACAGAAGGGTCCACGTCATCAAAGGGGGAGGAATAGAAATGAGTGGCTGTACAGAGAAGACTGTCTCAACTGAAATAAAAGGTTCACTTTGGGAAATATTAGAAATTTGGGGTGAGGCCACTGAGAAAGCTATTAAATTAAGAGAATATGAAGTGTCCCAATATAGTTATTCTTTTTGTGATTTTGTTTTGTTTTTTATTATAAATCTTTGTATTGATTCAATATATTGAACTTGGTTAAAATTTGTTTGATATTCTAGTGTTTATTTGGATTTTAAATTTGTGGTGCATGTCTACAACTACTGCTGTACTTCATATACTTTGTAGCCTATTTGGGATTGTTGACAGTTGAGTTGGGTTTTTTTGTGGGGCAGGGGCAGGGAGAGCTGAGGAGAGGTTCCAGCTTTCTAATCTGTACAATGCTTGATGGGAATCTCTCAAGGTTGTTGATACTATGGGATAATTATAAAAATAACAAAATATTATTTTTTAAAATATCTAACATGTTATCTGGAATATAGTAACCACTGGCCAAATTGTACATATCATTGGAGAGCAAGTGTGGGCTTTGGAACCAAGACCTGCCTACATGTGAATTCTGACTTTGGCGTTTACTCTCTGTGTGGTCTTCGAGAAGGAATTTAAGTCCTCTGAGCCTCAGCTTCCTCATCTGTAAAATAAGCACTGGGGAAAATGTACATGAGATCCTGCCATAGTACCTGGCATGTAGTAGTCACTCAGTAAATGGAAGCTGTTCCCATAAAGTCATCATCATCACCAGTAACAAAATAATTGCTTTAACACTGTAGACCTGTTCTTGTAAATGCCAGATCATTATTTAGTAATTTAAGTCATAAGTTCAATGAAAAAGTATTGACAGTGTACTATAAGCCAGGCACTGGAATCACAGTGAACAATACTTGACCATTAGCATTTGCAAGATAGTACACGTTATATGACAGAATGTGTACAAAATGTAATGGGAATATAAAGCAGGAGCAATTAACTCTTGTTGGTAGATGAAAGTGGGAAAGGGGAATGATTTATTGAGGAGAAAACATATGAACTAGGTCTGAAGAATGCATGATATTTCAAAAGAATAGGGGAGAAAAAATATATTATGAAGCAAGAACAGTGTGTTCACAGAATAAAACAAAATATCAGAAATATGGTAAAATGGGCATATGGAGTAGATGGGCTGGAATAAGTGACAGGAGACAGGATTACAAAAATAACCAGGGGCCAATGTGAAAGAGCTTGCAAACTAAGATAAGTAGTTTAGATTTTCTCTTTAGTTATGAGTAGCTAACTGAGAGGAAGCTAAGAAAAATGACATAATCAGGTTCATATACTTTTGTACTTTGATTGTAATAAGAACTAACTCAGAAACCCAACTCTTTGTCTTCTTTTCTTGTCAGCCTTTATTTTTGATCACAAAACCCATTAAAAAATATCCTGGCTTAATAGCTCAATTAGGCCATTATGGGACATTCTGAGTGACAGATTTAAAAAAAAAAAAAAAAGAGTCCATTTTCCTATCTTTTGTGGCCCTGATTTACCCTGATCTTTGAGATTTGGTATTTTCATGTTAAGCAAATGCAAATGTCTGCAATTTTGTGCTTGAATAATAATAATGATGTCTTTAGCATTAGATGAAGACTAAGAGAAATGAATCATCCGTACATTTATCATGTCATGAAGATTAATTGTGAGCCAAGCAATAGATTCACTATTTGACATGAAACAGATGCTTGAAGCACTATGAAGGGTCTTGCAGAAGTTTTACCTCATAACACTCTGCACAACTCTTATTTCCAATAGACTACATGTTTACTTGGGAGAATATACACATGGTCAACTAAATGATATACCCATTTTATCTTCTCCATGATCTAGTTACTATGGAGCGAGTGTAGAGACCTAAAATGAAATGGTTTCCTTTGTCCACTTAATCAATCAACATTTATCGAGGGTGCAATTATACATCAGGAACTGGGATCCAACAAGAATAAGTAAGACACTGACCTTTCCCTCAAAAAACTCAGTCTAGTAAGAGATTTATTTTTAAAATATTAGTAGTTACAACAGAATGCGATAAATATTATAATAGAAAGAGATAGAGAAAGTGTTGGTAGTAAAAGGAGATACAGAGAAGGGACATCTATTCATCCTAGAGGTAAGAGGGGGAAAAGAAAGAGACTAAGTAGTGTTAGTTAGAGAATGCTTGGGCTGCATCTTGAAGGATGCTGAAGAGTTGGCATGGAAGATTTGGGCTTGTTAACCAGGAAAAGTGTGATGGGGGAGGGATGATGATAGGAAGTAGTTATTTACAAATGCATGTGATAAATTCAGGGGACTGTCAAGAAGTCAATATGGCAGCAACTAAAGAATGGTGTGGGATTGATGAGATTGAGATGGAAGGAGTGTTTCGAATATATGATTTCAATACCGGTAATGCCTTGCAAATAATAATGCCAGTAGTAAAAATCAGCCAGTGACCCTCTGTGCAGGAAAGCCATACTTTAAGACGCAAGAGGATACATGGTTTGCATCTTCTCTTTATGAGGAACAAACCAGTCAGGGTTAAAGCTGTTGGCTCTGGTCTCGCTGTGCTCCATGTGGTCGAAATCATTAGTCATTTTCCAGTGTGGTCTCTGGTTCCAGGTGGCTTCTCAAAAGCTTTTGAGGTAACCCAGACATGTATTACAGAGTTTATCTTCCTAGGAAGAAGATCCAGAACTCTATTGGCTGATCTTGGATTTTGCCATGTGTCAATTATCATCTTATTCTCTTTAATTAGTGAACCTTTTCTATAGCTGTTTTTCTTTTTGCACTTTTCATTCTATGTAACCTTAAACAGAACTTAAAAGAATTTTGAGCATTCAGGGGTTGGGGTAGGGGGCTTTGGATGATGAGAAATGATCTAGGATGGTGTTTATAGCAAAGCCATAATTGCTCTTTATTAGCACGATTGGGCTGGTAATGGGGATTGCCAGTGTTTAGATTTGATTACATTTGCATTAAGGTGCCATCGGGATGGCAGCGGGAACATTATCAGCCGTTAGGAAGGAGACAGCCTACAAATGCCTTTGCTTCCCGATCTGGGAGACGTGGTACTTTTGTCACAGCAAATGAAGAATTAATCTTTAACTTTGTCCAATATTTCATGCCCAGCGGCTGAAGGGGCTGGCAGTAGGAAATGAGGCCTGTGACTTTCAGGTGGGTTTTCCAGAGCCAAGTCTTGCTGGCTTTGCAGCACATTTGGCAGCAATGCCAGAGTTGGAATAAACACATTTACTGAAGGATATGAGTCAACATATTCCCTTTCCGCTCCCCCTCTCTCCGCTACACACACAGCTACCTTTTACCCTCAAGGAAAACAATTCTGGTAGCAGCGCTTATTGAATGAGCACAGACAGACCTTTCCTCCACTGAGAGGTTAGGATAATAATACATACCTCATAGGATTCTTGAAATGAACAAATAAGGTAACATATCGAGGAAAGGGTTGTTTTTCCCTCAGTGCTTAATGTGTTTGTTTATTCCTGAAATGCTAATGAATGCCTCCTATGAGATGGGTACTGGGCCAGGCACAAAATAAAATGTAGCAAACTAAACAGCCATGATCTCTGCCCTTACAGAATGTGTATGCAGTGATACACAAATATTGTGGGGTTTTAATTTCCCATTGCCCAACCCAGCGCCTGGCATTTAGAAGATACTCAATAATGAGTGACTGAATGAATACATAAGTGAATAATAAGGAATGACTTAAAATGGCTTTCCATCCCTCACAGGAGGCTTGGGGAGAAGATCTGAGGCCAGGAGGGGGGACAGATGAAGAAGATGTCTCTATCAGCTGCTCTCTTGCCTCTGCAGCTGGTAGGGGTTTGAAGGTGAAAAGAATCGAAGAGGAAGGGAACATATTTGATAGCTTTCTATTTCCTTTTCAGACTCAATGTGTATCTCCTTTTGAGGAACCATCCTTATTTGGGGCACTTAACAGTTCTTTAAGATGTAATTCAGCTTCTTTGTGTCCTATGACACCATACTCAAGACTTGAAGTGGGTAACTAAGGATTAGTGGGTGTGTTGCTGCTGTGTTCTCTGTGTCATCTCTGTTCCTATTAGAGGAGATTGCTTAGGGTATGGTGTTTTCTTACTGGGTTCCAGCTTGGGAGAAACCAACACTTTAGAAAGCTCACTGTTCTGTAGTTAATATTGAACTAGAGTGCTTTAGGAGAATAGCCTACACCACGTTTTAGCCTTGATGCAGAGCAATACAGGAGATGCCTCTGGTCTCTTTGGTGTTTTCAGCCCTGTGTCAGAAAACATTACTTCTCCTCTGGCATTTTGCAACAGAATTGTGATATAGCTGACTCTTTCTTGAGAAGAGTCAGGAGCCTAGGAATTGAGAGAAGAGAGTGGATTTGCTGTCTTTGGCTGTGAATTCTGCCTATACAGTTAATCTTTACACCTGTAAGGAAATGGTCAGTGGATAATTTGTGATTGTTTGTTTGCTAAAGGGATGTTCTAGAAAAAAAAAAGGCCCTACGCCAACTTCTCAGTAGATGTTTAGAGATCATAGAAAGCAAGGCATCTGTGGGTATTAAATTTCTATTGTATGGCCTGGGTGTGATTAGAAGTGTGTCACTTGCTGTCTAAATCTTCTTGTAATGCACTGTAATGATACCAGCTCTAAGTTGCAGTGACTCACATCTCTGTAGAATGGATTATAAAGTAGTGAAATCATTATTTTTTATATCTGTAACAACTTCCATTCCTGATTTTCCACCATGGTGAAGTTCTCTGTGGCCTTTTAGTTTGTTTTAGTGTTGTGTTGTAGTGGCTAAATGAGAGCTGAATACAATTTAAAGTTCGTGAGTTGGTGCAGCCTTTTTTTTTTTTCCTCCTGCATTTAGAACTGTAGAAATTAGAGCTTGACTAAGCCAGGTAAAGTCTTGTAATGTGCCACATCAAAAGGTAAGATGTATGGAACAAATTAATGAATGAGAGTTTTGTTTATGCATTGGCTGTTTAGGCTAATTATGTACTCGAGTAAGATGCTCCTTCTTGATCAGCGCTCCCTACAAGACAGGGACTTGTCTATGTAAAAGTAGTTTAATGTCACAAATATAAGTGATGCTGAGACTCAGAGTTTATTTTAGTGCAAAAAATAATACAAGAATATCGAAGAAAATTAAGGGAAAAATGATGCCTCATAGACCAAATTTTTATTTGCCAGATTTTGAAATTATGGCTTTCCAACTTGTACATTTTTTTAAAAACTTTACATTATATCTTTACATTATATCTTAAACTTTACATTATATCTTAAGTATTTCCCCATGTTGCTTCCTAGTTGGGTCAGTTCAGGATATCCTGGACTCTGTGACAGATAAATCCCATAATCTCAGTGACATGACATAATAGAAGCTTACTTCTTATTCACATTAATTGTCCAATTGGTCTCATGTGTATGTGTGTGTGTCTGTGTGTGTTTGTGTGTGCAGGTACTTGGTGAGGGGGAAGAAATAAAAGAGAGAAAATCTTGTCTTTTGTAGTGACTTGAGAGTCTCAAGGCTGATGTGAGATCTGCTATCTCTAAGACATGATTTCCAAAGTTGTCCTGGGCAACAGCATCAACAGATGGAGGAAAAAGTGTGGAGGAAGATCATGGGGGAGGCTTTTATGGGCCAAGAAGGAAAACTGTGTGCATGATTTCTGGTCGGCCACATGGTCACATTTTCTTGCAGAGGAGCTTGGGAGTTGTAGGCAAGCCTTGTGCCCGTGAGCAAAGGGAAAATGGTTTGGTGAACAATTAGCAGGTATCTGCCACTTTAATATTCATGATTTTCTTGTTATATTTCCATAATAGTTTATTCACCTAAAATAGCATTATTTATATTTATCTTTCCTTCTGTTTTCGAGCATCTATGTTGTTTCTAGTTTATGACATTTTTTGGCATTTGTTTTCATGACTGTAATTACTTATTTTTATTGAATTAGTTGTTTAAAATAATCCCAATATTGTGATTATTGGGTTAAACAGTATGAATTTTTTTATGCTTTTACCATATTATATCGATAATGGATATAATATATATCCAACATAATATAATGGTTATAATATATGCCTAAAATGTAGGCATACATAATGATATACTATAGTAATAATTATACATAATGTATAATCTGTTTATAAAGCTCCAGAAATACATTTGAATTCTTTGAGAGAGTAAGCAAGTTGTAGAATAGTGATTAAACTTTCAGCGATATTTTCAACAATGATCCACCCCAAAAACTATTATACAAAAGCTAAATAGCCATGTTGTGATGAAAGATGGTATTTTGCTTCACAAGTTAGATCAGAGATAGGAAACTGGTTGAGAATAAACAAATACCTTTTCTAGGTCTAGAATTTTGAGACTTCTTAAAAATATTTTTATAAATTATAGGAAAGAGAGAATTAGGTGGTTCACTGAAAAGATTATTAGGATGGAAGTTAGGACATGTTGTATTTGGTGTTATCTTGTTGCATGGAGGTATTAATTTGACTGCTCTGGGCTCCAGTTTCTCCTTGTAAACAGGGATATTGCACAAAGTAATTTCTAGGTCACGTTCCAACTTGGGAACTTTATGGTATTAAGAGACTTCCACAGAAAATTATCCAAGTTTCCTGTTGATGCTAAACTTTTCTAGGTTTTGAAATGTCAAGGCAACAAGATTGTTGTACAAGAACTTTCAAGAAAGACTGTGAGTGAACAGAAAAATGACAAATGACTTTCTAGATGAGCAAGCATAAGATAAGGCATTATGAGAATAATCCCAATATTTGTAGAATGATGACCTTGTTCTAGCCCTCTACTAAGACCCTGGGAAAGAGTGTAGAGGTCATCATTGACTGCTACATAAAAGCATTTATTGAAAACATTGTATATTACATCTTATTTAATCTCAACTCTGCTGTTATTCATTGGTGACCTCAGGAAGTTACTTCATATCCCTAACTAAGCTTCAGTATCTTTATTTGTAAACTGGAGGTATCTTTATTTGTAAACTGTATCTTTATTTGTAAACTGATAGGTGTTATACCTATCTTTGGATTGAAATTTTTAAAAAATGAGCCTGGTGCTTAGCACATGAAATACACATGAAACATGGTGGTTTTTGCTTTTGTTATTGCTGAAGCTAAAAGAACAAAAGACATGATGAGCAAAATTAGGAAGGAATTTGGCAATATCGTGTAAAACATGGGATTAAATGAGCCAATGCATGTGAAAGTGTTTAGCACAATGTCTGCACATAGAACATAATCAGTTAAGGTTGGTTGAATTTGATTCACTAGGAGAAAGTAGAGTGTTTGGGGAATATTTTAAAGGTAATAAGAAGGAAGACAATCATGCCTTTTCAGAGAATGATTTTCAGGGACAATTTATTGGGTCTGGCTCACATTTTCCTTTAATAATTTTTTAAAAAAAATTTAGTACCCCATATTTTCATTTTATAACTGTGGTTTAAAATTTTCTAGGCCTCTAATGTAGGTGTTAGGTCTCTAATAATCCAGTAAATATTAGGCCTTGACAGCAGTGGCATAAACAGAACCCTGATTTAGGAATTTGCTTGTTGTTTTTCCTGCCTAATGCATTAGTAAATGTTGGGTCATTGGCCAGAGCAATAAAGAAGCGAGGTATCATGGTTCAATCCATTTATAATAAAAGATACAATATTTACCCTGCATGTTTTGGAACTGGTCACTCATTTTTATTAGAATTTGGCTACTCTATTTCCTTTGCATTGTTCAGTCTTGCCAGCTTCCCCAAGCACTAATTTGTGCACATTGTAACCTTAATCATGTTTTTTTCAACCCATTTGCAACATGAAAACATGGCTTTGATTTATGTTTCGTATCCACTCTAGAGAAGGATTTTTTAAATGATAATTAAATGCTGAGCTATTCCTAGGATTGCAGCATGGTTCCTTTTCAAATATATCCGATCTGAGTATTTTACCAAAAGGCATAAAAGAAAAACCAGCAAGAAGTAGGAGAGATGATAAATGCTGTATTGATGTTAAGTAAAGATAAGCAAACTGTGACCTGAGTATGTCGGTCTCTAGGGAGCCTGCTTTAGAGATTTTTCGAGTGTTTGGGTTTTGTGTGGGATTGCCCCCCACCGCCAATCACGTTGGTAGAGGCTGGATTATAAGGGAGAATGCAGAGATTAATGGCCTGTTGTGACTAATCCACTAAACCCCTACTCCTGTTTCTCTTACGTTGATTGAACTGGGAGAAGCTGCAGATAGACCCACACCAGATAGCCTGATATTCTATCCCGGTGATTTAACGAGGACAAGTATCTTTATATACATGTGACCAAGAATCATGAAAATTTCATGGAACACAGTCACTTTTTGCATTTGGAGATTCTTTTATTAGTTGGTTATTAGATACCAAAGTATTATTTTATAAGCTCCCTTTTTCAAAGAGAATGTTTTTTGTATGATTGCATTTTAAAATTACAACACTAATATAACCCAATTTTAAATAATTTAGAAAAAAGAGAAAGGGAAACAAATCACCTCTAATCATATAACTGTAATACAGCTATTGTTAATATCCTGGCTTGTTTCCTTCTAGACTTTTGTTTATATGAGTATTTTTGCTTATTTGAAATTACATCACATTATTTGACCAAAATATTCATGAGATAAATATATGGTTTGTGTGTATTAAAGCAATGCACACCTAAAATGTAGGCAAAATAATGTGAACATAATTATATACATAGGTAGATATGACACTGATAAAAATTGCAATTTTATGCTAAATCAGTGAGCTCAAATTGGATAAAATTTGGACAAATTCTTATATCTTTTAAATTTATAATTCTTTCATTATTAATCCAGTGCTCTTAAAAAATAATTAGTAGGAAGATAAAAAGTTGAGAAATGTAATCATAACATTGGGTTTTTTTGAGTAGCAGAAACTCTGAGAGAGACAATTTAGAAATGAGGTTTTAAAAATGTTTTCTTTAACTATTAAAATGCAGAAATATGTGTAACTACACTGATAAGCACTATAGCTTGCATTGAGAATGATTAAGAGCCAGGTTTAAATCCATAGTTGCCTCTTGCATGCTGGTTGGCTTTAGGTAAGTTAACTACTTCTGTATCTCAGTATTCTAATCTGTAAAATAGGGATACATAACCCCTTCAGTGATTTTTGATGTGTTAAAATACATATGAAAATAAAGCACTTAGTATGTTAATATCAGGCAGATAATGATGGCTTAATAAATGTGACTCCTGAGTAGTATCACATTTATAGTACAGGAAATGCAGCCAGCCACAGCTTGTTATTATAAAGGAGGAGTATTCTTTGAGTAGCCTGCTTTGTAGGAAATATTTTACTAGAAGCTCAGAAACCCTCAGAACCTCCTACTGACTGTAAAAAAAAAAAAAAAAAAAAAAAAAGATTTCATACTGTTAAAAGTGATGTTTAAAAGTCTTCCATGATATGTTATAACCTGAGCTTCCAACTTTGCTACAATTTGCAAACTCACTGTCCTACAAAGACACCTTGCACACTCTTACCTGTGCCTTTGCTCCTGCTGTGTTTTTCCACCTTATTTTGACCCACCTGAACCCTGTGTGGCTCTCAGTCTCACGTTTAACAGAGATTAATGGCTTGTTGTGACCAATCCACTAACCTCCTACCCCTGTTTAGCCAGAAGCTCCTTCTCTGTGAATGCTGCTGTGATCAGTCTGTCAACAGAAAAAAAAAACAAAATCTGTAAAATAATTTTAGAGAGATTTATTCTGAGCCAAATTTGAGGACCATGACCCAGAGCCACTCCCAAGTAGCCTTGAGCAAGTGAACTCACTGTGGCAGGGTTCCAGGGGTTACAGGTAAAGTCATAAATCAATATGTGGGAGGCATATATTGGTTTGGCCCAAAAAGGTGGGCCATCTTGAAGCCGGGGCTTACAGGTTATATAGGTGGGTTTAAAGATTCTTTGGCTAGTAATTGGTTAAAGACAGGAAGCTTTGTCTAAAGGCTTGGAATGTTTCAATTTAAGGAGCTGTTATCAGAGATAAGCCAGGGTACATAGATTTGTTGTGTAAATTGAGGACCTGCAGCTTTGTCTTGCATACCCTTAGGCCTGTTAACGGATTACAAAGGATGTCCCCATGAAGAGAGGGGGGCATTATAAGGCATGTCTGACCTCCTTCCTCCAGGCAGGCAATTTAGTTTTAGGATATTCCTTTGGCCATGTGGGGGTCCAGTTAGTCAACTGGTGTGTGTGTGGGGTGAGCCTTAATAGTTCACAAGTCCAACCAGTAGGTCTCTCACCCCTGTATCCCGTTGGCTCTCACTGTCTCCAGTACTGCAGACCCACTAGCCTGTCTTTCTTTTGTGGTTATTTTTATTTTATTTTTTTCAGATTACTACAGGGGTACAAACATTTAGGTTACATGTATTTGCCTTTGCCCCAGAGCTACAAGTGTGCCCATCCCCCAGACAGTGAGCACTGCACCCATTTGCTGTGAATATACCCATCCCCCCCCACCTCTCTTTCTGCTTTGATCAAAAGGAAATTCACCATAGCCGGGGTCATCTAGTCACCTAGTGTATCACCTCTCTTAGTACAACATGCTCATAGGTTGGGTTTTACTCCCCAGTTTGTAATGGTAAGTTTTATCACATCCTCACAAGTAGTATCTGCTGATTCAAGTTTTATTTCCTCTTCCTTGATCCACCTAGTTCCTTCTAGATAGAACTAGCTCAGACCAGGTCTCAGCAAAAAACAGCCTGTGGGACAAATCCAACCCACTGCCTGATTTTGTTAACAAAGTTGTACTGGAACCCAGTCATGCTCATTCACTGATGTATGGTCTCGGGCTTCTTTTACACCACCACAGCAGTTTGGGGTAGTTATGGCAGAGACCATATTGCCTGCCTAAGTACTATTTATGTATTGTCTAATATCTAATGGCTACTTTTACACTCACTGGTTCTTTATAGAAAAACTTGGTAACAAACAATGGACTCAAATGCTCTCAATAGGTATAAGAATAAACTGGGTGTCTGGATATTTTTTTTAGTAAAGGATTGGTTCAATTTTAGCAGAAATATTCAAATTTTAAAGAGCCTTGAAGCTGTAGGAACCTCAGAACTATCTTGACTTTTATGGATACCTTCTTGGCAGTTTTTCCACCACCCCAAAGTGACTCCGTAAGCACCTTCCACCATCAAAAACCAAAAAGAGGAAATCTCGATTTGTGCTGGTTTGGATTTATGATGCTCCCTTTGCTTTCAGAGGAGCTTGGAGCTGGAGTAGCTCTGGCCCTTATGCAGCCAAACGTTCTAGGGGAAAGCCACCGCCCCCAGGGGTGGCTTCTGTTGGGAATGGCAGCTTGGCAGGGAAGGAGCAGGCTCTCTGAGAGTACTGTTCTGCTGCCAGCTCTTTGAGGAAATAACCCTCCTCTTTGGGGAATGAAGGTCAGACTGTATTCAGAAATAAGAACATCACCTGGAGAACAGGCAATTTTAGGAATGACAACCTGAAAAATCAAACCTTTCCCCCCTGATGATTGAGACGGGCCAGACTCATAACCCAGGCCATGATCAGCTTCTGTGCTTGGATAGAGCATTTTCTCTCAAATAACAAGCCGAATAAGCTTTCCAGGATTCTGAGAGATGATTGTTGTCCTCTCTGCACAGATGGGGAAATTGAAGTCAAGAAGCGGCGGCTTAGGCTGGCCGCAGAGGGAATGGGCTCTGGCAAGGACCCTGCAGGACTCAAAGGTGCTCGATCCCCAGCCCCTTAGACATGGCATTTGCACTAAGTCCCCAGAGCAGATTTTGTCATGCCACTCACCAAAGGCTCTTTCCAACTCTGGAGCCGTGGCTGACAAGCAAGGGTCTGCGGGCCAAATCCAGACTACTGCTTGTTTTTGTAAGGCCCAGATGATAAGAACAATTTTTACATTTTCAAATGGTTAGGGAAAAAAAATTAAAAGAAGAAATATATTTCCTGGCCCACAAAAAATTATAGGAAACCAAATTTGGGTCCATAAATAATGTATGATTAAAATGCAGCTGCACCCATTAATTTAGGTATTATCTATTATCTCTGGCTACTTTCACACTGCAATGGCAGAGTTGAGTACTTATCACAGAGCCTTTAACTGGCAAAGCATGAATTATTTATTATCGGGCCCTTTCAACAGAGAAAAGTTCGCTAACCCCTGCTGTAGAGTATGCATAATATAATCATTAAAATCAATTTTGTTGAAGTATAATATACAAATAATAAAATGCACCCATTTTCAGTCTACTGTTTGATGAGTTTTGGGGGAAAATTCCAGTCCTCTCACTGCCACAATGATCAAGATATAGAACATTTCCATCACTCCCCAAATTTCCCTATGTCCCTTCATAGTCAATCCCTCTCCCATCCTTGAATGCAGACAACCAGGAATCTGATCTCTGTCACTAGCAAAAGCTACTAAGTTTATTTAGAGAGCATTTCAGATCACTAAAGACCATGCTGATGGAAGATTAGGGAGGGGGTGTGGGAAAGCATGAAGTTGATTTTATTTTTTCATTTGATAATTCCTTAATTCATTCCAAACACCCCCTCAGACAGCCACTTGACTGTTCATAATATTAGAAACTAATAGGCACTGTGCAAAGGGCTTTCCATCTATTGTCTCATTTTATAGAAGAAGGAAGCTCAAAGAGGTAAAGTGACTAGTCCAAGTCACCTAGCTACTAACTGCCAAAGTTAGGGTTTGAACCAATCAGTCCAAACCACAAGCAGAATACACAGAATGGAAAGGGATTGAAATATATTATTTTTTTAAAAAAATAAATCACCCTGACTTACAAATGGTTGAACTAAGAGCCATGAGTGAGCAAGTTCTAGATAATGGCAGAGGTGAGTGTGGCAGTAGGCAAAAGGCAATCTTAAGCCATATGTACTTTTGCTTTCTAAACTAATGGATATTCTAAGACTATTTAATTAAATATAAACAACTAATGGCTGTAAAGTGCTTCAAAAATCACTGAGGTGTATGCTCATGCTGACCAGCATCAGTAATCAAAATCTCTCTTCCTGTCCCTTCAGAAAGGGCATTACTGTCTGCATTAGTTTGTTTAGATTGAGAAGGGGATGAAAATTAAAGTCTCACAGAATGCCCCACAGAATTTTCCGTTTCTCCCCTCCACCATTAGTAGGTGTAATAGCACCTACTATTACAAAGGGAGGAGCAGTTTACCAACCCCTAGTTTGAATGATTGCATTGCAATTCTTCAGAGCCTTTGAATATGTACTTGGCACCTAAATAGTGTCACAAATCATTGTTTATTATTCCAGTTTTCTGGGAGCATTCCAGCAGCCTCCCTGCAGGCCCTTCTTTCTTACAAGCCAGTGCAGGAGGCTTTGTCCATTGGAGCCCTTAGTTGGAAATAACAAGTCCTTTTCAAGCCAATATAAGTAGAAAAGAAATTCATTAAAGCATTTGAGGTGTTCACAGAATCCAAGGGTGGGCCAAAGAATAAGAATTAGAAACTCTACTTAAAGAATATGCCATGGTACTGCTCTAGGAAAGACTCCTGCTCCTGCCACTACTGGGCAGGAACAACCAGATCCCATCCCTGATGTGGACTGGACACTATACACCCCTGGTATACAGAAAGCGGGGCACTTCTCCTGCCAACTTCACCAGGAAATGGATTCCATATCAGACCTGCTTCCTTGCGTTATTCACTTCAGATCTAAAGTCTCAGGAATCTGAATGGCCAAATTGCGTCACTTGCTTGTGTCCTGTCAAAAGTAAAGTTCAGGATTCTACTTGGGTGGGAATTGAACATAAAAGGTGGTAAATACTCCAGACATAATGGGTTGGCTTAATAGTGGCCTCCCAAAGAGAGTCCACGTCCTGACCCCAGGAATCTGTGACTATGTTAATGCCACATGGTAAAAGGGATTTTGCAGACGTAAGTGAAGGATCTTGAGATGGGGAGATTATCCTAGATGATCCTGGTGGACCAAGGGTCCTTATAGGAGGGAAGCAGCATGATCAGCCAGAAAAAGATGTGAGGACAGAAGCTGAGGTTGGATTGGTGTGCTTTGAACATGAAGGAAGAGGGTTATGAGCTAAACAAAATAAAAGGTCACTAGTAGCTGGAAAAGGCAAGAAAACAGCCTCTTCCCTGGAGCCTTGAGGAAGAATACAGGACTGCTCACACCTTGGTTTTAGCTCCCTAAGACTCGTTTCAGACTTCTGAGCTCCAGAATTGTAAGATAATAAATTTGTGTTGTTTTAAGCCACTAAATTTGTAGTAATTTGTTACAGCAGCAAAAGGAAACCAATATATGTAGGACAGGTATTAAAATGTGATGGGAATCCAGAGAGCATGACGAATACCCAGCATGGCAGCAGTGAAGGAAAGCCGAAAAAATTGTTTCCCTCGTCTGGTTTATAGGGGTATATCTGTCCACCCTTTGAGAACGTTCTAACAGAGTCCTGCAGCTGAGGTGCGTGAACCAGCTAAGTAAAATCACTTGTGATTATTCAGTTTGTTCACCCACTTTATTCATCCCATGTTTTATTCAACCAATGCTCTATCATTAAATAAATATTTACTGGGGCTGGGTAACAAGCACTGTGAGAGATATCATAGTTGCAAAGGAGAGTAAGACTTAAAGCTAACAGTCAAGAACAGGTGTCCTCAAACTGCGGCCTGCAGGCCACATGCGGCCCGCTGAGGACATTTATCTGGCCCAACGGGTGTTTTTGCCGCCGCTGCCTGTCCTGCTTAGCAGCCGACTCGTCCCGGGCCCACAGTGTGCACGTGTGAAATGTGTGCCGCACTCTCCAACGGCCCTCCAACAGTCTGAGGGACAGTGAATTGGCCCCCTGTTTAAAAAGTTTGAGGACCCCTGGTCAAGACACCAGCTTTCGATGTAACTGATTTTCTGTTGTCTCTACATATCGAATTCCACCCAAAATTCTTATTACGTTTGTTTTCAAAAATGGAAGTTAGAATTTCCAGGTGATTCCAGGAAGAGGAACCTCAACAATTTATGAATAAAGGTATTACACCAGAATGAATGTTTGTAAAAAAATTGAATATCTATTGTAACAGTAGTCAATATTTCTTGAGTGCTTCCTGTGTGTTAAAGAGAATGACGAGTATTTTATGTGGTTTATTTCCTTTAGTTGGCATGTCAACCCTAGGAGGAATGCACAGTTATTCTCCCCATTTTAAAGATGAGGAAACTGATGCCTAGGAAATATAACCAAATGCTCACTGCTGGGTCAAATACACAGCTGGGATTTAAAGCTGAGGTTGTCTGGCTGCTGGGGCCACACTCTGTGCCACCCTACCTGCCTGTGTGCCAAGAAGTCCCAAAAGATTAGGGACTCATATGCCATTGAGAAAAAAAAGCCCCACATAAGTGAACTTCAAATTTTGGTAGATATGAGCTTTGGAAATACAAATGAAGAATTATATTACTTTCCAAGTTGAGTTACTTTTCAAAAGGGGAAAACCATCATTTGGATATTAATTTCCAGTTCATTTGGCAGAAGATCATCTTGTTTCACAACCAAGGTAGGAGCAACCCTTCTGTTGTTTTCAACAGTCTAGTTACCAAGTTCATTCTCCTAGGTTATTTCTATTTTAAAATCATATTTCATAAAGAATAGGTATGAATTACACTCCTTCCCTGCATCCATAACAGGGGGATTGCTTTGGCCAATGGTATTATTGACATTAATACTCCCTGCAGCCTCTTGCCAGAAATCAGAAGGATCAGAAAGAGGAACAGAGGCAGCCTCCAGGTCCCTATTCCTAGCTGGGTGCCTCCCCTCTGCAATCAAACATCCACGCAGAAAAAGCCCAAACTGGCTGAACCGTGAGCCAGACACAGATATCACTTCTCACTCCTAGCTTCAGTAGTTAGAGGATGTACAATTTCTTGACCACAGCGCCAGGGGCCCTGTCTTACACAAAAGGCACCCAAGCGTTCTGCTCCTCGGGTTCTGGGAGCTGCTGTTTGCTGAATTACCTCTCAGCAGTCCTGTTGACAGATGGTGTAACTTGCTCATTAAATCAGGATCCTCCCCATTCTGAGGGCCCCAGGCATGTTAGGAGACAGACTTGGTGTTTTCTAATGCTAATGGTCTGCAGCTCAAGAGCATGAAGATAAATATTCTGCTTCATCGTGCATCCACTAACTTAAGCCATGCTGGGTCTGTTCTCTTCCCGTTGACAGAATGCATTTAGAAAAGTGAAATGGAGTGCTTTTAGGTACCCAGCTCCTCCATCCGTCACTTTCCGTTGTACTCTGCCTGCCTGGCCCTTTTCTCTGAGACTTGTCTTCACAGTGTTTTATATCAGCAGCATGCAATATCCTGAACCCAAAAGAGACCTTCCAGCGCTTAATTTTGGTTTTGCTGCAGAACTGTGCAAGGCTTGTTTTTTGGGGAGCTGACTGGAGGGAAAGACAGAAGCCTATGCAAAGAGGGGGCTGATATAAGCCAGTGTTGCGCCAGCACAGTAACAAGCATGATTATAGAATAACCATGTTCAACAAGTTGCATTTTCGCTAAGGGCAATGATAAGGACCTCAGGCCAGGGGTTTCACATGATCACGTTTGCATTTTAAGAAGACCCCTCTGACTGCAGAGTGGAGAATTGACTGGGAGTGAGGGACACAGGTGACCTTGAGAGGGGCAGTCTGAGGGCTCTGGTGGCCGTCTGGGTTAGAAACGGAAGTCACCTGATGAAGGTGATGGCATATCTGGAGAGCAAGGGCCAGGATCAGGAGCTGTTCAGGTGTGGATAACAGAGCCTGATGAACTGTTTATGGTGGGGGTGAAGGAGGATCGTGGGTCAGAAAGAGGCCCAAGGCTCTGGCTCATGAACTGGGTGGATGGCAGTGGCGTTCACAGACAGGGGGCGCAGTGGAACAGGAAGCTGTCGTGCATAGCATGCACTCTGCATTGAATCACGCAGAGAATTATTAATACAAGACACCTTGAAGGGGAAAAGCAGAAGTGGCATTGGGAGAGGAAAGAGAAAAAGAAATAATAACAAAAGAAAGAGAAGACAGCCCTCTCTCCCAGATTATATGCCAGGGCATAAGCACAAACAAACCTGCCATTAATACCACTTTTAACTAATATTGGCAATGCTACTGTTACTAGCTGCTATTCATTGTTTAGTATATGTCTAAACCTTATAATAGCCTTCAATTCTTACAAAACCCAGGTAGATAGATATCATTTATCATGCTATGGAGCTAAACAGACTGAGTTAAATAATTTAGCTAATGTTAGAAAACTTAAGAGTAGATAAGCTAGGACTCAAACTCAAGTTTGTCTGGCTCTAAAGAATATATTCATATCTCCTATGGAAAATTATTACCCTCCAAGGGACAAATAAACCGGTATAAAGTTAGAATGATTTAATTTAAGAATAAAGTACTGAATAACAAAGAAGCTTATGGGAGGTTATTTTAGGAACGTTTCTTGGAGAAGTTGAGGTATGTTGGTTTTGAATGAGGCTATAAATGCCAAATATTTGAGTGTAAGCACATGAGTTTGAAGTAGGGAGCAAATAAATGAGATTAATAACATGTAGAGTGAAGAAAGCACTGGAGGGATGTCATTGGAGGTGGCTATTTGAAACATCATTGTTTTACAACCTTTAATTATGCTACTTTGCCAAAAGTAGCATACTTTAGACAAAGCTGAAGGAATTTCCCTCCTTCCCTCCCTTCCTCCCTTCTTTCCTTCTTCCTTTCCTTTCTTCCCTTAATCATTCTTTTGTCTGCTATTCATTCAGTGATCACAAATTGAGCATCTGTTATGTGCCAGGAACTATACTGTAAGTCCTGGAGATAGAAAGAAGAATCCTCAAGGAAATGGTGGGTGGCTATTGTACATGGACCCTGCAATTCATTGCATTATATTTTGAAATACACTATTATATTTGTATCTAATAAAAACTGAGGCCAGAATAGGGTGTGACTTTGTCTAAAGGAGGTGAACTTTGAGTTAGGGTTACAAACAAGTAGATATTTGTCAAATGGGTAGAAGAGTTAGAAGAATGGAAAATAGTGTTCTGTAAGTGTCCACTTGAGCAGTTTCTGATATGTGACAGGTTTTTTTCCCCCCTCATTACTATCTTTTGCTTTTCTCTTCCAAAATCCCGAAGCCTCTTCATGTATAGACTCCTATTTTCTGCTTCCTTCCACCTTTTTGCTGACTTTCTGGATTAAGCTCTTCATTATGGATCTCTGACAGTTTCTCTCCTGCTTTGCTAACCACTTTAAAAAACAGGCATTTAAAAGCCTTCTGTGGGTCTCCTGCTATGTTATGGCTCTCCTGCTGTGGGAATCTACTGCTCCCTGCCCAGAGGACGGTGCCCCACTGCTGGGCCCTGGAGGCTGCAAGGCTTGCTCTAGAGGTTTGCACCATGAGCTTTGCTGAATGACAGCTTGGCCTCAGTTTCGTGGGGTTAGTCACCTGCTGTGTGGCTGCCTTCAGCAAAGGGCAGGGCACCAGATTGCTTGCTCACCAACAGGGTGAGGCCCCAGCAGGGCAGGGCAGTGAGGCAGCCCTTTGCAACATGGATCAGGTCCAGCCTGACTCCCTGCTTTTCTTTTTCCTCCGTGTCACATGGTCCTTACCTGCATGCTCAGCTTGTTCATGGTGCTCTGGGCTACTCCTGAGCTGATTTAAGCCACCCCACCCCGTCCATATATTGGGCCCTGCCCCAAGGCAGCCTTACTGTTCTCTCACTGTGATCCTGTGTCTCAGTTGAGCCATGGGATTTCCCTGTGTCTGGAACCAAGTCCACAGTTGGTGCCCCAGTCCTAATGAGGGCCCTCTCTCTCAGTACCTAGTGTGTACATTTCTGGTGTAGTAAACCATACAGGGACCTTGGAATCTCTAGATTAGGGCCCAATGTCATTTTTCAATTTACTTCTGCAACCCATGGGCTATCCTCACTAAAACTGAGTGGACTCAGATAGCCAGAGCCCTAGAAAAAGATGGTGATTTCTGAATATCTGCTGTACCTTCATTTTCTGTTGCTGTGTTCCACGTCATGAATCCAGACATCAGATATTGTTTTTCATTCTAATTATTATGAACAATATAGCAGTTAACGCATATAGTGCACTTTCTCTGCTGGTTACTGTGCTAAACACTTTAGAAAAACTGGGTCACATAGCCTCATGAGATTTTCTTGAGAAATGCACTCCATGGCACTGGGATTCCAGTTCAGGCAACCTTCCATCCAAGTCCACTTCTTAGCCACCATGAACTTTACTGTCCACTTCATCTGGACCATGTCCTCTTGTTGTGATCCTCAGTGCCTTTCCAGCCTAATCAACTTTTCTGTAGCATCTTTCTCTGAGTCTGCCTCTCCATTGTTTCCATAGCTCTTATGCATATTTGTTGTGTGCAACAGGATGTTTTGATATATATATACACGATGGAATAGCTAAATCTAATTAACATATTCACTACCTCACATATTTATTTTTTTGTGGTGAGAACACTTAAAATCTACTTTCTTAGCAATTTTCAAGTATGCAGTATATTTTTATTAACTGTAGTCACCATGATGTGCAATAGATCTCTTGAACTTATTCCTCTGGTCTAACTAAAATTTTATGTCCTTTGACCAACATCTCCCCAAGCCCCCACCATTCAGTTTCTGTAACCACCATTCTATTCTCTGCTTCTATGAATTCAACTTTTTCAGGTTCTACAAACAAGTGAGATCATGTGATATTTGTTTTTCTGTGCCACTTATTTCACTTAACATAATATCCTTCAGGTTCATTAATATTATTACAAATGATGAATTTCCTTCTTTTTTAAGGCTAGATAGTATTCTATTATGTATACAAACCACATCTTCTTTATCCATTCATTTGTTGATGGGCACTTAGGTTGATTCCATATTTTAGCTACTGTGAAGAGTGCTTCAATGAACATGGGATTGCAGATATTTCTTCAATATACTGATTCTGTACACTATACTTTGGATATATACCCAAAAGTAGGATTGCTGGATCATATGATAATTCTATCTTTATTTTTTTGTGGAGCCCCCATACCATATTCCTTAGTGGCTATACTAATTTATAATCTCACCAACGGTGCACAAGGATTCCCTTTTCTCCACATTCTTGCTAACACTTGTTATCTTTTGTCTTTTTGATAATAAGCATTATAACAGATGTAAGGTGATATCTCATTTTGGTTTTAATTTCCATTTCTCTGATTATATCCTTACTGATATTCAGCATTTTTTTTCATATACCTGTTGGCCATTTGTATGCCTTCTTTAAAAAATATCTGTTCAGGTCCTTTGCCCATTTTTCAGTTGGGTTATTTGTTTTCTTACTATTGAGTTGTTTGAGTCCTTTATATATTTTGGATAGTAACCTCTTATAAAATGTGTAGCTTAAAAATATTTTCTCCCATTCCATTTTCTCCCATTCCATATGTTTTCTCTTCACTTTGTTGATTGTTTGCTTTGCTGTACAGAATTGTGGGCAAATCTTGTTCCATTCTAGCCCCTTCCCCATGCCAAAGCCTATGTTAAGTAACTGGAACATGTACAGTTGAGCCTTGAGATGATTGCAGAGTGGACTTAAGGACACTGAAAAGACCACTAGTGTCAAATTGTATATCAAACAGCCAATTAGCCCTTATTGTATAATAGTTATGTGCTCAGCTGTTTTCAGTACTATTAAGGGATCTCATGGAAAAAGAGGTGTTAGTGGTTAAGCTGATAGGTTCTAGAACCAGACTGCCCAGCTTTGAGTACCTATTTTACCACATAGTATCCATGTAAACTTGAGCAAGTTACCTAGTTTCTCTATGCCTCAGTTTTTCATCTGCAAAATGGGGATAATAAAAACATCTACATTGTAGGGTTCTTGTGAAGACCAAATGAATTAATTCAGATAAAGCATTCTGTATTCAGTAAGCTAAGCAAATATTTGCAGAAGTGATGATGATGATAATAATAAAGGAGAATATGGCAATATGTTCCCTGCTTCAATGAGCTTTTAGCCTAAAAAGGGAGACAATAAATCACATAAAGCAAAATGAAACCATATATATTTAATAATTAAATACTGCCTTGAGTAATGAATGTCAGAAGTTTAATAAGATTCCTAATAATCATTGGAGACAATTGAGGAAGGCAACATAGACTATGGCTTTCAGGATGAGTAAGCTGGAGAGAGGCAGAGGGGAAAGTGATGGCTTAATCTTCTTGACATAAGGGCTACTTCATTCGATAGAACACTCATGGTCCTTGTTACAGTGTTTATTATATGTTATCTAAATTGCCATCCAAATAAATAGAGCCCAAGTTTCTGGGCCTAAGCTGAAACATTGGGGGCTTGCACTAATTATGGGTAGGATGAGATTCATTCCCGAGAAGTAGAGCAGGGATTGGAAGGTGATTCAAGAGATGGTGTCCAGAGATAGAGCTGGTGTGGAAGCCAGACAATCAAGTCAGGCTTCCACTCAGCTGCTGAGTTGGAAGGCAGAATAAAGGCATACCCAAAAGACTGGAAACTGGGAGTAAATGCTAGAACAAGAGGACTTGGAATGAATGATAGAAAACAGCATAAAAGGAGTGAGCAGCAGGCTTCAAAGGGCTTCAATCGATAAATTAAGGCAAATTAATTCTAATTATGGTATCAGATAAATTAACTCACATTACAAATCAGGTCTTGCATCAGTGGAGTAGTATGGGAATGGGCCATAAGGCAAATGGTTCTTTATAGTAGAGATGGGATTAGAAACCATTCATGTCTGGAGGTTCTGTTATAAGAATTTTGTCCAGGAAAGATGACCCATGAAGGCCATTGTCAGATTCAGCATGCAGACACTTAGTGATCTTGGATTGTATTGGAGACATTTTTATGAGGTTGACTGGTGAGTATGTTTTTCTTTCAAAATTTATTTATCAAGTTCCTACTGAGTTTGAAGTACTGTATCTTTAGAAACAGTGGTGGAGACGGAGGGTACTCAGCCGTACATCTTTCAGTTGAGAAGTGAACAGTCTAAAAGATAAGATAAACCCTATTCACAAGTAACTAATAAGAAGTATAATAGAAAACAGTGCCAGATTCAAGGGAGGCAGAGATAAGGACTCTTTGGTGGGTGGAGGCGGGAGTGATTACTTACAGTGGAGCCTGGTGGCTCACAACTCCAGAACTGACGTTGGAACATTGGAATCACCCAGCCCAGGTTCATATTTCTGCTCTGACACTTAATAGTTGTTATGACCCTGGATAGATTCACATCTCTCTTTGAATATATCCTCATCTGCAAAGTATAGATCAAAAGAATGCTAACCTCACAGAGTTATTTTAAGGATTAACTGAAATAATGCATGCAAAGTGTTTGGTATTCAATATTAATTCCAATAGACTATGTTATTAGGGTCAAAGGAAATATAGGTCCAGAGGATATCTGTTATCAGAGATCTATGGCAGCTAAAACCTGAAACATGAAAGGGCAAAAACACATAAAAAAAAAATTAGCTCTAGAGAAATGAAAAGTGGAGAATTGTTGCCAGATGATCTCCTTCTATTCCTTTGGGATTTACATACTGACTGTATGTTCATAACCCCCAGAAAGCTAGAGCACACCAGCTTCTCCTTCCCTGCCCACTTTCTCCCTACAATAGCACAAAGATGTGCCTTAACTGGAATGGATCCTGTTGGTGAAAGTGTAAATTGGTACTCCATTCCTGGAGGGAAAGTCTGCAGTGTCTATTAAAATTTAAATGTGAAAAAAGAATTGAATGCCCCTGAAGCCACAATTATACCTCTCAGTGTATACCCAGGAGAAATATGTATACATGTGCACAAGGAAGCATATACAATATAATAGTATCAGAAACAGCCCACATGTCCATTCACCGGGAATGGAGTCAGTCAACTATGGTGGACTCATATCATACCATACTACGCAAAAGCAAAAAAGAATGTGGTAGAACTCTATGTCCCTGCATTGTGAGGTCTCCAGGACATACGTTAAGAAACAAAACTTATATATATTGTACTATTTTAAAAATGAATAATTTATGTCTGTGATTACCTAGTTAAAAGTATAGAAGAATACACACCAAATTGATATCAATAATTCATGGTTGGGATGAGGTTATGATGGTGACAGGGAATAGGCAAAAGGAACTCGAGCCTTTTAAGTTCTTACTTTCTGAATTACTGTGAACATGTGTTGGGATTTTATTGTATAATTACAAATACTAATACATAAATAAAATAAAGAGGCCTGTGCTCACTTCCATTCACTACATTTTCACCTCATTCCTGGATACCATTTTGATATCAAACTCTTCTTTAGCATGTGTAATATAGAAAAGGCATTGTTTATTCTCATCTACTAAGCCTTTATAAAGCTAGTAAAAAAAAAAGAGATGTTGCCATTTTTTAAAAAATTTTGCAAACAGTTGCAAAATTAAATTTAGTCCCTCAGTTTTGTGGGAAATGATTTAATGTTCTCCCACACATTGCTGGCATTCACATATGCCCCAAATAAAAATGAGCTACATAAAAATATAAATAACATTTATGTGAGATGGACAGTCCTGCCTAGCTTGCTTTCCAAAGTGGGCATGAAAATGTCCATTTAAAATTTACATTTAGACAGGAAAATTACCATTATCTCAATGGTATAAGAAAAAAATAATAATCCTAGAGATTGATGCTTTCAAGTGCACTGCAGTAAACTCATGACTTTTCCTACCACGCAAATAGGTTAACAAAACACTCAGATAAAAACTGAAGCCATCAGCTAGACATTTGCTTATTTTCAAATATCTAAGTGACTGATGGATTTTTAAAATTCAGGTGTTGGCTCTTGGAGAAGGTAAACAGAGATTGTGTTACATCAAAGTTAAAATAATAACCATAAAGACATACACTTGATATGTTTTCAAAAAATGCATTCATATTCCTTTATACCTGAGCTTCATAGCAACTCTGCCAGTTATTTAGAGCAGATATTAGTGCCATTTTACAATGTCAGCTTATGACATTGAGTTTGAGAGAGATTTAATAGGTTTGTCCAGGATAGTATGGGCAACATCATAGCCACGTTTATCCTCACAGCACTTATCACTAACGTACATTACACTGTATGTTTATCTTTTTTTATTCTGGTCCAACTCCCTCACTGGAATGAAAACTTTATGGGGCAAAGGCTTTGCCAGTTCTCTTCATTGCTTAGAATAGTACCTTACTAGAGCAGCTCCATGAATAGCTGTTGAAAGAATGAGTGAGTGAGTGAGTGAGTGAGTGAGTGAGTGAGTGAGTTAATGAATGGATAGGACTGAGCCTGAGCTAGCCTCTAGTCCTGCATCTTTCCACATCTGTCACCACAAAACCTTTTATAGAGGGGTGATTGAAAAGATACACAGAAATCTCCAATAGGGAAAATCAAGGAGAATCTGATCACAGACTCTCTTGTGGGACAGGCAGGGAATGTATCAAAGAAGAAATGAGGGTCACAGCGGGAGAGTCAGTCACTAAGTACTGATCAATGAGGCACCAGTGAAGAGGTGCACGATGGCAGAGGCACTGAGGCACCGAGGAAGACTGGCACCACCCCGGACTCAGGGGGACTTCCTGAAGAAAGTGACATCTCAGCTGAGACCTCATGGAAGACTGAGTTGGAGTTTTCCTAGCAAAGGGGATGAGGGAGGCAGAGGGAGCTGTGTGTGCAAAAGCTGAGAGGAGAGAGAGACTGCAATGTGTATAGGAAAACTGAAAGCCCTTCCGTATGCACAGAGAATAGTGCGGGAGGGCGTGGTAGGTACGGGAAAAGGTGAGACTGAAGATGTCAGTCTGAGCCAGATCATGAAGGGCTTTGACTGCCCCGTAGAAAGACCTGGATTTTATCCTGAGAGCTGTGGGAAGCTACAGAAGGAGCAGCATTGTGGGCACAGAGGAGAGCAAGCCTTGCTCAGAGAGAAAGTTTTATAAGTCATGCTTTAGCAGGTTCTATAAGTATGAGTAGGATTTTTCCAGGTGAACAGGGTGGGAGGGACATTGCCAAGGAAACTGCAGTTGCACAGGCTTAGAAGCACGAAGTTGGAGGGCAAGGGATCCCACCAGGTTGTGAATAAGGGGGAGTGGTAGGGAAGAAGCTGGAAAGTCAGACAAGCCCAATTATGAGGGTTATATATATATATATATATATATATATATATATATATCATGCTAAAAAATTATAATTTTATTCCATAGGCACAGAAAGATATGGCTCTCTAGTATAATCCAAACCTTTTTATATGACTCATGTCACTTCTTAGGTCGGGCTTTAAGCAACTGCATGCTATATACCAGGCTGAGGTCTCTGGTAATGTAACAGAATTCTGTACACAGACAAAGGTGTGGGAAAGTACTCATCTTGAAGGAAGGAGACCTGATTCTGAATACCAGATCTATAACTTGCTGAGACCTGGGGTCAACACATGTAAATTCTCCGACCCTTGGTTTCTCCATCCATAGAATGGGACCAATGTTAACTTTTGCTTTGCCTAACTTCATAAGATTATTGTGAGAACCAGTTGAAAAAAGTATGTGAGAAATTATCCACGCTGGACCAAATTGGGAGGTGGGAGGTGGGATGAAGGGGATAAAAGCAGAACTAGAGAGGGTAGATTAGGCAGGGTCCTCAAACTTTTTAAACAGGGGGCCAGTTCACTGTCCCTCAGACCGTTGGAGGGCCAGACTATAGTTTTTTAAAAAAAACTATGAACAAATTCCTATGCACACTGCACATACCTTATTTTGAAATAAAAAAACCAAATGGGCAAAAACACCTGCGTGTGGCCCACGGGCCGCAGTTTGAGGACGCCTGGACTAGAGTGTTGGAGGGGCAGGAAATACAGGATGGAGCACTGCAGGGAAAATGAAGAAAAAATGAGAGTGCGTTCAGGGCGGGATACTATCTCAAAGAAGAAATTGGAGTGTTCAAGTGGAACAAATGCAAGAGGAAGGATCTGTGAAACGTATTAACTGATTTGTTAGTCAATAGGCGTGAGTGAGTGACGATGTTTTATAATGTCTCCTAATCATTGTTCTTGACAAGATGCCTTTTTAAAGAAAGGACCCAAGGCTCTGCTCCTATTGAATGCCTATATCTGTCATAAAGGTACACTTCTCTCCTGATGCTGTTTAAAATTTATACTCATGTTAAAACAATAGTGATGAAATAAAGAATTCATTCATTCCTTTATTTGTTCAATAAATATTTATTGAGTCTGTCTTGGGAGGACAGCCTGCAGGATATGGGGACACAGAGCTGGCTCCTGCAACTCAGGGAGCTTACATTCTAGTAGGTAACCTTAAGAGCCATCTGTAAATGTTGTTTTCTTAATGAATTATGTCAAGCTTTGGTCAATGGCCTTTGGTCCCCTGGCCTACTTGTAATGTGTTTATAAGTCTTCTCTTCATGAGTACTTGCTCAGAAACTCATTGTGTTACCAGTTCTCTTTCAGTTTTTCCCCATAGCTGATTCATATGTGTGCGTGTGTGTGTGTGTGTGTGTATAGCAAAATATCAAACTATTTTTCATCAAACTATCTTTTTTATTTTAATACATCAAACTATTTTTCTTTTTACATAATACATACTTTTATATACATACCTATTTTTATATACCTATGTGAAAACCATTCTACCATTTCTTTTATGTCAGTCCCTTTAATTACTATCTCTGAGAACTTCTCAAAGTTTCAAAATATCTAACAAAACTGTGACAGTTTTGATGAAGCTGGGCAGGCTGACCCGAAGGCCAAGCATCTCTACCTTTGGTCATAATTGTATCTGCTCAGTCCAGCAATCACAGGTGATCTTCCACTGATCAGAAAATATAATTGGCAAATGCAGATATCTTGGCCTATTAAATGCAGACAAGATTTATTAATAAATATATGAATAAATATTTGGCAAAAAAAACCCCCACATTTCCAAAACTCATGGCCTGGTTAGAGGTAGGGGTAATAATTAGAGTCTTTGATCATACAAAGGCTGGGGATTACTCATTTAAAAGGACCTTGCTTGCAAAACAAGATGCAATACATAGCAAAAATGGAGAAATTAATGTTAAATTTGGGACCCTCCCATGAGAGTCTCTCCAGAATAAAAACTATGGCATTTGAACCTGAGAGGAATGTTCAACCTATGTAAGAATGATTAAGTAAGAACTGGCTTCCATTCCACTTGCACTAATTCTGGGGCCCCTGTGTTTTTTTTTTTTTTTTTTTAATTTATTTAATAAGATAGGTAGCAGTATTCTGGAAGGCTACATCAGAAGGCAATACCCTTGTTCTTTCTAGTGATATAAGGATTGTCAGTAATTTGGAGCAGGGGAGGAACAAGTGCGAGATAAGCAAGGTGCTTGCCTTGGGTGCAAATTTAAGGGGGTGCCAAAAAACTCAGAAATCAAGATAAGTAATATTTTAATGAAATGCTTTTTTTCAAAATTGAAATTCATGCCAAAAAATTCATAATGAATGAAACCTCCACATTTTTAATAAAAATAGGATCAGCATTACTGATTTTTCCTTTTGCCTTAGGCTTTGAAATGGCTCCTCATGGCACTGTTGAATTCTGTTGTTCAAAACACAGAATTCACAATGGATTTTATTTGTATTCACTTTTTAAAATATTGCATTACAATATTATTTATCTCAGTTATGGAGCTTTTTGATGCACCCTGAATTTCGCTTCACCTGCCTAACTCCCACGACCCGGTCCCCAGCATCGGTGGGTTCTTTATACAAATTTGACTTTGTAGCTCATTGATCTGGCTTTTGAAATCTTTCTGACTCTTCTTCCTCTGCAAACTGTGTAGTTCTGATGGAGGTGTGCATAAAAGGATATTTGCTACAGAATGAAAGACAGTAAGAAGTGTACTTTGGGTGAGATTTTGGTTTGCTGCTCCTGGTGCTAGGCTAAGAATTGTTTTACATTCTGAGAGCTGCTCCAGCAGTCGAGGAGGAGAGAATACGTCCAGTTTCCTGATGATCAGCTTCTTGCCTACAGATTTCTGGAAGCCACAGGAGGGGAGGGCAGCACGGGTGTGCAGCTGGGCAGGATCGTTGTCCAGGAGACGGGCTTTCTTTTCTAACACAACCTGCACTGCGTGTTCTGAGCTGCACATTGTTGTGATTGACCTAGTGCCTTCTTAACAGTGATTGGAAGTTAATGTTTCGCATTTTGCCCTTATGTGTTTTGTGTTTATTTGTGCACAGATATAGCCAAGGATTTCTTCCATTTTTTTTTTTTTTTTCCATTTTATGTGATTGCTGGAGGTGGTCTACTGAGAGGCTGCGATTCTCTTTACTTTTCAATGAAGGTCTCTTTCTAGTGAAAATTATGGGATGGGTTCATGGCTCCCCATACCTAGGCTTTATAGAGTGATTTATGGCAGAGCTATTCACAACTCAGTTCTGCAGTACATACTAAGCATCAGGCTGTAGTTTGTGTGCTAAGCAGCAGTTTGTTTTTTTTTTTAAAGCAGTGTCCACTTTCACTTAGGTCTTCTCCCTATTTTAATGCTAATGAGACAGTTTTGCCAATAATAGCAGAATCAAGGAGTTCTGAATGTCATCCTTGTCTTCTCCTTTTGTCAAACCAACTGACCAAGAGACAATGCAGAGAAGGTGAATCCTTTGAGAATGCCTGGAAGGAAGGCCTAGTGCATTCCCCACGCCACCTGTGGGAGAGGAGGTGATTCAGCCTTTTGAGCCTACCTGTCATATGGAAAACTCTGACAGCACTGAGTGGATTGAGATGCCAAACCACAAATGGCAAAGATGTGGAAACCAGTCACATTCTTGCAGGAATAGGATATGAAGAGAGAAAGTTTCAACAGACAATGGAAGGTATCCAGGGAGACATACAGTCATCGTTTGAGCAGGCCTGACACAGGCAAAATATCAGGAGGTGGCAGAGGATAGCATTAGAGGGACTCAGCAGGTAGAAGTGGTCTGGGATGCAGTGGTTGAGTTCTTAGAATGAGTGACATGCGTCAGCACTGAGGGATCCCTCCAGAAAAACACTGGGCTATTCTGAAACCAGGACCTGATACGTAGAAGGAGAAGTTTAGAATTAAGGTATTACAATTATGTCCTATTGGTGGAACCAGGGTTGGGTAAGAGACACACAAGGCCAGAAACCAAGACTACCACATAGATGAATACCGACATCCGGTATCTCCTTTTGTAGGGACAGTGTTGGTCCCAGAGAAGGATGCAGACTGCCCCTGGAGCTGGCATGTTAAGTAATTAGAAGAATGCAGTGAACAGGGTATGACAGCTTATATTTATTAGCTGCTTACGATATACCAAGATGGTTCTAAAAGCCTCACATGTATTAACTCATTGGGCCCTAGTGACAACGCTATGAATTTAGTAATAGTACCTGCCCTGTTGACAACTGGGCAAACAGGCTCAGTGGATGAATGAGCAATTTGTTCAACATCACAGTGGTGGGACTGGGATTTGAATCCAAGTGATTTATTTTTGGAGCCACATTCTTTACCACTATGCTACAGGGTTTTTGCAAGCAGATCACTGAAAATAACAACTCCAGTGGTCCAAAAGGAACAGAAATCTGGGTGTGAGCTTAAATTTGAATTTGGTGGCATATCTGGGAATAAGCCCCTTCCCCAAATATCTCAGAAGTAAGGATAGCAGCAGTGGATTAGTGAATAAGATAAAGAAGTGTCATTCAGGAGACTCACTTGCAGTTATTTCAGCTTGGTCTTTCTAGATAGAACATTGTACAATTCAGTCACCCCTGCCCATTCATCTGACTCTGGGGAGGCTATTCTTTGAGTTCGTCTGTGTTCTGTCAACTCTTGGGTTTTTCATGCAGTTTAGGACCCCTGCTTGTCTTGGCTATGGAAGCATATCTTATTCTCAAGACTTCACCATCCCAACTGTCCCGATTCCCATCTTACTAACCTACACATTTTGGTCTAACCTACACATTCCCTCCGAAAACATTACAACTGAAGTTGTTAGGAAACAAGGTTCATTGGCCAATTAGCACACATGGTTAGCCTGGTAATTTAGTTGATTAATGTTCATTTTAAACTAAAACACCTTAAATCACTCACTTGAAATGTAAATACATATTTAACTTTTGCGTTTTTATCTTCCTTCAGTAGGAGAAAAGTAGGAAGGCTATTTTCTTGTGTTTTAATTAATGAATTCTCATGACATGTGAATCTTATTCTCCCCTGAAATTTCTATCATGCTATCTGGAGAAAGCATTTAGCAACTAATTACTTACTACGTGGCAGTATCTTTTCCATTGTTGTCTTGTACTGTCATTGAACTCATTAATTGCTATTTAACTTTTCATGGGCTTGTCTTGTTTTTCCAAGTGGATTATTAACTCCCTAGGATGGGAATTTTACCTCATTGATTTTCTCCATGGTGCCCAGGGCAGTTCCTTTACATATGGGTATCAGCCTGACTTTTTTTTTTTACTCAGAACACTGACCTGTTATTATTGAACACTAGTCATAAAGAAAAGGGAAAACGAAAGAGAGACAGAGAGAGACAAAAAGAGAGAGAGAAAGAGAAAGAGAGAAACATAATCTATTCATCCATCTGTATTTCTTCTCAAGGAGGTGGGTTATTCACAGCTTCTACTAATTTCTCCCCCTACTTTATATTCCTACCCTCTGTGTATTTTGAGCCTCTAATCTGCATGAACTAATAAACTCTCTTAGTAATTCAAGGTTAATGTTCTAAGCCAGTCTCTGGATCACACAGACTCTTCAAAACACCTCCCTGATTTTAAAGGTGATAAAACACTATTAGTTGGGAAAATAAAACTGTTATTTTATTAGGGTTGTGAGGCTGACTATTGACTATTTTAGTAAGAGAAGAATGAGGTTGAAATCCTTGCATGAACTTTTTACTGAAGCTATCTTCTAGGAATAATGTGAGGAAAAGAAAAAAAGTGGTTTCCTCTCTGCATGGCTGCTGAAGAATAAGTAGAAAGTGATCTGTTGGCATTCACAGTAAGTCGGAAAGACATTCCAGACTTATGCATGGGAATGGGCAGAAGGGAGACTAGTCTGTTGGAACAAGGGCTGATGACATATATGGGCAGAGGGAGGAGACATGTTCCTGCTGTTTGTAATGGTCATGGCTAACAGCTAATGAATCATGAACACATGCTGGACTCTCATCTAGGCACTTTGAATATTTAAACTCATTCTATCTTCACATCAACCCTAAGTGGTAGGTAGTTTTAGTTTCCTTGTGATGATGATACTGAAAAACTTTCTCAAGGTAAAACAACTAATAACCCCAAGAAGTTTAACAGTAGAGTAGGAGTCAACAAAATATTTTCTGTAAAGGAACAAATAGTAAATACTTTTGGCTTTGTGTGCCAGCATAATCTTTGTCTCACCTACTGAACTCTACTGTTGTATCATAAAAGCAGCCATAGACAATATGTAAATGAATGGGCACGGGTGTGTTCCAAAAAAACTTTATTTATAAAAACAGGCAGAGGGAGAGATTTGGCCCATAGTTTGTTGGCCCCTACTCTAGAGCTCAACTATATATTCCTTTTGAAAATTAGAGTCTTTTATTTTTTTTTTTTGCCATTACTATGGATTTACATGTGAGAGCTTACTTTGTGGATTATCCATACCAAATAATGAGGTTTGTTTTTGACTTCCCTCTTCCCTTTCTCAAATACCTCGTGGTCCTGATAGAACTAAAATGAAATTTGGTGAATTGGGGCAATAGATCCACTTGTTTCACACACATGAATCTTCCCAAATTCAGCAACATTCATTTCCTTGAATGCATGATAGTGATGATTATGTGTAAGATCCCCATACCCTTTTTATATGCTATCTTTTGGCTGTTCACTATTAAGGCTCTCCTACCACCTGCTAAAAGTTGTTTTCTGGATTCAATTGAGTCCCTACCAGTAGAGAGAGTATCAGATAAAAGTACAAGAAAAGAACTGGTCCTGCAACCAGTTTAGGCACCTTTTTTTATCTGTCCCCAGTCATTAGAACAGATGTAAAATCTCCAGAAGGGGCTGATTAATTCAGAAGGTGATGTGAAACCAGGGGCATTGAACATAAAGTTGATGGTGAAGAATTAATATTAATACTAATAATTGACCTTTATAAAACACCTTATGATTTACATAATGCTTTCCCCCTTTCCTACCAATGACCAACCCAGCTCCCCCTTCCCCTCCCTGGGTGCCTGGGGATTTGTCCTAATGGTGTTTCAGAGTGTGAAGCTGCTGATACAATCTAATCTGAGCAGGTGCTAGGACCTCAGCACATGACTTATTCATGCGTTTGTGATGGAGATGGAAACGCAAGCATGACATCAGTAGATACAGAAGGCGATCCTTTACATCTTCTGTCTCTTTAAGTCTGGGTCCTTGCTTGTCAAGGAGAAGAAAAAGTACATCATTTAAAAATGCATCTGTCACTTACGTGCTTGGAAACATGTCACAGCAAGTGGTGAAACATTATTAATTTCTTTTGCCTTCGAAGAATAATTCATGCACTTACAAGTATAATCTGCATCACAATGAAATATTTGGATGTAAGCGTAGGTGTAATTAGTGCCAGAAAAAAATCTCTGAAACAAGAGAAGCGAGGAAATTTATAGTTAAGTCAGCCTGAGACATAATCAGTGTGCCAAGGAATTTAGGGACCTGCTACAACCTTGTGTAATCTTGGTAATTCTGAGGGCCAGCGAAGGGGAGAAATGAGAGAGCTGCCTCCAAAGCTTTTGGACCTGTGAATGAGCCATGAGCTACTTATTCTGGTTTTGCATACTCCCTGCAATTTGGATCTTCAATTTAGTCGATGTAGCAATGATGTATTGAGTTCCTATCATATCAAAAGCTCCTATCTGCATAGAATGATACAAATATAATAATAATAGAGTAGTGGGTGCTGTTGGTTCCCTGCCCAGATCTCCCCAGCATGATTGCTGTGAATATAGGCTTTTATCAGCTCACAGCTGCCCTGTTCTTTAGTGAATTGTCCTTGGCCAAACCAGAGCTGCTTGATCACGGAGGATATATCCTTCCCTGCCCACCAAGGGGGGCAGCTCATAGCCAGTGACTGACTGACATGGAGGGTTTGGATGAGTGTGGGGAGAATATAACAGACAGGACCCATTCCAAGGTGAACCAACTCTCTGGTGCAATTTATGCTCCAGACCTCCCCATGGGATCAGGATCCACTTAGCTTCCCCTCCTACTCTATCTTGCTTCCCTCATTCCCTTATTCCTGAGAACTCTCCTTCAGTTAAATCACAGATATCCAAATCTCCATCTGAGATATTGCCTCTGGAGAGCTCAACCCAAGACAGTGCTAAGACTTATTGCATCAATTGTTAGGGGCAAGGCATTGGCTGAGCAATTTACATATATTATCTCATTGGATAATTACACTAACTTTTGCTCTTGGAACTGAGGCCCAGAGACATTCTGTGCTCAAAGTCCTATAGTTAGTAGCACTGGCTTTCTGGGATAGGTCTGTCCAACTCCAGAGGTCTCGTTCTATCCTGCTGTCTGAGTTGAGTAAGAGACATAATCATACCTGACCCCTACCCATAGGAGCTTACAGTTTGATAGGCAGAAAAATTAAATGAAAAGCTATAATTGGAGAGATGCAAGAAAGGTTATGGGGATTCAAGGAGGGCAAGCAACACCCAGTTGAAAAACATGACTGTCTGTAGAAATTTTATCACATGCGTACACAGACACTGTGCTGATCTCTCAGTTTTTTCCAGCTGGACTCACACTGGTGTCTAGTGTGGGGGGTTTTATGCCTGGTATTTGCAGAGTAGTCATGTAGATGAGATTGAAGGGTTATGAGCACACACATTATATCATAAAGCTCTGCATACACCTCTTGCAGATAAAACTTCGGTGAGCATGATACCAAAGGAGGCATAGGGTGTGTTGCCTCTTGATTCCAGAGACAAAAGGAACAGGGTCTCAAATCCTTTAATAGTCAGAAGGGAAGAGGACTCTTCTTTGATGATGCCTTCTCTGTAACTGGCCACCTGAAAGTCATGAAGCACACCTTCACGGGTCCTCTTCCTACCTTTTGGGCCATTAATCTAGGATAGTAATAGTAGAGATGGAGAGAGTGATGGGATTTGGGACACATGTTTAAACTAGATCTGATAGATTTTTAAGAACTTGCTCATGGGATTGGATGTGCCCTGCATTAAACTACCTGGCGATTACTTTCCAACCCCTAGAAACTGTTGTAAGGGCTACTATCTTGTCCACAGTCGTTATAGAGAACACAGTGTAGTGTGCATTAACCTGCAATAGCTGGTTCCCCAACCAGGAAATGAACTGGGGATGGATTGTGGCCTCTGGTGATGTCTCCCACACAGTGCCTTCTTCTGGATAATCTTCACGTTGAATAGAACTCTTGCTTTGGAAAATGTAGTACACAATCAAACTCGAGCATTTCTTCTCCCAGCTCAATTGCTTTGGTTTTTTCCCCCCTGAGAATCCATGGATTATTTCATTTTTTGCTTTCCTTGGAAAAGAAGACACATGCACACATGCATACATATAACCCTAACATCCTTAGAATGACTCGCATGTTTGCTCAGAAAATCCTTTAGAGCAAGATTTTAAATCTCAGAAAATATTAATAATACTTAATATTCATATGTGTGCTTTGGTCTTTGAGGGCAAAGTATATAATCCCCTCGGTTTCATCTACAAAATGAGCCTCATCATTGCTCCTATCACCCCCTCCCCAGTGTGGTTTCAAGAAGCCAATAAAATGATGCCTTTGAAAGTGCCTGGTAGAACAAATGGCTAATTAAATATAAGGCAGTTGTTATACTCTTTTATTCTGGAAACTTGGTGAATTTTCACTGAGCCAGATCATGGCTAGGTCAATCAATTTTATGTTGATTTATGTGACATTTTCTGCTCTCCCTCATGGTAGAAATAGATGTTCTTGCAGCACTGCCTTGCTCGGACTTTCTTAAATGCTCTTAGCGTTTGTTTCAAGGATGGGGCATTACACTGTGCTCACCTCGCCAGAGCAAATGTCTCCTTTGAACCGGGACTGGGACCAGGGAATCCAGTGCAAACTGATGGAAGCAAAAGGTTGCCAACCACACTGTAGGTCTGCTTTGTAGAGGGAAGGAGTCCAGCTTTTTAAAAAATGTTTCTGCTTAGGTACTCAGAGGCAGCTGTTCTCCCTCGAGGGCCTCATCATTTTTCAAATTGTGAACCTGCAATAAGTCTAGAATCCCACGTTAGATTTTTCCCTCCCCTGCTTTCTACATAATAAAAAAACTTAAGAGTTTATTCAAACTCTTCACGTGGAGACAGTAGTTTCAGTTAACAAGTATGAAGGGCTATGTAAGGGATAAATCCTGTGTTTTCTAGGGATTGTCCTAAAACCAAAAAACAAAACAAACTAAAAACTAGAAGAGTTTTTGGGAATTATCCTTCTGAAAATTTCTCCGTGTGTGTGTGCTCGAGCTTAGTATGACTTAGTCATAACATGGCAGAATTCAGAGGAGGCTTGGAGATTCCATCTCCTTTGCTCACCTTACAGCAAGAGTAAAAGGAAATTAGGACTAGACCTCAGGGCACCCGGGATTCTAACCTGGGCGGATTCCCTATTTGCATCAGCTTGAGAGATTGAAAGGGGCTTTGTGTCTGCCTTGCCTCAACCTCCTTCATTCCCAGATGAGAAGACAGGTCCATACAAACTCTGGTCTCCTGGCTCCCAGCCATGTTTCTTCATAAATCACCAAACACATGAAATGGAACAATCTTTCAGGAAGCAAAATATTGAAAAATAAAGCAGAAAGTTTGGGGTTTAGTATAGATGGGTCTCTCTACCATACTCATAATTGACCTTGAGAAAGTGTGTTTGAGTTGAAAAGCCGAGTACTTTCCAAAAATAGCAGTCGTTTTTGTGAGACGTGGTCAAAAACAGGGATGTCCTCTAGCTTATGGCCAGTAGAGGGCGGTCAAGTTAATACAATCTTTTTACGCCTTTGGGCTCTCAATTAATGCAAGGATGTGAATAAATAAAACAAAGATCCAAGTTAGCCTAAATGTTTTAAAACAAACCCTTTAATCAATATCCACTAAATAGGGGAAACACATTGTTTTATCTACTGTAGTCATTCACCAAGGAGTGTCACAGAGTCATAGTATAGCCTGTAACAGTTCATTAATTAAGCTCCAGAAATCAAGGCAGCCTGCTATTCCATCACTGTTGGGGCTCTGGTGGCCGTCAGGCATGAGACTTGCCATTTGTATTTGTAACGTTTGTAGAATTTTCATATTAACATCAACAAAAAGCTGTACCCAGCCAAAGTGAAAGGACCTCATATCAAATGCGATGGGGAGTAGCTCTTAACTCATTTCTCACACCTCCTCCTTCCTCCCTATTCAATTTTCAAGGACTCAGCAATAAACAAATCAGCGGTGGAGGATCCCACCTCCCTGGCTCACTCCACAGGCAGCATAAATCAGTTCTGCTCTTGATTAGAGCCCTGGGCAGGCAGGTTTGCAGCATTTGGAAACAGAATGAATGGTCTCGTGGTCAGGGAGATTTTCACAATCTTGAGCCATGAGCAATATCAGTGTGGAGAGTGAAGGCAAATATAAATTTCCTGATCATCCATTCATTTGTGCCTTCGGGAAACACCCCTTAAACTTGGGAAACATCCCTTAAACTCCTCATGCGTACCAGCACTCAGCAACAAAAGCTGAGAAACAAGTACGAGTAAGACATTTGGCCTCACGTAAAGGGCCAAGTTGGACCATATTCTTGGATAAGAAGTGTATTAGAAATACTCAAAGATTATCAACCTTTACAGAAAAATCTACCATTATGTGTAGTTATTATAGTTGGCATTTATTGAGCATTTACTATGCACCAGACCTCTGCTAAACACTTAATATGCAATAGTGCTACTTTACATGTAACATTTCATTGAATCCTAATGGCATGCATCTTTTATGCTTTTTATACTCTGATGCACAAGGGGTTAAGTAAACAACCCAAGGTCACAGAACTGGAGATCAGACGCTATGCCTCATACACACACACAATGCTCACCCATAGTAAAAGGCTCAATAAATTCTTTAACATGCTAATAATAGTAATAATAGCTATCACTTAATGAGACTTGCTGTGTGTCACACATTGAGCTAAGTTGATTTCCACCTTATAATCCCCACACATACTTAGACTGCAGATAATGTTAATTTGTCATTTTATAGGTGAGGACCTGGTTCAATATTTTGCTTAAAGTCATATGGCAGCGAGTGCAAGAGTAAGGGTGTGAACACCTGAGCTCAGATCCGACTCCCGAGCTGAGAGTTTAATAGGAAGCCGGTGGATCTTTAAGCTTTAGTGTGGATAAGAATCATCTGGGAGCTTGAAGGCAGATTCCTTGATCCCACGCTAGTGATTGGACCTGAAACATCTATACAAATCATCTGGGAAGTTTTTTTTTAAGTATGGCCCCACCCCACCGCAGATCTTGAACCAGAATCCGTAGAGGTTGGTGTCTAGGCTTTGGATGAGTCTAAGGTACAGCTAGGTGGTAAACTTTCTACGGTCTTGGGGAGTGGGGGGGCCGACTCAGGAACCTGTAATTTTTCCAAGCACCTCACTGAGAAAAGTTGCTTAAGCTCTACTGATAATTAATCTGAACTATATCTAAACTACTGGGAGAAAGGAAATGGTGGTTACCAGCGCAGCAAACGATGTATTGACAGAATGCAATCCCCAGCAGGGCCAAGGCCATAGTGGGGTGCCCTGGGCATGCAATTTAAGGGGTTAGTGCTCTCTGGACTGTGGCAGTGAGTGAGCAGCTCCCTGGGGCTTCACCTGAGTCCCCCCACCCTACAGACATTCAGGGAAGGCACTGAGAGGGAGGTGAAGTTGGCGTTTGCGAAAAGGGGATTGAAGGGGAGAGGGGACATGGATGTTTTGACAAAGCTGCCCCAGTAGTTATTTGTGCCCTTGTTGGATTAAGAAAGATAAAAAGGAGGCTGGGGGGGTGATGTCAGACTCCACCCTCCTTTGCAAGGGGAGCCAAAGGAGGAATGAGCATGTACTGATTGCTTAACATATGTGCCTAATATCGTCTTGTTAAATTCCATTAGACTCTTGAGGCAGATTTTATTATTTTATTATTACCCTCATTTTATGGACAGCAAATGGAGTCTCAGTCAAGTGCAGTCCTTGGCCCAAGGCCACAGGACTTCAAGTGGCAGAGCTGGGATTTGAACCCAGATCAGTCTGGCTCCAAAGCCTCAGCTTTCGCCACCGCGTCAGGCTGGCCCCAGCACGCGTGGAAACCTCTAGGGTGGGGATGGTGTCGTTGTGTCGTCAGACTGACCATCCAAGTGCTGAGGGGACTGCCTTGTGCTGTAAGGAGGAACTTGGGCTGTGTACCTGGAAAGAATGAGACAGCCTTGGAAGATGAAATGAGATGAACTGTGTTTTTCATTGTGTGCATGTGAATCACTCACCAAACAGCAGTTCTCAGGTCTGTGGTTGAAGACAAACTTCAAAGCTGAAGTCACCATGGTTCATATGGGCAGCACCTCGCTTCCCAGCCACGGTGCGTTGTTCCACATTATTCCACTTAATTATCCAGGGGAGCTAGGAAAGGTTGAGTTCCTCTAAAGCAAGCGTCAGCAGTCTCGGGCACAGGTACAGGACCACTGAGTCGCTCTGAGTAGGAAGGGGCTTACCTGGTCCCACTCTGGAGCAAGCTTGACCAGCTCCCTCAGAGGGAGCAAGAAAGAGATCAGGGTGATATCCAAAGCTATAAAAACGGAACGTGCAGACAAGCACAAGCCTTAGAAGTCCCTGTGGATTATGCTGTGGACAATTTAAGCCTAAAGTCTGTACTTGACCACAGGAGTTGGTGTATTGGCACCCAAATAAAAAAAAAAAAATCATAAAGCTACCCTCCTGTGCTGAACAGCAAGGGAATCTCTCTCTGAGTTGGGTACAAAATTTACCAGGGGAGAAGCTTTTACAAAATGCAAATTCTTAGTGTTACCCCTCTGAGTCTGATTTAGAAGGTCTGGGGAGGTTTTTGGTAGTTTAAAAATCTGTTATTCTGATAATCGCCTTAGGCTGAGCCCTGCAATTCTAAAAGCTTAAAGTCAAGGACAACAAAAAGAAGTAAAAAGCACACGTAGATAACAGGGAAAAAATCTGATATGTGAACGTCCTTGAGTATTTATATTCATGGCAAGAGTAAATGATTTTCCATAGAATGTGGAGGGGAAATGAGTCTGTATCTGGGATTAGATGCATTTTGGATTTTGTGTGAGCTTTAATCATTAAAAATAATTCTCATTCTTAGATCTGTAATGAGATTGAGAAAATTTTCCTTACCAAGATTCTTGAGAAGAATACTGTTAAAAGATAAACTGAGGCACGATAAAATTTTCAGGAGTTTCTTTCAGCAAACAGTGACTCCTGAATCAAGCAGCAAGTGGTTTGGGGTTCCATTAAGGAAGCCCAAAGGGAAGGTTTTCACAGGACGAATGCAGAAGAAAGGCAAAGAAAATAATTTATGGTTATGTACTTGCCTTATTCTATCCTACTGCAAAGTCCCTAGTTACATAACTCTACGTTAGATGGCAGCTTTGGATTGGTTAAGCTTAAGTTTCATCTTTCTTTAATATAGGCATTTACAAGAAATAGCTCAAGTTATGTTTCGCTTACGTTTGCAATCAAACAAGGTTAAGGTCACTTTCGAGGCTTAACTGGCTATGTCTGCTTGGGATTTTTCATGCCTGGGCTCCATTTATTTTAACAACACTGAATTTGCTTGGGAGAAATGCTCAGCAAAGTTGCTTAGTAAGAGGGTGGGAAAAGGTAGAGACCTCAAGGACATGGTTAAGTCACCAAAGATGTTCCCCCAAAGAACCTTCCAGGGAAGTCAGTCTGTATTCCCTGGAGGAGCCTTTGTTTTCCTGAGAATTTGGGTGTTTGGGTTTACAAGTTAGGAGCTGAGAGGGTGCTATGTTTGGAGGCAGAATACCTAGGAAAGAAATTCTACAAGGAAGGGAACAGGATCCAGAAAAAGAGAGCTGCAGGTGTTAGAGTGGCTAAGGACGAATTTTTAGAGAACAGAATTGTCTGCGCATTTTAATTTTTAGTGGATCTGCTGTGCACTCCCACATATAATCCTTTCCCATGATTCCATCATTCTTCAGACTAATCAAAAAAAAGTGCAGAAAAGAGAGAAAAGGAGAAAAGAGAGGGAGAGAGGAAGGAATCTATTAATTTGTGGGTGCATTATTTTCCGTAGAATATTCCTATTTAAACACTATGCTATATATGTTTAAGTTAATTTTCCCTGTACCCTAAGAACAGCTAACATTTGAAATGCCCTTGAAAAGAATACACGCTCCAGAGGGGAGCATTTGAAAGACACTAATTAGTAGTCAACAGTTCAATGACAGCCAGCTGAAGCAGTCAATTCCCCATATCTAAATTTCCACCTAGAGACTTTGTTGGTGAGCACAAGAGATATTAGAAATAATTTTTATGGGTGAAATCAATGCTATGCAAGACGTGTGGATTGGTTAGAATTATCATACAGGCACCCCTGCCCTTGAATAAATGAGGTATGAGGATCTAGAAAGCCTGAAAGCTATATACCCCTTGCCAGTGGTGCCCCCAGCATAGGGCTCCATTTAACTCCTGTGTCCTGCCACTTAAAAGAGAATTTGTTTGTTTGATTCTGCTGGAAGATCAGCTGAATTCAGCTGCTGACATGATGTCACATTTGCCTTAAGTAACCTTTTCATACAAGGGTCCTTTTGAAAGTGCACACAGAGATGGTGCTTCGCCAGCTCATCAAAAAAGTATGGAATTTTGTGGACATGCTCATGATAAAAGTGTGCACGTGTTGTGGAAATCAGGCACCTTTTCATTGCAGCATTCCACCTAGGTTGTGGGGGAGGGAAACCTAGCTGTCACCTGGATCTTGTTATTGGAGGCCATCAATATGCAGCCAAAATACCCTGCTGATTGTAAACGGCAGCATCAGCTTACATTATTCTCAGGCTTGTTGAGACTAGACTTCTTGTGAGAATATGTTAAGAGTCCGAGTTTTGCAAACTGTATTGACTTAGAACCAAAAGAAGTAAGCCTGTATAGGCAAGGGATCAGCTGATATCTGGACAAGGATTCAGAATAGCAAAAAGAAACATTTAGAAGGCATCATAGGCAATCAAGATACCATTATTTCCTTCGAAGAGCCTACCAAAACTATAATACAGTACAAGAAAGACTTTTCTAGGTGATGTAATAAAGCTGTGAGAAATCAAAGGAGGGTAAGACAGGTGCCAATGGTGGGACACATTGGTGGATATCAGGAAAGGCTTTATCTAGGCAATATATTTGAGGTATCCCTTGAAGCATGAGTGGGATTCTCAACATACCAGTTTAAGAAGCAGAGTATTATCCTGGAGAGAAGACTGTCAGGAAGGCACCGCTTTAGGTGTCAGGAACAGTGGTGAAGAAGTGCAACAAAAGGGGACCTATTTCAAGAATTGTGAGGGATTTATATGCTATTGATGATATCACATTTCTTCTCTCTGATGTCTCTGTTTAGAAGTTGCTTACCTCTCGCCCACTTTCATGTAGAATATCATATATGTTTTTTCAGTTGTAGTTCTGGTGTTGGCTTGTCTGTTTTTCTTGAGAGTGCTGTTGCACTTGAGAATGGGTTATACCTTTTTAATCTGAAACATAAAGAAAAATAGAGGCAGACAAGAAACTCACGCATCATTTCACTGCCCTAACAACCTCTCTGTACCTTGTCTTTTGTTCACTCCTGTTTGTATGGAGATGATGTCTCTGCACCTATCAGAGACCAGCCTGAAGGCTTTTGGTCTGGATCCCAGTCTCTTTCACCTTCTCAAGGTCTTTACTCCTGCAATTTTATCTTCCTTTATTCCCGAATCATCACATTATCCCCCTCTACTGGTTCATTTCTATTACCATACAAATATGCTCTTGGATCTCCTATAAAAGAAATTGATCTCCTGTTTCCTTCCAGCTACCACTCTCCTCACTCCCTTCACATAAACTCTTGAGCTTGCTGTCTGCAGTCACTTTTCTCAGTTCTCACTGGCATTCTCTTCTCAGCCTGTCTGATCAGGCTTTCTTGCACACCATTTCACTAGTGTAGCTATAACCAAGGTCACCAGTGGTCTATTGCCAAATGTGGTGGGTATTGCTGTGTTCTTATCTGCCATAACCTTACAGAGGCACCAGGTGTAGCCACCACCTCCTAGAGCTCACAAGACTCCAAGTCTATATTCTTCCTCTTTCTTAACTGGCCCCTTCTCACATTCCTTAGCTGGCCTTTCCTCCCCTGATCAGTCTTTACATATCTGTACGGATATGGCTTAGGAACCATCTGCTGAATATGCCGGGTCTTCTGCTCTAGCCCTGACAGCTTGTGGATTCTCTAGGACTCTTATTTCCAACAGCCAACTTGGCATCAACGCGTGGATGTCTGTCTAGCAGCCATCTCAGACTTGCCATGGTCAGATGAAACTCTTGGGTTTTCCCCTCGGACATCACCCACACTACAACTCTCCCCAACCAAGTACACAGCCCCAACAGCCAACTAATTGCTAAAGCCAGAAACAAACAAGAAAACAAACAAAAATTAGATGTCCAGTAATTCTATCTGAAGCCTTATGGACTCTACCTCTGAGACAAATCCGAAAACCTCTATGATCTGTACAGCTGCACGTCATGTTTAGAAGAAAATCTAAACTCCTTGACCCTGACTAATGGAGGTCAACAGGGTCTAACCCCTTCCCACCTTTCCAATATCAATGTCCTCTACCCCAACACCTACAAATCATGCTTCAGGCAGCTTACTGGCTTTCTTGTCTGTGTATACATTAAGTTCTTTCCTGCTTCAAATTCTAGTACCATCTATTTTCCTTTCTGTAGTGTTTTTTCTTATATCTATACATGGTTTCTTCCTGCTAGTCATTCATATCTCAGCCTAAATGATGTCATCTCAGAGAGGCCTTTCCTGACCACTCAATCCATCGTAAGTACCTGCCACTCTCACTTCTTGCTGTTATGCTCGGCATAAGACTTAACACCAGATGAAATTCTTCTTGTTTGTTTATTCATATATTTTTGTAGCATATCTGACCCCAGTAGCATGTAAATTCTATGAGAAAAGGCACTTTGTCTCAGTACCTTAAACAGTGACCTCCAGGGATGAGTGCTCAAGCACTACTTGTTGAAGGAATGAATTAAAGATTGCAAAGAATGTGTCGCAGAGCCTTAGCTTGCTGGAAGATTGCTTTAATTTAGCAGTGGACTGTTACACAGACTAATGGAAGCACAGGTGCATCGTCAGATGTACATGAAGTATACTTCTCTATGAACTGACCTGGTTGAGTAAAAGTTAGGTTTTATAGCCACAAACCACCATCACTAGCCTCCAAAGTAGTGTGGCTGCAAATATGTGTGTTTGTACAAAGACATACTTTCACAAAGGAAAGATGAAGATGTGTTAAATTTAACCTTAGCCCTTCCTAAAAAGATCTAGAGGACTTAGAACAGTATGTGCCCATAGTGTGACCCTGTTGTCAAAGAACTGATATGACATTGGGCTGGGTTGTCAGCAGTGTTGGGCTGGGATTAGTGGGAGGTTAGTCCAACTATATTCTGAGCTGATGAAGCCCTTGCTACTCAAAATATGGTCCTCAGACCAGCGGCATCTGCAGGAAAGTTGTCAGAAACACAGAATCTCAGGCCCCAGCCCAGACCTTCTGAATCATAATTTGCAGTTTAACAAGATCTTTAGATGGTTCATGAACACATTAAAGTTTGATAAGCACTGTGCTTAGACTGTTTCCTCATAAACCTAAGTATTGTTTTGAGCACTGTAGTTTATGAGGGATAAAGACAGACCTGAAAGAGAAGAACTGGGATGGTGAGAATACCTGAGACCAGGTCTCAAGTGAAGTTAGCCCCTCCTGAAGGAGAGAGTCAAAATATATAACAGCAGTTCTGGGCACCTGCCAATCTGAACAGGGACCAGATGCAGCACAGGTGCGGGGTCCTTGGGCACCCCCACACTGTGCCACCCCTTTAATGTAGATATATTAGGGGCTCTCCCTACAAGAGTGTCTAGGTGATAAGGGGAGGAGATATACAAGATGTTTGTGACAATGGCTACTTATCACAGATAAATTTTATTATAGAATTGTCTAACCATTTTAATGGTGTGGCAAAATGGTAAATAGCTGTTAAAATCATCCTCATTCTGTCTTACCTTTGTTTCTTGTGCATATCATTACAATTGGGCTTATCATGTTGTGCTGTTTGTTGATTTGAGGTCTGCCTCCCCTACTAAACTGTATCTCATCAGTAACTTGAACTTTGTCTTACTGAAATTAATAAATGAATGAATGGATGAATAAAGGAATGAACAAATGGAGGTGTAAGGCAGTCATATGAAAGAAAGTTCAGACTTATTTTCTGTTATTCCAGAATGTAAAACCAGTATACTAGATGGAAATACCAACAAAGCAGATTTGGGTTCAATCTTAAAGAAACTTCTGAAAATTAGAGGTGTGAAAAAATAGATTGAGATTTGCTAGGAGGAGTGAAATTTCCTGGAACCAGAATTGCTCAAACAATCTAATAAACCATTTGACATTCGAACCATAAAAACAAGACTGTTTATAGATGAAGAAATTCCAACAGCCATAAATATATGAAAAATTTGCTCAGCCTTGCTGAGATTCAGGGGAAATTAAAACTGCAGTAGCATACCATTCCAAACTCATCATATCAACACACATTTAAAAATCTGATTATACCAACTGTGGGCAAAGGATATGGTGGTTTAAATTGTTATAACCACTTTAGAAAGAACTAATTTATTTCAAGATAGGCATAATCTACAATTGAGCAATTCTTCTCAGCATCCAGAGTTTTTTTTAAAATGGGATATCCTAGTGCATAAACAATGAGATCTATGCAAAGGATGTTCATTGCAACCCAACTTAAAATGGCTAAAAACAGAGGTGGGGGCATCCAACTATTTATTAGCAGAATGGACAAATCAATGGTCATTTATGCAATGGTGTACTACACAGCAGTGAAAGTGAATAAATTGAATCCGTATTATGATAAATGAGAAAGGCAAGTTACAAAGTACATAAACAAGGCTAGATGCATGTTATATAACGTTAATGAGGATTGAAGACAGAAAACCGAGAGCATGTATGCAGATTATTTACACCAACTTCAGAAGTACCTTACCTCCAGGGAAAGGAAAGATAAGGAAAAAGGATGGGGAGTGGAACATCAGCCCTACCCATCATATTATTTTTTTCAGGAAAGAGATCTTGGTATTTAGCAAAATGTCAACATCTCTTCCAGAAGGGTGTTGAAGACATCGGTGTCTATTATATTATTGCCTGAACTTTTTAGTATCTGACAATATGTAATAATTCTTAAAAATTAAGGGTAACCAGTTGTCATGGAAGTTGATGGGACTGGACACACAAGATTGCACACTCTGTCCTTGGAGCCAGTTCCTATCTCTTTCTTTCACAATCAGCTGTTCCAGGGTGGCCAGAAACTTTTTCTCTAAGGATGGAGAGAAGAAGGCAGACCAGAGGTTCTGAGTTTCCTGGTCATTATCCAACCAAGCCTTTTGAGACACTCTCACAGGTTTCTCGTTGAGTCCCCCTTCCTGACAGCAGAAGGCCTGTGTTCATTAGTGGGAACACCCATCAAGCTCCAGAAAGGAAATGTAGGTCAGAGAAAATGTGACAGATGGAGAGTAATGAGATCCCCAAGCTGTGGTGGGGACACTCAGCCTGCTTCCTCACTGACGTCAGCCCATGCACCCCCATACGGGCAGCCAGGTGAACCCTACTACCTTGCTTTCTGGCGCTCACTGTGCTATTCACCTGCATTATTATCTCTGAGATATTTACAACACCTGTGAGGTAAATAGGGCATCCTGATTTTTTTAAGAAGTGAAGGGGCAAAGGTTCAATAAATTTGAGTGGTTTACCCAGGATCACACAGATAATAAAAGGATGTCTAGACTCAAACTGAAGTTTTCTGATGCTGAATATTATGTTAATATATTATAGGCAATATTATATTACCTTTCAACTTCTGTCCTTAGAACCTTGTTCATTTACTACATTGTGTTATGCCCTTCCCTGCATCCAAACAACATGGCTTTGAGATCCTGAAAGGCATACATAAAAGATTTTCATCAGGATGGAAATGGGGCTGGAGTTTGGGAAGTGGGCAGCAAAAAGAGGGAATGGAGGTAAATATACCAAAACCCAGGCCAGAGTGATTAATTTAATATTGAATTAGTATGTGCTTCCAGGCACAGGAAGACATGGCAGGATATATGGTTTAATTGTCTGATAAAGGGAAGCTTGTCAGGGTGTCAGGAGAGACAAATGTTTTCCTTGGACCTTAATTTAAAAAGGAGAGATCACATAAATTCTTCTACAGAAAGCTGGTATAGTTATATTTCCACTCACCATGATCTCCTCATTGAGAGACAAAGTATTATGTGATTGATTGATTGCATTTTATTGAGATTAACATATAAAATGCACAAGTAAATGTGCACATTTGATTAATTTTACATATATGTATACCCATGTAACCATCAGCCAGGTCAAAATATAGAACACTTTTAGCACTCAAGGAGGTTTTCCCTAGCCAATTTCCTGGTCAATTACCAACCTACTACCCTCACCCAACAGAGGTAAAACCTATTCTGACTTTTATAATCAACCTTGTTTTGCCTGTTCTTAAACTAAATATACATATCGTCATGCAGGATGTGTTCTTTGTGTCTGGCTTTTTTTACTCAGCAACCTACCTGTGAGATTCACCTGCATTGTTGCGGGTAGCAATTGTTTATTCTTCATTGATGTGTGGTATGCCATTGTATGAAAATACAAAAATGTATTTACTCATTCTGCTGTCAGTAGGTGTGTGGCTTGTGTACAGTTTTTGGCTATAATGGATAAAGCTGATGAAAACATTCTTGTACATGTCTTTTCATAGACATATGCATGGATTTCTTTTGCACATATACCCAGGAGTGAAATTATTATCAGAGTATGTGGATTCTGTAGTTTTTATTAACTTTAGAACATAATGTCAAACAGGTTTCCAAAGTGACTGTATAAATTTATGAGAATTCCAGTTGTACCATATTCTTGCCAATACTTGGTATTGTCAGCTGTGTTAATTTTAGCCATTCTGGTGGTGAAAGTGGTATTTCGTTGTGGTTTTAATTTGTTTGATGAGTAATGACGTTGAGCAATTTTCATATGCTTACTGGCCATTTGGATATCCTCTTTTGTGCAGAATCTATTAAAGTCTCTTACCCATTTTAGAATATTGGGTTATTTGTCCTTTTTCTATTAATTTGTTGGAGTATTTCTGGTATAAGAGTATATTCTGGATACAATATATTCTAAATTCAAGTCTTCTGCCTGGATGTATCGTCTCTCAGGTCATGAGTTACCTTTTCACTCCTTTAATGATATCTTTGGGTAAACAGAGGTTCTTAACCATAATGAAGTTGAATTTATCAGTCTTTTCCCTTAGTGGTTAGTGCCATTTGTGTCCTATTATAGGAGCTTTTGCCTACCCGAGGTTTCTGAAGATATCTTCCTATGTATTCTTCTAGAAGCTTTATTGTTTAGTATAATAATTTTAAAGATATAAACTTAAGAGTTACATCTTGGTTTCAGGTTCCAACTTCTCTACTATCAGATGAATGACCCTGATCAAGTAATTTTGAGCTTTGGTTTCCTCCTGTGGAAATAAGATAAAATCTACCTAATAAATTTGTTATGAGAATTAAAGAATATATGCTTGTAAAGTATCTAGTGCAGAGCAGACGCTCAGAAAATTTAGTTATTATCCTTTCCCCCATTCTTTCACATAAAAGTTCACAACACTTAGGAGTATTTATCTCTTACACTCAAAATATTAATAAATTAAACATTTATTTAGCAAAATATTAATAAATTAAACATTTATTTAGCATCTACTCTTAGAGCGTCCCAGTGAAGAAACAAAACTGAGGTTCTCTCTGTTGAAGAGGCAGTGATGACAAGGGAAGAGTGAAATAACAATACAAAAGTTAATGATAAAAAAAACACCACTTAAAGAGTATTCACAGAAGAGTGCAAGATAAATTGCCAAATCGATGAAAACTGTCATAAACATTTTTTAAAGAGGAGCCTCTGTTCCAATCTGCAGTAGCAAAGGAGGCTTTCCATGGGTTGGCGATGGTTTCAGCCAGGGTGTAAATAGCATTTGTAAAGGCTGGGGAGATATCTCAGATGGAATCTACTAACGGAGCAAGAAAACAAGTTGCATTTATAGGTGGCATTTTTCTAGTTGGCTGGAGTGAAAGACTTGTTTATATAAGGATTGGGAGATTACTAGCAGTTGGTTAATTCATTAATATATTAAGCAACCACTGTTTGCCCATTTATGTGATGCTTAGTTTTCTAACTTAATTCCCTGATATGTGTGTACATATGTACATATACATATCTATGCACCTATATGTATGTATACATACACACATGGACAGTATGTCCTCACTTAATCTTATCCAGAGGTTCTTAGAAGCTGACTTTAAGAGGAACAATGTGTAATAAAACCATTTTCTCATCATCATTATAAAAAAACATTGAAGGAGATGACATTATTCTCCTTCTGTACTGTACATTGCTGTTTCCAAGAACCTATCGATGACATTAGTGAGGACTTATTCTGTGTATATATGTGTGTATATACATAATTATTTTACCTATTATTTTTTAATGAGAATAAATAAAAGTTGAATGCAGTATGTTACAGAAACTAAGGAAAAAGTAAATTGAGTTTCCATGGTGCTCAATCCTCAGAGAGAATAAGTACAGTAAGGACTGAGTAATGAGCATTGGGTCTAGGACATTTGAAGTCCCTTGAAAGGATAAGTTCACATTGTCTAGGGAATGAAAATCAGGTTGCAGGAAGTTAAAAAACAAGCTGGGAGAAGGGAGTGGAAGTGGGAAGGATGGAGGGCTTATTGCTCTGTGCTCTGCTGTCTTTATACCTGTGGGTTAAGTCAGCTCACCTCTTAGGCCATGGAATTCCCAGCCTGTAGATTGGGAAGAATAGTCCTTGTACTACAGAGAGAATGCTTTCTGCAAGCGTGTCCACACACCAAGAAAGGTGTTACTCCAGAGGATGACCACAGCAATTCACTACCAAACAGCCATCTTCTGTGAATAGACAGCCTTGGGACAAAATCATTCTGTGAGCATCAGTTTCCTGAATTCATAAGAAATGATTTTTTTCCTCCTCTTAGGGTTGTTAAATGGCTTGAATTAAATAATGTATGTAAAGTAACAAACATAGTGCCAGGAAAATTAAATGTTATATAAGTCATTTTCCCTTATTTTTTTTTAATTCCATGAACAAGAAAGAAGGGATGTTGTACAGAGAATTAGAGACAGACACCAAGAAAAAGACTAAAAGAAACACACAGAGGCAGACACACACACACACACACACACACACACACACACACAGACAGAGAGAGACAAAAAGAGGAGACAGAGATGTCAGCATGTGGAAGTTTATGTGTGATTTAGAAGCACAGGTGTAGAAACAGTATAGGCAGTGCTCACCTTTCACAGGTACCATTTATGGCATTCCACACCTGGCTCCCGAAACCCCATTAGCCGTGCAGAGAGCAGGTCTTCCCTGGGCACGCTTCATTGTGCAGCTGATGTCCTATTAGGAAGACGCAGTGTCACGGAATTGGTCTTGGGTTCCCTAACAGTATCTGAGATTTCCTGGTAAATTGGAAGTTGGCATATACAATGAGGCCTCCTGCAGTGTGATGTCCATTGTCATTTTCTGCAGCAAATCAAAATTGAATCTAAAGGATTATCCAGTTTCTTGAGCTTAGAGTAACACTCCAGGCTCCCTTCATTAATAATCACCCTTAAGGAGATTTCTCTGATTTGACATGTATCTTTTATGCATGAGTCAAAATGAGTAACGAAGAATGAGGGGACATTGTTTCGCCAGCAGCAGAGTGGCCAGTGTGTGAGTGAGAAATTATGCTCTGGAAACAGTCAGTGTCCTTTAGAGTTTCTGGCTCCCATCTATAGGACTGAAAATTAAATATTAATGTTGAGAAAACTCATTATTTTTACTACTAAGAAGAGAAATTGTTAGGGTCTTCACTGAAATCCAGGTTGCTGGTTCTGGGGAGCTCAAACACAGTGGAAGGTTTTACCTCTTTAAAATTTTTATAACATTTTTATCCTAATCATAAAAAATAAATACACATTTCAAAAAAAGTTGGAAAATATAGAAAAATAAAGGTTAGAAAGTTGGCTTCACAATCTAACCACCTGGAAATAATCTTGTTTAACATTTGGTTGCATTTCTTTTCATAATATTTTTTCCTTCTCAAAATTAGGGTCATATTTTATGTATATTTTTTATCTTAATTTTTTTCATGTAGTATTTTTTGGTGAGGATTTTTCTGTGTCTTTAAGTAATTTTTTAAAAACCATGATTTAATATTTCCTTATATGGATGCTCCATGATATATTTAGCTAATATTCTATTGCTCAATGTTCTGTTACCTATAAATTTATTAATAAGAGTATAGTCGTCAACCATTTATATAAGTCTGTCTTCCTAGGCTCACAGTAATTTCCCCTAAGGGGTGCTGTAGGGTATCCAAGATCATCAGACAATCTATGCAAACCTATAACCTAGTTTTACATTAGGTTCCAGCTCATCTCCCATAGGGATGTGGCCAGGATTTGTTTAAGTTTCTCTGAATGTTCTGTGAAAGGTAGGCTGCTGGTCTACCTAAAATACACAACCCCTAGGTTTAGGTTTTGCTTTATTTCTGACCCAGAACAAATGTTATATGTTATTTATTTATTTATTAAATTTATATTTAACTCAATCCATCTAGAATTTATATTGTGACAGATTTAATAATTTTTGTTACATTGAGTCAATTTTCTTAGTAATTGTTAAAGAGCCCACTTCTTTGCCATAGATTTTGATATTTTCATTATTATATCTTATTTTTAAAATGCTAGGAAATATTTCAGCATCAGTGCTATTTCATTGATCTGTCTGCCAATCACTTGTGAATAATTCATTATAATAGTTATTATAACTTTATGAAGTTTTGATATCTGCACATGTAATTCTCTACCAATATTCTTTTTTAAAGGTCTGATTGGTTTATTCTTCCATATAAACTTTGGAAAGAGTTTAAGTTTCTGAAGATTCTCTTGATGATATTGAAATAGAATTTCATTAAAACTATATTTAAGAATTGACATCTATTCAGTCTGTCATTTCTGAAACATGAATGATCTTACTGATCTCTATTGTACTGACTTGTCTATCTTACTCATCTCTTCTAATGTTGTTTTTCCCCAGTTAAATCACGTTTACGTTTATCTAATAACATGTTTATTTACAATCATACCTCTTTCTCTTTCTATTTCAAAATCATGATTTGTTTAAGCATACTGGAAAAACTACCAAAAACATGTCAATGGTACCCATCATTATGAAATAGCAAATAACATTTTGCCATATTCGCTTCAGATATTTTTAAACAAGAATTGTAGTAATTGGTATACCCCTTTCCAGTTCCATCCCCCACTCTCTCCACTGCTCTCACGATAGAGAACCAATTTCTTGAAGTTAATATGTATCCAAATTTTTATAAACTTACTGTACATGCATGCATAAAATTTATAGTTGTGAGTTTTAAAATATGCATATTATAATATATACATTTCATATTTTCATTGTCAATTCATGTTTTACTTAATTCTGTTTTATCCTTAGTTATTAATCTCTTATTATGCCCAATTTATAAATTAAATTTTTTCATATGTATGTATGTATAAGAAAAAAATAGTGTATATATAAGGTTTTGTACTACCCATGGTTTCGGGCATGCCCTGGGGGGTCTTAGAATGTAACCCCTGCAGATAAGGGGGGCTACTATAACACTGAAGAGGGTGGACGTGAGTTTAGTGAGTCAATGTATGTGAAGTGCTTCGAACAATCCCTACCTATCAAAGCTATTTAAATGTTAGCTATGATCATTTCTTCTCTTGGCTGGCTGTTGGCTGCTAAGAACATCTCTGAATGCAGCTCAAATCCAAAACCTGATGCCGGCTCACCCTGGGCCCCTCTGGTGTCACCTTCGCACATCGCATATTCACCAAGACCAGCATCTTCTCATTTAACACCATAGTACACTAGTGACGCAAAAACTCAATTAAGGTCAATTTGGTTTATTTCATGCAAACTTCTTCAATCTTCCTATTCTATCTTTTTGACCTTGAAAATTAGAGCACAGCATTTGCATCGGCAGCACACAGTATTTTCTGTGCGTGGTTTTGCCTACCTTTTGAAATTTATGATCGCATGATCCTGCATGTTCCAAATAAAGTGAACTTGTAGAATTGCAGAGCATTAACTTAATGATGAAAGAGCATTTACTTACTTTCTAAACAGAATATGGTCCAGGAAATCTGGCCAGGACGGTGAAAGCATTTTATTGACTGAGCTCTCTATATGATTCATGGTGTATTTTTCCATGTTTGTGCTTAGTGATTGTTTTTTTTGTTTTGTTTTTTTTCCTGAAAGTCGAGGGTGCTGTGGCTCCCAGGAATGGCATCTGCCTGGCCTCTGTCATTAGGCAGTATTTGTTTGTAAGAGTTTTTTTCTTTCTTTCTTATTTCTCGGTTTTGTAATCATATGCCCATGTACAATATTTATAGCAGAAATAGAATGCTCTTGGCATTCCCAGAAATTTGAGAAAACCTATTATTGGAGGGAAAAAAATGGTAATTTAAAAGTGCATTTACCTTTGTTCCTTTAGAAATTAACTTTTGGATGGGGACTCAAGGGAAGCAGGCTCCTATAGATTCTCTTTTCATTTGCAAGGATATTTGATTTATAAGTGGATAGACCTTGAGGGTACATGGGAGAGTTCTGTAGGTGGATGATGGAAGAACAAAAGGCACTTACTATAACATAACTCTGGAACTTGTCAAACTGTTCTTCTGCTCCATTTTCCCAGATGGAGAGGCACATCCTGTTCCCTCTGTATGTTCCTTTCCCAGGATCCTTTTTCCACATGCCTATGAGACTGAATCTAGTCATTACAATAGTTTCCTCTGGTGGATTAGTGCATGTGCTGTTAGAAAAGTTTAGACTTTGCTGTCTTACTGAACTAATTTTCTGAAATAGCTAAATTCAGATGTTCTGTTTAACCTGACAACTAATCTTTCCTTTTACAATTCTTACTTAAAATCCTCTTATATGTAGTCACAAGAGCAACGTGTTCAGTCCCCAGAAGCCCCGAGTCACAGTATTGCCTCTTGCTGTTAATACCTCTGAAGATTTTCACTCTTCCAGGTCTCGGTTTCCCCTTAATAAACAAGGGGGCAGAAAACAGTATTTCAAAGCTTCCTGCCACATCTATAATTCTATGTCATATTTTCCTTTTTCTGAACATGCTGGCCCATATTTAGCAAAAAATTTAAATACAACTGAATTTCTTTATAAAATAATTTTAAGTCATTATATTCAATAGCTTGTAGTTCAACTCATTCCAACAGCCATTCTTACTGTACAGAACAGGAGCTGAAGAAAGCATGTGGTCTGTGTTGAATCTTTGCTAAAGTCTCAGAGAAATGGGAGCTCCTTCATCCCACCTCCTACCACTGAGCCTTTATACCTTCAATAAGCTTACACTCTTGACATGTGCCTCTTCTCTTCTAACTTTAATATGCAACGAAAAGTACCTGCGTCATTACCTTTCTGATTGTAATTGTGTGTTTTCTGTAGTCAATTGAATTGGCTTTATTGATTTATTGGCTACAGGTGGTGATGAGGAAAGCAGGAGAAAGGGTATAGGAGGAGAGGGAGGAGGAGCACATTCTTTTTAAAAAAAAAATTGATACAAATATTTATACATATTCATAGGGTACGTGTGATCCTTTGTTACCTGCACAGACTGTGTAATGATCCAGTCAGGGTATTTGGGGTGTCCATCACCTTGAGTATTTTTCATTTCTATAGGTTGGGGACATTTCAAGTCTTCTCTTCTAGATATTTTGAAATATACAAGGCATTGTTATTAACTATAGTCACCCTATTGTGCTATCAAATATTAGAATGTATTCCTTCTATTTATATATTTATATCCATTAACTAACTCTCTTCATCTGCCTCCCTACCCACTCACACACCCTTCTCTACCTTTAGTATCTGTCATTCTATTCTTTACCTCAATGATATCAACTTTTTTAGCTCCTACATGTGAATGATAACATGTGATATTTGTCTTTCTATGCTTGACTAATTTCACTTAACATAATCTCTAGTTCCATCCATGTCACTGCAAATGATGTGATTTTATTCCTTTTTTAATGGTTGAATAGTATTCATTTGTATATGTATACACCACATTTTCTTTACACATTCTTGATGTAGGTTAGACAACACACATACAAAATAAAGTATGGAGGGAATGGGTATATACAAACATAATGAGTGAGATATGCAACATTTGGGGGATGGTCATGCTTAAAGCTCTGACTCAAGGGGGTCGGGGGGCATGGGCAATATATGTAACCTTAACACTTATACCCCCATAATATGCTGAAATAAAAATAATATACACAGGAAAAAAATATTATAGGGCACCTGCATACACTATTGGTACACATGGAAATCATTCCCTTCTCTCTGAAAAGAAGCATGACACAGCATATGAAAGACCTTTATTTTTTTTCCTTTTTTAAAAATTTTATTTTAGAATATTACAGTCTCATACAAATGTAAAAAAAAAAATGGGTTAATATGTGGAGGATCTGAAACAAATTTAAATGTCCTATGGACAGAGTCTTCAAAATGACTAAAGCTGCATGTGGCCAAAGACTGCTGTGTGTAGAGATGATCATGTAACTTATCTAAACTGGGACATCTCTGAGAGCAAAAGAGGACCCTATTTATAATGCTATCAGAACAAGTATAAACTTGGAATCTCCTAAGCAAATGAGAAGTTGTATTTATTCTGACTCTGTGTTCTCCAAAACATATTTCCCACTCCTCTATGTTCATCTCAAGGGAATGGAAAGCTTTCAACTACTTTTGTATCATCGTAGGGTGTGAGGGATTCTACAAGACTTACTTCAGTTCTATCCAGTCAGACACCACTGTGTAGTCCACAGCAAGACTGTGTTTTCCTAGCCTCCTTTACTTTTAGGTGTATTCATGAAACTAAGTTTTAGTCAGTGAAAGGTGGGAAGAAGTAGTGAGTATCATCTGTAGGTTTATGCCAGGAAATCAACTTATGAGAGACTTTTCCATGCTCTTTTCCCTTCTGGCTTAATGTACACAGCATGGTGGACTTATAAGTCAAATGTTGCAAGTAGCAGAGCTACAAGATGGAAGGAGTCTGGGCCCTCACTTGGAGAGTTGGACGCTTATCAAGAAAACCACATTGAGATTTTACCTGTGTAAGAAACAAACTTGTACTATGCCATTGAGATTTTAGAGTTTGTTTGTTTAGCAGGTAAACTAGCATTATCAGCATTAGCATTATCTTAATTTATATATTACATAAATATTAGCCTGCAACACATCCATTTAAACACATGGATATTAAACACATCCATTTCTTTCTCAGTGAACTATAAACCTCTCCAAAATAGAGACCCAGCATAGGTATTCAAATACAATGAGTATATTCTAAATATTTTCTGGATTGGATTGAATTGAATCATACTGAATTAGATTAAAATGAAATAAATTTTGTATAAAATGGTAAAAAAAAAACTTCAGAGATAATAAAGCTTTCTTTCCACTGGAGAGATCATGGAAGGTTTCAAGAAGGTGGTGTTTGAGCTGATACTTAAAGAATTGGTTACCTTTGGATATGCAGTGAAGAAAATGATATTCCAGGAAAAACCAATAACATAAGCATATGACAAACATAAACAAGAGCAGATAGTTCACTCTGAGTAGGACACGGAGTCAATAAGAAACAAATGTCGAAATCTACTTCAGTTTAAACATACTTATTGGGTACTTATTCTAGCAAGAGGACAAACCCATGAGTAGGTAATTTAAGAAAATAGTATGTGTGATCATGTAAAATATATGTTACGAGAACACAGAGAAAAGATACCCAAAGGAGACTAGAGTGAGTTTTGAAAAACAGGTAAATTAACCACACCATACAGATTATTAAAAGCCTCATTGGAGCACTTACACATTATTGCATAACCAACAGGAAGCCACTGGAAGGTTATTGTGGAGAGCCTTGAAAAATGGTCGGTGAGTTCGGATATTGCTTTGTAAATAATTGGTAAAAAAGACTCTGCTCATGTCATTCACTGTTCCTTCGAATGTGAATGATATGAGCAGAATGATGCTTTAGGCAGAGGAATCTTTTTTTTTTTAAGACAGAGTCTTGCTTTATTGCCCAGGCTAGAGTGAGTACCATGGCATCAGCCTAGTTCACAGCAACCTCAAATTCCTGGGCTCAAGCAATCCTCCTGCCTCAGCCTCCTGAGTAGCTGGAACTACAGGCATGCACTACCATGCCCAGCTAATTTTTTCTATATATATATATATTAATTGGCCAATTAAAAATTTCTTTCTATTTATAGTAGAGATGGGGTCTTGCTCTTGCTCAGGCTGGTTTCGAACTTCTGACCTCGAGCTATCCACCCGCCTCGGCCTCCCAGAGTGCTAGGATTACAGGTGTGAGCCACCGCGCCCGGCCAGAGGAATGTTATTAGTAGGGTAGGCATGGAGACAGCAACAGGCACATGGAGAAGACAAGGAGTACAGTTATTAGGGCCTGTGTCTAGGATCTGTGACTAGGCAGTGTAAATGTATTGGAAGGAATGAGAGCTATAACAGGAGTAGAATCAATGTTTTAACTCCATGCATGTTGGAGGTAAGTATATTATCAGTTAGGAGTAGTTTCAACTCTGAGTGACAGGCAATTCTAAATAAGATGGAGGTTTATTTCTCCCTTGTAAATGTATGACTCTAGGGATCCTAGCTCCTTCTGTTTTGTTGCTGGAAATAAGGCTTTTGCTTCCTGGTTCAAGATGGCAACTTGAGGTCTAGCCATCATGTCCACATTCCAGCTTGCTGGAAGGGATGAAGAGAGGCATAGCATCTCCCCTTAACACTTCCTGGAAGTCTACGCACTTCCCTGACATCTCATTCACTAGAACTTAGTCACACATCCACACTAAGCTACAAGGGAGGTAGGGAAATGTAGTCTTTATTCTGAGATGGCATGTCCCCACCTAAAAAACCAGGGCTTCTCTCTTTAAGCAAGAAGGGGGAAATAGATACATAGATACAAATAGATACTAATAGATGCATTAGTAGCATTGTTTTACCACAGGGGCAGAAGACACCTGTGACCACAAGGTCCTGGAAAATAGTGATAATTTATCTAGTGGGCTGCTGAAAATGTTGGAAGGAACTAGAGTTTTAAAAACCCAGTGAGGAATATAAGTTTGTGTTATCCTCATTGAAGTGGTAGCTGAGATAGAATAGAATGAGCACATCATCATCCCGGTTACAACTCTCCAGATAATTCAAGTTCCAAATTTTACTCTGGTCTTGATTATTTATATCATGGAACACTAGTCTGGCCTGTCTGGACAGCCTGGATATGCTCATAATTCACAGGCTCCACTTAGAAGTACGTGACAGCACCTGTCATGTCGTGCACGCTCAGCAAATACTGAGTAAATCAGAATCTGAATGAAGGACAAAAAGATGTTAAGCTATGGAATATGAAAAAATAAACGACTAAAACTTCCCTGGCCTTTTCCTAAGGTTTGCATGTGGCCTTAAGTCCCACCGTGGCCGATTGATTCCAGCTGGTTATTTTGTCCACTCTCCTGCTGGGCATTGGAGTCTTCCTGCGCTTTGTCCCAGCAAATAGATTCCTGCATGAGTTCCCTGAATCAGTTTTGCTCCTGCTTCAAGTCTCACGCTCTGTTCCCAAAGTTTCCTCAGCGACTGTGTTTGGACTCACAAATGTCCTGAGTGTCCTCAGAGATTCCTGAGCTCTCCCTCAGTCCAGTAGAGCTTTTTACTCTCACAAGTTGGCTCAGAATTTAGAGGATGGAGTGTGCATAGTGTTTCTTCAGGCCACGGTATAGGTGTGTGCATATATATTCAATTTTAACCAAATTCAAGTAAAATCATGCCACAGCTTCCAGTTTCTTTTTCTGAGCAATTGTTTACTCACTGTGCCCCCAGTACCACCGCCACTAACATCAAATCATGCAGGTAGCGAATGCCATTTATTGAGCCCAAACTATCGTCTCATGTACATTAACATATTTAGTCCTTTTGACAGTCCTTCAGGTATTTTAGCTCCCAATTGTCAGATAAGGACACTGAAGTGTTTTGGGGTTTTTGTTGTTGTTTTTGTTTTGCTTGTTTGTTTTAACCGAGCATTTAAAAGATGGAATAATTTGTTCAAATTGACACAATTGGGATTCAACTGTAGGCTGCTGTGTAGTTTCCATTATTTTACACTGTCTCTCAGTAGAGCAACAAGCTTAAAGAGATATATAAGGAGATTTTAGTCTCATTCAGAGATACTAGTTGTGGTGGAAAGTGTCCTATGACGTGATGTTAATTACAAAATTGACTGACCCATGGATTTTAGGAATCATCAGTAATTCTTTGCAATTATAGTTCCTTTTTAGTATTTTGAATACAGCACACACATATTCTCAGCATTGCTGTGATTTATGGGAGGGTGGGTGAACCTGAGAATGGGCTTGAACTCTTTGGGTCCCTAATTTCTTCCATCTACTTAAAACAGTGAATATACCCTCCTTCAAAATTGAGCTACAATATTTATGAGTAACACACCAATACTTCATTCTAAGATCATAAATAATAGCAAAAAAGATAAAATATGAACTATGTCCTGACTCCAAAATGTTTATCTCATGAATTTGTGACAAAAGAGAATTGCACATTAGACAGAATAGTAACATTTCTTGATTAGAAATAAAAAAAATGTTTAAATGGATAGCATTATTCCATTATTTGTCTTGAGGATACTCCAGTATTTTTTTTTTACAAAAATAATGACTTAAATCACTGTGGCAATGCAGATTATTATAGTATTTTTTACAAAGTAAGCTAACATATACAGTTATGCCTCTCCTCCCTGATTTTGGCATGCTGTGTTTACAGAGAAGTTCTAAAAGAGAAAAGCAAGGGAAGCCCCATCCTTGAAAGGGTTAACTGCAGCATCCAAACAACCAAAGGGTGACTAGGAAAGGAATCATTGTTACATTATGGCATGGCATATCTATGAAAAGGACTATTATCTGCACATTAAAAATAATGGGAAAACAACTCAAGTAACATTTGGTAAAAGACACAGAAAACAAAATTATAGCTATAGTTTATAATTGAGGTTAGAGATAATCTCTTTGTCCCTTTTATTTTGTGTTCCACTATTGTTATTTGAATTACACCATTCTTGGATTTTAAGGACCAGTTATCATTAAGTTTATTTCAAGGAAAACGTGGAGAGTAGTCTGAAGAGTGGCTATTCCTACAAAGCTTACGAATAACATTTGTAAATGGAGCTTTATGTGTTTCTCCCTTTCCTGTATTTATTAAACAAATATTTATTAGACACTAAGCCAGTGTATCTATAGCATATGCTGCATTATGGTAGACAGGGCACAACATTCTTTCCCCTTGAGATAGCTTTAATTTAGTCAGGGAGACAGGGATAATAGGAAAACATAAATTAAAAATATATGAAAAATCGATGTATCCCTGAGGATACACTGAAGACATGGCCATTCAGTGTAGTGTGGAAGGCTGCATGGGATCCTAGAAAAAAGACATTAGGTTAAAAATGTAGGAAATCTGAATAAGATGTGGACTTTAGTTAATAATCATCAACATGGACTCATTGTGACAGATGTACTATGCTTAACATAGGATGTTAATAACGGGAGCCCGAGTATGGAATATAGATGGAATTGTCCATACTATCATAATTTTTCTATAAACATTAAACTATTCTAAAATAAAAAGTCTCTCTCTCTCTCTCTCTATATATATATATATATATATACACACACACACACACACGCAGAGAGAGACAAATAAAGATACAAGAAATGGCACTGGACTGCTATTTTCTCTCCTGTTTCTTTTCTTTTCCCCAAATTAAGGACCTCTCACTCTAGTCTCATTTGGGATATTCATCCTTTATTTAATCTCTAAATATCAAGCGTCCTGGAACCTCTTCTGGGTACCTTTTCATCTCTTTCTACACATTTTCATATTCTTTTTAGGGACCTCTTCTAGACTCATGGCTTTTAAATACCATCTAAATGTCAAAGAGCCATAAACATACATCTCCTCTTGACCTCTCCTTACAGCACAACTCACTTTGCATTCATGGATATGATGAACATCTCCCCATAAATGCTCATTAGCCATCTCCAGTGAAACTCTGACTTCCCTCTACACTCCAGAGCTGCTCCTCCCTCAGCCTCCCCAGTCATCTCAGTAACTGTCAACATCTAGTCACTCAGGCCTAAAAAGGGGAGAGTTATCCTGGACTTAGGGCCTTCAATTTCCCTCATCTGATTCAGTAGCAAATCCTATCCACTCTTCCTCTAAAACATAGTGTTGGATCTTTGCCAACACTGCCCTAGTTGAAGCCACCATCATCTTCCTCCCGGACTCCTACCTACACCATCGGAGCCTCGTCTGGAACCTACCCCTGCATCTGCAGAGGTCACACATAATGGCCACTTTTGTATTTCTAGAAAAAGCCCAGCTGCTTCCCACCTACTTAGAGTCTTTGAGTCCCCCTGAAGTACTATCACTGTTGGTATTCCTGAGGCCAGATCTCTTTTGTTATTTAAATCTCTCATTCTGTGCCTTAATCTCAAAGACCATTCCTGCCAGAGGATCTAATGCTATCTTCCAGTCACTCTATTACCATCCTCTTTAATTATACTACAGAGTACTTTTCTCTATCTGACATTGTTCTTATATTTTAATTCATTTGTTTCCTTTATTCTGTCTCTCACCAGTAGAATGGAACTTCTTGGAAAAGAGGAACTTTGAATCCTCAATGCCTGACAATCATAGGTACCCAATAAATGTCTGTTGAGTTAATGAGAGTAGGGAATGAGGAGTAGACACTAATGTTTTGAAATTTGGGGATTACAGTAGACTTGAATGATCAGTAGAGATTTCTTGAAAGGAGTGGTATTTGGAGAGGCTTTGAGGATTGAATAAAGTAAGTGAAGAAATAAAGAGGGAATTCTGGGGGATAAAAGGGTAGAGAGAAGGTGTGGAAAAAGTAATAAACATGGTGTACTTGGATGTAGCAGGTAGAACAAATTGTGTAAAGGTTATGAGAAATGAGATCAGAATGTGTGGTCAATCCAAAGTGCAGAAATTCTAGAATACCAGGCTGAGAATCACCCATGTTGGGGACTTTTCTCTTGTTGATTTTTCAGTTCCAGTTACGTCTGAGCCTCTTAACCATGATCCATGCTAGGCTTATTAGGAGAAAGTAATGCAGGCTGCCCCACCTCCATTTTTTTCTTTTCTCATCTCCCAACAGAAATAGAATTTTGATGTCCACTTACTTAGATCTGGTGCCATGTACAAGGTGATTCTAGGTCATGTCCATCTTCTCTGCTTGGAACAGTCACTGTGTCACCCAGTTATTCAGCGCTGCTCTTGATGATCTGAGTGTTCTGTCTAGTTTCTATGGTCAGTGGGGGTGTCTCATAGGATGGACAGATAGAAATGAGTTTCATTCTGTCTCACAAATACAGGGAAAGTAAAGAATGGCAGAGATGTAAATAGTCTCAGGTACGGCGATTTTCCCCTTTGCTTTTAAATGAAACATATTGTGCTAAAGAAAAGTGGGTTTGCTATGACTTTGATTTCCCCAGGCAGGATGTCACCTCCTGGTGTTCTTCCATCTGTCAAGCAAGTATGGAGCTGTCAACCAACATGAAAACACTTTTGTCTACATTCCCACTGACCACAAATACAGGCGTCACTCCCACAAGTCCTTGAATATAGACTGAAACCTGCCAAGGATTAGTGTGAGCTGGACTGCAAGTTTGTATGATATACAGCTTCACTACAACATTTGCCATGCATTCACCCAATTTTTACTGGGTACCTATGTACTAAGCTTTGCATAAATGAAATTTTAAAGGAAGATATATTCTCTGACCTCAGGAAAGTTACAGTTTGGTGGGAAAGAATGGCATGGACACAGACAGTGTAGGGCACTCCCTAAATGTTAAAATGCGGGCTGGCACATACTATTGGGAATGCACAGAGAAGGGAAATACCTAACGGGTGGTGTCAAAGTCAAGTACTTGAGAATGGGTATTATCCCTCTCAGTCCACTGGGTGCCATGCAGTGCACTGGGGCGGTTATTTATATTTCCTCTGGTGATCCATGTTCTTTTCAACATTCCTGCTGCCCACTTGGGAGGCAGAATTAGCCAGTAAGAGGAAGACAGTGCCATACTGAGGATATGGTGCTTTCCTTGCATCATTCATCCAATGTTAGAAGACTTTTTTTTTTTTTTTTTTTTTTTTTTTGCCTTCCAACATCTGGTGTTCTCCTGGTTAACAGATTCAGTGCCTCCTTCCTTAAGTTACTTCCTCCAGCAAAGGAAAACAGTTTCTTAGAGAAACATTTCAGGGATTCTGCCATCGCATTGAAACCAGTAACCACAGCAGCATATGCACTCTGACTGCCTCTCCCACGTATTTGGCTCCATCTTTGCTAGTCAGAGACCACCCAGCACACGTATGGTTTGTGTGCTCTTGGAAGTACATTTTTGCAACATGCGTGCTTAAGATTTGGTGTGTAAGCAGATGTGGTGGAGTTGTGTTAAGCAAACTCCCTTCCTCTACTGGAACCCTGTGTAAAGGCTCTTCTGTTCCTGCTGCACCATTTACTTCCCCACCTCAACTGTGCACACTCAGGTGTTGCTCTCGAGTCTTGTTCCTGCCAGGTAAAGAGACCACTAGAATTTCTACATGGAGGTACTTTGCAGTTGTGTTTTCTCTGAACCTAAGTTAGTTCAGTTACTTAGATTGAATCAGTAAACTGTCTCCCAACTAATGATAGGGGTTGACGTGTATCCCTGCTCACACGATCCTTAAGAGGTTTTAATCTATATCTGAAGACTTGTGGGTGAGGTGCCTATGTTTCTGGTCAGTGGGGATGTGAACATAAGTGTTTTCAAGTTGGTGGACAGGCCCACACTTGCTTGACAGATGGAGAAGCATCCGATTTTATGAACTTGTGGGGAAAATAAAAGGAGGTTTGGGGAATCCTTCACATCTCTTTTGACTGGTTAGGAAAACTCAGCATGGGGTTGTGGGTTTTGTTTATATGAGGCTCCTCTAACTTCAGTGGTTTAACCCACAATGGAACTTGAATGAGAAGGGGGACGTATTCAATTTTATGTAGACTCTGGTGACCAACTTCAGAAAATCTGCAAAAGATTTTGTATTACAATACTTTCTGCAGTGCATATTGATCAAATGCCATATACATGGAATTAGAAACCTTTAGGTTTCAAAATTTTAATTTTGTCTTTAAAGTAGCTTGCTTCTAATCATTAAGTAAGAAGCAGAACTAGATAACAAAAATCCTTTCTAGCTCTAAGACAGGAGTCTTAGCTATGGCCTGCAGACCAAATCCAGTTCTCTATCTGTTTTTATAAATAAAATTTTATTAGCACACAGAGACATTCCTTCATATTGTGTATGGGTGTTTTTGAGCTACAATGGCAAAGTTGGGATTTGGCACAGAGACAGTATGGCCTTCAAAGCCTAAAATATTATGTGGCCATTTATAGAAAAAAAAAAATTGCTGACTCCTATTCTAATACCCTGTCCTTTAATAAATGTCATCCCTTCTCTGTGCCTACGTTTCCTCATCTGTACTAGAAGCAATTGGAGCAATGAACTTGGTGCCTCTTCCAAAATGCTGAGATTCTGAGTTCTCTTTTAAAACTCATAAGTTCTCCAACTGCCAGTGTGGGAAAAGGAGAATAAAATCGACAGAGATTTTTCCTTGCTATGTATATCTCCCGATCTGGCAGGGATGGCAGCTTTTATTGTCAACACAATTTTTTTTGATTAGACACCTGGATTTTTCCCAGGGGCTGGTTGCACGTTAAATAAAGAAATTCTGAACTATAGGCAAAGAGAAACAGAGAATGCTGCGGAAGCTAAGCGTGCTCTCTGCTCACCTGTTTGCTCTGAGGAATTCTCATCAGCTCTGCACTCACTTCAGGTCAGATGTAAACAACAACAAGGTGACAGCTGAGGATCTGGTGGGAGGGGTTAAAATCGCAATCCTGCATTTCTCTAGGTTCTCCATCTAAAATAACCTGCTTGTAGTACTGTAGCAGAACTTTAAATGGGGGAAATGAGGAACCTTTTAAATATGCCACCCTGTCTTTCTAAATTGCCAAACAGTACGAGGCCAGACTGAACATCCAAAGGCAATCGAAAATGTATTACAGAGAACACCTTCATTTTCTTCAATTCTAGCCTGCAGCTATCATACTTTGTAATTGATAGACATCGAATGGGCTCTACTCAGGCTGATTGATTTTTGCAGGGTGAATTGGGTTCTTCACAATGCATGTCAAAGAAAGCTCACAGGAACTCTGCAGCCCTCCCATTACAATAGGCTTTACTCAGATGGTCTGATTGTCTGATTGTCACCTACCTGTTGCCGAAATCTTACATCATTCTACTGCTGAATGGATGGGGTAGCTGAAGAAGCAGTGATTGGAGCTGAAGAGAGAGTAGAGTGTTTTGCAACTTCCTGGGTGGAACAGAGGCTTTCATGATAATTTTGTCCGTTGTAATGCTCTTACTTATCCAGAGACTTCTTTATCTTCTTCCTTTCAAATGATGCTTCTTAAATTGATGTTTCCCTCGGACTGATAGTCTTCCTTATAGGGGGATGTGTGTGAGGGGAGAGGGGTGCGTGCACGTGTGAGAAAAGAAAGGGGGAAACTATGAATAGATCTAAAAATCTGAAAACCTAGTCATCTTACTCAGGCTTTATTAGAGTTAGCTTTTCCTTTTTTGCCATCTTGATGACAAACATCTTTGCGTTCTCTCTTTTCCTCACTGCCTTAGCCTTTGTAGAAATAACAGTTTTTAAGGATATGGTCAAATGGCAGGGAAAAGTAGAAAAAAATACTTGAATGTGCGATGGGATGGCAAATGTGCTCAACGTGACACTACAATTCAGATATATAGGGGAAGATGTATATTTCACCTAGATAAAACACTATCCTCTGATTAGTGTTCAATGTAATGTTTTACTGTATCTCATTTAGCACATATAAATAGTACTGTAAATAAGTCCCATTAGGTCAGCAGCTGTCAACAGGGATGTTACTGTTTCTGGAGGAATATTTTGGAAATGGGTGAGGGCAGTTGAGATTGTTAGTAAAATGAAGAGGTTGCAATTAGCATCAACAGAGGGGAGGCAAAGATGCTATATGCTCAGCAATATATTACATAGTTCCAAACAGTGATAAATCATCCTGTGTCCCAGCAGACATTCAAGTGAGTGAAAAACTTTTTAATTTTTCTGAGCCTGCAGTCAAACTCCATTTTACATGTGGGCACAAAGTTTTATTATACCCTGTTCTTCAGCAGTGCAAATACCATGTAAATCAAGAGAAGGCTTACTTTATTTTGTTCTGAACTTCGCCACGAGTCGTTTGCTATTTCAGAAAATCAGACTGCTGAAACCAGTGACACTTTTGCATTCTGGAATCTCCAATACAACACAAGGGTATTACCTGTCCCTGTTTCAGTCAAGCATCCGGCTTCTCCATTTTATCTTTTAGTGCATAATGCTCAAGTGTTTACGTGGTGAAATACATATTTTATTATAAATTATGTTCCCTGTATTTCTCTTATATTACAATTAAATCACGACATTGATTATATTGATTGGTTTTCTTTGTGAAATTATGTATGTAAATTAGCAGTCAACAACCTTTTCCAATAAAGAGCCACAGAGGGAACATTTTAGGCTTTGCCGGCCAAATGGTATCTTTTACAATTATTCTGCTCTGCGACTGTAGTGAGAAAGTAGCAATAGACCATATGTGCATAAATGGGCATGGCTCTATTCCAATAAAACTTCATTTATGGACCCTGAAATTTAAATTTAATACAATTTTCACATGTCACAAGATATTATTCTTTTATTTTTTTCAACCATTTAAAAATGTAAAACCATTATTTTTAGCTCTTGGGCTAAACATGCAGTGGGCCATACTTACCTAGCAAAAACCAGTTTGCCAAGCTCTGTTCTGGTATATCACGCTCAAGCATTCACACATTGAAATATGTATTATTGTAAGTTATAATGTGTCTTTTATTTCTCCTTTATATTACGATTAAAACACTTTTGTTGAATTTTTAAAATATGTGTAAATACTGCAAAAAAATTATATAATTATTAAGTAAACATTTTAATGTAAAATAAAAACTTGAGTGCTGAGTGGATCCTTACTTGGAATAATGAAATATATGCAAGAGAATGCAGCTTCCACACTAAGCCTTGAGAGTAAAGGGAGGAGGTTGTATTTATGGTTTAAGTTGTTCAATGACTGGCATCAATCCTGACTGGATAAAACTTAGTTTTGATAAAACCCAGAAGTTTATGTCTGTGATAAGGAAAACCAGTCCTGGCTTATCTCTGATGCAAAGCTGTTTGATGGTGATTGCAGTTCATTGCTTTTGAGCTCTTAGAAATGTATATCTTTTCCAGGCTTAAGACATGTTCCATGTCTTTCTGAGATAGGCTGATGTTTAGTGAAATATCAGGGTTGGGAATTTGTTTATAGTAGGCTGTACTGTCTATGAATTTTATGTAATTAAGGGCCATTAAGCCTGAGTGCATTAGGTCATATCTGATTTTATGGATTCTAAGCCTTTGGGATTCCCCTCTCATTCCTATGATGACCCTCCAGTGAACCAGGGAGGGGGAGAATGGATCACGCAGTGCCAAGGCCCAAAGGAAGAATCGGAACCCTTGTGAACTCTAGAGAAATGTTCCTTGACTACTCACTTGGTGGATTTCTGCAGCCATGTAACTCTTGATCCTGTTTCTCAACTTGGTCAGACCCAAAGCCCTCCTGGTTGACCTCCAATCTCCGTCTTTCCCTGGTGTCACAAATTCCAGGAATTCCACAAATTCTTGATTGGATCTTCCTCTTGGCCCTATGGCTGGATTGAGCCTTTGCAGCCCCTGCTTTGATTCCACTTCCCCTTTGACCTGCTGCCCCAGAGCAGATCACTGGCTTTCAACCTAGCCACCTTCAGGATCTTTAAGGTCTGTGGAAACACTGGAACTCAATCCACACCATGTAGGAAGTCAGAATACCATGAAGTTCATGTACATTGATGCAGCCATACCCTAGATTTGTGCTGGGCTATGTGAAAGGTGTTATCTTCCTGGAGCCTTAAATAGGCTCTCTGTCCCTCCTATTTGTTTCTAACTCCCTCTAACCCCACCGTCAGTTTCAGAAGGAGTGGGCTTCACTTTTCCATACTGTATCATAAATTCTTCTTCAACCACAGAGCAACAAGCCTCAGGGGACTTAACATCACAGGCAGAAAAAGTATCTTCTCTATGCTTTGAGAAGACCACTTGGAGATAAGCAACACAATCCCATCTGGAAGCTACAGGAATTTGGCAAGTCCTTTCTCTACACAAAACCTTGCTTCCAAACCCATTGTTTTGTATGCATTTTTCCTAACCCAGAAGGATGTGTCTCATAACTAGGACTTTGAAGGCAGAGGCTGAAAAACAAAACAAAACAAAAACAAGATTTAAAGAAGGAAATTAAAGCAAAGGATTATCATTTGTTATATACTTAATCAAATTACAAATATGGTTGAATTTGCCCAACTTTCCTCCCATGTGACTGAGAACTGAAATATGAATGAAATTTAATTAGTAAAGGGATAGACACAAGTTTATATGTCACCTGTAGTTGGAAGTATACAAGGATGTGCCATGGAATTGCCCCAATTCACCTACCAACTGTCATAAATACAATGATTATTCTGAGATCATGTCAGTATGAGCTCATAGATTTCTGCGGTATTTCCCAAATCTTAAGTCCTCCACCATTTCTTGCTGTGATGTCAAAAGCCCCCACCATGGTTATTTATACTCTTGTTTTCATTTCCCTGGGACCTGAGGGAGGCTGGCTGGTTGCCCTTGAGACTTCTAGCCCAGCTCCTTTAGCAAATTCCCAACCTCTTCAAATACGATGGTTCCATGCATGTACCAAGTTCTTGCTGTGGATGGGCTCTGCCTCTTTGCTTCAACTCCAGCACAGGGGTATGTATGTGTGTGTGTGTGTGTGTGTGTGTGTGTGTGTGTGTGTGTGTGTATGTGTTTGTAGGGGACAGATGAGGACTTAAATACACAATTACTGTCTTTTACTTAAATCAAAATATTGGAGCATTTTTTATAAAAATCTATGACAGTATATTTACATGTTAATAATTTGGGAAAAAAAAGAGTAGAGGGGGTTGCTGTTTTACTATGACTTTTGGATAGAAAAGGGTTATTTTATGGATATTCACTCTTGTTTTGACAGCCAGGACACAGTAGTACTTCTCCACCGTCATCTTAGTCTCTCTTCCTTGCTTTTCCTTTAGCTCAACAGAATTCACCAAAAATCCATGAAGGCTGGTGGGCATACAAGGAGGTGGTCCAGGGAAGCTTTGTTCCAGGTAAGTACACATTCTTATCTTATTCTTATCTATTTTGTTAGAAAAAATTTATATTAAAGCTAATATTATTACCAGGATTTTACATTTGCTACATGGCATAGAATGTATTGCAAAAGGCACTGTTGTCTAACTGATGTGTCAGATGAATATTCCCTCAAGAGAAAGTTTAAGTGAGTGGCAAGTTAACTAGAAAACGTTTTTCTGAGCTGATAATCCCAAGGTCCTTCCACCTGTACGATGCCGTGTCAGGGAGAAAGGGGTGGATGACTGAGGGTCAAAGCTCTATTTGCTGACATTTGACTAAGTGAGGAAGAGCCATTTCTTGACATTAATGAAATAGAAAAAATGAAAAGGCTGACTATGGCAACAAAGCTTGCTGGAATGCATGTCACTGGTGTCACTTCAGTAGCGTCCATGGCCAAGACTTAGCAGATCAGGCCAAGCACTAGCTGAAAATAACAGGCAAAGTGGATGCTGTCAGCATGGGGGCAGAAGACAGAGAACTGAAGACAGGTTAGAGCCAGAAGCATGCCATGACTTTAGTTCAGAAGCAGGGTGGAGGGTCCTTGTCTTCTCCTCCTCCTCCTACCCTTCTTATGGTTCTCATCCTTCTGCTGCTTCAAGGCTTTAATCGGGGATGGGAGGAGGGAAAGAATAAGAATAGTAGAGGGAAGGGTGGAAGGGAAGGCAGGTGAGATACTACAAAATATTTTTAACTGCTTAGATGTAGAGAGTAAGAAAGAAAGCCCTCAACAGGAGCCAATGTGCATTTTCTTTCAGGGCACTGAATACAGAGTGTCAGAGGTGTCCATTGATGTCTCTGTAGTTGGTGGCCGGTAGAAAGGGCAGTGTCCCAGGTCACCTGGTTTATTCTTGGCTGCTATGTCATCTTTTCCTGTTCTTTTGTGGAGCCCATTATATCCGATGTGCAGAGCTAAGAAAGCTACCTAATTGCTCTGAGCATGTCTTTTCTCATTTTTATTATGGGGCAATAATAAGTACTCTTGGAGCTTTCCAATTGGAGTAAAGCAGGCATGGTGAGGAGAGTGGGTGACGCAGGCAAAAGCAAGCCTCCTGTTAAATACCCTCATAAATTTACATGAACTTGATGAATTTACTCTAGCACATCTCTTCTGTGGCCCAGGGAGCATAAAAACTGAACCTGATTAATTCATCTAGAAATGACCGAGGTTTCTATGGGTAATATAATAATTTAATTGACACAAGATGTGTTTGTATGTATAGATACATGGTATTTGATATTTAACATTAGGAGTGTCCCTTTACAAACAAATAGAATGTTGATATATTTGGGGGCAAGGAATCTGCTTCTCATATTCCAGATATCCCATAAATTACATCTATAATTGTATTCTTGTACTTTGTAAGTATGGAATTGGAGTAACACAGGGGGTTCCCTTCAGGTTATAATAAGTCTTGCTAAGTTGGTACTACCCTGCAAAGAACATCCTCTGTAGTGACAGAAACGCCCATCAAGAGCACGGGATGGTCACTGCAAAATTTTGCTTTTCTGCCCCACATCTTTTTCTTTGATCTTTTCTCCTCTTCTGTCACGTTCTTTCTCTGTGTGTGTTCAAGGCCCTGTTTTGGGTTGGCTGTTGCTTCTAACATAACCATGGGAAAGAATTTTTATCTTTTCTTTATATGTTGATTGAAAAGAATTTAACTTTTCCTCATTCCCAACTTTAAGACAATATGTGTCAACCCTACTACATGGGAAGCAGTAAGATGTGGTCTTTGATTGTGGACTTTGAAGTCAGACATGCGTGGGCTTGAGTCTGGGTTCTCTGGTTTCCTATTGGGAAGACTGTCAGCAAGTTACCCACCCACTCTCAGCCCCCTCCCTGGGTTGTTCATCCCTAAAATGGAGATAAGAACCAAATTGGTCCCATGAGGTTTTGTGAGGACTAAGTTACATAATGGAGGTAATGACTGGTGCGTGGTGGGAGTCAGTACATGACAGTGGTTGGTACCTGCTTCAGAAGAGGCAGGAGCTACACTGGGAGAGTATGATAATGTAAGAGAGGGTCTCTCAAAATGCCTGGCACACAGAGGATGCTTAGTAAATGTCCCTCAAATTCATAAGCTCAAGGGTCTCTACACAGGGGCCAACTGAGAGATTGACTTCATCATTCTCAGAATTTAACCATCCCAAAGCCTTCTGCAAAAAGGCTGGAATCTGTTCATTTTCTAAACTTTTGGGAACTCTAACTCTGTTAAAAAAAATAAATAAGAGTCATGAGAGTTTATGCATTAAGTAGTTGAACCTGGGGCTATACCGCTAGACAGACTCCATATGACCTTCTTTATCTGATTTGGTGCTTGGGGCAAACAGTGGACCCTCCCTCTTACCTTGACTTGACTAAAAGGTTAGACGAGGTCTTCAACTTGCTACAGAGAATTTTTTCAGGTCTTGGATGTGTGAAAGAGGAAACAAGTTGACATGACTGCTTGAACTAGTTTTACTGTTCCATGAATTTCTTACTTAAAGTGTCTGGAAATAATTGGCACTTAGCATGACAGTTGTGAATCTGTGACTACAACAAAGCTGTGGCAGATAAGAATATATGAGCTCTATAGTACCGGTGAATGCAGGTTAATTTAGCACCCAAATACCCTACTTTGGTCAGTTCAATAGCATTTATGTGGACTACCTACCTGGTGCTAGCGTCATGTTTGGAGCTGTTAATAAAGAGGTAACTGATCCATGATTCTTTTTCAAGGGTGAGCCCACAGTCAAAAGCCATAAACCCATGATTTAGGATAACAGTTGTCCCGAAAGGGTTTATATAACATATAAAGGAGGCTATTCAGCATTATGATTCTGTCTGCCTGGTAGTTAACAGACCTTGTAGTTTACCTGCTCAAATCTACACCTTCATCTGACCCCACCCACGGCCAGAGTGCAGCTTGCAGGCAGAGCCCTGTGTTCAGGGAAGGAGCCCCACCAACAACAACCAGGGTTACTTTTACCTAATATCTGCCCAGTCATGGTTACTTGTATCAGTGATACAAGTTACTTTCTTATCAGTGATTGGCTTTAGACATTGTGATAGCTAAGTTTTGGGTCCCTTTGGTGAGACATAGTACCTTGATATTTGGTCAAACACATCTGGATGTTGCTAGGAACGTACTTTTCAGATTAGATTAACATTGAAATCAGCAGACTTTGAGTAAAGCAGATCATCCTATGTAATGTGGGTAGGTCTCATTCGATTAGCTGAAGACCTTAAGAGAAAAAAATGGAGGTCCCCTGAGGAGGAAGAAATTCTGCCTCCAGAAGCTTTTGTCCTACAGCTGCGACATCAACATTTTCCTGGGCCTGCAGTCTATCTGACCTACCCTGTAGATACCATATTTGCCAACCCTTACCATCATGTGAGCCAATTTCTTAAGTCAATCTTCACCCTTCCAACCCCCCTACTTCTATTGGTTCTGTTTCTCAGGATAAACGTGACTCATACACTAATACAGACATGAACGCGTGAACGGTTCTATCCATGGCATGTGACGGGAAGGCTGCTGAGTAAGCTTGGGTACAGAAGCCACACTAAAATGGCAATGTGGAAAGTTGGGAAGAACTCATGTCTTTTAGGGCCCACTCGAAAGTGGAATTTGCCGAGGAATCACCTCACTGACTGCGCTGAATGAGATAACAGACTTCTTATTGTGGAGCCACTTTGAGTCAGGCTTTCTGTCATTTGCATCCCAAAGCATTCTTCCAGATCCAGGTGTCTGAGCACAAGGTAGGTGGAAGGAAGGAAGTTGGAAGTGGGTCTTGACGAAATTTATGATTGCTCAAAGTGGAGGAGGAGGGGAGGGTGGTACTGCTAAGTACCCACAAGGCAGAGTACAGGGTGGAGATGACACATTAGAAAGCCAGCAAGCTTGGAGGGTTCCAGTGATAAAAAACTCTTTGTATTCTGTGTGCAAGAGTGTGGACACAGTTCTTTAAAGATAGAGGAATTATAAGACATTTCTAAGCTCTGGAGAGACACAGTCAAATATATATTTTAGAAAGCCAGCTATGGCCACAGGAATGGAGATGCTCTGTATCCCAATGAGGGTATCAGAATCAGAAAGATCAATGAGGTATTTTGTTTGTTTTCTTTTAATATAGTCAAGGTGAGAGAGGATAAGCATGTAAACTAAGACTGTAAAACCAAAAATATAATGTTAATCGTGTTACTGAAGGCTGGGCATGGAGCTTGTTGGATAGCATTTAAAGTGTGTGTGTGTATATATATTTATGAAATATATAAATGAAGTATGTATATATGTAATATATATCACAAGTAAAAATATATTTATAATTTAGCATAGATATTCACATCTACATTTAACACATTTCAGGAAAATTTGTGCCAAATACTGTCTATTCAAACTCTATCTAATACAGTAGGGAAATTGGGCATTTTCATTAGAGGAGGCTCTATGCCAGGAACTGGGATTGCAAGAAGAGATGACCCCTAGCATTTTGGAGTTATGGTCTAGTGGGAGAAGCACACATTAAAAATAGTAAGCAACCCCTCACCCCTAGCACCTACTTCACATGGTAGTGTTTGAAAGGAATGTTTTGTCCTCCTTTTAAGATTGAGATGCCAGAATCTTGGGCCTGTTTTCCATTTTAAAGCATTAAGTCATGACCCTTAGGGTATGTATTTTTCCAACTTTATGGAATCTGGGAGGACTATACACATTCTGAAGGCTCTGAGGATAATCTCTTTCTTTGCCTTTTCTACCTCCTGGAGGCACCTTTATTGCTTAGCTCATGGTTTCTTCCTTGCATGACTCCAGCCTCTACCCTTGTGATCACATCTCATTCTCTGACCCTGACCTTTTCCTCTCACTTATAACAACCATTGTGATTGCATTTGGCACATCTGGATAATCCAGGATGATCTCCCCATCTCTCAAGACCCTTAAATCATATCTACAGAGTCTTTTGCCATGTAAGGTAACCTGCCATTCACAGGTTTTAAGGATTAGGAGTTGGACATTTGGGAAAGACCACTGATTCCAAAGCTTGTGGCAGCACAATAACTCATCACATGTGTATATTAATTTGTAGTTGTTAAAACATCTTCACTTATATTCATTCCACACTTCCTACATTTGCACTATTATTCCACTTTTTTTAAGATGAGAAAACAAAGCAAATGAGGTGACATCATTGTCTAAGTTTCCAATACAGCCAGATCAACATAGAAATCGCTCTGGAAATCAGTAAACTTTGCTTCTGATCGAGCGCTTTTCTCATTAGAGATATGTTCAAGTGTGATGAACAGAAGATACCACTTCTTGGATAGAATTTAGTTCTGTTCAGCTCACCTTCTAGTAAAAAGCAAACTAAGCAAGAGGCAAAAGTCAAAAAAAATGCCAGATTAACCACTCAAATCTCTTCAACACAAATTTATTTTCTCTCTAGACATGATCTAGCATTTGAATATAATTTGTTATATTTTAGAAAGCCTATCCAGTTATCTTTTAAAACTATTTATTTTGGAATGATTTTAGATTTATAGAAAAGCTGCAAAGATAATACAGGGAGTTCCTATATACTCTTTATCTAACTTCCCCTAATGTTAACATCTTACATGAGCATGAATATTTATTAAAACTAAGAAACCAACCTAGATACATTATTATTAGTTTTTTGGGGGGTATTCCAGTTTTTCCATGAAGGTCCTTTTTGTGTTCTATGATCTAAGTTATGATATCATATCACATTTAATCGTCGTGTCTCCTTAATTTCCTCTGGGCTGTGGCAGTTTCTCAATCTTTTTGCATTTATTATGACTTTGACAGTTTTGAGGAATAATGGTCAGCTGTTTTGTAGACCGACCCTCAATTTGTGTGCTGTTTGATGCTTTTCTCATGATTAAACTGAGATTGTGAATTGGGCCGTATTTGGTGTCATTTTCATTACATCGTATTAAGGAGTACAGTATTTCAAAATGTGTTATGTCTCGTTTGTGACAATTTATAGAGGAAAACTTATAGGTATTTCTGTCACCAATAAGTAGATGTGGAAGACTCATTAAGGCTATCGATTTATCCATGACGTAGAACTGACGAATGGTGGTGGTGGATCTTGAACCCAGAAATTTGCACTGACAGGCAGTATTTCTCAGACTAGACCATACCCCAAAACCCCTCCTAAAGTCACTTTATGACATCAATTTCTTTGTGGCAACAGTATATGCAAAGCTTTTTACTTAAAAGTAGAATTTTGTTTCAGTTTCTCTCAAGGATAAGACTTGCATCTTGAAGAGCCCTGTGGTATATTCTTTGGTCAAGGAAATAACCCTCTCTGTTGGAGGCAGTTGGTCCTTACTGTGTGAGTTCTTGTTTTCAACATTTTTTCTTGAGCAGGAAATTGCTCACTAGCTCTTCTGCTAACCAAACATGAAATCTTGGGCAAGTCACTGAGTATCTCAGGATCTTTATTTCTTCACATACAAAATCAAAGTATTGAGCTGTATTGTTTTTCAAAGACTCATTCCAGCTTCTATATTCTCTGGAAGTTTGCTAATGTGATAGAAGATTGGTTTGGAAGATCTATTTAGCAGCATTAAGAAATAGAATATTGATCTTTATTCACAGGATCATTTTATTATATTCTCAAGATCAGTGTTTGGAAGTAGAGTCAGTGATGTAAATATCTCTCTAGATTTCTGATCTCTCATCTCTAAGAGGAAGCAAGTAGAATTTAACGATAATCTCGATATGGGAGGGAGATGTTACACGGACTCATTTTCTGTTATAGATACTTGCAGCTATGTTTTATTTTCCCAGGAATTTGGATGCATAGTGTTTAAAATTTACCGTGAGCCTGATGTTCTAGACACCCTGCTAGACATTGGGGATACAAAGAGGAGTAAGCTACGGCTTCTGATCTTAGGAGCTCACTGTTGAGTTTAGAGACAGACATGCAAATCGGGGGTTATAGTTTAGCCTAATTAAGGATGTGAGACCTGTCTGGTGAGAGCCATTGGCTACACAAAAGAAAAAGCAACTAACCGTACCTTTTGGAATCAGAAGTCTTCACAGATTCTCTTGAGTTAAAACTAAAAAGGTACATAGGCATCCGCCAGGTAGACAAGATAAAAAAAGAACATCCCTGACGGATGAAACATAATGGAATCTGAACTACTGTTGCTAAATAACAGATTTTAAACTTCTTGAAAGTGTAAATCTCTCCTACTTATCATTACATCTATGACAGTCCTTATTATTACTGTACTTCAGGACTGTACTGTACTCCCACAAAACTTAACTACTTATAGCCTACTGTTGACCAGAAGCCATGCTGATAACATAAACAATTGATTAACACATATTTTGTATGTTATATATATTATATACTATATTCTTACAATAAAATAAAGAAAAGAAAAATGTTATTAAGAAAGTTATAAAGAAGAGAAAATATATTTACTATTCATTATGTGAGAGTTGATCATCATAAAGGTCTTCATCCTTATAGTCTATATATTGAGTAGACTGAAGAGGAGGGGGAAGAGGAAGAGTTGGTCTTGCTGTCTCAGGGTGGCAGAGGAGGAAGAGGCAGAAGAGGCAGGCACACTTGGTGTGATTTTTATAAAAAATAAATCTATGTGTAAGTGGACCCATGCAGTTCAAACCGATGTTCCTAAAGGGTCAACTGTGTGTGTATAATCTTCCCATTAGCACACATTTTTGTTACTGTTCCTTTAATAAACACTATGTTCTACACAGAAATTAATTGGGAGAACTCTGCATTATTCAGTTATGCTCCAACATAACTCAGCTACCAACAGGGCGTTTCTAAGTGTTCCAGATTGGTGGAGATCACTGTACACTGTACAGCAGTTTCTGTCTCCAATTCCTGTAGTACTACACATTCCTGAATTTAAATAGTTTATTTAAAATAAGCAACAGTAGCACTGTGATTATAAACACAAGAACAGACCTTGAATTAGTCCAATTATGTCATTCTGTGTGACTATCTGGAGTTTTCATTTGTACTTAAAATTTAAAACACCGAAGCAGAATGTGCGCTGTAAGGTGTAATACTTCTGTTTAGTAAGTGCAACTTTCACCTCAGACATGAAGCATTTTATTGAATTTGAGTAATACTTTGTTTACCCAAATAAGTGACTGAGGCAAAAATCTCAACCAATGGAGGTTTATTAAGCCAAAGTTGAGGATGTGTCTGGGAAAAACATGAACCACAGACAGAGCTGTGGTTGTTTTTCTGAAGCAAAACTTGGAAGCTCGAGCATTTAAAAGCTTACCAGAGGGAAGGGAAAGAGCAGGGGGCCAAAAGTAAAGCAAAAGGGCTACATTTTTGTGAGGCCCAGGAAATCTACATTTTATGTATGATAAAGCCAACTGTTAGAAGAAAAAAAAAAAGTGAAGGAAGCATCAATTGGGTAGATATCCCTGGGTAGGTGGAAGAATGTCTGATCCTGTCGTGTCTCCTGTTCTGCACCTGTCAAGATAAACTTGTAATTCATTATTAGTGTGGAATTGAACAAACATTAGTTTTAGGAACTAGACATAGTCTGTGGAACTAAAGTTACAGTTTGCATGTCCTTGCTTATGGGAGGTCAGCAAGGAATTTCCTTTATGAATGATCTGTGGGGCCAATAATGCACAGGTCCCCAAAGCCTTTACCTTCCCTTTTGCGTAAGGAGTTGGGGGCAGGAGTGGCCCTGAGATTTTGATTTTCTTTTGCCAACTTTTAACATTTAAATTTCTTTTTAAATTGTTGTTTGTTTTAAAACTAAAGAAACATCACTCAAAATGATCATTTTATTATGATTGATTATTATGTGATTATTACAGAAAATAATTGTGTTGTTTGGTGTGGACATTAAAAAATTTACTCCTTTCGGGTCAGACACTTTAGGTGTGTCATCATAAATAGCCCTAGTCTCAGTAACTGTCCATTCACTGAAGACCCATTCAAGGAACCAGGTAACCCAAAAGCAGAGCTCATGACTGTCTTCTGGAAACTGGGTTAACATCCACAATGTTGGTCTCATATCCCCCTGATTTCCTAGCTAGGTGAAAATTCACTTTTCCCTTCTCCTGGCAAAGCCTCTCTGAAAGACAAGCTTGGTTGCCTTCCTGAGCCACAGACACAGTTTTATTGAAGAGCAGCTTGGTTAGTTGTTGGTGATGCTTTGTAAGGGTCAACAGTGCTCACTGAGTTGTTGTGTGATACTGCAGTTGTTTACAGTATACACAACAGGATGCTTTAACCTCAGGTTATGCCTTTTGTCAGGTAGAATATAATCAAAGACAGGAAGGCTATCCCAACTAGGGATCCTACTACTTTTACCTTCAAAAGCATGACAGGGAAGTACCTGTGGACTCTGTTATAGAATATAGCATTCTATACCAGTCTCAAAAAGACACACTGTATCGCAAAAGCTTTTATGCAGCAAGTATCCAGCATGGGATTCTCTTACTTTGGAAATTTGACAATACTGAGCAAACTAATTCCCCTTCCCCAACCCAGCCCCAGTCACAAGATCCCAGCATGATGATAAGGGCTAGGATTGTGGGGCTCCTCTCTCCCCACCAACCCACTCTATGCCTTCTTATGAATAGACCGCATGGTGATTGTGATGCCTTTTGCATTCTAACTCCAAATTGTCCTGCAAGCTGTCTTCTCCCCTCCTTGAACAGAATCAGGTCATCAGTTCCTGCCAAGTGTCAATTGACTCTCTTTCAGCCCCCACTCCAATCATCAGTGACTCTCCTTTAGAACACTTCCTCTTCCTTTCTGAAGAGTGCACATTTCTAGATCTGAGGACTATTTTGCAGCCTTCTGTTCCTGCTCTTCATGTCAGTTCCTAAAAGATGGACTTCCAGAGCCTCTTCCTTTGCTCTTCCTTGCCTCTTCTCAGCTCTTCTCACAGGCTTAGTTGGTGATCACCTGCTTTATGTGAACAACTACCAAATCTCCAACACTAGTTCTGGTCTATTCCCAGTTACAACCTCATATTCCAAGTATTTGGTTAGCTCCGTCTCCCCACCCAAGCACTTGAACTTCACAGGGTGTAGTTGATGTCAATTATAAACTCGATTATGCATCATTGGAGGCTATCTGCCTTATGCCTGGAGATATGACTTTTTTTTTTTCACAGAATGATCTTTCTCACACTGCATCAATTATCCAGAATTATGCCTCATTTTAAAGTGTTTTATATTTAGACCATGCATTTCTTGCATTTATTTTTCCTGGGAAAAAAATCACTTTTTTGTATGGTTAATCAGGAGAAAATATGCCTTCATCTCAACAGTATGAAACTATATCAGTAATATATTATTATAATACTTGTTGAAATATGTCACACTATAATGTATCATTATCACAATAGATTTATACTCATGATTTTTAATCATGCATTTTGTAATGTGGCAGCCACTTTTTCTTAGACATTCTTTTTGGAGCCTCTAATATTCTGTTCTAATGTAGACTGATTGCTTTCTAAGCTTGTTGCTCAGCTATCACACTGCCTTTTTGTCTTTGTTTTACTACCTGGGTTATTTCTATTCCTTCTCATTTATGATGGTATACTTCTGGATTCACTTTCTGGTTTTCTAAAGTACAGAGTTAAGTTTTCCTTTTTTGTCTTTTTACAGGAAGGTGTATGGGAGAACAATTTTGGGGGTTCTCAGGTGTCCAATTAAAGGTCTTTCTTTTGCCCTCATACTTGAGTGATAGTTCATCTGGTAATAGAATTCTAGTTTTAAAATTACCTTCCTTCATATTTTTCTAGGCATTATTCTACTGTCATCTTGCAAACAGTGTCGCAGATGAGAAGTCTGATGTTTTTATAGATAAATGTTCCCCACCAGCCGAGGCCCTTACTAGCTTTTAAGACATTATCTTTATCCTTGAAGTTCAGAAATGTCATTGAGATGTACCTAAATGAATATGTCCTTTTTTGTTATTTGTGTGCAGCATGCTGAAATGCAAGTTCCAAAAGATTTTTCCCCCTTATTTGGTTCCCTCATCTATAAATGCTCAAAAAACAATGCCTGGCAAAAAGTAAGAGCTCATTAAATCTTACTGACTAAATGAACTAATTTTCTTATTTATTTATTTCAGGATATTTTGGCTAATTTTCAAGTCACTTCTTCTCCTTTCTTTTTTATTTATTTATTTTTTTGTAATGACATGATCTTGCTATATTTCTCAGGCTAATGTCGAACTCCTGACCTCAATCGATCTTCCCACCTCCGCCTCCCAAAGTGCTGGTATTACAGACATGAGTCCCCCATGCCTGGCACAAGTCATTGCTTAGAGAAATTTTCTTCTAGTATTCCTTTGATGATTTTCTACCATCTGTTCCCTCTGCTCTGTCATAGGAATATAAGACTTCTATTAACTTTTTAAATTTGACGATTTTAATTTTTTAGACTATTTTTTTATTTATCTTTTTATGAGCATTTTCTTGTTTTATAGACATATTATCCTATGTCCCTACAAGGGCTCCCCTTTACATCTTTGCCAGCATTCATTATGCCTGTCTTTTTGATAAAAGCCATTTTAACTGGAGTGACATGATATCTCACTGCAGTTTTGATTTGCATTTCTCTGAGGACTAATGACATTGAGCATTTTTTCATATACCTGTTGGCAATTTGTCATCTTTTGAGAAATGTCTATTCTAATCCTTTGCCTATTTTAAAATTGCATTGTTTGATTTTTTCCTATTGAATTGTTGGAGCTCCTTAAATATTCTGGTTACTAATCCCTTGTCAGATGGGTATTTTGCAAATATTTCCTCCCATTCTGTGGGGTGTCTCTTCACTTTTTTGTTTCCTTTGCTGTGCAGAAGCTTTTTAGTTTGATGGGATCCCATTTATCCAATTTTGCTGTGTTTCCCTGTGCTTTGGGAATGTTACTCAAGAAATCCTTGCCCAGACCAATGTCCTGAAGCATTTCTCCAATGTTTCTTTTAGTAGTTTTTGGATATTGGATTTAAGTCTTTAATACATTTTGATTTGATTTTTGTATATGGCAAGAGATAAGGTTTGGTTTCATTCTTCTGCATATGTATATCCAGTTTTCCCAGTGTCATTTATTGAAGAGACTACCCTTTCCCCACTGTATATTCTTGGCATCTTTGTCAAAGATAAGTTCACTATAGATATATGGATTTATTTCTAGGTTCTATTTTCTGTTCCATTGGTCTATGTATCTGTTTTTATGCCAGTACCATGCTGTTTTAGTTACTACAGCTCTGTAGTATAATTTTAAGTCAGGTAATGTAATTCTTCCAGTTTTGTTCTTTTGCTCAGGATGGGTTTGGCTTTTCTGAACCTTTTGCGGTTACATATAAATTTTAGGATTATTTTTCTATTTCCATGAAGAATGTCATTGATATTTTAATGGGGATTGCATTAAATCTGTAGATTGCTTTGGGCAGTATGGACATTTTAATAATGTTGATCTTCCAATCCATGGAATATCTTTCCATTTTTTGTGTGTCCTCTTCAATTTCTTTCATCCATGCTTTGTTTTCATTGTAGAGATCTTTCACTTCTTTAAGTTTATTTTTAGGTCTTTCATTTTATTTGAAGCTATTGTAAATGGGATTAATTCCTTGGTTTCTTTTTCAAACTGTTTGCTGTTGACATTAGAAATGCTACTGATTTTTGTATGTTGATTTTGTATCCTGAAATTGTACTGAATTTGTTTATTCTAATAGATTTTGGGGGAGTGTTTAGGTTTCTCTAGATATAAGATATTATCTGAAAACAAGGATAATTTGACTTCTTCCTTTCCAATTTGGATGTTCTTTATTTCTTCCTCTTGTCTGATTACTCTAGCTAGAACTTCCAGTACTATGTTGAATCATAGTTTTCTCATAGTTCTCTAGCTAGATCTTCCAGTTTGTTTTTTTTAATTCAGGTTTGTTTATGTTTTAAACAAAGAATTCAGTTGCTTGATATTGGAAGCTGGTCTGGTTTCCTCTGCAGTTATGTCTGTTCTATGATAAGCCTCTACCTTGAATGGGTGGGTTAAAAATGGAGGTGTTGCTGAATATAGATTGCTTTCCTTCAAGGTATATGAGAAGAGGATAAAAAGGGGCAAGATGGTAAATCCCAGTCTCTAAGGAAAACTTCAAGAGTGATTTGTGTGGTTACATTTCATTCCTCTGAAGAATTGTTCTTCTTATTTTTCATTTCTGTGTAAGCTATGTGGTTCTAAAGTTATTTTAGTTTGATCTGCATCTCTGGCTCTAAGCACATGCTAGTGAGCCACACACACACACACACACACACACACACACAGTTGATCTCTGCTTTATTGGAAGGACCTTTTCATGGTTTTAGCATGAGAGCAGATTCCATATCCAGCCTTAGCATTAATGTGCCAAGAGGAGAAGGAAAAGCAGCCAAGGCTCACCTTGGTTGTATGCTAATCATTGCCCTAGGCTTAGGCCTGCTTCTGCCCCATGTACCTTTGCCTGCAGGTTGGGCCTTTTTCTAGGGACCCAGTGAAAAGTTAGGAAGAAAAGCTATTACCACTGTAAGGGATTTATTCTCTTATTTATTTATTATCTTATTAAATCTGATCCTATTTACTTTCTTCTGGAAATTTCTCAACATTCCTGGCCTTGCAAATGGTACTTGTTTATATTTATTGGAGTTGTTATGTATGCATTCCTTTTATACTATCTGTTCTGTAATTATATTTAGGAAGTGTGAATGGGAGGGAGAGTAAATATATATGCCCTGAATGATGATGAGCCAAAACCAGAGGGATTCTTCTTATCCCACCAAACAATTTTTTTCTTCCCAACTCTCCACTGTTTTAACGCCCCACCAGGTCTCAGAGGCAAAAATTAATGGCTATTGATTAGGGTTGGTAAAGGCCTGTCTTTCCTTCTTTCCTTTCTCCCTTCCTCCCTTTGTTCCTTCCTTGTCAAAATATATATTTCAATCCAGGCACTGGGTGGACTAGGTGTATAGTGTTGAACAAAACAAATATGTTCTTGTCCTCTCAGAGCTTTAATGGGGGAGACAAATGTCAATCAAAATAAGCCCATAATTAAATACATATTTACAAAGTATGGTACATTCCAAGACAGAAATATGAGTGGAAAGGCCTTGCTGGGAAAATGTCATTCGAAGTGAGCTATGAAGGGTAAGTAGAATATAACCAGCAAACCAGCAATGTAGGAAGGTTGCAACAAGGTGGAGCACAAACATTGGAAGTCCTTGAGGTGGGAAGGAGCTTGACATGTTGGAGGATGGTAGAGAAAGCCAGGGAAGGGATTGAAGGACATGAAAAGAGAATGAGAAATTAGGAACAAGGAGTCTTGTAGGCCATGTTATGGTATTGAGGTTCAATTCTTTATCCAGTAGTAAGCAATTAAAGAGTGTTAACCAGTGGAGTGGCATGCATGACACACATTCTTAAATAATCAGTTCAGTCATTGTTGGGAGAATTGACTAGAAGAGGATCGGAGTGGAGCTGGGGAAATAAGTTAGAAGACTATTACAGAAGTGATGTGAGAAATAATGGTAGCTAGAGCTGAAGAGGGAAGAATAAAGATCAAGATAAGTGGACTGATACTGGAAATGTTTTGGAGGCAGTGCCTGTAGGACATGCTGATGTATTGAATGGGAAAGAGTAATGCAGGATGAATCTCAAGTTTGGGGTTTCGACAACTTGGTGAAGGATGATGCCATTATCTGAGTTGTAGAACTGTAGGAGATACAGGCTTGGAGTGAGGAGAGTCAAATATAGTCATGAATCACTTACAATCAGGGATATGTTCTGAGAAAAGTGTTGTTAGGCAGTTTCATCCTTGTGCAATCATAGAGTATACTTATACAAACCTAGATGGCATCGCCTACGGGATAACTAGGCTATTGTTCTGAGGCTGCAAACTTGTACAGCATGTTATTGTACTGAATACTGTAGGCAATTGTGACACAGTAGAAAGTATTTGTGTATCTAAACATATCTAAATGCAGAAAAGGCCCAGTAACAATAGTGTGTTATAATCTTACAGGATCACCATCATCTTTGCAGTCCATTGTTGGACTGAAATGCCATTATGTGGCATATAAGCTATATTCTACTTAAGTCATGTTAATTTTGACACACTTGTGAAATTTTCAAAAGGAGGCCTCATTTTGGGAAGAGAAGTCTGAGGGGACATACACATTTGCTTCCTGACAACATACAAATGGTATTTACATCCACTGAGTAAATGAGATTGCCTAAAGAGAAAATACAGCTCTAAAACAGATTAGGAACTAAAAAAAAAAGTCAATATTTTAGGAGATGGGCAAAGATGGGAAAAGTTTCACCAACTCTGACAACTCACATTCACATAGGGCTGCATGAACATAGTGAGGTTCTGTTTCTTTTAACAAACATTTATGCAACACTTTGCAAATGTTAAGTCATTTATTCCCTGTGACCATCCCATAAAGTATGGGATGATTATTGGCTGTGTTTCACAAACGGAGGCATGTGGAGTTTTAGTAACTTACTCAAGGTCACACAGCTAGTAAGTGGCAAAATTAGGACTCACACTCAGGCAGCCCAGCCTCAGAATTCACACTTTTAGGTACTCTGCCACCACTTAAAGTCAACATTGCCGAAACTCATTTTAACCACAAAATCAGTCTCATCTGTGTCATTCCATTATATTCCTTCTGCCACCATCCTAATTCTAGACTTTCAGAATATTGTGATAAACTCCTAGTTGGTTTTTATTTTCTCCATGTTCCAATTATCTTTTTTTTACCCATTGTAACCAGATTAATCAAAGCACAATAGCATCCTATTATATCCTTGATCAAAAACCTTCAGTGACCTCACATTTCTTACAGGGAAATGTCTACACTCCTCTCCTGATATCCAAAGCCATCTGTAATTTGGCCTTAACTTCCACACTCATCAGTCACAATTCCCCAGCATGTGGCTACTGCTGTCAACCTGGACTAATTAACCATTCCCTGGGTATGTCCTTGGGATTCTGAGCTCAGCAGCTTTGTCATGACTCGCAGGACATTTAGGTTCTTCTTCTACTCTGCCCCACCACAAGGGCTCCTACCCCTGCCTGTCGGAATCCAACTCATTCCTCGCAACCCAGCTTTTTAGGGTCCTCCCTTTCATGATTCCTTGATTTTTCAGCTGGAAATGATCAAATTCTATTCTGCAATCTTTAACTTTCTTTGTAGTCTCTGCAACAGTCATTGCATCACAGGAATTTGTGTGTGCAGATTGTCAAGTCCTAGAGGGCAAGTCGTCTGTGTCTTCCCACCCCCCTATCATGCCTGCACTGTGCCTGGCTAACAGTAGGTGCTCAAAGTATTTATGTGCCCCATAAACAGATGCAGGCATTCTCTCCCAGCTGCTGCTTCCTGCCTGATTAGTACCTGCAGAGTACTGGCCCCTTTGTCTTGCTTTCCAGTGGAATGAGTCTGCTTCCCAAATGCATTCACATCATAGAGTGATTTATTACATCTGTTCCAGAAACATAAACTAAAACCAAGGCTGCTAAGTGACTCCAAAGTTGAGCCTTTTGCAGATAAGATGAACTTACAAACAAGATGCTTTTTCCCCCCAGTTTGGCTGTCAGCAAACTGCTTCAGATGTTTCAGGAAAAGAAATAAAACAAACCAAAAAAAAAAAAAGTGTTTTTTGGGAGGTGGAATGGGAAGAGCTATCAGTTTATAGATGGGAAGCAAGTCCTGAAAACTCATTTGTGTTCATCTGAATAAGAACAAATGGAACTTTTTCAGGCTTTCATTTTACTAATATGATATTTCAATATAAAACATATTTCCTAATGGGAATTTATCTTTGAGTTGGAGAGTTATTTTGCAATGCTTATGAACTAGATATTTTGAGTATTTTGGCTAGAAAAATAAACCCCATATATTAAGTTTTAACTTTGTAGGTTTAGTAATAAAAGCAAGATATGAAATCAAATATACAGTATGATTCAATTTTGTTTTATATTCTCTCATAACTATGTAAGAATAACCCTGGAAGGAAAACTGAAAAATATAAAAAGTGTTTATCTCTAGGTGATAGGGTTTTTTTCTTTTTTATACATTTCTGCATTTTCTAATTTTTTTGGTAATTAGCATGTATTACCTTTATGTGAAAATTTTATTAAAATCTATCTTTCATTTAAAAAGAATTGTGAAAAACGGAGGTATTGTTGAGAGTCTTTATAGTCTATATAAAATCTAGGAATTGTGGAACTCTCAGTCTGTTTTAAAAATCTATTTTATTGAGATATACTTTACTTGCAGTAAAATTCTTTAATTTCAAGTTTATAATTCCATGAGTTTTTACAAGTATATACAGTACTGTGACTAACACCACAATAATGATAAAAACCATTTTTATCATCCCCCAAATTTCCCTTGGGCCCCATTGTGGTTGATCAACTCTCCCTACCCTTTGGCCTCTGCAATCGATGGTATGCTTTCTATCAGCATAATTCTCCATTTTCTAGCAGTTCATACCAACAGACTCCTATATATATAATGATCTGTGGCATTTCTTTCCCTAGCATGGTGCTTTTAAGGTTCATCCATGTTATGTTCTTGGCAGTATTAGTAGTTAATTCCTTTATATTTCTGAATAATGATTTATTCTATGTGTATATGACAAACACTTTTTTTATTTCAGAATATTACAGGGATACAAATGTTTTGGTTACATGAATTACTTTTGTACAATTTGCGTCAAAGTTATAAGTGTGTCCATCCCCCATATAGTGTGCATTGTACCCTTAGATGTGAATTGTCCAACACCCTCCTCCCCTCTCCCACCTGCTTGATTTCCATTGAATTTTACTATCATGTGCACATGAGTATTGATCTATCAGTTTCAAGTTAGTAGTGAGTACATATGGGTTTTTTTTTTGTTCTACTCTTGTGATACTTCATTTAAGAGGATGGTCTCCAGTTCCATCCAGGTTGTTGCAAAAGGTATTAGTTCACCTTTTTTAAATGGCTGAGCAATACTCCATGGTATACATATGACATTTTATTGATCCACTCATGTATTAATGGACATTTGAGTTGTTTCCAGAGTTTTCCTACCTGGATTAAAGCTTCTGTGAATATTCATCTGTAAAGTCCATGTGTGAACATATGTTTTCATTTCTTTCAATTAAATACCTAGGAGAGGGATTGCTGCATCTATTGAAATGATTGTGTGGTCTTTTACTTTTAGTTTGTTGATATGGTGAATTACACTGATTTATTTTTGGAGATTGCATCAACCCTATATTTCTGGGATAAACCATATCTGGTCAAGATATATTATCCTTTAATATATAGTTGGATTCCATTTGCTAATATTTTGTTAAGAATGTTCGCATTTGTGTTTAAGAGGTATATTGGTCTTTTTAAAATATATAATGTATTTTTCTGGTTTTGGTATGAAAGTAATTTTATGTCTGGTCTCATGGAATGAGATTAGAAGTATTCCATCTTCTCTTTTCTGAAAGGCTAAATATTTGATAAAATTCATCAGTGAAATCATCTAGGTCTAAGCAATTTCTATTGCAAGATTTTTAACTACTACTTTAATGTCTTGAATAGTTATATGACAATTCCGATTATATATTTCTCTTTAGAGCAAGTGGTGGTAGAAAATGTATGCAGGGAATTGGTCCTTTTTATCTAAGTTGTCAAATTTATTACTATAATGTCATTCATTATATTCCTTTATTATACTTCTGTTTCTGTAGTATCTTAGTGATGGTCTTTCTTCTATTGGTGCTATTGATAATTTGTGCCTTTCCTTTTTGTCTTTTCATTTTCCTTTTTTATTTCTTTCCTGACTGGAAGCTTATCAATTTTATTCATTTCTGAAAGAACCAGTTCTTCTTATCATTGATTGCTTTCTGTTTTCTATTACATTGGTTTCTCTTCCAATCTTTATTCTGCCCTTTCTTCTTTTTGAGTTCAGTTTCTCTCCTCTTTCTAGGTTTTTAAGGTTACAGCTAGACATCTTTCTTGCATTCTTTAATACAAGAATTGAATCCTAAAAATTCCCCTCCAGATACTTATGTTAACAGCATGCTGGAAGTTTTAATATGTTGTGATTTAACGTTTATTCAGTTCAAACTATTGTCTTTTTTGTAATTTTTTTTTCACCCATGGATTATTTAAAATATGCTGATTAAATTCCAAATATTTCAAAATTTTCTGAGATATTCATATATTCTTGTTGTTGATTTCCAGTTCATTTCTGATGTGACCAGAAATACTTCTTTGTGTATTTTTAAACTTCTTAAATTTATTAAGACTTGTTTTATGTCTTAGAATATGATCTAATTGGAAAGCAGACCATGAGCATTTGAAAAGAATGTGTAGTCTGCTGTTGTTTAGTAGAGTGTTTTATAAATGTTATTTAGGTTCCATTGTTTGAAAGTGGTGCTCAGGTCTTACTGATTTTTGTCATTAATTATGTCAATCATTGAAAGAGGTGTGTTGAAATCTCCAGTCATCTTTGTGGACTTGCATAGATCTTCTGTCAGTTCTACCCATTTTTTTTTCATGTATTTTGAAGCTCTCTTATTAGTATGTTGGAAACATATAACAGTATACATCTATTTCCTTCCTGGCTTCGTGGGATTAATATCATGTATTTTACTCCTGTTTATGTTATAAATCCTATTATGTTAAATACATTGCTATTTTCACTTTAAACCATGAATTATCTTTTACAAATTAAAAATGAGTAAAAATGTCTTACATATTTAACTTTTCTGATGTTCTTTATTCCCTTGTGTAGATCCAAATTTCCACCTACACAGCTATCATTTTCCGTTTGATGGAAGTAGTTCCTTTAATATTTCTTTTAGTGCAGATCTCTTGGCAGTCAGTAATTTCATATCTTGTTTTTCTGAAAAATATTTAACATTTATTTAGAAAATGTATTTGGGTAACAAAATCTAGGCTGGTAAATTTGTTTTTCTTTCGGTATTTGATGTTACTTTGACTCTAGCTTGCATAGTTTTAAATATGTTTACTGTCATTCTTATCTTTGTATCTCTCTATATAATGTATCATTTTTCTTTGATAGCTTCCAAGAGTTTTTTTTTCTGATTTTTTTTTTTTTATCAATTCAGTTATAATGCATCTTATAATGCATCGTTTTCTTTGTCCAATTGCTGTGGTTCATTGAGCTTCTTGGATTTGTAGGTCTTTATCAAATTCCAAAAGTTTTTGGCCATGACTTCTTCACAGTTTTTCACTACCACCCCCTCTCCCACCTCAACTCCTTCTGGGATTCTAGTTATATGTATCTTAGACTGTTTGATACTGTTTCTCAAGTAATTGGGGTTCTCGTTAGTTTTTAATTTTTTTTTTTTTTTGAGACAGAGTCTCGCTTTGTTGCCCAGGCTAGAGTGAGTGCCGTGGCGTCAGCCTAGCTCACAGCAACCTCAAACTCCTGGGCTCGAGTGATCCTTCTGCCTCAGCCTCCCGGGTAGCTGGGACTACAGGCATGTGCCACCATGCCCGGCTAATTTTTTATATATATATCAGTTGGCCAATTAATTTCTTTCTATTTATAGTAGAGACGGGGTCTCGCTCTTGCTCAGGCTGGTTTTGAACTCCTGACCTTGAGCAATCCGCCCGCCTCGGCCTCCCAAGAGCTAGGATTACAGGCGTGAGCCACAGCGCCCGGCCTTAATTTTTTTTTGTAATTAAAATTTGATGGTTTCTAGTGCTATTTCTTCAAGTTAATGGATCTTCTGCATTGTTTAATCTATTAATCTCATCAAGTATATTTTTCATATTGGATATTTTCCCTTTTTATGTCTAGAAGATCTTTGTGTATTTTTTTAAAGCTTCCATTTCTCTAAATAAATTCCCAGAAACATACACCCTACCAAGACTGGATCATAAAGAAATAGAAAATGTGAATAGACCAATAATGAGTAAGGAGATGGACCAGTAATGAAAAACCTCCCAACAAAGAAAACCTAGGACCAGGTGTATCATGAGTGAATTCTACAAAACATTTAAAGAGTTAACACCAATCCTTTCAAACTATTCTAAAAAATTAAAGAGGATGGAATTCTTCCAAGCTCATTTTACAAGGCCAGCATTACCCTCACACCAGAGCCAGATAAAGACACTAAAAGAAAAGACTATTGTAGATGAATATTTCTGATGAACATACATGCAAAAATCTTCAACAAAATACTAGTTAATGGAATTCAATAGCACATCAAAAATATCATACACCATGCTTAAGGATGTATCCATGAAAAGCAAGGATGGCTTAACATACACAAATTAATAAAAATGATACACCACATTAAGAGAATCATAAAAAATATATGATCATCTCAATAGATGCAGAAAAAACATAACAGTCAACTTTTCTTTCGTGATAAAACATCTCAAAAAATCAGGTATAGAAGAAATGTAACTCAACATAATAAAGGCCATACGTGACAAGCCCACAGCTAACATCATACTCTACAGTAAAAAGCTGAAAATGTTTCCTCTAAGATAGATCAGGAACATGATAGCAGTGCCTACTCTTGTAACTTCTATTCAGATAGTACTGGAAGTTCTAGCCAGAACAATTAGACAAGAGAAAGAAAAGGCATCCAAATCAGAAAGGAAGAAGTTAAATTGTCTCTGTTTGCAGATGACGTAATCTTATATAGAGAAAACGCTTAAAACACCAAAAAGCCTTAGGAACTAATAAATTCAGTAATATTGCAGGATATAAAATCAACGTAAAACAGTTTTGTTTCTATACACTAACAACAAACTATCCAAAAAAATGAAGGAAACATAATTTACAAAAGCATTAAAAAGAATAAAATACTTAGGAGTAAATGGAAGCAAGGAGATGAAAGATCTCTACACTGAAAACTATATAAGACATTGATGAAAGAAATTGAATAAGACACAAATAAATGGATATGCTGCATTCATGAATCGGAAGCATTAATATTGTCAAAATGTTCACACTACTGAAAGTGGCCTACAGATTCAATGCAATCCCTACCAAAATTCCAATGGCATTTTTCACAGAAATAGAAAAAAAAATCTTAAAATTCATATGGAACCACAAAAGACCTGAATAACCAATGCAATCTTGAGTAAAATGAACAAAACTGGAAACATCGCATTTCCAGATTTCAATCTGTATTACAAAGGCATATTAATCAAAATGGTATTAATCAAAAACAGACACATAGACCAATGGAACAAACTAGAGTGTCCAGAAATAAACTCATGTAATACAGTCAACTAATTGTTGACAAAAGGGCATCAATAATACACAATGGGAGAAGCATAGTCTCTTCAATAAATGGTGTTGGGAAAACTATATTCATATGCCAGAGAATGAAATTAGATTCTTACATCATATGCAAACATTAACTCAAAATAGATTAAGACTTAAATGTAAGACCTGGAACAGTAATATTCTTAGACAAAAACACAGGAGAAAATCTCCTTGACATTAGTCTTGCTAATGATGTTTTTGGATATTACACAAAAAAATGGGCAAAACAAAAAATAAACAAATTGGACTACATCAAACAAACTTCTGCACAGCAAAGAAAAACCAACATGATGAAAAGACAATCTACTACAAAATAAGGGAAAATGTTTACAAACTGTATATCTGATATAGTTAATATCCAAAATATGTAAGAAACTCATATAATTCAATTGCAAACAAAACCAAACAATAAATCAAATAACCTGATTTTAAAACATACAAATGATCTGAATATATATTTTTTCCAAAGAAGACATATAGTCGATCAGCAGGTAGATGGAAAGGTGCTTAAACATCATTAATCATCAGAGAATGCAAATTAAAATCATTATGAGATATTACTTCACACTTTTTGGGTTGCTATTATCAAAAAGACAAAGATAATGGATGTTGATAAGGATGTGGAGAAAAGAGGACCCTTATATACTGTTGATAAGGATGTAAATTGGTATAGCCATTGTGGAAACAGTAAAAAATTAAAAATAGAACTATATGATTCTGCCCTCTCACTTCTGGGTGTATATCCATAGGAAATGAGAGAGATTTGCACTGTCATGTTCATTGACATTATTCAACATGGAAACAATCTAAATGTCCATCAATGGATGAACGGATGAAGAAAATGTGATTCACACATATGCAATGTAATATTATTTAAACATGAAAAGGAGAAAATTCTACCATTTGCAACAACATGGATAAACCTGGAGGACATTATGCTAAGTGAAATAAGCCATACACCGAAAGACAAATACTGCACGATCTTACTTGCGTCTGAAATCTAAAAAGTTGAACTCATAGAAGTAGAGAGTATAATGGTGGTTGCCAGGGGCTGAGATCAGGGGGAAAGGGTCGGGCACAGGGAAAATGGGGAGATGTTGGTCAAAAAGTACAAACTTTCATTATAAGATGAGGAGTAAGTTCTCATATCTAACTTACAGCACGGTGACTATAATAAATAATGTATATGTGAAATTCACTAATAGTAGATCTTAAGTGTTCTCACCACACACACACAGAAAGTAATAATGTGAGGTGATGTGTTAATTAGCTTGATTGTGATAATCATTTCACAATGTACACATAAATCATGTTGTGTACCTTAAATATATACAATTTGGTCAATTATACCTTAATATAGCTGGGGGAAAACACTTCCGTTTATCACATTCATGCTTTCCTCTACCTCCTGAACATATGGTAAATAATGATAATAGCTGTTTTAATGTGTCTGTCTGTTAATTGCATCATTTATGTTATTTCTATGTTTTTTTCCATTGATTGATTTTTCTCCTGGGTACAGATTGTCTTTCCTTGCTTCTTTGTATGACTTGCCATTTTGAATTGATGGCAGATAGTGTGAATATTACTTTTTTGGTTGCTAGAGTTTGTTATATTTCCTTCTTGGAGTTGGATTTTATTCTAGTATGTACTTAAATTAACTGGAATGTTTTGGATTCTCTGAAGCCTTGCTTCATTAGGGTAGATGCAGAGACCATTCTAAGGCTAATTTAGTTCCTCTACCAAAACCATACCCTTCTATGGATTCTACCTGCTGCCATGTATGTTATACACCTATGTATTTAGACTTTGCTTACTGGAAACACAAACTACTACTAGCCTTTTGTGACCTTCAAAAATTTGATTATCTTTTTTGGTATTTTTCCCCTGGCCTTTGGGCATTCTTCTCTCAAGCATGCTAGCATTTGTACTCAGCCAAGAACTTTGAAGGATGCATCTGCACATCTCCGGAACTTCATCTTGATGTAGTTCCCTTCTCTTCAGTAACTTGTACCACAATTTCTTTTTTTTTTTTTAATTTCAGAATATTACAGGGGTACAAATGTTTTGGTTACATGGATTGCTTTTGTACTGCTGGAGACAAAGTTAGAACTATGCCCATCTCTCAGTGTACAATGTATCTGTTAGATGTGATTTCACCCATCCCTTCCTTCCCCCTCCCATGTGCCTGATTTTGATCGAGTTTTACTTTCATCTGTACTCATGAATGTTTTTGGGTTAGTTCCAATTTAATAGTGAGTACACATGGTATTTATTTTTCCATTCTTGTGATACTTCACTAAGGAGAATGGTCTCCAGTTCCATCCAGATTGTTCCAAAAGGAATTAATTCATTTTTTATGTCTGAGTAGAACTCCATGGTATGCATATACCACATCTTATTAATCTACTCATGAATTGATGTACACTTGTGTTGATTCCACATCTTTGCAATTGTGAATTATGCTGCAATAAACATTCGAGTTCAAATGTCTTTCTGATAAATGACTTTTTTTCCTTTGGGCAAATACCCAGTAGTGAAATTGCTGGATCAAATGGTAGGTATACTTCTAGTTCTTTGAGGACTCTCCATACTACTTTCCATAGAAGTTGTGCCAGTTTCCTGTCCCACCAACAGTGTATAAGTGTTCCTTTCTCTCTGCATCCACACCAGCATCTGTTGTTTTGGGAATTTTTTTTTTTTTTGAGACAGAGTCTCACTTTGTTGTCCAGGCTAGAGTGAGTGCCGTGGCATCAGCCTAGCTCACAGCAACCTCAAACTCCTGGGCTTGAGTGATCCTTCTGCCTCAGCCTCCCGAGTAGCTGGGACTACAGGCATGCGCCACCATGCCCGGCTAATTTTTTATATATATATCAGTTGGCCAATTAATTTCTTTCTATTTATAGTAGAGATGGGGTCTCGCTCTTGCTCAGGCTGGTTTTGAACTCCTGACTTTGAGCAATCCGCCCACCTCGGCCTCCCAAGAGCTAGGATTACAGGCGTGAGCCACAGCGCCCGGCCTGGGAATTTTTGATACAAGCCATTATCACTGGGGTTAGATGATATCTCAGTATGGTTTTTGATTTGCATTTCCTGATAATTAGTGACTTCTACTACAATTTTTAGTTGCCTTGGCCTCTCCAAACTCTGAATTCTGTCTTCTCAACTGAGTGAGATCATTGGATTCTCTTTCTCTACTTTGAAATGCTGGAAAAATTTTTCAGGTGGTGGTCTTGGTCACTCCTAGGGGTCATCATCTTGTTTATTTTACTGCTTTCCAATGTCTGAAAACCATTTTTCACATATCTATTCCAGCTATCTAATTGTTTAAGGCATAAAGGTGATCTTATCCATGTCATGTCCATGGTGGTCTGAAATGAAAATTTCTTCATCCATTCCCTATTGGAGATCTACAATAAACATCTGTAGAATGTAGATAGGCTTTTAAGGCAAAACAGGAAGCAAATTACTATCACAGAAGATGATCTGAGGGTCTGAGTACCAGTAATAGAAAAGATATCATTAGTGGAAAACAAACATAAACACTTTTATAAATAGAGCCAGTACTTGACATTGGTTTGCTATTAGAGTTCCATGTTTACAGGTGAGGAATGAAAGCCATTATCTTCCCTCCAGTGGTTTTTCTAAGTTACTGATTTTGAAGATGACTTGAGAATGACTCTAAGAAGAAGAAAAAGATAATTTTAATTCTACAAAGAACCTTTGTTATTTCCCAGCCATATCATCTCTGACAGATGGCCACTGTCCCTCTCTTTCCACACATTCTGTGTCCAGTTAGTGTCGCCTTCTGGGAAGACCTTTTCTAATGTAACAGGGCTTGATCATTTGGAATTTTCTCTGTACCATTCAACCAGATACCTCTTCCTCCTACTTATCTGTCTGTCCTCCTGAATAACATAGAATATATTGTGTTAAATAATTGATAACAATTATGAGGTCTCCCTTAAGTCTTTTTTATATTAATAATAAATACATTTAATTTTAATATTGATCAATTAATAACAATAATATTTAATATTAATTATTAATATTAAATAATTAATTCAATGTAATTAATAATAAATTAATATATATTTTTATATTAATTACAATCCTCTGTCTTATAGAGAACAGACTCTCTCACTGTACTAGCCATTATTCTTTGGACAAACTGTTACATTTAGCATGTGATTACAAGAAGTGAATACTCTAATTTAAATATAGAGTGAAAGGGTTGATTATTTCCCATGGCAAGGAAACTGGACTTTTAGTAACACAGCTTAAGGTGGTATTAACTTTTTTTCAAATATGTAGAGATTTAATTTCTAGGTATATCTGGAACCACAGGTAATTTAAAACACATTTATTTCCTACCCTATTGATATATGGGTAGCAGAGATGATCACAGGGAAGCCATTGGTTCATCCATCTGTCTGGGCTTTGGATGGAGATTCATGCTGGTTTCAGATCACTTTTTAAAAAACCAATGTAACTTTCATTCCCTGAATTAAAGCCGGTGCCTGCTGTTTAAGATGAGCACCTCTCCCCTGAAATTCTCTATCAGCTGCCAGCTGACAAAAGGTGCTGTGTAGAATGGAAGTATTTTTTTTTTAAATCCCTGTCAACGGTGAGAATGTGAACTCAATCTAATATTTAGAGGAGAAAGTTATTCATCCTGGATTTCAGTGCTATAATAAGAATACTCATAGACGCAGGAATTTGTCTAATATGTATTTTGTCCCCCAGAATCATCTCAGAAACAGGGAATAAAGACATCTCCAGATCCCTAAGAACCAAGTTGGAAAGGAGGGGGGTAATTAAACTGTGTTTCCCTTATTATAGGGATTTCAGAAGAGTCAATAATCATAAATACATGAGTTGGGAAAGATTTTAGAGATCATATAATTTCGCTCTCATTTTACAGGTAAAGAAAGTGAGGGAAGGCCAAGAGAAATAAAATTATTTCCATGTGGTCACACAGCTGGTTTGTGGCAGAACAGGCCTTCTGACTCCACTCCAGTCAAAACTTCTACTACACTATTTGACATGTTTCTTGAAAGAGACCATCTTTTCTACTAAATTAATTCTAAACAGTATTTAATTGCAATCACAGTATTATGGTCATGGCAAAAACAGGAAAGGTAAGCAAAAATTTTTTGAGAGAAATAGTTCGAAGAGTACAGGATGGGAGGAAGTCAGGGGGCCTACTTTATTCGTGTCTTAAGTACATATGGCTTGTTACAGTTTTTCAAAATGCTTGCAAAATGTATTATTTGCTTCTCATCACAACTCTATGAGGCAAGTAGACAGATCTGATTTCTCTATGAATGAGAAACCTCAAGGCTCAAAATAGGTGAGTGACTTGAACAAGGAAACTCAACTATAAGTAGCAGAGTCATTACCAAAGTCTAGGTTATTAAAGCTTGTTCAGGGTTGTTTTCAACACATAATACTATCCACACAATAATTAATTTTGATCCATCCTTTTAATTATACGCTTACCTGCTCTTGCATCAGCAGTATGGATGCCTTACTCTCTCCTTCTTTTCCCCAAACTTCAGTTCTCTTTATCTCACTCAACTCTCCAGTGTATGTGCATATTTCTTAACTTTCTTATATTTGTCCTAAATTATTTTAAAATGCATTTTAAGCATGATACCATGTTTTTTCCATCCTTTCAATAACGATCGAGTGACTTCGATATACCAGGCACATGGATACAATAATTGAATTGAATAGAATACAGGTTGACCAAGACAGGTATGTTTTGCCACTTTCACAAATGAAGTATAGGTTGTAAAAAAAAAAAAAAAAATGCTAAAAAGAGTGTAGGGACAGAGGGTGGTAGAAGGGGTGGGCAAAGTAAGAGGGTCTGATATGGCATAAGAATCAAGCTCTTTAAGTGTGAGTAGAATTTTTCCTCATTTTAGGAGAAGATTAGGGAATTCTACACTGAGGGAACAATGGCCAAGAGGGATGGAGGCTCAAAAAGTCATGGTGTGTGTGGGAAAAATACAGACTCTCCACGTGGCTAAGACAGTCTTCACAAAAGGATGTCCGGCAAGGTGAGGCTGGGCTAGTGTCATCTGGGGCAGGTCAGAGGGCCTGGAATGTCACACAGGCCCTTGGGCAGAGGAAGGAAGCAAAGCATTCAAATCTTTATTCTTCTTGAGGTTTTCAAAATGAGGGGTTTGTTTGTTTGTTCTGGAGAAAACTTTGCTCTTCAACCTAATTTATGTCTATTTTCTTTACCTTTACCTTCTTATATGCAAATCTGTGTTTATGAAATGTATATGATATATTCCATATAATATAAATCAGAATTTTAAATTGTATCTCCTGGTTCTAAGTCCACTGATCCTTATTTTGTTCAGTTTCTGGAGTACTCTGTGTTATTGACTGCATCTCTTTCTTAAAATTCTTCTTTTAGCTATTGGAATAATCTCATGAGCCTTCTCTTTCACTCCTCCATATACTGACTTTTTAAGCATTGGTGGGAATTCTCTTCTCTCTACACAATATCACTGAGTGATTTATTTCACTTCCATCTATTCTCTGCCAACTGAGGGATCCCATATTTGTTTAGCAAAGATCTTTCTTTTAAGTTTTAAACATTTCCATTTAGATAATCTACTTATTTCCAAAATTGACCTCAATCTCTCTTCTTGAAAATCTGTCCCTAGTTTCTGGATTATACATCACTCATCTTAATCATTCTCCCTTTCTTCAGTTATAAGGCAGACTTTTAGCATGCCACTCCTCTGCCTAAATTCCTCATTGGCTGTCCATTGCCTTCACATAAAAAGACACTGTATTAGACAGAGTCCTTCATTGACTGTCCTTGCCTGCCTCAGTCGCTCCACCTGCACCTCATACTCCAGCTCATTGATGACTATGAATGTATCATGCTCTGATACATCACTGGCTATGATAAAGTGCTAATAATAATTGGTTAATTGTGTCTTAGGCCTGTGCTAAAACACTGTACATTCATCATTTTACCTAATCCATACATCAACCCTATGTGGTAGGTTCTTTTAATGTCCTGATTTTTGGAAGAAGACACTAAGGTTTTGAGGTTAAGTAATGTACCCAGGCTTGTAGCTCGTAAGTGGCAGAGCCAGGATTCCTACTGTTAAGCATGATGCTATGTTGCTTCCCTCATGCCTTGCACAATCTGTTCCCCCTGCGTGGAATTTCCTCCTGTCACCTGCTTATTTTGACTGGTTGATTACTATTTATCTTTCAAGATACCCCAGGTGTCACCTCCTTCAATATGCCAAGTAATCCTCTGTGGTCCTGCTGTTTCCTGGGATCCCAGGAGTCTTGCATACTATGTCATCTATCATGCCATTCCTTCCACTAGACTGCAAGCCCCTGGAAATCAAGGACCATGCCACATTTATCTTCTCATCCCCAAAACCTAACACAGCACCCAGGATACAGCTGGAATTCACATGTATTTTTAGAATAAATAAGATTTTGGATGAATCCTCAAACCTCTCACTTGCTTGCTCACATGAGAAATTGAATTAGTGTTTCTGATCTTGTTCTCTTTATGTACAAAATAATAAAATTAGATCATGGCAGTGGTCCACCAAATGCGGTCCCTGGCCTAGCAGCACATCAGCATCACCTGAGAACTGGTTAGAAATGCAAATTCTCAGCATCCACCTCAGAGCTACTGAATCAAAAACTCTGGGAGCGGGACCCGGCAACCTGTGTTTAACAAGCTCTCCAGGTTAATTCTGGTTCATGGCAATAACTGAGACCCACTGGACGAGGGGTTGGCAAACTATAGCCTAAAGAGCCCATGAGCCAAATTCTACCCAAGGCCTGTTTTTGTATGGAAAAGTTTTGCCAGCTTTCCTCACTAAGTGACAGGATCACAGAGGAAACTTCCAGTTCTTGATTCCTTTGTTATGAGCCCCGTGTGATTTCTCTGACTGATAGTGGATTGCCAGTCATGAGACAGATATCTCTTGCTTTGTCCACTAAGGGATTTCAGACACTAACTTGTTCAGTCCTCATAGCACTGTTATGAGCCATGTTTTGCAAGTAAGGCATTGAGCCTTGGACAGGCAAGGTCATTCTCCCAAGGTCACGCACTGGTGAAGTGGTAGAACCAGGACTGGACCGGATTCAAGCAATCTGGCTTCAGACCCCACTACTCACCCCACTAACATATCGTGGACTCCCATGTACCCATCACCCAGCTCTCTCAGACCTGAAAATGCTGCCTTATTTGTTTCACATTTCTCTCTTTCATAGAAATAAAGGTGCCAATAAGTTACAGGTATCTGTGTACTTCTTAATCCTCTTCCTTTTCTTTCTTGCCTAGAACAAACCACTGTTCAAACTTTTGTATTCACGTTCCTGTGCAAGCTTTTAAAAAAACATTTTAGTAGGGTGCCGATGACATAGGAAAGACTATACATATTTGACATATACAACTCGATGAGTTCGGAGAGAAGAATGCACCCGTGAAACATCACCACAATCTATGTCATAAACCTATCCATCAGCCCCAGAAGTTTCTTTCTGATCTCTTTATGATTATTATTATTTTGTGTGTGTGATAAGAACACTTGACATAAGATCTACCCTCTTGGCAAATATTTAAGTATATAACACAGTATCATCAATTATAGGCTCTATGCAGTACAGTAGATTTCTGGGACTTATTCATGTTATATGTCTTAAAGTTCATATGCTTGGAATAATACCTCTCCATTTGCTCCTCCTCCAGCCCCGAGCAACCACCATTCCACTGTCTGTGTCTATGAGTTTGGCTCTTTTAGATTTCATATGTAAGTGAGATCCTACGATATTTCTCTTTCAGTGTCATACAGTGTTTGCGTTCCTGTACTTATTTCACTTAGCGTAATGTCCTCAAGGCTCATCTGTGTTGCGGCAAATGGTGGGCTTTCCTTCCTTTTTAAAGCTGAATAATTCACTGTATGTGTATGATCTAGAAGAGATATCTTCACTCCCATGTTCATGGCAGCATTATTTCCAATAGCCATGCAAGCTTTTTATCATGTAATTTTCCTATTCTCATATATACATATTCATTAAACAGTTTACAGTACTATTTTCATGTCATTAATCTTTATTGATATGGTGTCCTATAGCACATATCTTTCTGCAGCTTGTTTTTTTTTTCCTACTTAATATGTTTGTGAGATTTATTTGTTTTGATAGACACATTGGGTTTTAGTTCATTTAACTGCTGAATAGTAGTCCATTAAATAGATTTACTACATTTTATTTTTCTATTGTGCTGCTTATGAGCACTTAAGTTATTTCTAATTTTTCACTATGATAAACAATACATAATGAACATTCCTTCTGTATTAACTCTTGGATACACATGTGGGTTTATAGCAGGAATTTTGTTTCTAAATTATAAGGTATAAACTTATCCAATTTTATTAGATAGTTCTGTAGTACTCTCCCAACTAGCTGTACCCAAACATTGGGTATTAATCCATATCCTGATCAGGACTTGCTATTATCAGGCTTTTGTGTTTTTTCAGTGTGATGGAGCTTAAATTGAATCTTCTAGTTGTTTTCTCTGAGTTCCGCAATAAAGTAGTTTTGTCTGAGTTCATATTGGAGTAAGCTACACTGTGCAATTTTACAACTTCACATCTTTGTGCTTGCTGTTTCATTCTGCATGATATGTTCTTCTGTTTCTCCACTTAACACCTATATTTTTTTCATAATTCAAATCAAAACTTCCTCTGAACCCCCTGGGGGCCTGCCTTCCTCCAAATGCACAATGCTGCTTTCTGCTTTGTGTTCCAAATCACTTTGAACTAACCAGGGTAGTGTTTATGTGAGTTGTCCTTGCATAATTAACACTGTCCCTTTCATTCTGAAAGATAACCCTATTTGGATAATGAATCAGTGTTGACCCTGATGCTAACTCCATTATGGGCTTTTTTAGAGTTCATTGACATCCCATATTTGCCTATTTTTCCCCCCTTGCAAATCTGAGATCTCCTAGACCAACGATCTCTTCATCCAATGTGCCTGACTTCTAGTGGTTGCTCAACAAAGGTTTGTTTCAAGCCAGCCACTCTTTTGACATCCAGAATGAATGTTTTCAGTCATATTTTGTCTTCTTTTCATAAGTCCCGACTTGGCCCAAACTCCTGGCCAGGGAGAAGTGTAAAGAACCCTTTCTCTGCAGCGGCATATCCCAGGTCCTTAGGAGTACTCAGCCAAGAGGAAGACACCATGAAGTCAGTAACAGAAAGAAAATAAAGAGTGATCTTTCTGTTTTTACCTCAAGTTTTATTTAACAGTTGAGTTTCATGAGATAATTAGAATAAGTCAGTGTGTCCAGCATGCAAAAAGAGGTACAAAGCCTTATGGACTAGAATTATTCAGAAAGCTATCAGGTAGATCTATGCATAAAAGGAATTGCTCTTCAAAGAAGGTTCCTTGCAAAATGAAAATAATAAAAATAAAGTGATATTGGTAGCCTTTGGTTGCCATGGAAATACCAGTTCACTTGCTCCTATTAGATTGTGGTTCATTTCACTATATTAGGTTTAATAGAAAATCACATACCCAGCTATATGTTTTTAAAATGTCTGGGATTTAAAAACGTTCACTGGGCTGTAGTGGTAGTGAGTAAGCATAGAATCGTGCATTTTAGTTTGGGCCTTGATAGGGACCTCCCTGTTGGGTTTCAAAGGAAGAACAGTCAGTGCTTGTAACTTAATCCATGTTTATTTGTGTGTATAAAATTAGAAATGTTTACCATGTGCGTGGCAGCTCCTATATTTTTTTTAGAGTGCTTTCAATTTCAAATTCCTATTCCTCTGTTAAAAGTCTGCATTACACTGAAAATGTGGGCATGGTAAAACTAAATCTCAAAGATTGCAAGGGAGCTGGACATTCTCAATTTCTAATGTTTATCAACTTTATTAGTTTTCTTCCACATTTGTGGATTAAGCAAGTTAGTGCAAAGGGTGGGAAGGTTGAGGAATGGTGGGTGGGGGGAGAGAAGATACTAGCACTTATTTGAACACATGATAGGACCAAGGAACTGTGTGAAAAACTTCATAATTATGATCATCTTTAATCATTAAGATGTTAAAAATCCTTGATTTTTTTGATATTTTGGGAAACTCTAGAACTAGAGAATGGAGTAGGTTTGTATGAAATCCTTCTTATGATTAGTGACAGAATCCCCTGCCATTCCCAGTATATGATGATGGATTGATCAACATTACATATACTTTAAAAGTGTAGAAATTTACATTACCAGATGCAGGTAAGTGCATGTGTTTGTGCTTTACTTGTTCAAAAGTTGGAGTCATTGTCAGCCATTTAATAAGACAAATATGTTATTTCTCTTGACTCATGCCTTGATGTGTTCCCATATTAGTCAGGGTTCTCCAGAGAGACAGAATCAATAGGATGGATGGATGGATGGATGGATAGATAGATATATGAGATACCATTTATTAGGGCATTGGTACATGTGCTTATGGAGGCTGAGAAATCCCACAACAGGCCGTCTGCAAGCTGAAGACCTTGGGATGCTTGGAGTGTGGCTCAGTCCAAGTCTAAAGCCCTCAAAACCAGGGAAGCTGATGGTGAACCTCTGAGTCTTAAGCCAAAGTCCTGAAAACCTAGAAGGAGGAAGGGTCCTGTTGTAAGCCCTGGAGTCCAAAAGCTGTGGGGAACCTGGAGTTGTGTTGTCTAAGGACAGGAGAGGAAGAGTATACCCCAGTTCCAGTAGGCAGACCAACTCATTTGCCTTTACTCTGTGTTTTCTTCTCTCTAAACCTTCAGTAGGTTGTATGGTGTCTGTCCACATTAATGGTGTATCTTCCCCACCTAGTCCACTTGAACTCACATGCTAATTTCCTCTGGAAACACCCTTACAGACACACCTCAAAACAATGCTTTCCAGGCTTCTAGGTATTCCTTAATCCAGTCAAGTTAACACCTGAAATTAACAATCATAGGACCCAGGGACCACATATTTGGAGCAGAGATGGAAGTGGAATCTAGTTTGTACTGTCTTTGCTTCCATTTATGTGAGATTCCTCAATTCACATAGGAATAAGGCAAGTTTCCTTTGTCATCCTAAACATCCCTTTCCCACTCCGCCCCTACACAGGGGCTGCTGCTGTGTACACATTCTTTCACACTCCCTTCCATTAACGTTATCCCACTGTTTTGCAACTCACCATTAAGACAGAAAGGTCAACAGGCCCTACTGCATGATCTTTAAAAGGCTGATAATGTCAAGATAAATGCATCCTCTTAAATCTGTTTTTAAAGGCCAGAATCATTCATGCATTTCCAGGAGCAGATAATGACATAAAAATTATGACCAGGAGCCAGTCCCTGTGATTATCAGGGGCAGCCAGAATTTATTGCCCAGCTGGACAGAAGCCTTTGCTACTGAGAGCCTGTGTTTCATCCCTGGTGGACTCAATTTTAGGGTGTGAAGGAGCAAGTCATTCCTCTGCTCTCTGCAGCAAAGCAGTGTGTCCTCCATACAAATGAGCAGATATCCTCATTTGACATAAAAATTCTTAACTTATAAAAAAGTCTTTCTTCCTAGAAGTATAAATATATAGTTGAGAGATACATACACACATGTATTATGATACAATAAATTATAGAATAAACCCACATTTTAGTTCAGTTACATGGCTTTTTTGATACTTGGACTTGAAATGCAACATATGGCTGAGAAGTTATAAATTTCTTAGAATATTTGGGATCAGAATTCAATGGCTCATACTTCTCCATCCAGAAATTCAAGTTCAAGGTGACTGTGAGGTAGCACTGTTGGCCAGACACCAGGATAGGCACTTTGTATCTTGCTGATTTTCCATAATAATAGTGGGGGATGGGAATCTTTGGCATTTTACAGATGAGAAACAGTTGGGGCCTTGGGAGCTTGAGCACCTTACCCGAGGCTGCATGATTGGGGCTCATGACTTCAGTCCTGTGTCCTGTTAACTTCTCCTCTGCCACAATCTGCCACAGATATTGTTACATAGGATCTTTGTCAAGGTTAGGCAACGGGATGCTCTCGGTCAATGTTCATTCTGGAATCAGGAAGAGCACTCAGAAGTTGTGGGAATATAGTTAGATTTGTGGACCAAAGGATGTTTTGACATCTCAAGGTCTTGAATTTGAGATGATCTTAAATTTTGGGATATCTTGAGAACCTAACTTTGAAATTTAGTCATTGGTCATCTCTAATGTTGTTTAGGCATGAAGGGGGATCCAGGGTCTAACTGGGTCCTTTCTGTTTATTGGAACATTATAGAGAAATGAGAGAAGGGTAAGACCTGAGAGATAATCTAGCAACCAATAAGCATAAAATGGTTCAATTAAGTTATAGGATTAATTTTCAATCTAAAAGGGAAGATGTTCAATGTTTACTAATACAAAACCTTAGACCTTGACATAGTAGGGCTATAATAGCGCCCTCGGGAAGAATTATCCAGTCATTTTAAATAGGACTACTGAACAGGTTGGGGGGCAGGGAGTAAATAGGGTTTGGGGAAAATGTGATACCAGGAAAATAGTTCTCCAGGCCACAAGCTGGGAAGAGTTTTAGTGATAAACTCCGCAGAGAAAGGTAAAAATTGAGATGTAAAAAAGATAGTCTTACCCTCTTCATGACCCTAAAAGGCCGAGCATCAGATAGAAACTTTGTGGGCACCTAAAGAGCTGGCAATTCTGAGGATTCACATGAGAGATGTGGACAGTCTAATTCAGGATTCTGCTCCCACCTCTCTTGACAAGCACCTCCCCTTTGCAGCACGGTGGCTCTGAGCCAAGCGTGGTCCCCTCCTTATTTTATTCACACCCAGGTGGTATTCTTAGTTGCTTTACCAGGGCAACAGCCTCCAACATTTGCAAGTGATGCAGCTGGTTGGTAGAATCTTATCCTGGGTGGGCAGCACTGCCGAAGCCTCAAATGGTATCCTAGAAACTCCACTTGCACTTCCCTTCCTGCCAGAGCTGCGCCCTTGAAACCCTTTGAGCAAATCGCTGTTTCACAATTCCAATTTTGCTGAAACGCCACAAAGCCCCAAATATGCTGAAGAAGTCTTTTTTTCTTTTTTAAATAAAATCTATCTCTATGGAAAGTATGTATAAATATAGGTCCCTGATTGGTATACTTTTCCTATTAATTGGGTTTGCATATGACTAGTTTGTTTGAAAGCGAAAGCACACTCGTTGTCAGTTCCATTATTAGGAAGTACAGATTTCATATCTGTGTTTGCTTCCTAAGAAAATGAGATTATAAGAATTTGGCCAAAGGTAACCCTGCAGCCACTGCATGTTGTTACTAACATCGTAGTTACCCCATGGGGATTTTGGAGGTTCGTTTTGTTTTGTTTTGGTTTCAGAATATTACAGAGGGACAAATGTTTTGGTTACAATTATCGTTTTTGTACTGCTTGAGACAAAGTTATAAGTGTGCCCATCACCCAGATAAAGGACACTGTACCTGTTAGGTATGATTTCACCTATCCCCTATTCCCCCCTTCTACCTGCTTGATTTCCATTGAGTTTTACTTTGTTTTGTGCACATGAGTGCCATTCAGTTAGTTGCAATTTAATAGTATCACCCTGAACGTGCTCCATCTCATCTGATCTTGGAAGCTAAGCAGGGTCAGGCCTGGTTAGTACTTGGATGGGTTTTTCACACTATCATTAAGAGAAGCTCATCTGGCTCTCACCTTTATCATCTCATTTATCTTGCTATCCCTGGGAGGCATGGGCTCAGATATTGTTACTTGCATTTACAGAGGGGAAACTCTGAGAAGTCAGCCAATATTAAGAAATGGTCAGCTAGAAGGCTCCAGGGGAAACTCAAGTGGGCCAGAATAGTCCAGTCCATGAATGTTTATTGGAAGTAGGATCCCAGAAGCTCTTGGCACAGGGACCCAAGGAAAGTGAGATCCTATCAGATGATTGCTCTTATCTCCTACTTGTCCCTCTCTGCCACTTATTAGAGACACCATGTGACTTTGGGCAAACTACTCGACTTCTCTGACTCACAACTTTCTCATCTGCAAAGTGCAGAGAATATTATCTGTCTCACTTCTGGGAAGAGACTCTTTCCCAAGAGAGATCAGCACTGATTCTGAGTAGGGGTGAGGGAAAGAAAAAGGGATGTGGTGATCTGTGTTCTGCTTTTCCTGCTGAACTGGCTTCTGCAAGATGGGCAACAAGGTCACTGCTTCATACCCTGAGGCTCCGTCCTGCCTGCACTACATAGATTTTTAAAAGTTGCCTTGTATGTGCATGTCTCTTCTCCCCAATTTTATTGTGCTTTTCAACTTTCTCATCATCCCATCCTAGAACCTAGAACAATAGGATTCTGAAAATCTGTGCTGGTTTGAGAAGGTTGGGATCATTTTCAGTCCCTGTACTTACTGGGAAGAGCCAGAGGAAACACGGGATCATAGATTCCAAGATCTCCCAGTGTGGGGTAGAATTCAGAGAATTGCAGTTCAAACCCCTCCTGTTACAGATGAGAAAACTAAGATCCAATGAAAGGATTCCAAGAAGAAAGCTAGTCCATTGCGTTTTATTTTCCTAGGAGGTTTTCTCCTGTCACTTGACTTTCTTTTTGAAAACTTGAGGTCACCAGGGGGAGTTAGTTAGAGAAAAGGGACACTGGTAGGGTGCCTTTGAGTAGAGAACTATGGAAGTTGCGTGGGAGAGGAGAACATGACTCCCCACGTCTGGAAAGACAGTGGGGGCTCAGAGGAGACTCAGGAACTGATTTAATCATACTTAAGTGCACATTTATTGCACATGTCACTCTGTTAAGCAGGATGCTCACCTGCATGGGGCCCCTAACCTATGTCACTCTGCTCTACCTCGATAGGAGGCCTTCGGATTTCCGAGATTATTTTCTCTATGTTCATTCATTAATGGGAGCCCATATTTGCCAGAATATTAACCTCAGCTAGGTCAGAGAAAAACTGCTATTCTTCCCTCAATTTAAAAGATATTTTTCCTGTACTTTGTGTGTGTGTGTGTGTGTGTATAATATATATATTTATTCATGGTATATATTATGTATTTTTTCTTTCTACATGAAAAAAGAGCATAAAAGTGCACCCGGTTAAGTTAGTGGTTTTTCCTTTTATTGTTTGCCAGCCATCCCTGTGTGGTCTCACCCGCTCCTGTTATGATTATTTCCCTCCATATATCCACAGTTTGAAAAGCATTCATCAGATTCATTTGTATCAACAAAGTTGCCTATCCCATGCTGAAAAGGCTGGTATTTGATGCATGTCTACTTCTCTATAATCAAAAATATCTTAAGCTGAGAACAAGAAAGTATTCATGAATAGAAATGGCAATGTCTTGATTTTTATGTTCCTATCTACATGTCTTGCCCATTTGGTTTAAGTGGTAGTTAGATGTTTTGTGTTTTCTTTAAATTATCCCCTTTGAAAAATGTAGTGTATTCTAAGCAAAAATCCATCTAGTTCTAAGTGAATGAGCCTTAGGAAAATTGCTTTGTATTATCAATATTTTCCAGCAAAAGCCACAATGAGGAATGTGCCCCTTATGAAATATGTGCTGTTTCTCCTTGGAGACCTTGCTTGTTAATCATCCTGAAATTCCAAGCCATATAAACTAGTAGGGAGTGCTTCTCTGAGTCCTATGACAATGAGTGAGTCAGCTTCATTGGCTCTCTGGCACTACTGGCATGAGGGACATGGTGGTAGCATGTCTTGTGTCACAAAGAGGCTGTTTAGGGTGCTGGCTCACCAGATTTGGAACATCAATCAGATAGAAGCTCAGGAACATGATCACTTTAAAGTAGAACAAACAATTTAAACACATTAAATGCTAGACTTTCTCTTTTGCCTTAATGTGCAGTATATGTATACATACCTCCAGAAAGTCAGCTATGGTATGTCAGGACCATGCACTGATATCCTCTGTCTTCTTCCTGATGATAATGACAATTGTTTTCATTCCATGATTATCACCACAATCATCAGTATCTCCAGCACAGTCACCATCATGATCACCATCACCATTATCATAGCTCCAACTTATTAAGCAATTACTATGAACGAGACACTATTCTAAGCAATTTGCATATTTATTATTTGCAATCACTACAAGCCTGTAAGATAATGAATGATTCATGATTATCGTCATTTTAGGAAACCTGAAGCTTGGAGACAGGAAGTTGTCTGTTTTTAGAAGGATGCCTGAGCATCATCTGTGCATGAGGAAGTAGCTTGTACCCCATAGTGTTTTGGGGTATCTTCTAATATGCTACTCTGCCTCTCCCTCTACCTGCTTCCCTTCCTCTGCCTCTTTTTGGCTTGGATTTCTGGCAGTGGCTTTGCCTCACCTGACCCAAGCCTATGACTTGGCAGTCCTTCCTGGACCCATGGGTTTACAGTGAGGGTCACATTGCCCTGGCACTCCCACGTAGGGCACCTGGTGACTAGGACTGCAGAAGATCTAAATTTTACTTAATAGGCTTGAAATATTGCTTTCTTATCTACCTTAAAGTTGGCCCACATTACACATTTGCGACTGCGTGTAAGTAAAAATAAGTACATTGTGTGTTCAGTCTATGACTGTGATTATTATGGTATAAAAAGTATCACCTCACAAGGGAATGTTCTCCTTCTGGCTATGGAAGATTAGCTTATATCAGATTGATCCTTTTGCTAAGAACTAGATAATGTGCATAAAATATTTTTTGAATATCCCAGAAGGGATCATAGAGTACTAAGGTTGCCAAGCCATAAGCAGCCAAGAGCCCAGACAGCAGGGAAGTACAGAACAAGGTACAGGAGTCATGTTTGGTGAGATGAGACCTGAGAATTTTCTAAAACTGATAAACACACCAACCCACCAATTCAACAAACTGGACAAACCCCAAGCAGAATAAAATTAAATAAAAACACACCTAGGGATAACATAGTAAAATTGTTAATAAAGACAGTGAAAACTTTAAATGCAGACAGAAGGAAAAAGAGATAACTTTCAAAGAAGAAAAAATAAACAGATTTCTCCATCTCAAAAGAAGTTATGGGAGGAAGAATAAATGGAGGGACATTTTAAATTAAAGAAAAATCACAAAAATCCTGAAATTGTATACCAAGGGAAAATATCTTTTCAACACAAAGGCAAAATAAAGACATTTTAGGCAAAAACTGAATGATTTTGAGAAAAGTAAATACAAGAGAATTCTTCAGGCAGAAGAAAAATGATCCCAAATGGGAGCAAGAAAATTCAGACAGAAATGAAAAAAAAATCTGCAAATTAATTTTTACCCTATAAATCAATAATAAAAATAAAATATGCATAATACTGTTTTTAGTTCAGAATGCATGCAGAATTAAATGTCCCCAAAATAATGGCATCAAATGAGGTAAGGACATTATTGAAATTGAAACTTCAAAGAACCTTGAATTGTTCAAGAAATGGCAAAAAAATTTATATTAGACTTTAATAAGTGAAGTATTGATGTTATAATACCAACAACTAAAAGAACAGTAAGATTATATATCCAACAAGGGATATACCTTTCACATGAAGTGAAGATAACAAAGATTTAATATATTATAGAAGAATATAAAAAATATATACCTTCCGAATAGTTTAATACCGGAGTAATAAGACTTTAAGGCAAGAAATATTACTAGGGATAAAGAGGACATTTTGTAATAATAAAAGGGTCAATCCACTAGAAAGATATAATAATTCTAAATTTTCACTCACCTAAAACATAGCCTTAAACTCGATAAAGCAAATCCTGACAGAACTAAAGAGTAGAGGAACTTACAATTACAATGAGAGTCTTTAACAATAATTTTCAATAACCTATATAACAAACATCAAAACACAGGCAACATATAGAAGGTTAAATATGTATTCTTTTCACAGTGATATTACATTGTAAGTAAATAACATAAATGTAACTAGAAAATCCCCAAATACTGGAGAATTAAGTGACATGTTCTAAATAAATCTGTGGATCGAAGAAGAAATTACAATGAAAATTATAAAAGATTTCTTGCATATGCCTGCTTCCATTTGGAGCTTCTGGGATGCTAGAGGGTAGTCATATATTTCTTGGTGTAGGACCTAGATTTTAGGTGGCAAACACATACAGGAATTCACTCTGTGAGCATTAATCAGCCAATACATTCATCACTGGTGCACTTTTCTGCATGTATGGTATACATCAACTTAAAGTTAAAAAATTTTATAGTGTAGACTCCAATTCATTCTTGCAAAAAAAATAAATCCCCAGATTGCTTTTACTGCTGAAAGCTGCTTGTTGGGATAAAACTAAAGAAAAGTAACCCTTTTCTCCCAGTAATCAAAGTGGCTGAAACTATAAAAGATAACCTTTTTTGGCATGAGAGTCAATTCAGGAAAAAATTAAACCATTTATAAGCTACAACACTAAAACAAATGGCGATACTGAATTCCATTAAAAAATTCATAATTTCAAAACTAAGATTACATTCTTTATTAAAGAGAGTAACGGCAGTGAGAAAGCTGACTCTAATTTTAAAACTCTAAAATACCCGGATATTGTTGTTTGTGAAAAGAAGCTAGAATTAACTTTTTTCCAATCAATACAACACTTACTGAGGGGTGATTGAAATCCCAGGCCTCTGCTATGCACTGGGAATACAGAGTCAATAAAATGATGAAAGCGGGCCTTTTCCAAAATGGTTGTCCCTCTCCTTTTCTTTGTTTGCCCTAATTTCTTAGAACAAATTGCACAAGTCAGAGCAGAAAGAGTTACCTGGATTTGGGGAAGGGCAAGCTACAGGGTGCTCTGCGTGCTTTGCATGGAGATGCTCTGAGCTGCTTTGGACCCTGGTGTCTGAAAGCCCCAGCCTGCTATAGCTCTCCAGCTCAACCATGTCAGGACACCATGATGCCTCTCGCAAAGGATTCTCCTCCTTCATCCACCCCAACCCCAGGACGTCCACTCCAAGGCCATGCCCACCCACCTGGAATGTGCCTTCTCTGAGGAGCCCCTATTCTAAAAATTCCTCTCCACATCCCAAGTTGGTTGCTCTAAAAGGATCTCTGCTTTGTTTCAGTAAAGAGCAGCATTCAAAATGAGGTCACATGCCAGTGACGTGTGGCCCAGGATCGGTGTGGTTCGTTATCAGTCCACAACAGAAGTTCTTAATAATGGATTTCCTTGGATTAGGTTTCAGATCCTAGGCTTTAGAAATTGTAGGCATATTTTGCATATACGTGCCTATTTCTGGGAGTAAAGCTTTAAGCTTCCTTCAGACTCTCAAAGGTGTCTCTGACACAGGAATTTTAGGTAACACTGGCTTAGAAGAAATAGCTGTTGACCTGTGACTTTCAAAACCTTACATCTGAGGAGTCTTTTGGCCTCCGGAAATTACCTTCCTCAGTGAGACTTAGTTTTCACTTTGCATCACTTCCTCACAAGTTGTTTGATCTGTCCATTGACTTTCTTAGGATTTGTTCATGTCTTAAGTGTTCTCTCCGTCATGCTCCTTGTGGTCAACCCACATTTTATGAACATATCAGTGACTGAAAAATATTTGTTTTAATCTTGCTGAGTTGTTTGAGATCCTTATAGATTCTGGATATTAGCCCTTTGTCAGATGCATAGTTTGCAAATATTTTCTCCCATTCTGTAGATTGTATACTATGTTGATTATTTCTTTTGCTGTGTAGAAGCTTTTTAGTTTAAATGAATCCCATTTCTCCATTTTTGTTTTTTGTTGTGTTTGCTTTTGAGGACTTAGTCATAAATTCTTTGCTTAGGCAAATGGCCAGAAGAGGTTTTTGCTAGGTTTTCTTCTAGGATTTTTATAGTTTCAGGTCTTACATATAGGTCTTTAATACATCTTGAGTTAATTTTTGTGTATGTTAAGAGATAGGGATGCAGTTTCATTCTTCTGCATAGAAGTATTCACCATTTATTGAATAGAACGTCCTTTTCCCAGTGTATATTTTTGTTGACTTTGTTGAAGATCAGTTGGTTGTTAGTATGTGGTTTTATTTCTGGGCTCTCTATTCTGTTTTATTGATCTATGTGACTATTTTTGTACCCGTCCCATGTTGTTTTGGTTACTATAGCCTTGTAATTTGAAGTTGGGTAACATGATGCCTCCAGCTTTCTTCTTTTTGCTTAGGATTGCTTGGGCTATGTGCACTCTTTTTTGGTTCCATATGAATTTTTCAATTATTTTTCTAATTCTTTAAATAATAATAGAAATTATGTTGAATCTATAGATTGCTTTAGGCAATATGGTCATTTTAACAATATTGATTGTTCCAATCAATGAGAATGGGATGTTTTTCCATTTGTGTCATCTATGGCTTCTTTTGTCAGTGTTTTGTAGTTATCCTTGTAGAGATCTTTTACCTTCTTGGTTAAAAGTATCCCTAGGTATTTTTATTTATTTTTATAGCTATTATAAATAAGATTGAGTTCTTGATTTGGTTCTTAGCTTGATCATTATTGGTGTATAGACATGCAATTGATTTTTATATGTTGATTTTGTACCCTGAAACCTTACTGAAGTTATTCATCAAACCTAGGAGTCTTTTGCAGGAGTCTTTGGGGTTTTCTATGTATTAGATCACATCATCAGTGAACAGAGATAATTTGAGTTCCTCATTTTCCAATATGGATGCCTTTTATTTCTTTCTCTTCTCCGATTGCTCTAGGTAGGACTTTCAGTACTATACTGCATAGGAGTGGTGAAAGTAGTCATCTTTGTCTTGTTCTAGTCCTTAGGAGAAATGATTTCAACTTTTCCCTGTTCAGTATGATGTTGGTTGTGGGTTTGTCCTATATAGCTTTTATTATTTTGAGTTATATCCCTTTGATACCTAATTTGTTGAGGGCTTTTATCATGAAGGGGTGCTGAATTTTATCAAATGCTTTTTCTGCATCTATTGAGATCATATGGTTTTTGTTTTTTAATTCGGTTTATGTGTTGACTCAAAACACATGTGTTTGAACCATCCTTGTATTTGGAATAAAACCCACTTGACTGTGGTGTATTATCTTTTTGATGTGCTGTTGGATTTGATTTGCTATACTTTGTTGAGAATTTTTGCATCTATATTCATATGTAGTTTTCTTTTTGTGTGTCCTTGCCTATTTTGGTTAATTTTAAAATCTGTTTTTTTTTTTTTCTTTTTCCTACATGGAAAATTCTTTCATTATGGTTGCTATCTCTTCTTTTCTTTTATTATAAACATGTTATTGTCTTTATCCTGATTGCATATTATTTTTGGTTCTTACAGCACACATTCTCATTTTGATTTTAGAATTTGATTCTTCTGCATATTGACTTTATTTCCTTCTGTTTCTAATTTTAGTTAGGAATTTTTTTGTTCAATGGGTATTATTTTTTCTGCGGGAGTTTCTTGTGGGGATGGTTGTAAAAGTGTTTCTATAGAATGATTTTCTTTTTCCTTTTCCCAGTTCTCAGAGGTTTTTTACTTTTTGAGTGTAGGATTTTCTTATCATGTCCAGTGCAAGATTTAAGTTAAAATTCCTCACATAGCCCTGATGTCTATATATACTACTTGGCCAACAAGTAAGCTACATTTATCTTTTTCAGTAAATATGTATTGTTTCCCTAATTCTCTGTCTATAGAAGAAGAAGCCCTTTCAGGGTCAATCCTGGGCAGAAAAAGCACTAAGAGCTGCCTAACTTCAAAACAAGACACATTGAATGATTGACATATTTCCATTCTTTCTTTTGTGTTTAAACTTGCCATTCTCCAATCTTTCAGTTTTACAAAGAGAATTAATATAGTATAGAAGAATCATAGGCTATTAATCATTAATCAAAAAGCATTAATTTTGGTATCATAAAACTACACATGTAGGTAGGGTAAATTAGTCTTCTGTGTGTGTATGACTTTCATCCTTCATCTTAATAATTATTGAATATAATGAACACAGTTTAATTTTGAAGTATTTATTTCCCTTGGAGTATTTCCTCATGTATAAAATAAGCATATTGGAATAAAAGATATCTAAGGACCTTTCCATCTCTATAATTCTATACAGCTTTGGCCTTTGCACACGATACTCAGTAACCATTTGAGCTAGACATCCACTACTATCTACGATAGTAGGAAACAATGTGGTATCCCGAGTCCTAATGTATACATGTATGTGATTCTGCATTTTCTCACAGACCTATTATTCAAATTTTGATTCTTCTGTCAGCTATGTGACCATTGTTAAGTTACTCAAATTTTAGTTTCCTTGTATGAAAATAAGATTAATAATGCTAAACTAAGGTTGTTGTGAGAATTAGGGATTTTGAAAGAATCTGTGAAAGTTACTTAACCTCTTTGTTCCTCAATTTCCTCATCTGGTCATGAGTTTCCTCACCACAGAATCATTATAAGGATTATAAGAAAAATTGTAATAAATTGCTTAGTGTTATTCCTAATAAATGACATGCTACCATAACTAACTCAGTTCATGGCATATTGGGGCGGAAAGGTGAAAGGTCTCCCTGGCCAGGCTTCTTCCTCACCTCTGTACCCCACCCCCCCTTCAGCCTAGATATGGGCTCATCCTCACTCCTTTCTGACCTCACAGAAAGTTCTGCCTCCTTGTCCATGGATAACATTAAAACATAACTGTCTTCACAGCTATACCATTGGGGCTAGTTACCTGGGGAAACAATGCTCATTTCTTTTTGAGTTTTCACTGTTTTCTTTTATGATGCTGAAGTCATTTCTGCATCAGCATGTACTTCTGGTCTTTGCCTCCTTAACGATTCTCTCTTCTCCACAAATCTGTAGACCCTAGTCAATATCGTGATCTCTTACAGTTCTTCTCAGGTCATGTCACTTATAACACATGTAGTCTTTGTTGTGTTGCATGTGTATGTAGTTCACATACATATAAAGTGAGAAAACAGTTATCCCCTATTACAGCTCATTGATTTATAGTAAAGAAGAAGAAAAAAATATCCAAATATACTTTCATCAATTTAGACATTTTTTTTCCTCATTTGTTTTAATAAAGCATCTCATGTTTTATATATTGGTTAATATAACTGAATAAAATTATTTAGCATTATCTTCATTTTATGATAGACTGTTCCACTTTATTATGATCACCTATAAAAGATTAATGCTCAAGCCATTGAGAATGTAATTTTTAAAATTTCCCAAAGTATTTGCACCAGAATATACTGTCATACTCATGACCCTGAGGACAAACTACTTCTACCTCGTCAAAGCAGAGACTCAAGATCCGATTTATAGGGCTCAACCTAGGGCCTTTGCACCCAGGATGCATTGCTTGCTTTGTGGAAAATTTTCTTCATCATCGTCATCATGCTAAATGACCATAAATTATAAATGATAGTCTCCTAATATGGTATTAAATGCTTTCATACTTTTCAGTAGTCTTCACAAACATACTGCAAGGTCAGGATTATAATTCGCAGCTTTCAGGCACAGAAAGCAAGGCTTGGGGGAGGGCTAAGTGACTTTCCCAGGTTGGTAGCTGGCTGACTCAGGACAGGAACCTTGGTCTCTGTGACTCCACTGTTTATGCATCTGTAGCATTTCAGTCTGTACACTGCTGCTCAACATTCTCTACAGTAAACTACTGAAACTTCATTCTCTGATCTTAGAACTTACACCTCAATCACATACCTACAGGGCTTTGATGTGCTTACATCAGCTTTTCTAAGTCTAATTGAAACAGGGCTAACATGCATTTTTCTGAAACAAAAATATGTTAATACACCTTAAATAAAACATAAAAATCCTCCAGGTGTTTTAACATTTTGATTTGCAGTATGAGATTTGAATCATAAATTTTTCTTACCCCTCTAAAATTAAACATCTCACAATTATAAATTCAGAAGAGAAATGCTCTTACAGATTTACAGATTACAGTTGACCTTTGCTTTAGAGATCCTCTAAAAGCCTGGGAATTGTATGTAGCCTTGCAATGAAACCAGCGTTGAGGGGTTGATTCTTCTTTGAAGGGAAGGAAAACAACATGTAATGCCCATAGGACATCATCTCTCCAGATGACATGACATCACCATAGTTCAGGAATCTTCATAAAGGCCTGATGAACATAATGATTAAGGAGTGAACAAGTAAAAAAATCCAAAAATGTTCATTTATCTTTGTTATAAATTATTCAGCAAATATTTATAATTTGCTTTGCTATGTATAGAACCAAAATTAGACATATCCTACTCTAAGAAAGTTTATAGTCCTATAAAAAAAGAGAGTCTGTATCCATAAGTCACTAGCCTATATTATAGAAAATAATAAGTGGCATAAAAGAGATCTGTTAAAATATTTTTCAAATTAAAAAAGGAAATAAATTATTTCCAGTTAGGATTATAAAGAAAGGCTCTGTAACAGAGAGTAGCTGATTCTTGAAGGAGTATAATTTAGACTTGTAGTGTCTTCAAGGTCTAGTATTAGTATTCTTATTTGTAGAGATGAGCTAGAATGATATCAATGGCAGAAGAAAGCACTTATATCTGTCCAAGAAATAATTGTTGATCACTCTGTGCCAGGCACTGTACTAGGCAATAAGGTCAAACCTATAAAAAGTACTTTCCGTCTTCTAGGAGCTCATAGTCTAGTGCTCAAGGAAGGGACAGAGGAAAGGTGAAAGAGTGGACAAAGGTAGAAAGGCAGCAAAACAGCCAGACCTTCAACAGGGGCCCTGGTTATTCTGACTGGGATGAGGAAAGTGTTATGCAAAAGTAGGAACAAGAGATAAGCTCAGATAGGAAGCCCATTGCATATGTGTTTGAATTCAATTTTTTATATTTTAGCAAGTTCAAAGAGCTTTATGTATCTAAGGCCTGCATGACACTTGAGACTGAGGTTATCTTTCAAAATTTCCTGAAATGAGAGGGAGGTGCTGGAGTATCTGTAACTTCCCACAATGTCTGCCATTGACTTCTAACCCTTCCTAGGGAAAGGCAAAGATACACAATGTAACCCAAAGGTCAAAAAAAAGAAGGAAAAAAAAAAAACCCAAAAAAACTTTTATCGGGTGGTGGGCAGATGGGAGGGGGGAGGAGGAGAAGGATATATACTTACAAAATAGGTGCGATGTGCATCACCTGGGGGTAGGACTCGCTTGATGTTTTGGTAAGGTGGGGGATGGGGGCAAGAATGGCAGGGGCAATATATGTAACCCTAACAAGATTTGTACCCCCATAATATGATAAAATAAAAGTAAAAAAAAAGATAACATTGTAGGTTTGTATTTCAAGCCCCTCTTTTGCTCCAAACACAGAGCAGTGATAGAAAAAATCTTAAAAGAGACATTAGAAAGGCTTAGGCTGAGTACTCCGTGAAGTTATTAACATACTTAACCAATGTGTAAATTAGTTTCTCTACATGGTTTCTGCCAGAAAACAATTATGCATTAAATACTTTTTGTACTCCCAACTCCCTAGTAGGTATTGTCTAAAGCCTTATCTCTTCAATAAAAAGCAGTTCTTGTCATATTTTAATCTACTTGTAGATTTTGAATCTTCTCATTTTAAATTTACTTTGTTTCCTCTGTTTTCTTTCTATCTGGAGCATATTCCCATCTTAATTGTTGATTTTATTGGCTCTTTGCAATAGTTATCCTCAAGTATTTTAGAACTTTATTTGCAAAGGAATCTTCTGAAAAGAAGTAATGATGAAATAGGAAGCAAACAAGATGATCAACAAAACCAAAGTCGGCCCTTTGAAAAATAAACAAACATGATTGTATTAAAAAATAAATAAGATTGATTTAACAAAAAAAGAGTAACTGAATGAGTAAGGAAAAAATGTTATAATGAAGGGATAAAAGAAATGATAGTATTTTATTCTTTATTTACTTTATTGTATTTATTTTTGAGACAAGGTCTCACTCTGTTGCCTGGGCTAGAGTTCAGTGGTGTCATCATAGCTCACTGCAATCTCAAACTTTGGGGCCAAGCGATCCTTCTGCCTCACCCTCCCGAGTAGCTGGGACTACATGCCCATGCCACCAGGCCCGGGTAACATTTAAAAATTTTTTGTAGAGATAAGGTCTTGCTGTATTGCTTGGGCTGATCTTGAACTCTTGGCTTCAAGTGATCCTCCCACCTCGGCCTCCCAAAGTGCTAGGCTTATAGGCATGAGCCACCATGCCCAGGCAATGATACTATTTTAATCAGTTATTCTATTACGACAAATATTTAAAATTGTAAGGGATGAGTAATTTTCTAGAAAAACACAAATGATTAAGCTTGCTTGAAAAAAAGGTTTGAAAATTTAAATGAACCAGTAATCATTACAAAAACGTTCCTCTTAGGAAACTCTAGCTATAAATTCACTTATGGGTAACAGTCCATATTTAAAACAAACTATTTCATAGAATAGGAAAAGAGAAATGCTGCCCAATTAATTTTATGAGCCTCATATAATCTTGAACCAAAATCAGATAAAAACAGAAGAGAAAGTATAAGCTATTCTCATATGTGATCAGATATGCAAAATCTTAAAACATCAGCAAAGGAAATCCAACAAAGTATTAAAGATACAATGTATTATTTTTAAAAAGCCATTTTTTCCAGGAAATTTATAATGGACTACCATCATAAAATTCCCTCACTATAGGTTAGGTACAGTGGTACACATCTGTAACCCCAGCTACTGGGGAGGTTGAGGCAAGAGGACCACTTTAGCCCAGGAGCTCAAGGCTGCAGTGACCTATGTTCGTGCCACTTGCACTCCAGCCTGGACAACAGAGCGAGACCCCTGTTTCTAAGAAAAAAAATATCCTCAATGTAATTTGCTATGTTGATTAAAGAAAAAAATTCTATGATCATCTCATGAGAAGCTGAAAAATATTTCTAAATTTTAGCATTATTTATAACAATTGTTATCTATGTAAGGCTCAAATAAAGCTTCCTTAATCTATTGAAGGATATATACCAACATCCTCTCTCAGACCCTTACTTAAGGATGAAAGGTAGGAAGTATTCTCATTAAAGACAGGTATTTGGTAAGATATTTAGTGCCATTGCTAGCATGTAAATTTGTTACTGGAAGTCTCAGCCATGGAAAAACCAGAAAAAGAAATAAACTGTACAATGACTGGAAAAGAAGAAAAAAATAATGGTCACTATTTGAATATGATATGATTATCTATATAGAAATTTCAAAGGATTTACAGCCAAATTGTTAGAGTACGTAACGGGTTTGTTGCATATAAGATCAATGTGAAAAATTGAGAGTACTTTTATGCGTCAGCCATAACAAAATAGGGACTATAATAGTAAAAATGATTGTTCATAATCATGAATACAATGAACCTATAACTATGGATATGACATGAGTGAAAGGCCTTTAACAAGAACTAACAAACAAGAGATGATCGACAAAACCAAAACTGGCCCTTTGAAAAATACACAAAGGAGATTGCATTAAAAAATAAGCAAGATTGATTTTAAAAAGAGACTCAATGAGTAATAAAAGAAGGAATGTAAATATAATTATGCATAGAGAAGAGAAAGGAAAACTATGATACTATTTTAATCATATTTTCTGCACATCAAATTCTGGCATTTGAAAGATCTAAAAGATTGGATGAAAGGGAAAGAATCACAATGTACATGAATGGCAAGAGGTAATAAAGATGTTAATTTTTTCAGATTAATTTTTTTATTTCAGCATATTATGGAGGTACAAATGTTTAGGTGACATATATTGCCTTTGCCACACCGAAGTCAGAGCTTCAAGTGTGTCCATCCCCCAGATGGTGCGCACTGCACCCATTAGATGTGTATGTACCCAGATTAATTGATTCAGCAATATTTTAATTGAAAGCCCAAGAGGGTCCAAGAATCACAATGACATTTTTAAAAAACAGCTATTTATGCAGTAATACATTGATATATCTCAAGCAATCATGTGTGAAAAAGTATATGATTGCATTTATGCAAAACTGAAAAATTCAACAAACATGTTGTGTGGAGGTTCATGTATGTAGTAAAAATATATGAGCAATGGTCATAAAAGATAAGCAGCTTTAGGACATTGATTATCTCTAGTGATAGAGGGGGAAAGGGGCTTAAAAATGATGAAAATGACTCTTCTCCATTTTCATTTTTTTCACAAAGAGATATCTATTGAAAGAATGGCCAGTGTTAACATTTGGCAAATCTGAGTGGGGGGCACATGACATTTTCATATTTTCTGCATTTTGTGAAATATTTTTATCAAAATATTTCATAATTTTAGCCACATGTCTGCCCTATTTTATGTTTTGGTATAGCTGGTTGGAAACTGGAACAAAGAATAGGGTAAGTTGCACATCATGACTTCATCCTTTCCTCTGTAGCGATTTCTGGTCTAATGATGGATCATTCAGTAGAATTTATATGAGGTGCTGCTTCCTTCTATAGACAGAGACCAGAATCTTTGGTCATTTTGCTGTTGATCAGGGATTTTGAAGTATGTGCCTTCTGTACCACCTCCGCTCTGGCCCTCTCATTACTTCTTCATAGGCTACATCAGATGAAAGTTGCAGTCTAACATCATCTCTAAGAACCAAGGAAGCTCTGGATGGGATAAAAAGGTTTATACATAAAGGCAATGTTTTTCCATTCTCTTTTCTCCTTGAACCCTTAAACCATTTTACCCTCACCTGTCTCTTCATTTGTCACTCTACTCTTTGTATGTCCCGATGTTGAATGTTAATCTGGCTTATGGCCTACCACTGCAGCCCCTGGTTGCTTCTCATGCGACTAATTAGTATGAGTCAATGGAGCCAAAAGATCACTGTATTTTAGAGAAAGTTCTCTGAAACTGAAAATTTTTGAGGATATAAAAGGATCTTTTGGTGGGGTGGGTGGAGTTTATCATTACATCAACGTAGGGGACCACAATCCCAACAGTCTTCACTATAGCTCCCTGCGTCATGAAAGTCTGGTGGAGAATCATCTATCCATGAAATGGCTTTGACAACTGCTTTCCAGACCAATGAAATGGAGCAATCATGGTGCTTACTGTTGACAGGTGTCCTAAAGAGTCATAGTGTTCAATGAGTATCATGCCACTGAGCTGTAGACTGGAAGCACACAACCTGAGTTTGTGGTGGAGCAATCCCTTGGGTAGGGAGCAGCCCTTTAGCCTGTTTATCTCAATACACTTCAGAAATTATCTATTACTCATTGCTTGGAGAATTACTCTCAAGTGGTCAATATCTAATGGAGAAAAAAACTTTCTTTTAAGATTCCGATAGGTTTACAATTAATGTTACAACAGTAATGTGGAAGTATAATGGGGTGTAGTGTTTATTTTAGAAGTAGAATTTATTTTTGTGGTTTAAATGATTTTATTAGTACATTTATAGAATTATTAAGGTTCTGAAGTATTCACTGAATTACTATTTTGTACTTTACTACATTTTATGGAAGAAATGTGCTATAGATGTATTCATAACTTTGGGGATTTATGAAAATCCAGATTCTAATGTTTCTTAGTTACATACTTCACAAAAACTTGCTAATATACCACAGAAGTTCAAAAGCATTTTGGTATTTGAGAGTCTTAGTTGTTAAGTCTTTGTTTTGTTTTTTAAGATCTGAATAAGGAAAAATAAGAGTCTCGGTCTTGACCTGGCTTTGAGATGTCTGAGAACAATAACAATTAGCAAATTTCTTCAGAGGCTTAAACTAAATTGGGATTTTAACAATTTTATACTAAAAAAAAATAGAAAGTTTTTCATTATAGTAGGTGATTTACATGTTATAAAACAAGAAGTAGACTTGATGATAAACATTGTTTCATTCTCTCATTTTTTGAGGCATTCACTGAACTTTTGATGCCTCTCTAAAATATTGAAAAAACTTACTGAAACACCTAGATCTTTTTTATAGAAATTGTGTGAAAATAATTGGCGACATGTATATTAATGCAAAATTCATAAATATATTACAGGTTTTAAGATGTTGCATCATTTCACTAACTTACTAAACTATAAAATGACTGTGCTAAGAATTTCTACTGTCAACTTCTAAAAAAAATATAAAAAAATACAGGCCAGGCACAGTGGCTCACGACTATAATCCTAGCATTCTGAGAGGCTGAGGTGGGAGGATTGCTTGAGCTCAGGAGTTCAAGATCAGCCTGAGCAACAGAAAGACCCCCATCTCTACAAAAAATAGAAAAATTAGCTGGGCATAATGAGGCACACCTGTAGACCCAGCTTCTCAGGAGGCTAAGGCAAGCTGATCATTTGAGCCCAGGAGTCTGATGTTGCAGTGAGCTATGATGATGCTACTGCACTCTATCCAGGACAACAGAGCAAGACTCTGTTTCAAAAAAAAAAAAAAAAAACATATATACTTACATACATATACATATGTCTTTATCTGGGCAATTTTGTTCTTATTCCTAAATAAGTTAAATGCTTTTTTCTGTATCTTTTGGTTTGGGTTCCAGTTAAAAAATAAGGTGAAAGATTTGTTTCATTAACTCTTAAAATACTTGTCTGTATATAAGGCATTGTTTGTGATTGACTGCTAAAGGGTAACATAGGGAAATTATATACTTATCACGGGGATTTATTCTGGTGCTGAAAAACAAGATATTAAATTATACCATAAGAAGAAACATAATTCAATGAATTTTTATTATCTGTAGAGATGGGCAAATTGCATTGCAAATGACAAATGAGTTTGCAGCATCAAGATCTATAAATAAATCATCATAAGTAGATGTTTTGATTTATTAATATAACTAGGAAGTGTAGCACCCTTGGGATATGCATGTTATTTTCGGTGGTTGTCCTGGTAAGAGACAGCTAACTTATTTATGTGTTGTGTTTTTTTTAACTGCAAGTAACTACTCTGAATATTTTTAGGAAATGGTTTATTCCCTTAGAAATAAGCTTCCTTGTACTTGTAGGTGGGAATAGATGCTAATTCGATTAGCTTAGTACCAAAACACACTAAAAGCTGATAAAACTCAACAGAACAATTGGGAGGTCTCTTTCTCTGACTTTTTCTTTGAAAAGCCATTGCAACCAAGTGTACCAAATTCCCTTCTGAGTAAACTCTGCGTGTCTTCTTTTCTACCTAAGTTGCAAGTTCCATTATCAAATCCCTCTGTTAAGCTTCTCCTACTTCAGTATCATTGGAAAACTAAGAGAATAAGTGGCACTCTTGTATGTATTTCCTTCATCAGCTACTATCCAAAACTGTAGCCTAAAACTATTAAATAGAAGAAAAGAGGTTTTGTTTACTTATTCCTTTGGCAGATGCTAACTGACCATTTGTAGGTCAGTGACTATGCTGGAGCCTAGGGAAATAAGGTACGAACAAAATACAGCCCCTGCCTTCAAGGAGTTTACCTTAAAGCAAAAGAAATAAATGTGCAAACTGGCTACTACAACGTATTGTGGTACATGCTTGAGAGGGGGGAGAAGGTAAGGTACCATGAGAACCCAGAGGACAGGCATCTAAACTGGACCGACATCCTTGTGGGGCTAGGATGGTTGCCACAGTGAAAGGGTAGTGAGGGGAACCTTCCAGTAGGAACTGAGGCTTAAGCTCAACTTGAAAGATATGAAGATCAGGTAAGGATATCCCAGCAAGGGGAATGGCAGGTGCCATGATCCATGGGTTAAGGGGAATATATTCAGGAACCAACAAGAAGATCAGTCTCTTGGCAGGTCCAGAGTTGCAACCTGAGGAGCAAAGTGGAAGCAACATGGTTTCTAGAAAGAACAAGAGATTTGGAGACAGCAAACCTAGTTCAGGTGCAAACCTTGCTCTCCTTATTTCTGAAAGAAGGATAATCTTACATAGAGAAGGAAGGGTTGTATAATGGAAAGTGGCCAGGTTTATAGCCAGTCATAGAGTTCAAATTCCAGCTTTAGAACTTGCTGCTTATGAGTTCTTACCCAAACATCTCAGTCTTGACCTTCTCATGGGTTAAAAGACAACAATTGCAATAACTAAATACATGATAATAAGCATACCAGATTCTTGTGATGCTTGCATAAGGGAATGTGGAAGTATCTACAGAGTGCCTGAAATACCAAAGGGAATCAATGGATGTGTTTCATTTCCTTTTTTTCCCTCCTAATTTCAGAAATGGAGGACTTGATTCTTCCTCCATAGATGGATTTTATTTATTTATTTATTTAATTTGAGACAGAGTCTCTCTTTATTGCCCAGGCTAGAGTGAGTGCCGTGGCGTCAGCCTAGCTCACAGCAACCTCAAACTCGTGGGCTCAAGCAATCCTCCTGCCTCAGCCTCCCGAGTAGCTGGGACTACAGGCATGCGCCACCATGTCCGGCTAATTTTTTCTATATATATTAGTTGGCCAATTAATTTCTTCCTATTTTTAGTAGAGACGGGGTCTCGCTTTTGCTCAGGCTGGTTTCGAACTCCTGACCTCGAGCAATCCGGCTGCCTCGGCCTCCCAGAGTGCTAGGATTACAGGCGTGAGCCACCGTGCCCGGCCCATAGATGGATTTTAGTGATCAAATAAAATTATACATGGAAAATAACCAGTAAATGTACTTAGATATGTTATATATTCGTTATTTATTTGTGTGTGGGGATAAATTTAGAGACCTCCCCTGAAGCCTCACCATTTTTTAAAAATATTAGCTATTCTCTGTTTGAGTGAGTCCATATATGTCCATCTCTGTTCCATGACCTCAGACTGGTCACTTCTTTGCAGCAGCACCTGCAGTTTGTAGCCCCAGAGAGTTCAGTCTTTTTATGGCCCTGAGTGGATCTGTAGGCTCGTTTCACAAGCCCTCTAGCCTCCTCTTTCTCCCTAATGCAGATCCACTGCTTTTCTCTCACACACCTTACCTCTGCAGGAAACAAACCTAGAAAAATTTCCAGGAGATTCATGTTTTTAATTAAAGTTGCAAGGCAGCCTTGGAAGCACATACTTGTTTTAATATGTAGCCTTTTTACTCTCTTCCTAGCAGGTCTCTGGCAAAACCAGGGTAAAATCCCGACTGACTATCAAGTTGTCTGTCTCAAGTGCTTCTTACTCCTTCTGCTGCTCTTTTATCTAGAAACTGGGCCAGTAGCCTTGAACCTCAGGGTAGCTGTTGCTTTTGGGGTCACCCAACTGGAAGAGTGCCCAGTCTTCCAGCACAGTGACCCTTCTTCTGTTTTACTGTGTTTTTCACAAAGAAACATCTTCTAAACTCCCGTTTTCATCATAGAAAGGTGTTAATAATAGAACCTGAAAACCTGCTACAGACAGGATAGTTTTGAGAAGATGCATATGTAACCCTAATATAGTTGGGCCACCTCATGGCCGATTTCCGTACAGTGGGACATTCTAGAGAAAATACAAATCTTCCTTCCCAAAGTTATATGAATCTTTACTAGAGTGTATTAAAAAATGATAAGAGCTTATATGAGATGAGAAGTAGCAGTATCCTCCAAAAATAACCTACTGCCCTGTAGTTATTTAGCCTTCAATCGCTTATAGCAATGGAAGCAGCAGTGGCAGAGAGAAGATCTGGTATTTCATTCATTTTTATTCACTTTACTAAAAAATACCCAACACAGCTTTCTTCTACCTCTTTCACCCACTCCTTCTATCTTCTGAGAGCTATTCATTCTCTAGGTTGAGAGAGTAAATCTGTCTTTTTAGAGTAAATCAATGTAGCTGTTACGGCTCTTTCAGTTCCACACCTCAGGGTCAAAGAAGCTGCATGAATAGACCATGGGTTGCTGAACTCTTTCTGTTAAGGGCCAGATAGTAAATATTTTAGGGTTTTCAGGCCACATAGGCCTCTGTGTCATAGTTGTCTTTGTTTCCTGCAATTCTTTGAAAATGTGAAAACTATTCTTATAGGCCATTCAGAAACGAGCCTCAGGCTGGACTTGGGCCACAGACCACAGTGTCCCAACCCCTGGCATAAGCAGTAAAGGCACCAGCTCTTCTTAGACTGACTAGGCCCTAGCAGATGAGGCAGCTGACCAAAACAGGAGTGCTCAGTACATGTCAGGTATGGTATCAGCAGCTTGCTTCTATTACCTTGGTTAGTCCTCAGAACAGCAGTATAGGACAAGCGCTATACTGGTCCACTGATAATAAGAGGAGGCTTGGAACACTGTCCCCACCCCACCTACAGCCCCTTGATCATCTATAGTCTAGATTTTAATCCCCAGTTACCATTTACCTGCTAATGTAACATAAAGAGGTAATTTAACCTCGCTTAATCTTTGAACCTCAGTTTCCTAATCTGTAAAAGAGTGATACTGTTATTGCCCTCGTAGGTTTGTTGGCTGGCTGGCTGGTGAGGCTGAAATAAGCTGATGTGTGCAGGCAATGTCTGGCACAGGCGACACACTCCGTACATATCAGCTTGATCACCGTTATTTCAGTGGATCAGGTTATTGGTCCTTGTCGCACCACTTGTCAGCCACATGACCTTCAAACAGGTCATTTATATACTCTGTGATCATTTCCTCTTAAGTGGGTTTTAACAGTGTTTCGAGATTCCTTTGAGGATTCACTGAAGAATGCTGGCAAAAGTCAAAGAAACATATACATGTAAGAAATGTTAATTACAATTAATTCACTCCTGTGCACCTAGCTTCATCCTGAGGTCTCCGCATCTATTATCAATGTGTTTTTCACAGCAACTCTGTATAAAGCAGGCGTTTTGCCAAGTGCGGGCACTAGCTGTGAAAGCCCTTGAAGGAAGCAAGGTGTTAAACACATATGTGAATTTATTACTCTGATGGAACTACACTCGGCAACCGGAGATCTTGCTCTTAATCTTCGTCTTCATCACAGGCTTCTTCACATCGGTGGCTCGGGGTGTGGGGACTCCCTTGAAATGTTGCTCACATCATGAAGTCCAAGACCAGTGGTGACTCTTACCTTCACACCAGCCTCACCAGTTAACATAGCTCATGAATATTAATGTGCAAATTACCTATGTTGTGAACTATCTGTGAACAAAAAGAAAAACCCTGTGGCACAATTCTAGGCCACCCTTCACTTTCACTATAGAACCAGAGGGACTAATTCAGGGGTCCTCAAACTTTTTAAACGGGGGGCCAGTTCGCTGTCCCTCAGACCGTTGGAGGGCCGTTGGAGAGTGCAGTGCACATTCCACACGTGCGCACTGTGGGCCTGGGAGGAGTTGGCTGCTAAGCAGGACAGGCAGCCTGTGGCAAAAACACCCTGAATGTCCTTGGTGGGCCGCAGGTGGCCCTCGGGCTGTAGTTTGAGGATGCCTAGACTAATTACTGATTAAGAAATAATTATCTGCAGAGAAGAATGATTTCATAGGATTTTTCTCATTGTCAAAGTTTGATCAGAGAAGCAGATCTAATAGGAGCTATAAAGAAGAAAGGATTATTACAGGGCCCTCACCTTATGTAGTTATGGGCATTGGATAAACAGTCTATGCGAGGCTACTCTTTCTGGATCTTGGTGCTGGAGCCTGAATCCACAGGGAAGGCAGTGGAGTAGGAAAGATGAACACGAAGTTGGGGAGGCAAGGACAAAATGGGTGGTCTGGGACCCATGAGGACAGCCCAAACCCACATCAGTCTCCCACCACCCCCACGCCTTCAGCTTTCGTGATGGAATGATGTGCAGACAAGGCTGGCGCCTTCTGGGCAGAGCTGGACACCAGCAGGAACTGAAGGTGCTGCAGACGCAGCCGCTGCCCCACACTAGCAACACAGGCTGGCAGAACAGTGCCCACGAGTGTGTGCTACAGTGGCGCCCGATGCCCCCTGCTGGCGTGGCTGCTGCTTTACTTCCACCTTCTAAACCCACACAAAATGTTTCCCGTGGTCCACACACTAAGTCAAACACGGCAGCAAAACGAATTTCATAAACCAAAATTCCAACTTAGCTACCATGGCACAATATGTATCTTCCATTTTCTTTTCTTTCTTTTTTTTTTTTTTTTTGAGTCAGAGTCTCGCTTTGTTGCCCAGGCTAGAGTGAGTGCCGTGGCGTCAGCCTAGCTCACAGCAACCTCAAACTCCTGGGCTCAAGCAATCCTCCTGCCTCAGCCTCCCGAGTAGCTGGGACTACAGGCATGCGCCACCATGCCTGGCTGATTTTTTCTATATATATTAGTTGGCCAATTAATTTCTTTCTATTTAGAGTAGAGACGGGGTCTCGCTCTTGCTCAGGCTGGTTTCGAACTCCTGACCTTGAGCAATCCACCCACCTCGGCCTCCCAGAGTGCTAGGATTACAGGCGTGAGCCACCGCGCCTGGCCCGTATCTTCCATTTTCAGTACATGTGTGGTGATCCAGAACTTGAACTCTGTTTTCCCTAACTCTTAGCCCTGAGATTTTCCCACAATCCTCTGCTGCCTCTGAATTTCCTTCTCTGTAAACTGTGCCTTCCTCATAAAATGGTGGCATAAGGTAATGTTTACAAAGTACCCCAGACAATGCTTGACACTAAAAAGTACTGTTTTCTTTTTCTACTTTTCTACTTAGGGATCAAGAAAACATAATTAACAAGAAAGGCAAGTCTTTGTGAGGGTTGGGGTTAGGGATTAGGGTTAGGGGAAGGGGGCAAACACATATTGTATTCCTCAAGATGAGTATCATTGATTCAGAACCAGCCATTAGTTTAAATTATTCACTCCACTGATCCCCATTGCTAGTAGGGATAATGGAGAGTCAGTTATAATTCCACCAGACCAATTTGGAAGCTGGTGGAGTTCTTGCGGAGTGGAAGAAGTGTGCTATTCCATATGGAAGAAAGAGGACAGGGTTAGAGAGACTCGCTTGATTACTCTCAGTTTATGGCCTTTCTGACACCACTGGATGATTACTAAAAATTATTCTGTGAGCAAAATAAGTTGATTAAAACCAGAGTCCTACCGCTGAAGTGAAATTAAACTACATAGTATGCTTTTAATACCAGGCTCTTTCCCCATGGTGTGTTGCATAATAGAAACCAATTGAAAAAATATATATTAGGGCAAATAAATATAAATAAATGGATGTGCTGTGCAGAAAGTGTGCCCAGGGGATCCCACAGTGAAAGGAGGTTCTGTCAGAGTTGAGAGCAGTATCTTTTAATTAATAAAAGGGAAATGGGAAGGAAGAGAAATCTATCAGAAGATGATGGGATGGTAGTGTAATTTTATAAGGTTGGTGTTTTATGGAATAAGGAATTCCCAGGGACAGGCATTAAAAGAAAGTAAAGTTAAATTTATTCCTGGCTGACTACACTCAATGAAGAATCGCAGGGGAGCAAATACTTATATCCCATCCTTTTCTGGATGCTCTTTCTCTCGTCTCTAAATATCTATAGCACCTGTAGTCTGAACGTGTAATAGAGCACAAAATTATTACAATGTTTTTATTGTTCTTTCATTTTCTTACATGTCTCTTTTGTCCTTGTTCCCCAGGATGTAGCAGTCTAGGGTGGGTGAACAAAGGACACGGGCAGCCACAGCTTCTGTAAAGAACATAGGCTTTGACCTGGGCATCCAGCCTGGGGAAAAACTGAACCCCCAGCACCTCCTGTGTCTGTCTTCCCTGGGCTGGGTCCGGGCAGCCTATCTTTTACCTTGGCAGATATTACAGTTACTATTGTGCTCTCCAGTTAGTCACTTGGTGGCCTTAATACCCAGATACTCCCTGTGGTTCCTGCTAGGAAAGTGCCCTTGGTGTTGTCACTGGAGGCTGACATTTTTCGGGAAGTTTACGTTGACTTCCTTCTGTTACTCCGAATGCTTCTCTCACTGGGAACACGTGGTGATATGATTCCTCATGGGTGTCAATTTTGTCTGGTGATCCCCCAAAATATTGCCCTGCTCTTTTAGTTTCTCAGCACATGCTATTTTAACTATGGTAATTTTCCCAGGCTGAGTCAGATAATACTTAATTGTCCCCACATTATGTTACACCTAAAATTCTTTTTTTCCTCACCCCCACACACACAAATCAACATGTTTCATGGAAGGAGCTTGGACAGCCTGACTCTATTCTTCCTTAGGATGAATTTTCCATCCCCCAGAGAGTTTGGTGAGCATCATTGAAAATGTTTACAGTTTTTCTTTTGTTTATCTCAGGGCATCTGTGGGTTCTTCATATACATGAAACTCTTGGAAACCATTTAGCTACTCTGTTAGGAGTAGATCTTCATAATCGATTTATCCAGCAATCAAACTGTAACGCCTGAGGGCATGCTATCTACTACTATCTTATACTTCTATATCACCTAGCATGATGCAAAATTGAATTGTATTTATTCAACACGTATTTATTGAGACTTACTCTGTGCTAAGCTAGTTCTTGGGTATGCATGAAGTTTATGAAGTAGTGCAGAAAAGGACAGTAACCAATACATTTATAGTGGTAAATTAGGGTAAGTACTATAAAAGAAAAGAACCAGATTTTATAAGAAAGACAATAGCAGGGACCAATCTGAGTCCAACCTCTAGGAAGATCTCTTGAGGAGGCTGAATATAAGCCAAACTTTAGAGGATGAGAAAGGGACCAACCATACAGAGAGATTGGAAGTCAGGAAGTTTAAGGTACAATCCAGTCTCTATCACCCAGAGGCCTTGAAACCCTAGGCTGTACCTGTTGGCTGTGAGAAAATTGGATATTCCAATAAATGCGTCAGTATCTTTAAACCCCTGGAAAATAGTTGAGCATATTACAGAAGTGCTCGTTTTTACGGCATGGAATTGTTTTGTGCTAGCCTGGAGTGGGGTCTTCAGCTGTTATTTAAAAGTCAAGTTTTTGATGTCATCTGGAGCAGCCTTCAGTTGTCGGGTAAGTGGCTATCTGGTAGTCCTTTGCAAATTGGGTGCCAAAAAGGCCAAACGGGCAGGATTTTTGATCTACTGAATAAGAATTTTTATGAGGAAGATAGAATCAGGAAGAAAGTTACACCAGGCAGAGAAAAGGGCATGCTCTGAGTATAGATGATGTAAAGAACATGGCATGTTTAGGGAATCAAAAAAAAGTTTAGTGTGGCTTAGAGAATGAGATGGGAAATGAGGCTGAACAAGTGAAAGCCAGACTCTGAAGAGTTCTATAGACCACGTCAAGGAGATTCAACTTGTTCTTGTGGACAGTTCAGACCCAATGGCAATTTTTGAATCAGTGCTGCTTGAAAAATAACAATTTGGGGAGTGAAGACCCTAGTGGCAAAGAGGTTATGGTAGTTGTCCAGGCAGAGATGTTGAGGACCCAGTTCATTGGCAGTGAGAAGAGATATCAGAGATATTCCCAAAGGAGAAGTCACCATTTGATGTGAAAGAGGAGCGGGGTATGACTTCACAGTTTTGGGCGCAGGGTGGATGAGGACACCGTGAATTGGGGTGTCATCCCTATGACACTCTCGTTTGAAGGAGCTGTATCTTCATTTGCGTGCTTCCCCTGACGTGTCCATCTGCTTATATATTTGCTTTTCTTGGTTGTCTGGGAACTCCTTGAGGACAAAGATGCATTATTTATGACTGAGGTCCCCAACATAGCTAGCAAGGCACATTTAAGGAATTTAGCAAATAGTAACTACTATTCTTATTAGGCTTTCCATAGTCGTGTTTAGTGAATGCATGGAGGACATGCTTTTGACAGTGCAAGAGTGAGTTCTGAAGGCTCCAGAGAGAGTGATGAGAAGTTGATTGAAAGAAATTCTCTTTAGGTGAATTTATTTCAAGGAGAAGAAAAGTGACAGCTCCTAAGGGAAGAAGAAATGTAATATGTGAGGGGAGACAATAGCTGACCCAGTTTGGTTCCACTGCTAAAAGGCAGCCACGGGAAAGGTTTGAAAGCAAGAATAACACAGGAAATGAGTTCTGAAAATCCAGCCATCTCAGTTGAGTCATCCTTAGGCCTATAGACAGAATAGACAGGGGACCTTTGCACAAAGAACACGTGACTTTTTCAGATATTATAGAAATTTGGGAATTAATCTCAGCTACACTTCTCTCCATTTATATCCTTTTTTTGTTAGACCCAATTCCCTTTATTTAAGGAACATCATAGAATGTAAGGATTTAATATAACTTTCATCAAAATGTTAATTTGGCCTGCTGGGTTTTTTTGTTTAATTTTTGCAATGGTCGAATGATGTTTTATCCTAATGACCAAATTTCAATTATTTGGTTAAATCATTATTTGCTTAAGTTTTTTTTTTTTAAACAGAGCTAATAAACACATAAACAGAATTCTCAGTTGAAAATTCAGCATTTGTGTTTTGAGCATTTTATTGTCTGATTTTTTTTTACCTATTTGTAATAAATGAAGCACAACATAAAAGCAATTAACAATTTTAATTAAAGAATGACATGTTTCTAATAATCCAAATAATGGGTGTTAGGCTCTATATGCTTTTTTTGGTTGTTTTGTTTGTATTAAGTATTTTATGAACTTGAGATTTGACAAGTAAAACGTATTACATGGTTTTACTCCTCCATGATAACTTTGTGTGTCAGTCACGATCCTGACTTATTATAGCTTTATTTCCTTTCTTCTTATCTGACTATGCTTAGTTGTTGACTTCTGGGTTACCATCACATTCGGTTCTATTCAGGCATCTTCTGTAGTTCTAACATTTTGCAAGCCACGAGACAATAATTTATCATATGGCTTAGAATTCTGAAGTTGGAAGATGTAGGTGGGTCAGTATTAAGAAGGAACCTCTAAGAACTTAGCTTTAAGAAAAATAAGATTGCCCTCTCCAAGTCAAATTTTCAAACCAACTCAGGGACCATTTGGAATAAGCAGTCATCTTAAGAAGGAATTTCCCTTAAAGGACTCAAGACTTTCTTGAGGGAATCAATGGTTGTAAGCAATATATCTTTATCATAATAATTTTATAGGAAAGAAAAAAGATATACAGAAAAGGAAAATTGGTGAGTAATAAATGTTTAGAAGAAAAGTTAGTTTGGGAGGGGGACTATTTAATACTCTCGTTAGAAAAGAGTTCCTGGCCCATCTTATTAAAGGACCATCCCCCTGGATAGATAAAACTCTACCATGGAGACAGATATATTGAGGAAGGTGTTTTGGGGACCTGATGTCATAAAATATTTAAAACATTCACTTCCCTTTGCTTTGGGTCTATGCTTAAGTAACTTTTGACTAAAATACAACTTCCCCTATAGTTTCTCTGTAAGAAGAAAATTTCAGGGCAGGCTGACAGGAACATTAGTGATTAATTAAGAAGTTGATTTACATACTTCAATCTCTTAAAAATTCAGCCTGTGTAAATCAGGTGCTGAAGTTCAGATGTTTATAGCACTGACAAGAGGAAGTTTCCGGACTTGCAAAGTTAGAAGCCAGACCCTGAGCTATACACAGTAAATTCACTTAAAGTAGTCTTTCAGCCTACCTATCGTGAAGGCAGACCAGCCTCATTCCCTACTGTCCGCCAGAAACTCTGCAAACCTTCGGGAGGGTGTGTCCTGCCCCAACTCCTTACCTTAGAGTTGGAGAAATTAAAGCCTAGGAAAGGAACGTGACTTGACGAAGGTCACGTACAAATTTGGTGTCTTGGCAGATCTGTTGTTTCTTCCATTGTACCACATGGCTTCTCAATACACCATTATCTTTGGAAACCTAAGGAGACAATTCAAGAAATCTTATCCAAGTCACAGGGAGAAACAAAATTTCTGGATTATTTACCAGTCTAATCCCTACTCTTGTACTTCAGTGGGCAATGGGGTCGAAAATGCAATTCAATACACCCTGTGCTGTTTTTCTTCTTTCTAATGAGGTAAGTAAGTAATTTCTACTTACTTTTCAATATTCACCATTTGTGACTTCCAATTTCAAAGTGTTCCCAATTTCTCCAGGTAGGGTTAGTCACCCACTCCTCTGCCTGTTTGTATCTCTGTTATGAACTTGCTACATATTAATTATCTGTATACCTATTTTATCGCTTATTAAGATGTGAGCTCCTCTAAAAAAGTAGCTACAGGTTGTTTATCTCTGCATGGCAGCACCATGGCATCTGGCACTTGGCAATTGGCATCTGGCACTTGGCAATCTCTTAATAAAAGAAAAGAGAGAAGAAAGGGAGGCAGGGAGGGTAAGAGAGAATGCATCCTTCACTGGGAGAGACTTCTGTTTTCTCAACAGCAGACATTAGGATTGCATGAGAAGAGGCAGGTGCAAAAATGTAGGCAAAACCATATATGTGGCTCAAAACAATACTTTGCTTTTTAAGACTAATTTGGAAGACCCTGAGTTATTTTCTCTTCCTATTGCCTTAAGCAGAATATAATTATATATTATTAGAATTTTTCTTTGCATTCCACAGTGAATTTAAATAATAATACCCTTAGAATACTGGAGGCGCTGGGGAGGATTTTTGCTCACAGATACACAGATGCTAATAAATATATCAGTTCTCTGAAGTGACCTCATGTCAGAGCTGAAGGATAGTTGGTTTCGGTAGCAACTGAGATGTTGCATTGGTTGAACAGATGGGAAAGAATCAAAGTGTATGGTTGAGAAGAGGTCTTTATGACATTCAATTTCAGAGACAACAGTGGATGTTAATCCAGCAGAGCTAATTCTATAGTGGGGAGTGAAATATTATTTAATCAGCAGTGCTTCATACATAATTCAATTAACTGCCTTCACTCATCAGTATTAACGAGAACAGGAGGCTGGATTAATGGGCAAGAGCCTCATAAAGGAGCTCCCAGCCTACCTGAGTGCTGCCAAAACTTAATAAAGTCCTGCCAATCACATTCTGGTATCTGGACCCAATGCATCAGTGCACTGATACTACAAATTATTCCGAGCACTTCTCATTGTTTCTAATTCTTTAATTATGCTGATATCTGCACTAAAATGTTTAATTAGTGTATGGGGGAAAACAGGTAAGATTACCTGCCATTTCCTTGACTATCAGTATTTAGCATCAAGTAAACAAAATCAAATTTTATTGCAAATAATGTTAAATGGCAAGTTCAGCTTTTTTTATTCTGTAAATCTCAATAATTGAATAGGAGACAGCAAGTTGAGTTATAGCAATCTAAAAGGCTGCTTTTATCTTGAGAGGTTATTGAGGATGCAGAAAACTGGGTGCTTATCTGCCCATTATCTTTTAGTTTAGCCTCTGAACTTTAGGAGCCTTAATTTTGTCCTGTTTTCTGGAGTCAAATACTGGAGAAGAATAAGTGATAGCAGCAAACAGGGGATCAGGGCCACTTTAAGGAATGCAGAGATTGTCATTACTCTGGGTTTTTCAGGATGAATGACTATTAGCTTGCATGCTCTGGCCAAGTTCCTATCTTAGGGAACTGATACAGAACTATGCCTGATGTGTTTTAAGCCCTATGCCTGAAACCAGAGAATAGAAGATAGTCTAGCCTTTATATTCATAGCATTTATTAACCTTACAAGTTTTGTGTGCTACCTGTGTATCAGGAACTGAGCTAAGCTATAGGTGTACAGAAAATAAATACAGTTCCATATCTCAAGAAAAGCAAAAGCCTACCAGAGAAGACAGATAAATGTGCCAAGAAAAATAATAATGACAATGATGATGATGATGGTGATGATGAAGATGATAGATTCAACTATTGTTTTAACTCTTTGTCAGCCACATTATAAAATTTATTTTACTTAAGTCCTATAAACCTTTAAAGAATACACTTTAACTCCATTTTTTATAGAAAGCAAAAATGAAACTTACAGATATAACAGGACAGTAGTTTCCTGTGAGGAGAGACAAAGAGAATAGGATTGAAATGTTCACAACTATATCTGAAATATTTATAGATCTTTAGAAACCAGAATGTGAATAATAGGACAAAATGTCAACATGCATGAAATATGAGTAGTAGAGATATGGGATGTTTTAATTCTCTGTACTTTTGAAATGTTTTATAATAAAAATAAAAGAACAGCAGGAAGCAAGGGAAGGTCTATGATGGGCCCTGGGGTAATATGAGAGGAGAGGGACTCACAGAAAGTTTCCAAAGACTTTTGGGGTGCCTTCATCAACAAAAGGTATTTATTAAGCACATGTTTGTTCCTGGCATTGTATTAGATGTCTAAGAAGGAAAATGAAAATGACCCGGAACCTGTCGTTGGGAATGTCCATGATATAATTGTGAGGAAGTAAATATAGTACAGTATTGCATACAAATATTATTCAGTATGAAATTCATCTGAGAGATAAATATATTTTGGAGGGGATAGGCCTGGACACATTTGTGTTTGGCCACTAGAAGTTCTAAAATAGTGATAACATCAAATCAAGGCCTCAAAATTCCTGTGCTTCAGAAGAAAAAACTGCAGAAAAGTACTAATGGGATTTTGTTTTTCAAGTACCAGGCTCGGCACTATATTTTTTCATATCTTTTTTCCTCAATGCTATCAGAAACCCTAGGGGGGTAGGTAAAAATGGCACAGTATTACAGGTGGAACTTGAGGTTCATAGTGGTTAACTAGTCCAAGTTTCCCTCCTCCCAACTACCAGGAACATCTTAGCCACTTAAGTGCAGTCAAGTGCAAAACAGGAAGTTGGGAGTTCCAAAGGAAGAATGGGACCATTTCCAAAGAATAGGCATGTTCACTGAGAAAATGTAAATGGAATTAGACTGATTAGGTTAGAATAAAAGGCAAGAAAATTCAAAACAAGGATAACTAATAGATGTGCAATAAAAGTTATTGTTACCTGGATGTTAATAAGGTAGCTATTTGGATTTAGAATTAGCTCAGCTTCTTTCTTTCTCCCATCCTGCTTCTTTTGTGGCCCTCCCATTAGTTTAAACAACTTCCATTTGTAGAACTCAGACCTATTAGATTATCAGTTAGATAAAAATTATTTCTAAAAAATTTAGGAAGAAACATTTTTAGCAAACATTAGATTTGGCTATTATAAAATTTTATAAATATTTGCTTAATATTATTGTGAAATAATAGACAAAAGACTGGTACCTGGGAGGTGTTTTGACCACCACCTGCCACACAATAATAATGTGTCAACCAGCATCTGTAAAACAAGAGTTATGAGTGTTAGAAGCATACATTATACTACAGGCATTTGGTCCTGGAAGGGAAGTCCTCCTAGGAGAACAGATAGGAAGCTCCCCCTCCCTTTTTTCCAAAAGCATTTACTATGTTATATAGGTTTTATGGAGTGAAGTTGTATAAGATATATATCCTTGAAGGGCTGAATATATCTCAACTAGAATAGACAGATATATAGACAAATAATAGTTGGTTAAGACATAGGACTCTATAAGAAGGCTGGTATCAAATCCCAGCTCCAACAATTAATAGCTGGGTGATCATGGACAAATTGTATAATCTATCAGTGCCTCTGTTTCCTTTTTTGTAAAATGGGCTGATAGGATTTGTAAAACAGTAGCACACAGTGACCAGAACATAATAAGTGCAATTTGAAGGAATGATGGAGATAAACAGAGAGAAAATTGTGCCAGGAAATAGGTTAGGGAACTGCTGCAGAATTTCTAGAAGATTGGGTTGGATATATACAGTCTTGCTACTCAAAGTGTGGTCTGTGGACCCAACAGTGTTGGTATCATTTGCCCACTGGTTAGAAACAGAGATTCTGATTCAGTAGGTCCAGGGTAGGGCCTGAGATTCAGCATTTCTTAGGAGTGCCTGAGTAATGCCAATACTGCTGATCTGTGGACTAGATTTTGAGTAACAAGGGTCTAGAACTACACTGTCCATTATGGTAGCCACGGACCCCATGTGGCTACTGAGCCCTTGAAATGAGTATGAAATCAGATGTGCTATAAGTGTGAAATACAAACTAGATTGCAAAGATTTCATATAACCAATATAAAAATATTAATGAGCTATTTTTATATTGGGTTTTATGTTGAAATTATAATATTTTGAGTATATTAAGTTAAATAGAATGTGTTATTAAAACTAATTTTACCTCCTCTTAACATTTCCCAATGTGCCTACTAGGAAATTTTAAATTATATGTGCAGCTCCTATTGTATTTCTTTTAAACAGTGTTTCCCTAGGACATTTTTGCCAACAGATTTCCTAATAACATTGCATCTCCTGAAGTAATTTACGTAGGAGCTGAAACTAGTAGAAAGGTAGAAATAAAGAATGTATATTCTTGAATAACTATAAAGGACTCAATACTCTAAAATAATTTTCATTTCATATTACAACAATGTTGCATAGTTACTGCAAAGCAGTTTTGGAAGGTAGGAACAGAAAGAAAAAAAAAAAACCACACACAAAACCACTACATTGAAACAACCACTGTTTAAATTTTGTTTTATGTGTATTCAACATTTTAATACACTTTTAAATATACTTTTTAATCTCCTTATATGAGAATTTTTCTTCACTGGCATTCTAGAAACCATCCTCTCTTTTGTATCCTATCTCACTTCTACATTTTATTTTCTTACCTGATTTATCTTCATCCCCACCTACTGATTTGTGTGTTTAAAAGGTTTCTCAGAGTTAGTGGCTAAAACCCAACTCTTGATATCTGTTTGTTAACTAGACATTTTTTTTTTCTCCTTTTCTTAGTGGTTGCCATAGAGTTTGCAAAATACACTTGCAACTAACCCAAGTCCGTCTTCAAATAACACTATACCACTTCACAGGTAGTGCAAATACCTTAAAGTACTTGCACTTCCTCTCTCCCACCCCTTGTAACATTACTATTCACTTATCTGTGAATTGTAATTATTGAATACATTATTATGAACAAATTGTTATCCATCAAGGTACTTAAGAGTAAGAAAAAGAAGAGTTTATCTTACCTTCATTTATTCATTCTCTAGTGCTCTTCCTTTCCTTATGTGGATCTCAGTTTCTGACCACTTTTTTTTTTTTCTGAACTTATTTTAATATTTCTTACAAGGCAGGCCTGCTGACAACAAATTCCCCAGTTTTTGTTTTCCTGTTAAATTTCAATTTTTATGTATTTGTGCTTTACTACTTTCTTCCTTAATTGGCTTGGTGGATAGTTCATCTATTTTTGTGGCATTATTGTTGTTACTTTTTACTATAGAACAAAGTTATCAGTTTTAATATTCAAATCTGCAATTTTTCTTCTTTTTTATGTTCTCTTTTTATCTGGCAAATAGAAAATTCTAAATAAACATTTGTTGAATGGAGTTTTAAGTAAATCTTTCCATGTGCAATCTATTTTTTGTTCTATTTGGGGTTTTTTTTGTTCTTCTATTTTATTCAGTTATGATTTATTAATTTTCTGAACTTTTCTCCAAGTGGAGCTTAAATCATATTTCACAGGTCAAATAAGTGATATAGTAGTTATTTTATAGTCTTTAATTAATTAATTTCCTCTAGGATATAAGAGCTAGTAGAGGAAATCTAAGTCTGAGTAGCTTGTTTTCATTGTTTATATTTTATCCAGTTCTATATTTCTTAATTTATTGAAGGTATTTGTAGCCTAAAAACATACCGTTAAGTTTTGCAAATGTTCCATGAGTACTCAAATAGTTGGTATTCATAGGGTATAGAATGATATATATACGCAAACACATACAGTTATTAGATCAACTTCATTAATTCTGTTGTTTAGATGCTACATTTTCTTCCTTTGATTTGTCATTATATCAGTTAAAAACCAAGCAAGATTATGAAATCATCCTCTGCCACACTGTTTCCTTCACTTTCTCCCTAAGGTGTCCCTGTAGGTATTTAAATGCTATATGACTCAGTACATAAAAATTCAGAATAATTCCAATTTTAATTTTACCCATGAAATTATTTTCTCAATTCGTTTAATGTTTTTGTGGCTTGAATTTAACTTGTTTTGATTTTCATACTGTGACATTGACACTCTTTTTGTTTTCATTTGTTTTGTATGTTTTTGCCCATCATACTATTCCATGAAATTGTAGACAGAATTATAGGTGAGTAGGTGGGCATGTTTTTGGTGAAAGAGTACAGTGCCTTTCATTACATTAGTAGCCTAATAGAGCCAAAATTCATTAAATGTTGAAAAATACCAGAATAGGAATTATTTGGGAAGACTAATTGAAAGGCAACAGTTAGGATAGTCATACTATGCAAAATCAACTCTCACGTACAGATTTCACACTGGGAATATTTGCCCAAAAGAATAGATGTTAAGGCATTCTTATCAAAGCAGTTGAGGCAGTTCTTCCACCTTGCTTTGTAGCAAATTTCCCCTGCCACCCAAGCAGTGACACTGCCATTCTTGATTTGTTGTCATAACATTTTTGAAGTTATATCTTCAATTTTGAAAGTGTAACAAAGTCATTGACTTATTTTATTACCATTGTTCAGTAACTAGACCATCTTGTTGCTGGAGCTTTGCTGAAATTTTATCTAATTATGGTATTTTCATGCTTGGTGTACAGCCACAGGCAGTGTCTTACTTCGTTTTGCTTTTGCATAAGGCCTTAAATCAATAAAAAGTAAACAAATACAAGGTGAAATGCATGTGTAGTCATGTGGCAAAAAAAAAAAAAAAAAAAACTAGATTAACTGGGATCCATGAAAGCAAATAAGGCCTGCTATCCATTCTCAGAGTTATTTAAGTAGAGTGTATTATTGCATTCAAGACACAGAGAAGAGGCACTCTAGGTACAGGCAATTCATTGAGATTTCCATGGTACTTTTTACATTGCACAGTACACTGGAAGAAATCAATCAAACAATCCAGAAAGCCTGATGTGAGAGAGATTGTGTACGTTAATCCCCAATTTGTTTTTAGGAGAGAAAGAAAAGTTATTCATGATAGCAGAAAGCACTCTGTTATGAATGCCCTAGATAGAAACATAGCTTGAAAAGTGCTCAGGTTTACTGATGCCCAGAAAACTGACAGGGAACATTAAATGATGAGTAATCTTGACAGAGTTTGTTTCATGGTGGATAAAATATCATACTGTATTGAGGGTAACCAAATATAAAACACAAAAGAGTTTGGAATGAAGAAAATAGAAAAAAATATATCATTTCCTATAGCAAAATTGAAAGCAGACTCAAAGATGTGAGACCAGATTAGGCTGGAGATTAGCAGCAATGTTGTAGAGGAAGACTCAAGTGAAAAAAAAAAAATCCAAAACAAAACTGAGTATCTTGAGTTGAAATTATCCTCATGAAGTGTTGACACCTAATAAAATTATAGAGGTTATAGTGTTCCAAAATATCTCCTTCATATAGGTCATTTGCCCTTCATCAAGCAGTTATTTAGCACTTGCTATAGGATCGGCCACAGGGAAAGGAAAATTAATATTACAAAGTGCCTGTCCCCACTGAGCTCCCAGTCATCTTGAAAAGACAGAGATGCGAGCAAATATATTTAAAATACCTAAAGTTGGGGAAGTAATTTATGGGGCAAAGGTGGTGGTATTTGCACTGTCTTGAGTGAAGAGTAGATCTTGAACCAGCAGGGAAAAGGAGAGAGAACATTCCAAATAGAGAAACAGACATAAAGGAGCAAGAGGAGTCTTGAGCCCTTGACATAGTTTGGAATGGACTTTGCAGTTTAAGTCAGTTTAAGCAAAGTTTGAACATATGAAACTGGGAAACTAGGATATTCTTTATTATTTTCTCTACTTAATGTTTTATCCTTGAAGGTTAAAATGAATCAGACTTAAATTTCCTTCCCTTTAACTCATAGACACTAAAGGCTCCATAATGGATGACAGAATATAGCTGAGTATCTGGATAAATTGTGATTGCACAATTTAAGTCAACCAAGAAACTGAACACATTGTGATTATTGATAGTAGTGATGAGAATCTTCCCTACTTGGCTGCCTTCATTGCCACCCCAGCTAAATCCTCAGGGTAGGGGGTTGTATACAGTAGACACACTGGCAAATGTTAAATACCAGGGAAAACACTCTGTGAAAGACACAGTGACTGTATTATTCATGCAAGATTTTCCCCTTGCTGTGTACCTAGCCAGCTCACCTCTAAATGTTTGCAGTAACAGGGAGAAAAGATTCTAAGGAAATTTTATAGTCTGATAGTAAATTATAAGTTAAAATTCATGACTAGGAATCTACTTCCACATCTGGTATTTGTTTAATCTCCTGTGAGCCTGAATGGCAATTTTCCAAGTGTGCCTTAAGTTCTTAATACCTTTACCTATTTTGTTCTGCTTACCTGTGTAATATGTTAGGGAAAAAAGACAATAGATGAATTCAGCTGATTTTCTGATTTCAGCTCATTCCTTCTCAATATTTAAATGAGTTATTTTGTCTTAAGTGGTATCATCCTTAGTAGATCAATTTCAGTATTGTCAAAATCTTCTATTTTGCTTATTACTTGATGTACATATCAGAAACAAGGGGAAAAACTAAATGGCAGGCAGAAGCAAATATCAGCTCTTATTACTAATCATGTGGGCAGTCTTACAAAAATGAACATGTAATTTATGTACAGTGAAATGCATATAACTTAACTGTAAAATTCAGTGAATTTTGACAATTGCAAACACCGATTTAACCCACCTCTTTGAGAGAGAAAACATTTTCAAAGAGTTTCTTTGGGTCACTCCAATCAATCATTCCCTCAAGAGGGAATCAACGCTATGATTCTTTTCATCAGAGATCAGTTTTGTCTATTCTAGAACTTCATACAATGGGCTCATTTAATATACGCTCTTTTCTGTTTGACATTCTTGTTCAACATAATGTTTTAGAGATTCATCCATGTTGTGGCATGTGTCAGTAGTTCTTTCACTTTTACTCCTGGACAGTATTCTATTGTATGACTATCACAGATTATCTATCCTCCTGTGGATGGTTATTTGGTGGGTTTCAGTTTGGGGTCACTATGAATAGAGCTGTTATGAAAATTTATATACAAATCTTTATTTAGATGGGCACTTGGGTTGTTTCCACATCTTTACAATTGTGAATTGTGCTGCGATAAGTATTCTTGGAGATGGACACACTTGTAGCTCTGGCTTGGGCAGGGCAAAGGCAATATATGTAACCCAAACATTTGTACCCCCATAATATTCTGAAATTGTGTGTGTGTGTGTATATCTGAAGAAACTTGAAAAACAATGTTTATTTAGATATATACTTTCATTTTTCTTAAGTTAATACCTAAGAATAAAAAGGCTGGATCCTATGATGAGTATATTTTTAACCTTTTGAGAAACTGCCAATACTTCTTCCAAAATGGTTGTACCGTTTTATACTTGCAACAACAATGTATGGGTATTGGATGGAGTTGTTCAACTTTTTCACCAGTATTTGGTGTTGCCACTGTTTTTCATTTTTCCTAGTCCATTGAATGTGTAGTGATAAACCTTTTGTGTTTGTAATTTGCAGTTTTTCATTGATGATGAATGATGTTGAATCCTTTTCCATGTGCTTATTGTCCATTTGCATATCAGCTTTCGTGAAGTAACTGCTCAAGACTTTTGCTTATGTTTTTAAATTGGGATGTTTGCTTTCATAGTAAACATTAAGATACTTATTCTGGGTATAAATCCTTTGTCAGATATGACAAAAAAGAATTTTTACAAATTCTTTTAAGTCTGTCATTGCCCTATTTATTTTCTCAACAAGGCTATGTGTCATAAATAGAGGAGCAAGTCCCCCTTGCAGAGTTTTTAAGGATCACTCACTGCAACTTGGCTGTAGAAATTGTAGTAGGAGAGGCATATGAAATCAAAGGATTGATTATACCCACAGGTCCTGGAGAGAGAGGCACCATGTGCTCAGAGGTCCATGCAAAGTCACCCCAAAGCCAGAAGTTTGCTCTTGGATGACAGGAAACAGAGCAAGGACCAGTGAGCAAGTGGCTTTACTGAGAGTTACAGAGCAGTAGCTCTGGTATGTGGGAAGTTCTTGGGGGTGATTTAAATGTAGCTGAGTTAACTTGGAAAGGACGGAAGGCGTAAAATGGTGAAGACATCATGAGACATCACTTGAACACACATGCTGGGGATGAGTACCCAGAGATGGACATGAGTAGGTAAAATTTCAAAACAAACAATGTGGGTGCCAGTGCTCAGAGAGCCATTGAGGCAACAAATAGCTTTATATTGCAAAGGCCTTTTGATGAGCAGAAGAGTTTTCATTTAGATGAAATATAATATTTTTCTTTTAATAATTAATGCCTATTGTGTGCTAAGAAATATTTACCTTAGATCAAAAAGATATTCTTCTAGATTTTTATAATTTTTATAGTTTTAGGTCGTCTGATTCATCAGAAATTAGTATGGATATAAAGTAGAGGTTGAAGTTTGCTTATTTTTTCCCATATGGCTATCTAGTTGGGCTAGCACCATAGGTTGAAAAGAGATTCTTTTCTCCATTGTATTGCTTTGGTACCTTTGCAAAACAATAGAAACCAACTAAATATATGAGTGTGGGTCTATATCTGGGATCTCAATTCTGTTCCATTGATCTATTTGTTTATATTTATGTCAGTACCTCAGTATTTTCATTATTGCACTTTTGAACTAAGTTTTTAAATTCTCCAACTTTGTTCTTTTTCAAGATTGTTTTGGCTATTTTAGATTCTTAGGATTTTTATATAAGCTTTAGAATCAATTTGTTTCTATTAAAAATACAAGGCTGCTGGGACTTTAATTAGATTTTCATTGAATTTTTAGATCTATTTGGAGAGAAAAGACTTAATAATACTGAGCCTTCCAATCCTACAGTATGGTATATCTTTCCATTTAGGCCTTCAGTTTCTCTCAACAATGTTTCAGTAGTGTCAGTGCAGGGCTCTTGCTCAGCTCCCATTAATTTAACTCTAAATATGTTATGATGGGATGATATTTTTAATGGTGTTTTTGTTTTTATTTTTCAAATGATTATTGCCAGTATGAAGGAATCTAATTGTTTTTCTATATTGGCTTGTATCCTATAGTATTGGTGAGTTCACTTTTTAGTTTGGCAGGAATTTTTCTTTTGTATATTTCTTAGGATTTTATATGTATGCAATCATAATATCTACAAACAATGACAGCTTTACTTTTTTTTTTTTTTCTTAGCATCTTGAAGTCTGGAAACTTGTTTTACAATCTGTATGCCATTTATTTTTCTTACTTTATTGCAATATCCAATAGACTTCTAGTAAAATATTACATAGAAGTGATGTCAATGTACATCTATGCCTTTTTCTAGATCTTAGAGGAAGAGTTGAATATATCATAATTATTAATAAGTATGATATTAGCTATAGGTTTTTAGCAGATACATTTTATTAGGTTGAAGACTTATCCTCTATTCCTAGGTTGGTAAGAATTTTTCTGATTCAGTGTTGAATTTTGTAAAAATTTTTGTGTATATGGCAATCAAAATGATTATATGCTTTTACTCTTCAATCTTTTCATGTGGAAAATTATATACATTTAATTTTGTATATTTAACCATCTTTGAATTTCTGTACTAAACCTCACTTAGTCATTACATGTAACCTTTTTATAATATGTTACTGATTTTGTTTGCTAATATTTTAAGGACTTTTGTATTTAGGTCTATAAGAGGTATTAGTCTATATATTTTTTCTTATAATTTTCCTTTCTGGATTTGGTATCAAAGATATGCTAGCTTTGTAAAATGAATGCAAAGTATTCCATCTCCTTTATTTTCCAAAAATATATGTAAAATTGAGATATATTTCTTAACTATGTAGTAGTAGTAGATATTTCTTAAATATTGGGTAGTATTCCCATGGAAATACTCTATTTTATGGAAATTTTTAATTAAAATTAACTGTTTCTAATGTATACAACATTGGTCACACTTTCTATTTCTTGTATCAGTTTTGCTAAGTTTTGTTTCATGGAATCTGCCCATTTTATCTAAGTTGTAAAATTAATTGACATAAAGTTGTATGTAACCTTAATTTATTATCTTTATAATGCCTATAGAAAGGTCCCCTCATTCATTTCTGATACTGCTAATTTTATTTTTCTTAAATTGATCAGTTTTATTAATTTTATTAACCTTTTCAAAGAAGCAACTTTTGATCTTACTGATTTCCTGTATTATCTTTTCCACACTCTTATTTTTATCATTCCCTTTTATTTACTTTGAATTGAATTTGTTCTTTCTTCAATATTCTTAAGGTGAAAGGAAATCTTAGATCACTGATCTTTATCAATGATCTAATGTAGGTGTATAACACTATAAATTTCCCCATAAGAACTACTTTAACTGCATCTTACAAATTTTAATATACAGTGTTATTTTCCTCTGTTCAAGGATTTTTAAAAAATTTTCCTTGGGATTTCTTCTTTGACACATAGGCATTTTAGGACTGTGTTGTTTAATTTTGAAATATGTGTATCATTGTGGTCAGAAAACACAACCAATATGATTGTGATATTTTGAAGTTTATTAAGATTTGTTTTATAAGCCAGTATATGATCTATATTGAAAAGAATGTTTATCCTGCTGTTTGTTAGGTGTAATGTTTTATAAAAAAGCTAATTAGGTCAAGTTGATTTACAATGTTATTTAAATCTTCTGTGTCATACTGACTATTGTTCATTTGATCCAACAATTACTGAATGTGCCCTCTGGCAAAAATTCAGGATAAATATGGGGCTCACCTCCTGTGCTTTCTTGTCTCAAAGATGACAGCCTTGGTTTTTCCTTACTAATGCCTAAAAATAGTTAACTTCTAGTTGTATCATTGTTCATGGCAAAAAGGTTGGTCTGGTATTCATTACTCCATTGTATCAGAAACTAAAAATCCTCGTGCTTTATTAGGTTTAGACCCTGTAGAAAGCTGCCTCATCCATTGGCTCATATCCTGTAGGCCTATTTTGCGTTTCCTAACCTGTCTGACCAGGCAATGAAAGGCCACATCAGCCTGAAGTGATGTGAGAGTCTGTCCCTGAGCTTCTCCATAGAGATGCTTGTTTTTTGTCCTCATCTGTATTTAGGTAGTATTTGGATGGTCCCTTGATTTAAACAATCGCACGTTATAGACGATATTACACAAAAGAGGATAAGCTGGTCTTTTGACTCTTTTTTGGTACTACATACTACGATTTTGGTTTTTGTTTTCTAGTTTGGGTTTGTTTTTTTTTTTCCTTCTTCTTCATTACTTCTTACCTGTACTTCCTCATTTAATCTTTTCTGTTGTCTTTAGAAGTGAAAAGAATAGCACGCCATGCTAGATATTTGGGTTTTGGCTCCCTGTTTGAAGACATAGTTTACAGGAGTACATGGTATTTTCAAACAAGAGCCTTCTTTGGCTCCCCTATATTTGGTGCTCCTCATAGTATATTAAATTTATCTGTTCATGAATCTGTTTCCTTTAATGGCTGGATGTCCGCTAAGACAGAAGTCTTATCAATATCCATACCAATTGTTTTATCCTTCCCTAGAGCAATTATCTGATCAATCTCTACAACAGTAGTGAACAGTAGTGAAAAGTGAACTACTGTTCTTTAGATATCTTAGATGTTTAGAAAAGTGCATTATACACAACTTAGAATACCATTTATAATCTTGAATATTAAGAGTTATGAAATCTAAAATAAAGATTGAGGATTCATGAATATCAGTGAACATAAAAAGTAAAACATTGTTTTTCAGTTGGTCTCCAAAATGTTTTATAGTGTACAGTATGAGCCTTTTTAAGACTAGGAAAAAATGGAGGCATACTGAGTAATTTAGTGTTTCTTCTATAACTTGTTCCTTTACTTTACATATGAGGTCTGTCCAGAAAGTATCCAGCCATTGTTAACATAAAGAGAATGGTTTGTGCCACATCAATGTCACCTGGCAGCCAAGGAGAGTGGACTGTAATGCACATCCGTGATCAATAACAATGCCACTGTACTAGTCAGTGGGGCGCTAGATGCCATTGAATGAGTTGTGAACTGTGTGGCTGTCACATTCAAAATGACTGAGCTAATAGGGCCACGAATCTCCATCAAACTTTGCATTCAGCTTGAACATTCCTCCACGGGAACTACTAGGGTGATTCAGAAGGCTTTCAGGGATGATGCAATGAGTGCAGCGCAAATAAAAGTGGGGCACAAACGACTCAAAGATGGTTGAGAATCTTTCGAAAGTGATCCACGTTCTAGAAGGCCTGCAACAAGCAGAACACCTGAGAATGTTGAACATGTATGGGCTAGGTTAGGAGAAGCTGGGAGAACTGAATGAGGTCCCAAGGTGCCTACTTTCAAGGGAACTGAAGCATCATTGTCCCATGTACAATGTTTCTTTCACCTCGTATCGTCTTCAGTTAATGTCTCTATTTTTCATGTTACATGACTGGATAATTTCTAGACCTCATATAAGCAAATAATTCATATATTACATTTTTCATAATTTTCTGGTTCTGTTTGGTTTTATAATCACATATGCCTATATCTTTTTCGTCCTCCAAAATGACAAGGTATTTGAAAGAAACAAATTGTGCTTAGACTTTTTTTATTCATCCACCTCTAATTTGATCAAATACCTAGTCTGAGAAACCAATAGAAACTAAATCAGTGTTAGTTGGTAGAATCAGGGAATAAATCATATAAAGACTTCTCAAGACTGAGAAGTCTTAATTAATGGAATTTTCAATTATAAAGTAATTTTTTTTTTTTTTTTTTTTTGAGACAGAGTCTCACTTTGTTGCCCGGGCTAGAGTGAGTGCCGTGGCGTCAGCCTCGCTCACAGCAACCTCAAACTCCTGGGCTCGAATGATCCTTCTGCCTCAGTCTCCCGGGTAGCTGGGACTCCAGACATGCGCCACCATGCCCGGCTAATTTTTTATATATATATATCAGTTGGCCAATTAATTTCTTTCTATTTATAGTAGAGACGGGGTCTCGCTCAGGCTGGTTTTGAACTCCTGACCTTGAGCAATCCGCCCGCCTCGGCCTCCCAAGAGCTAGGATTACAGGCGTGAGCCACAGCGCCCGGCCTATAAAGTAATTTTTATAATTTCTCAGAAAAATATTTAGAATAACTTTTAACATCTGTACTATTAATGACAATTAGTAAATAAGATTAACTTTCACGCATCAGTGTTATCTGAAATAACACAAGTTCCTATAAGCAAATAATAATTTTTTGTAGTGGTTGCTGTCCAACTAGATTATCCAAAAAAAGTTGACTAAGCTTTCTCTTGCAACAGGAAAAGGCTCGCCTTTCTAAAGATTGCTTTTATAATAAGGGATCCATATCTTACACACAGATATATTTTTGATTCATCATGCCCAAGGACAGATTTAAACACAATCTTACTAAGTATTTTGTGCTGCTTAGGGAAAAAATTATTTGGTAGAAGTGTGATATGATTTTTTTGCTCCTAATCCTATGCAGATAATAAGCATGATGTTTCCCTTTGTGGATAAAAAGCTCACAGCCGCCTGTCAAAATGCACATGTCATATTCTAGGTTCATTTCTAGAGTCTATACTCTAAAATTATTGGTCTGAGGCTAATGAAAAGGTCCTTAGTTACTAGGTCCTTAGTTACTAAATCATGAACAGAAATTTTTCAACCAAGTTGAAGTCTGATTTAGAACTTCTTTTATGGTGTATTTTGAAATCCATATTTATTTATTTTTTTAATTATTATTATTATTTTTTTTTTGAGACTGAATCTCACTCTCTCACCTGGGCTAGAGTGCCGTGGCATCAGCCTAGCTCACAGCAACCTCAAACTCCTGGGCTCAAGTGATCCTCCTGCCTCAGCTTCCCGAGTAGCTGGAACTACAGGCATGCACCACCACACCTGGCTGATTTTTCTGTTTTTCATAAAGTTGTGTCTCACTCTTGCTCAGGCTGGTCTCAAACTCATGACCTCAAGTGATCCTCCCACCTCAGCCTCCCAGAGTGCTAGGATTACAGCTGTGAGCCACTGCGCCCAGATGAAATCCATATTTAGATCACATCCATTAACAGATCAACTCTGATTAGCATATATCTACTCAAATAGGGAATAATCCTAGGTAATATTTCCTATGCAGGTCCACGGTGTAGTCAAATAAACGTTCATCACTTCTTGCTCACTTTCTCTCTTGCTTCCCTCCCCAGTCTCTCTATTACTATTGCTGGTTACTTCTTGGCTCCTCTCTGCCTCTGTCTTATACCTGGAATACAGAGTATTTTACCTTTCAATGTAAATGTTACTTTATTTTTAAGAGGAAATAGTTAGGGGAGCAAATGAAACTTATCTGTGACTTGTATTAAGTAAATAAACAAAACAATGAATCCTTTCAGAATAAAATTTGAAAGACTCCTCAAAGAACTGGCCTTCCTAACGTTGGAAAGGCCGATGAATTAGATCACGAAAGGATTAATGCTTATCATGCTTATCCTATATGAGCTAATAGCTCAAGTAATTCTGAATAAGACAAATAGTCATTTTAGCATGAGATTAGCAACACATCTATGCCTTACTCTACAAAATGTATGTCGTGTGATAATAGAATCCGTTTTCCACTGTGAAAGCCAGGAAGGATAAAACTTAAAGTAAGCTGCAGTAGTCGCTTTTAATTCAGATTTTAGACTTCACATTTCCTATTTATTCCTCATGTATAAGAGGAAAACATAATAAAAACTAAAGTATTCCTTTTACTTTGAGGAGGACTTTTGTTTTTCTTTCCTGAAGGAAAAAATGCCTTTTGGGATACTTTCTTCTGTTTTTCATATGTATTTTTTTAATCCACACTCCCATAAAATTAAATTGAAGAATAAGACTTTCTAGATATCCTAAAAGAATACTTGAGAAGATTGTGCTTTAATAGGATTTAAATGAAGTAAAGACTTAGCCTGGGTAGCTTGGAATTGGACAAGCTCTCACCCAGCCTTGCATAGTATCTTTTTAATTAAACAGGCTATAAAAATTCTATTTGGGGTATGAAATCTGCATTGGCCTGAGGTGTGTGTTCTATCTCTTCCCTTTCCCCTCCTTGGGGCTAGCTACTCCGTGAACTTCTTTTACTCTAGAAATTCCATCTGCTTTGGCTGCTTCTCTGCAGTTAGTGCATTCAGTCCCTACTCTCAGAGACCTGTGAAAAGAAACAAAGAGTATTTAAGGGCCAGAAAAAAATAGTTTCCCAGAGCTTAATTGCTTCCCTCTGCCTGGAGTGGACTTTTCTGCTTATTTCTCAGTTATAAGATCCACATGAAAGTTCCTTAAGGTTTCTTTAATTTATAAAATTTTTGATCTGATCATCTTTGCTTAATACCTGGCAGACAGGGGTACTCAATAAATATTCATTAGGGTGGAAGAATAAACACATAGTTGAGTTCAAATAAGAGCTAGGCTGTTTCTTATGATTCACAGCGATTCTTTCATCTGTTCACAGCGGATTAGGGAAAGCGTTTTGGAGGGGACGCTGTTCTCTAAGACTGTAAGTTTGCTAGAAATGAGGAGAAAAGAGGCATAAAGTTTGAAGGAATATTATAAGGAAAATACAAAGGTATGAGTGTGGTGAGTAGAAAAGGCACAGTTTCCGGGGTTAGACACACTGAAATCCCAGCTCTGCCCACTCAATGGATACATGAACTTGAGCAAGTTGTTTAACCTAGATGAGTGTCAATTTTCTCATTGTGAATAGGAATAATATCTTCTGCGTGGAATATGATGGCATATGTAAATCACCTAGCAAAAGGGTCCATCATCACATAGAGGATGGCCAGTATTGGTAGCCATATTATTATTGTTAATTAGTTCATTGTGGCTGAAGTGTTGAGTGCAGAAGCAGGCAGAGAATGGCAGGAGAGGAAACTCAAAAGGCACACTTATTTAGATTTGGAAGGTCTTTTAAATGATATTTGAAACAGATTGTTGCCTTTTATCCAAACATATGCAACAACATGGATGGAACTGGAGAACATTATGTTAAGTGAAATAAGCCAAGCACAGAAAGACAAATCTCACATGTTCTCTCTCGTACGTGGGAGCTAAATATCTAAAACAATTGCTCTCATGGAGACAGAGAGTAGAATGACAGTTACCAGAGGTTGAGAAGGGTAGCAGGAGAAGGGGATAAAGTGGGCATGGATAATATAAAATACTATAAAAATATAGTTAGATAGTTACATGGTTATATAGAATGAACAACATATGATAGCACCACAAAGTGACTATAATCAATACTAAGTTAGGGTATACTTTAAAATAACTAAAAGAGTGAATTGAAATGTTTCTAACATAAAGAAATGATAAACACCCGAGGTGCTAGATACCTCAATTACCCTGATCTAGTTAATTCACATTGTGTGCCTATATCAAAACATTACAGGTATCCTATAAAGATATATAATTATTATATACCCATAATAATTTAAAAAAAATTTTTGAAAGTAAAGGAGGAGAAAGTATGCCCTAATAAATGTTGAATTTTCTCAAATAAGTACATGTAGGTTTTTGTTTTCTCTCTTAACAAAACTGGATGGAAAAGAAAAACAAAACAAAAAAAAACACATGCTTAGATGATCCTTTAAGACTTGAGCAATGTCTGTTAGATCAAAACAGCTTGGAAAAAAAGATATTCAATTTAGTCCAAGTTAAAAACAAAAGAAAACTAATATTTAAGAGGGTTTAAAGTGAGATTGTATTTGCCTTACGGATTTGTTTTCATGTTAAATATTTTGCTGGAGTAAATCATTTATGTTCTAAAACTATTTGATGAGTGTAACCAAGCCCTTCATTGCCACACAGATATCAATTTGCATTTAAATCATTAGATTACAACATAGATGCTACCTTATCAAAGCAGTTCATTTTTATTTTTCATTTACATTCAATAAAATTCACTTTTTTGTGGTGTATAGTTCTATAGATTTTGATAAGTGTATAGTTATGTAACCACTGCACATTCAAGATACAGTTCATTCACACGTCCCCCAAATTCCCCTGTGGCGTTCTTTTGTGGTCCATATTAACCCCCACTCCCTAACCTTTGGCAACTACCTATATGTCTCTATAGTGTTGCATTTTCCAAAAGCTCATGTAAATGGACCTACACAATATGCAACCTTTGAATCTGGCTTTTTGCATTCAGTGCAAAAATATATCTGAGATTTATCCTTGGTGTTACACGTGTCAACAGTTAATTTCTTCATAGTGCTGAAAAGTATTTTATTATAGAGATGTACTACAGTTTGGTTATCCATTCACCAGTTTGGAGGACATTTGGGGACCATGTAGAATGCTGCTTATAAGTATTTACATACAAGTTTTTGCATGAACATAGTGTTCATTTCTCTAGGGTAGATGCTGTGGAGTGGCCTAAGTGAGTTATAAAAGGTATGTGTTAACTTCATGACAAGCTATTAAATTGTTTTCTAGAGTGGCTATACCATTTTATGTTGACACTAGCAATGTGTTAGTGTTTCTGTTCCATATCCTCACCTTGCTTGGAATTTCCTGTCTGCTCCCAGCTGAGGAAAACTCTATGCTTTTAAAAGGCTCATGTGATGAGATTACACCCTCCTGGATAATCTCCCTTTGCAATATAGAGTAACATAAGGGCACAATATCTTGTCATAGTCACAGTCCCAAATACTATGGTTGAAACAAGAATTCTACTTCTACATTTCTTAAATGAGTTCGGGTAGTTTTTGTCTTTCAGGAAATTGATTCATTTCATCTGAGTTGTCAAATTTTGGGGAATGGAGTTGTCCATAATTTTTCCTTATTATGTTTTAATGTGCATGTGGTCTGAAAAGCTACAGCCTCTTTCATTCCTAATGTTTGTAATTTGTAACTTCTCTCTTTAGTCAGCCTTATTAGAAGTTTATTAATTTTATTTATTTTTCAAAGAAACCCCTTTTGGTTGCATTGACTCCCTCTATTATTTTTCTATTTTAAATTTCATTGATTTTCTTTTCTTGTCCTTAATTTTCTTCTTTCTGTTTGATTTTGGCTTAATTTGGGTTTTATTTTCTAGTACCTTAAATGTGGAAGCCAGGTTATTGATTTGAATTTTCTTTGTTTCTAATTAAGTGTTTGATTCTCTCTTTTCCTCTAAAGTTTTACTGCATTGCAGAAATTTTTATATACCATGGGTTCCACAAGAGAAATAGAATGTGGGTGTGTGTGTAGAAAGAGATTGCAAGAAATTGTCTATGCAATTCCCATCTACAAAATACCTCACAGCAACATGTAGACTCATGTTTGATTAAATAACAAGGACTATCACTTAACAAAGTGGACAACATAAAACTGACCATCACTTGTGATATTTTCATTTTTACTTAGTTCAAATTTTTTACTAATGTTTCTTAAGATTTCCTTTTTGACCTATGGATTTTTCAGAAGTGTGTTATTTAATTTTCAAATATTTAGAATTCTTTCTGTTAGTGATTTTTGTTTACCTCTATATTGGTCAGAGAACATACTTTGTATCATTCCAATCACTTAAAATTTGTTAGTTTTATAACCCATGATATGTATCTTAATGAATTTTTTATTTATACTTGAAAATAATGTATGTTATATTAAATGTTCTATATATGTCAAGTTGGCTGAGTGTTAAGACTTTTATATCCTTGCTGACTTTGTTTATTTTTTTATTAACACTAAGAGGAATATTTATAATCTAAGTATAATTTTTATTTGAATGTTTCTTCCAACTCTATCAGTTTGTGTTCTGTGCATTCCAAAGCTCTGTTGTTTGATGCATACACATATAAGGTTGTTATGTCTTCTTATTGAAATTACTCTTACAGCATCATGTAATGTCCTTCTTTATCCCTTATAATTTTCCTTGTTGTGAAATATTTGTCTAGTATTATTATAGCTCCTTTAGTTTTCTTTTGATTAGTGTTTGCATGGCATATTGTTTTCATTTTTTTCACTTTTAACCTACCTATATTATTATGTTTAAAGTGGTTTTCTTGTTGACAACACATAGTTTGATCTTAATTTTTTAATGCGAAAATCTTTCAATTTGCCTAGGACATTTACATTTAAAGTAATAATTGATATGGTTGGATTTAGGTCTATTACTTTATTGTCTTTGTTCACTCTATTTTTCATTCTGTTTACCCTATGCAGCCTTCTTTTGATGATTTTTAGTATACAATTTTAATTTACCTATTTGCTTTTTGACTATGTATGTCTTTATAGCTTTGTTAGTAGTTGCTCCAATAATTAAAATGTATATCTACATAGAGTTCAAATTTTACTACTTAAATAAAAATGTAGAAACATAACTATATAGGTACTTTTATGCTCCTTCCTTTATGCTATAGTTATCAAATGTATTACACACATAAAAAATTGAAAACCCCATTGGACAATGTTATAATTTTAGCCTTCATGAATCATAACATATTTTAAAGAACTTAAGAGGGGAAAAATACAACTTTATTTACTTGAGTAATTATCATTTCCATTTCATTCCTGAAGCTCCAAGTTTCCCTTTGATATCATTTCTCTTTTGCTGAAGAACTTCATATACCATTTCTTTTATAGCAGGTCTGCTACTATGAATTCCAGCTTTTATATTTTATGTAAATGTTTTTTTATTTCACCTTTTCTCTGAAGGATATTTTGAGTAACTGTGGAATTCTGAATTAGAAGTTGTTTACTTTTCAGCACTTTAAGTAGATTATTATATTGTCTTCTGGCTTCTGTGATTTCCACTGAAATACACTGTCATTTGAATCATTGTTCTCCTGTATGTGAAGTGTTGGTTTTACTTGCTGCTTTCAAGATTTTTTTCTTTATTTTTGGATTCCAACAGTTTTATTATGAGGCTCTACGTGAGTTTTTCCTTTTGGAGGTTTTCTCAGCCTCCTAAAGGTGTAAATTTTTGGCTTTCCTTAAATTTGAGAAGTTCTGTTATATTTTTTCTATTAAAAACTCTTTTCTCCTTCTGGGATTCTAGTAATACAAGTAAAAGACCTGAGGTTCTGCTTGGAATTTTTTCTTGGCTGTTTTATTTTTATTTTTTTATTTTAGAATTTTATGGAGTATACACATTTTGGTTACATAATTTTCTTTTGTACAGTTTGAGTCAAAGTTATAAATTTGCCCTTCAGCCAGTTAGTGTGCATTGTACCTGCTAGTGTGACTTTACCCATCACTTCCTCCCTATTCCACTTGATTTTCCTTGAGTTTACTTCCATATGTACACATAAGTGTTGATCAATTAGTTCCAATTTAGTATTGAATACATGTGATGTTTGTTTTTCCATTCTTATGATACTACACTAAAAAAAATGGCCTCCAGCTCCATCCATGTTGTTACAAAAGATACTAGACCACCTTTTTTTATCGCTGATAAATGCCCCATGGTATACATACACCACATTTTATTAATCCACTGATGTATTAATGGGCATTTGAGTTGATTCCACATCTTTGCAATTGTGAATTGTGCTGCTGTAAACATTCAAGTGCAAGTGTCTTTTTTCTAAAATGTCTTTTTTTTTTTCTTTTGGGTAAATAGTAATGGGATTGCTAGATCAAATGGTAGCTCTACTTTTAGTATTTTGAGGTATCTCCATACTACTTTCCTTAGAGGTTGTACTAGTTAGCAGTCCCACCAGCAGTGTATGAGTGTTCCTATCTCTCCACATCCTTACCAGCATCTGTTGTTTAGAGACTTTTTGATAAAAGCTATTCTCACTGGAGTTAGGTGGTATCTCATTGTGATTTTGATTTGCATTTCCTTGATGATTAGCTACGTTGAGCATTTTTCCATGTGTTTGTTGGCCATTAGTCTATTTTCATTTGAAAAGTTTCTGTTCGTGTCCTTTGCCTACTTTTTAATGGGGTCGTTTGAATTTTTTCTTGCTGATTTGCTTATTCGTAGATTCTGATTATCAGCCCTTATCGGATATGTAGCTTGCAAATATTTTCTCCCATTCTGTAGGCTGTCTATTTGCTTTGTTGATTGTGTTCTTGGCTATGCAGAAGCTTTTTAATTTGATCAGGTCCCATTTATTTATTTTTGTTGTTGCTCTGATTGTTTTTAGAGCCTTCTTGATAAATTCTTTGCCTAGGCTGATACCTATGAGTTTTACAACATTTTTTTCTAGAATTCTTATAGGTTCATGCCTTAGGTTTAAGTCTGTTATCCATTGTGAATTAATTTTTGTGAGAGGTGAAAGGTGTGGATCCTGTTTCAGCCTTCTACATGTGGCTACCCAATTTTCCCAGAACCATTTATCAAATAGGGATTATTTACCCCAGTGTATGTTTTTGTCAGCTTTGTCAAAGATCAAATGGCAATATGAGAATGGATTCATATCTGTGTTCTCTGTTCTGATCCATAGATCTATGTCTTTGTTTTTATGTTAATACCATGCTGTTTTGGTTACTATAGCCTTATAATATAGTTCTAAGTCTGGTAATGTGACGCGTCCTGATTTATTTTTATTATGTAGGATTGCATTAGCTATTCAGGGTCTTTTCTGGTTCCACATGAACCATAGAATTATTTTTTCAAGGTCTGCAAAAAATAATGTCAGTATTTTAATGGGGATTGCATTAAATATGTAAATCATTTTCTATAGTATAAACATTTTAACAATGCTGATTCTCCGAATCCATGAGCATGATATGTTTTTCCATCTGCTTACATCCTATGCAGTTTCTTTTCTCAGTGTTTCATAGTTCTCCCTTTTAAATAGATTTTTGTCTCTTATTTAGAAAGTATCATTTCTGTTGATGTATTTTATAGCTTAGTGACTTGTTTTTGTCATCTCCCTTCTGCTATTGTACTCATCCAGTACAATTTTTATAGCTATTATATTTTTATTTCTAAAATTTTTATTTAGTTCTTTCTATTTTCTATTTTTTTCTTAGAACATCTATATTTCCATTTATTTCAAAAGATATTTTTTTCTTATTCCATGAAGCCTAGTTATAATAACTACTTTAAAAGTTTTGTCCAATAGTTTCAACATACAGCTCACCTCAGGAGTTGATGTCAGTTGATTGTCTTTTCTCTTGTGAGCTGTTGAGATTTTCCTTGTAATTTTCATGTCTAGTAATTTTAGACTGGATTATGGACATTTGAGCATTATGTTTGAGCCCTGGTCCTTTAAAAATCCTCTAGAGAATGTTTTCATTTTGTTTCTGTTTTATGTTTGCCTTTAGCAGGTAATCAACCTGCTATGGTTCTAGCCACAAGTCCCAACCTGCCTTCTGTAGGCTTTGGTTCCTATATCAGTTTATTTTTCACACCCTTTGTAGTGCTGTTTTGTCTGCTCCACGTAGACACTATCAAGTGGCTAACCTCTGCTATGCTGCCTTGGGTGATTTGAATACATGTGTCACTCAGAGGTGAGCCTGGGACTTCATACACAAATTTAGGGGCTCTTTTTCTCTACCATCTTCCTCTCCATGGTTTATCTTCACTCTCCAGTCCCCAAGGGCTCCTTTCCCTGGTCTTCTATTGTGAAAGTCAGGGTTTTAGGTTTTCCATGCTATTTCACACTTCCCATGATGACTTGGTTCATTTTGAGGGCAAAGCAATGAGAGAAGGAAAGGAAAAATTAATGAGGATTCTCTCTCAAACACACACACACAGACACACACACACACACAGAGACCACAAGGACCCATTTTTCCAGTTTCTCTGCTCAGAAAAAGAAAAAAAAAGTTTTTCAGACTTTCAGTTGTATGCCAGGCTTTGCGAATGGGGCTTATCTAGAAGGAGCCAATTGAGCAAAACAAACAAATAATTTCCCTCTACAATCTCCATCCTACAGACTCTTTCTTTCTGGTCCTCTGGATAGAAAAGGAGGGAGTAATATACCCTTGAAGCATTTTCTGTCTGTGCCTGATGTGCAGTTCTGGGATTTGGGCTGTCTTGGAAGATTAGGAAGAAAGTGAAAATAGCAATAAACTCACTACCATATTGGTAATACTTTCAATTTTGATTTCTCTCCCCAATTCACCTGTTATTTACTTTTCTGAATTTTCAGATAGACTCTTTACATTTATTTCTTTGTAGTTGATAGGAGGTAGAGGGTGGCATGTGCTTACTTTATCATAGCCCAACTGGGATGGAACTAAGTTACAAATTACTTTTCCTTCTCTTGGTATTCTCATTTCTTTCTTCTTATTTTGTTTTTGCTTATCTATTTATTTGCTTTGCTTTGTTTTTGCATCATGAACATATCGGCCTGATTTGAGTTTTAAAATAATAATTTTTAGCTTGCCTTGCTAAGATATGTTTCTCTTTTCCTATAAATTATCTAGAAAAAAATAGGGAGAAAAAAGCAGACATTACCTAGAGGAATGCCATTCAAAACTGTTTCAAGAAATATAATGAACCATAAATCTAAGAGAAAAGTAATACTTCTAAATTCTGTGTCTAGCTTTTTTCTTCTTGTCTTCTAAGTTTTCTTTTCCAGGAGCAAATTTGAACTATTTATTTACGTTAGCAAAAACAAACATTTCACCATATGCTATCTAGGAAAGGTGAGGAATCTATTAGGAAATGGCCTACTTTGAACATAATTTGTAAAAGAGATTGAGGAGGATTACCTTCACACACACCCACTCAAATGTACATAATTTGGTTTTTTTGCCCAGGGAATTGAACCTAAGACCTCTTGGTAGAGCCAAGGAACTGATGCCAATTATCAAAAGAAAATAAAAACCCTCACAGTTATTTTAAATTTTCAATAGACTCTTACTTATATGGAGTTAGAGGCAATTACACCACCAGGATCTGTCGTCTACTACTAATTTTTTTTTCCAGCTATGCGCATTATTTAATGAACTTCACATTGAACACTTACTATATGTTGGCATTGTGCCAGGTACTGAGGTGACTACAAAGATGAATTACACGAGTCCCTGTCTTCTAAGAGTAGAGGACACGGAGGCACATACAATTTATGAGGCTGTTGGTCAGACTGTGCTGAGTGCTTTATTTTACAGAGGCAGAAACAGCCCTCTCTGGGAATGCACACGGGCATGATTCACCCCTCGAGGGGGGCGAGGAAGGTTTCCTGGAGAGACAATGCTTAGAATGAGCTTTAAGGATGTATTACGCCACAGAGCAGTGGAGAAAACAGGGAGTGTTACTCAAAGAAGGGGGTCTAAGCAAAAGCTTGGAGGCTCGCAAATGCATGGCACTCTTGGGGAATGGAAAATAGTTCGGCATAGCTGGTACATCGCATGTTCCAATTTGTTTTTATTCTCTTGAGCTGAGTGATATCACTTCTCTTCCATCATGATTTGAGCAGTGATGGAATTGAATTATGGAAACCAAGACTGGGGTTCCAAGTAGATGTGCTGTTGCAGGTGTTCCTGGGAGACTGTGATAGTTTGTTACTACTTGATGCCTTTGCTTGCCTTGCTCCCTAGATGGGGAACATATTTCTACTCAATCGCCAGCCTCCTGCAGTGAATTACGCCACCTCTCTCTCTTTTTTCAAAAAATTATATTTTCACATATTTGGGGAGTAGCAAGTAGATTCTTAAGAGCAGAAACCATCTTATTTATCCCTGTGTTCCACCACTGTCCCTGTGAGATTAGATACTCTCATAATAAACCGAAATAAAAAAGTGATAAATGCAAACGTCCCAGGGGAACCAAAGTAAATTGAGTCGGTACAACGCCTGTCTTGAATACCTTGTAATAACATTTCTTGCCTTCCTTTCAATTTGTAGAAAATCATTAAGAAATAAAATCCAAGTTCTACTTTAATTAGCTTACAAAATAGTTGGGCTGGTGGATGCACTTCTACTCTGTAAAATTATTTATAGGCATATCTAGAGAAAAAAAACAACCATATCTTGTGTAGCCTGGGTTTGTTTTTGAAAGGAGTTTATTATTTCAAGGGGAGATTAAAGCAATCTGGGCCAGTGCTGAATAGAGAAAACTAGGATTTAGAGAGATAAGACTCTGGGTACCCTTTGGACTTAATTCTACCCTTTTGGATAATAACATGAACAACATTTCCTACCTCCATTTTTGAGATTTGGAAGAGTTTGGCCGAGGCATAAGGGGCCCCGTGTAATGTGTAGTCCCCTGAAAAATGCTAGTTGATTCCCCTATGCTTTTAGTGTGGTCTTAAAAAAAAAAAAAAGCCTCTGCATTTTTGTAGATCTAAAGAATAAAAAGGTTTTTGCTGAACCAAAAGGAACAGGAAACCTCTCACCACTGCCAAATATATTATTTTGATGTTCTTATAATTTTTTTCCTACCCTGAAGGCTTAAATGATGTTTAAGGGTGGAAAAGCTTAAACAGTTTAGCAATCCAGATGCAATTCCTGTTTTTGCTAATATAAGCAGTGCTGAAATGTGCATTGTTGTATGTTTCTCTTCGTCCACATTTAAAAACAAAGTGAGAAGCTAAAATGTCTATGAATCTAAGAGAATAAATTTTTATGTTTTCACATGATAAAATACTATACGGAAGATTAAATGAATGAACTAGATTTATAAAATCACAAAGACAATGTTAAGTGAAAATCAAAATATGTACACCTGAATGATATATATATATATATATATACACACACACAGAATGATGCCATATGTATAAAATTTTGACAACATACAAAACAATCATATATAACTTCTGGGATACATACATGTGTAGTGAACATATAAAAATATGTCAATTAACCATAAATGCCAAATCAGGAGAGTTAGTAATTCTGAAGAGGAAGAGAGATTAGGCTCAATGAGATATAAACTGAGGACTTAAAAGATAACGGTAATGTTTTATATCTTTAAATAAATCTGAAGCAAAAATGACAAAATGTTGAGATTTGATAAAGATGGGAAGTGAGTATATAGTTGTTTGTAATATCATTCTTTATACCTTCCTGTAAGATATTTCTTGATTCTAGAGTTATTAGATGGGTACTTTCTTGTTTTTATAAATCTAAAGTTAATCCAAAATAAAACGTTTTCTCACTAAGTTATTAGATCTGACATTGGCCTACAAATGGCTTATCTTTTACATTTAATCAGAAGAAGCAGAGCTTAAAGTCAAAGGCTCTGAGTCCAGTAGCAAACTTCAGGTAAAGGAGCGAATCATTTTAACTGGAGATTTCTCACAGATGTGAGCTTCCGACCTGAGCCTTGATTCATGGGGAGAATGTTTCCGTGAAGGAAAGAGAAAAGGGCATGTCCGAGAGAGTGGGCAGCAAGTGGCGTGTTTGAGGAAGGCAAGTCCCAGGTGTGGCTAAGACATGAGTTACCTGGAGTAGTGGCGCAGGAGACCAAGCTGGGGTGGAGGCTGGGTTTCTTAGGGCTGGGACTGCCATGCTGTGGAATCACAATGTGCAGATAACAGAGGTCTCCGTGGGCAATGCTTAGCAGGACGGAGAATGGCCAGAGTGAGTTAAGACCCTCAAGAAAGCCACTCAGAGGTGATGAGGCTTTGAGGTCAAAGAGATGCCCAGTTTAAGATCCAGAAAGATCCAGGAGGAACAGCAGTAAGACCAATTTCTCTCTCCGCCTTTTTCGCCTCTTGCTTTCCTAGCTCTCTTTTTTCACTCTTTATTCCTTTCAAGACTTCTCCCGAAGCTTTCAGTTCTTTATGAAGGCCATCAAATACTCCACCCAGAAGCTAGGCTATTTTTAAAAATGAGATGCAGTGTGTTCTATGGGAAGGTCACCCGTAATAGAGCCTCAAACTCCCTATCTCTTTTGTGAATCTTGACAGCCTGAAAAGAAGCATACATTATCTTTTACACAGACTCCCTGGAACGAATTGATGTTCTTTCCTCGGGAGCTGTAATGGGGTCTCTATAGAAAGAAGCCTCATTCCGCGACACACGACCTCTTTTCATTCCTTTACGGAGGAGCTGCTTTGTGCCTGCAAAGGGCACCGGGGCTTCCAATTTAATAATTTTGAATATCACTGTTGCACAGTATTGCACTCTTTTGCAGTCCCTTCTCTGCATCTTTAACGACCTTTCTTGCCTTCAGAGAAAGTGGGATAAAAGCAATCTGATCAGGACTTTATTTCAGCCGGTCATTCTATGATTGAGTCAGTGCCAGATCCTACATGTGTCGGAACACTAGGTTGGGAGCCAGGATGTCTGGGTTCTTCACTTGCTAGGACTAGGGCCTTAGCTTTCTTATTTATAAAAGTGGTGAGAAATTGCTGAATCCTGCATCTGGGAGGAAACATTCTGTAAACACAATAACTTCTATGTGCATGAAGGCACTATTCAGAAATCCTCTAAGCCCATTCAAATCCTAAGCTTATGTGACTCTGTGACTCCCTGGGGTCTGAAGATGAACTGTCATCATTTGTTCATATTTTATGACCATCTGCTGAGTGCACAGCAATGCATGCCTCAAGTACCTGGAGAAGCTTAGAGAGAGATCGTTGGCCTGCGAGATATTCTCCCAAATTTACATTCCAGTGGAAGCATAGAAAATACATGGAAGGTAAATGAACTTTTTAAATATTTCATTTAGTTTTGCTCAGAACAATAAAAATGCAGGAAAAAGGAGCACTGGAATATGAATCCGAACTTGAGATTGAGATAGTATACAAGCTTCATCAAGCAAGGCTGTAACGCTTTAATTAAAAAATTACTTATGTTTGGACCTCAGTTTCCCTCTCTATCAAATCAAAATAATGCTTGTCTTTCAGAATTGACAGGGAACAAATGAGATTTAATGGATTTGGAAATATTTTGTATAATGGAAACTCTAAATACGTATGAGTAATTCCTTATCACTGTTAAAATTCAACTTATCAATGTAAACTTTCTTGGAGCACAGAGTAAGGGCCAGGTACCGTGTCTGGCACTCAGATTTTATTTTTCAGCACACAAACCTACTTTTCCCTTTCTTAATTCTCCTATTTTGGTAGACCTCCACAAAACAGGCAGGTGTAGCTGTGCCATATCAATCTTTGGGTGGCTTTTCCATATAGGACAGGCCACTGCTTCTACTCACCCCTCCACAAATACATGTGAGTCTCAGCTTCAGGAAGAATGAAATAAAGGTGGTGTATACTTAGGAAGGCACCAGGGCAGTGCTTAAGCCCTGTGTTCTGCATCTCTAACTGACAGGTAGCCCTAGATGAGTGAACTTACCTTTCTATTTCTCACTAAAAAACAAAAGAATTGGGCCAGGTGGTCTGTTAGCATCTTCTTAAGGCCTTTTTAATTTTTACCATTTGTTCTGGGTTAAATTGTGTCCCCCCTTCCCCAAATTTCCATGTTGAAATCCTAACTCCTGGTACCTCAGAATGTATGTGACCTTATTTGGAAATAGGGTGGTTGGCAGATGTAATTAGTTAAGTTAAATGAGGTCATACTGGAAAATGGTGTGCCCTTAATCCAATATGACCAGTGTCATAAATGTGTCATAATGTGTCATAAATGTGGACACAGACATGCACACAGTTGAAAGATATCATGGGAAGTTGATAGCAGAGACAAGGGTGATGCACAGAAATTATGAAACACCAAAGATGGCAAGCAAAGCACTAGAAGCCAGGAAAGAGACATGTAACAGATTTTTCTTCATAGTCCTCAGAAAGAACCAACTCGGTCAACACCTTGACCTTAGACTTCTAACCTCCAGAACTGTGAGACAGTAAATTCCTGTTGTTCAAGCCACCCAAGTGCAGTACTTGTTACAGCAGCTCTAGCAAACTAATACAGCATCGGAGAGTCATACGTACACTGCTACCAGTGGGAAAACATAAATGCTGTTCAAGTCAAAGAAAATTATATCTTATTTTTCATGTATCTATTTGTGCAAGAGATTCCATTCTGGCTGTAATAGAAAGCAGAGTTCCATTTTAATAACATCGGCAGTTAATTTCCTCCTCTTCCCAAAGACTGAACATCACAATGTTTTGACTTACAGCTCAAGAAACTTAAAACCACATGAGAAAACTCTTACTCATGCCACTATATTTAGCTAGAGATGAGCACAGCATTTAAAAAATGTAGTCACATGCACATAGAAGTTACTGTGTTTACAGAATGTTTCCTCCTGGATGCAGGATTCAGCAGTTTCTCGCCACTTAACGTTCTCCCTCCCAAGGCAACCTCAGCAGGTTCCATGAGGTTGTCTTGAAGATCAGATTTTGTTCAGTACAGTAGGAGCTCTTGGAATCCAGCTGCAGTTATTGATTAATGCAGAGAAAAGAAAACTCAGGCATGTGCAAAATGATCTGGTTTATCCAAAAGTAAAGTGCTGGGCATGTTTAATAGGCACAAAGTAATTAATCAAAAAGCAATCACCCGAATTGTCACAAGAAGGACAAAAAAGTATTTGTATGTGTCTCTGATTTTTTTTTAAATCATTTTTTTTGAATCAGCTCTTCTGTTCCAAGGGATGTTGTTACTAAAGACAATTGGTAAGTCTGATCTGGGCAACAAAGCCCTAGAAGTTATAAGTTAATTAAATAATGGAGCATTGTATGCTCCATTATGTATTAAATAGCTGAGCTGGGGAACAGGATTTTTGATTGATTTTTCTCCTGTTTCGGATAGGGACAAAGTGAACCAAGTCTTTACTTTCTTGAGCAGTTTTTATATTCCTTATTGGAAGAAAAGAAAAGCTCTTAGAACAGAAATCAGGAGGGAGAAGGACAATCTGTTCACTCAAAGATAGCTTGGAAAGGTGAACTAAAAAGGTCCTGCCCAGGATAGGAATCTTATGGGAGGCAAGTACAATGTTCCAGGAGGGTTTGATTCTAAATTACATTTCTTGTGATTTAAAAATAATCAGAGTGCTGTACTAGATGGGAATTGGGCTAAATTAGTTCAACATTTAGTAAAAGCTGGTGAAGAATGGTATATACGTGTCCTTTAAGCCGGTGATTTCCAAAACAATGCACAAGGCAATCCCTAAGGGCCCAGGAGGAAAATAATCTTGGTCACTTTATTTGGTGACTACAAGGGACTATCCTAGGAAACTTTTTCACCTGTTTCACAAACAGGTGGAAAAACTCTGCCCTCAGGGATTTTACATTCCAATGGGATGGAAAAGACTATATAAATATGTGGGATGTTTGATGTTGATAAGTGTTGTATCCATCAGAGAACTGGACAGAAGCAGATGATATGCTCAAGGTAAGTATCTGAGGAGAGTTTACGAAGAGCTATTTATATAATAGAAAGCTAGGCAGGGTTTAAGGAGAAGCCAACAAGGAGTGGTGAAGCACCCAGGGGCTCCCAGTAGTGAGGATCTATCTCCCCAGGGGGCAGTGACCCAAACTCAACTAGAAGCCAGAGTTCAAGAGAGTCCAGTTTCTCTCATCCATGCAAGTCACCCTCTCAGGGCACAGAAAAGGGCAGAGAAAGGGGTAAGAGGTATGTTCAGGACAGAGAAACCCAGCACAAGTGTTCGGGAGAAAGGAGGTGACAGAGGGCACCGGGAGGTCAGGAGAGGCCTTCCGAGAGTGACATTTGAGCAAAGTGGCTAGCTAATGGGGAAGCATCAAGTGCAGAGACAGAGAGGTGTGGGGCATTGGCAAGGTCAAGCATCAGTAAGAAGGTCATTGTGGCCGCAACTGAATGGGGAGAGGGTGCTGGCTGAGATTCAGTGTCAGAGGGTACCCAATACTAATTGTTAATAATTGTACTAATAACTAGCACAACAGCATCCAAACATATACAAGAGGGTTGCATACTAAACTTATTTTTCACCGATAGGGCTATACTATCCAAAATGTTTGCAACCACCGCCTTAGGCTGAGTTGCTTTAAGACACTGTAGTTGCTGGGCACGGTGGCTCATGCCTGTAGTCCTAGCACTCTGGGAGGCTGAGGCGGGCGGATTGCTTGAAGTCAGGAGTTTGAAACCAGCCTGAGCAAGATCGAGACCCCGTCTCTACTATAAATAGAAAGAAATTAATTGGCCAACTAATATATATAGAAAAAATTAGCCAGGCATGGCGGCGCATGCCTGTCATCCCAGCTACTCGGGAGGCTGAGGAAGGAGGATCGCTTGAGCCCAGGAGTCTGAGGTTGCTGTGAGCTAGGCTGACGCCAAGGCACTCATTCTAGCCTGGACAACAAAGCGAGACTCTGTCTCAAAAAAAAAAAAAAAAAAAGACGCTGCAGTTAAGTGACCTTATATGATGGCAGACTACGGAGGGGCAACGAAGCTCTGCTAGCCCAATGCCCATCTTCACGAATTAAGATTAGCCCATGGCCATGCTATAGAACATCGACCTGAACTCAGACCTCCTGGAGTTGCTGTTCAGTGCTCGCTTCCCTGCCTCATACTTCCCTCCAGCTTTTTAAAATCTGAAGGCCAACTGTCTTATTAAGGAGTTGTATTTTGTCTTACCTGCTAAATGAAGAGTCTCTGGCTGTGGAATCTTGGTCACAGTCAGAATGTAGCCTGACTGCCTTACGGCCCCACCCACACGGCTCTAAGTGTAAATTTTGACAAAGGAATCAAAGTGTGGAAATTTCAAACATATGTGTAGATATTCAAACACTGTCAATTTCTGACAGGTACTTATGGCTTGATTGAAGGTAGAGGCACAGAGTTAAAATTAATTCATGAATGGGCTTGAAAAGAGAAGTGTAAATGAGACCATAATTAAAGCGTTTGCTAATTTTTCTTCCCAGCTGTGGACTTTAATATGAGTTGGTTTTAGCTATATTTAGCTAAAAGTGTTAAATTTTAGATGCAGTAGCATGTGTGCCTTTGAATTACACATTTTATGACTGTTTTGGGTTTCAAATTATGACAAAAGAATCAAAAATTGCATCTTAATTGTTTGATAGTTATTGCAATCCCAGCTAAATATTGGGGGGAAAAAAAACCTTGCTGTTCTGATTACATATGTTAAAGATATTTGAAGAGTTGTTTTAACAGGGATAATAAAGTCCTGTCATAGAGATCATAATATCCTGACATTTTATATTCCTTAACAATTTTCTTTATTTTTCTCTCATTATAAAACAAATGTTTCCTGTTTATAAAAAGCACTGCTTTTATTCCTCAATACATTATGGACATCTTTCAGGACAGTAATATGGATCTATCATGCCTTTTTTAATAAATGCAGAGTGACCATACATTTTTAGTGCTTGAGTACCTCTTCCAAAATATAAACACACTAACAATGTAGTAAAAGTCTGTGTAACTCTATTACAAGTAATAAGTTATATCAATTAAGGCTCAGTCAAGAAAATAGAAACCATGCAATTATTTCAACTGAGATAATTTAATATAAAATAATTGTTTAATTGGATGTTAGAGGGCTGCTAGAAAGGCAAAAAAAAAAAAAAAAAAAAAGAGCCTGGTGTACCATAAGAGTCTTAATATAAAGGAACCAGCTACCACCCAGGGGCGGCAGAACAGGGAGAAAAGACTAGGATGAGAATTTGGAAGCTGAGCACTGGGGACCACAGACCTGGAGACTCAGACAGAACAGGGCTTCCCCTGCTGCTATTGAGGACTCTGGATCTTGGAGGAGGCCCTGGCAGAACTTGGCCCCAGCCCTCTAGGAAGTGTTGCCAGCTGGTGTGTGTTGGGTCTCCAAGGGGATGTCATGAGGCTGGTTCTGAGAGGATGGGAGGGAACATCGGCAAAGTGGAACCAAGTGCTACTGCCAGGTGACAGCCCCTCGCTGGAGTCCCGGACAGGAGCAGCAAACAGGAAGGAGCCAGTCCTTTACCTCAAGCCTGTCGGGGTCCCTCTAGGTCTCCCCATAGGCAGGGCCTGCAGGAATGAGCTGACGTTGCAGAGTTGTGGCTTGTGCAGGCCCAGGCCCAGTGTTGCAAGGTAGAGTGGAGAAGGGCGGATTGAAAGCTGAGAGAACCTCATAGGGGTGGGAATCTTGTTGCTAAGTCCCAGCAGTAAAAGAAATTCCACTGTGCTAAATTTGGGCCAAGCTCAGCTCCCTGGGCCTCCTTTACTTAAAGTCCTAAAGGACAATTATCCATTACAACATTGAGCATATTGATGATAGATCTATGCCCAAGCCCCTAAGAATGAATCTAGATATGTGGGTTTGGTCTAACCCCACCCACCTTTTTCTTTTTCCTTGAATTTCTAAATCCTTCCTAATATCCCTGAAATAGATATGTTTCATATTCTCCTAGGAGCAGAACCTCAAAATAGGACATAAGTCACTCCATGTTATTCTGTAGGGATTTGCCAGTAGAAGCATTTGAAGTTCTCAAAGAGACTGATAAATGTCATCACAGCCACCTTCTGCACCATCTCAGGATTGCCAAGGTGTGCGAAGTGCACCGTGGCCCCTGCAGGCGACATTGTGGAGAGGGGCTTGAAAGAAAACAGAGTTTTTAGTCAGAGGTAATGGCTTAATCTATGCTACAAAGTGCTACGTCGTTAAAACTTGGCATGCACAGTTTTACCCTCACTCCAAAAGGACCCCTGTCTCACATTAAGAATTCAGATTATAGTGTCATATTAGCTGAAGTTAAACATCTGTCTGTTTGCTGGGAGAATAATTTCCCCGAGTATAATGTGCCTTTACAATTGAGTAGAAATATTTGCACAGCACTGATACAGTCTGCAAAGAGACTGGCAAGGTCACGTCTACACCGAGGGGAACATATGCTCTGTTTACAAGCCTCAGGTAGGTGAACCTCAGTCAGATTTTATGAGGCCCACCCATTTACTATTCCACAGTGGTTTGGGCTGCTGCTTGCAGACTTTAACACCGCACAAATAGAGGTGGCTCAGAAAGTCTAGACAAAGTCTTTGCTTTTTTTTTTTTTTTCTTTCCACATGCAGATGCATCCTAACATCAAGACTTTGCATTATAAAAACTGCCTGGAGGTTTCTGCAAAATAAGGTAGATTCTACATACAGAAATAATTATATTCTAAAGGCCAAGTAGAAAAAGATCTGTCATTTTGGAGACAATAGAAGCATTAATTATTATTTTTGTTTTACTCCTATTTTCTGTCCACTTAACCATTTATTTTTCAACTGAGATAGTTGAATCGTCCTCACTGACAGTGTTGTGCAAGTATATGAGAGCAAGGGGGAGGAAGCAATAAGAGAAAAAACCATCAATGTGGTGTGGTGGTATTCACTCAGTTTGTGCTCAGGACACCTCAACAATTCATTCCTCATTCATTCATCATTTGAGATTTTGTTCTCATACTGTAAGCTATAAGGAAAATGAAGACATAAAAACATGGTCTGTGCTATTATTATAAGACATTTTATTAAAAGGGGCATAAGAGAGACATGGATACAACAGAATTTTAGAGGAAAGAGAGGGTGCCACTTAATGAAAGGAACACTGAGGAAAATTCTCAAAGGAAGCAATACTCAGTCCAGCCTTGGAGAATGAGTGGTGGTTTTTTATTTTTTGTTTTTGATTTTTTTTTTTATTTCAAGAAAATAGAGTACAAACATTTTGGTTGCATTTTATATCTTTGCCTCTCTAGTAAAGGTTAGAGGTTTGCCCTTCCCCTTCACAATGCTCACCACATCCCTCAGATGTGGGTCTACCCCCAACCCCCGAATCCCTGGTGAGCACTACCACCATTTGAGCCACCAGAGTGTTAGTCAGTACCAATTTGATGGCGAGTCCATGTGGAGCCCGTTCTTCTGATCTTGTGTCACCTCACTTTGGATAATGGGCTTAAGCTCAATCCAGGATAATATAAGCGGTGCTAGCTCACTGTCGTTTCTTAGAATTGAGTAATATTCCATTGTAAACATATATCAAATTTTAATAATCCACTCATGAATTGACGGGCACTTGGGTTGTTTCCACGTCCTTGCAATAGTGAATTGTGCTGCCATAAACATTCAGGTGCAGATGTCTTTATTATAGAATGTCTTGTGCTCTTTTGGGTAAATGCCTAATAATGCTATTGCTGGATTGAATGGTATTTCTATTTTTAGCTCTTTGAGGTATCTCCAAATTCTTTTCCACAAAGGTTGCACTAATTTGCAGTCCCACCAGCAGTGTAAGAGTGTTCCTGTCTCTCCACAACCTCGCCAGCATTTGTTGTTTTGGGATTTTTTGATAGAGGCCAATTTCACTGGGGTTAGGTGATATCTCATTGTGGTTTTGGTTTGCATTTCTCTAATGATTAGAGATGTTGAGCATTTTTTTTTTATGTTTGCTGGCTCTACACTTCCGATAAAGGTCTGATAACAAGAATCTATCTAGAAAGAATTAATAGAATTCTATCAAATAAAATTCTATCAAAAGAATTAATAAGAAAAAATCAACCCCATCAAGAAATGAGCAGTGGAAATGAAAAGAAACTTTTCCAAAGATGAGTGGTGTTTTAATGAATAGGTGTGTTTAGGGGAGGCTATAGTACAAAGAAGAAGGGAAAGCTGTGGGACACAGGGGAATGGCAGAGGTCCCAGTGAGATGGAGGCCAAGGTGCATGGTGACAAGCCCCAAGGGTAGATTGCTGCCAGGCAGGGGAGGGTCTGGAAGGCCAGCTTGAGGAGGCCCAGTACCAGCGGCAATGAGAAGCCACTGAATGTCCTTGATCCCCAGATGTTACAAGTATCTGATCAGCAGGTGGAAATAGATCCCATGCAGAGACGGGGAAGCAGGCAAAAACTGAAACTTGTCGTACCTCTGAGTACATTATTGTTTTAGATTAGAAGAGACATTAAAAAGGCATATACAAGGAATGGAAAGGGAAAGACATGGAAGAGACTTCATTCTTCATGTTTTGGTAAGTTATGGGTTCTGCCCCCTGCCTTCCTGAGAGCCCTTTCACTTGCTAAAATGGCAGATGTCCTGTGCCTGGGGACCTTTGTCAGCCAGTCTAGGGTCTGTGTTGGTGGCGTGTTGGCTCTTCTCGCTGTATGTTCTCTTTCCTTATTCCTGCCCACTTTGTCAATTTTGATTTCTTCATTTTTTACTTTTCCAGCCATTTAGTATTATTATTTTTAATTGAAAAATAAAATCATATATATTCATGATGTGCAACAATGTTTTAATATGTGTCTACATCATGGAATGGTTAGATCAAGCTAATTAATACAAGTGTTACCTCACATGCTTATATTTTGTGGTAAGGACACTTAAAATCTACTCAAAGCAATTTTCAAGTAGACAATATATTGTTTTTA